>NC_133329.1:63126388-63791513 GCF_042186555.1 Aquarana catesbeiana
TACTAATTTTGCCCGCTCCTTTAAAGGTATGGTTAATACTTCAATTAACGAAGCAGGGCTGAAAATTCTTACACGCTGGTATCTGGTACCGTCACGTCTTGCCAAACTCTATCCGCAAACGTCACCTCTTTGCTTTAGAGGCTGCGGTCATGTGGGGACTCTTTTACACATACTATGGGAATGCCCTAAAATCAGAATGTATTGAAACAAGATCTTCTCCCTTATCCGCAGAACATGCGGTTGTACTCTGAAACAAGATCCAACTATTGCATTGCTTAACGGTCCCATACCTAAAATTTCCAAACATACACAGAAGCTGATCCAGTTTATTCTAGTGGGGGCCAAAATGACCATCACCAGGGCCTGTAAATCACCGAAAGTGTCCATTCGGTTAGCCAAACAAAAAATTACTTGGATCATGCTGCAAGAAAAAATTTCCAACACTATCCTAGACACCCCAGATAAATTCAAAACTATTTGGGAACCCTGGGCAACTCTAGTAGGGCACCCTCTGTATGTGTGATTGATAGTTCACAAGAATGGTTCTTAATTGAAGGGCTCTCAGTCTCTCCCTCTTAGAAGTCTCCTGTGCACTTCCGTCCCATCATTCCTGACGATCAACTAATCCTTTCACCCTCTCTATCCCCTCTGTCTCTCCTAATTTCTTTCTTTCCCCCTTTCACTCTTCTGCTTTCTCTACACTTCAATACTGGTTCCTTAGGCTCTTAGTACTTTCAATTACCTTGGCTATTAGCCTCAGGGCAGATTATCAAAAGTAACACCCCCCTAACCCCCAAGCATAACATGCTTCGGACTGGATCATCCAACCAAAATTTAATCCACCCTGAGAGATAGACTGACCAGTTGGCCTTTTTTTTTTTTTTTATTAAAGTAATGAATGTATAAACGCGTTACTGACATGGCATTCAATTGTCATAGAGATACAAGCTCCCTTCAGTTTTCTCCTTTTTATCATTTTTCCGGTTTATGTAGTTGTGTATCTGTATCCTAGACATTTATCCACATGTTAGTGGCGAGATGGGCTCGGGGAGACCCGGTTCATCAGAGCAGTTAGCTCCCAGAAGGGGCTCTGGTGCCGAGACTCCCAACGCCCATATCAACGTATTTGGTTATGTTACAAGCCTATATCTACTCAAAATTTACTGTTGACATCCTTTATAACCGCTGTACCACTTTTATAACTTGTACTCGATGAGCGATGTGCTCCTTTTTCTTTCTCTTGATTGATGTAATCTTTCAATAACTTAATAAACTTTACTCTTTAAAAAAAGAAAAAAAAAAAAAAAAGAAGCCTCGTACACACGATTGGACTTTCGAACAACAAAACCGTGGAATTTTGTTAGAAGGTTGTTGGCTCAAACTTGTCTTGTATACACATGGCCACACAAATGTTGGCCAACAATTACGAACGTAGTGACGTACTAGGCGTACTACGTGGTTTTTCAGCTCTTTAGCGCCACACTTTGGGCTCCTAATTTCGTGTTAGTCGAAATTTGGTGAGTGTTAATTCGTGCCTTTCAGTTCGTTCCTGAACGGCCGTTCGTCAACCAGCCATGTTGCGGAATCGGAGGAGATAATGTGTTATTTATTATTGGCCTTGGAGTTATTGCTTTGACATTATTTTTTTGGTTGAATAATGATTTGATTTGGTATATTTTCTTTTTTTTTGATGCATAGAATGCACCTTTTAGTTAAGTTCTATTGGCAGATAACATGTCTAATTTTATTTGTTTTATTTTTTTAATGCACAATAAAAAAATTGTGGAGAATAATACTTGGCTATGTGTTTTACTTCAAATAACAATTTGGAAGTAGGCAGTTACATTTTATAAAATACAATGTAAAATTGACAAGGGACACCAACATAGTTGTATCTTTGATCTTAAAAACTACGGGATAATGGTGTTGTGGTAACTTGCAAAAATTTAAAAAAAAAAGCATAATAATATTATTCTTGATATCACTAGAAAAAAAAAGCCTTTGAAAATTAGTTTGCAATAACTTCATCAGTATCACCAGCAAAGCAGCTTCCTTATTATCCCATTAAAGAAGAAGAGAATTGTGCGCTGAATTTCGAGATTTCATAATTTGCCACGTCATGAATGTTAATTCTCCATTACGAACGCTAGTTTACAAGACCGACCGCTTCTGCTTCCGAGCATGCGTGTTTGTACTGTGGACTTTTGTCCGACTTGTTTGTTTGCGGAAAATTTGTTGGCGGAAAATTTGAGAGCATGCTAGCCAACATTTGTTGGCAGAAAGTCCGAAAACAAATGTCCGATGGAGCATACACACGGTCGGACTTACCGCCAACAAGCTCACATCCAACATTTCCTGTCGGAAAATCTGATCGTGTGTGCATGGCATAACAGTGGGTTGTCTCTCTTATGTATCTGAAAAAGTGGTGTGTAATAGATTCTGTGGAATATTTGTAGTTGAAAACGTCTATGCCTAGCTGAGATGGTAATGTTGAAGTAAGTGTGTAGGATCTCATCCCAATTGTCATCTGAGAGATCCCGGATATCCTGCAGCCGACGAGATCGTAAATTGTGGAGTTGGGTGGACCTGGCCTGCAACAGGGTACTATAAAAGGAAGATATTAACTGGAGTGGTCAGGGTGTAACAGGACCTTTTCAAGTACAAAATTACCAAAACATATTTCTCCTCTGGTTTTGGGCCGATACCGGAAGTTTATGGTATCTGATACTGTTGTAATCCATTTTAAATGTGACTTACTACGTTTTTATACATTTTAAAGTGGTTGTAAACCCTCAATGGGGAAGTTGTACCTACTGTATAGGTAAGCCTATAATAAGGCTTACCTATAGGTACAGTAAATATCTCCTAAATGTGCGCCGTTTAGGAGATATTTACCTTGTACTGCGCCGATGATGTCATCGATGCATGCGCTGTGAAGAAACGGCCCTCCGTGCCGCTTCTTCACTAGCGAGTGCCGTGACTGGCGCTCCCCCGCACTTGCACAGGAGTAACGTCACGCAACTCCGGCCAGTCACAGAGTCCGTGACCCTGGAAGGAAGAGGGGCCTGAGTCAGTACCTTCCCTACTTACACTCCCAAGCTACCATACACCACACCACCACACTGCTGAAGTGAGGCTTACAATGCAATTGGGTGTTGGCATGCAAATGTGAAACATTGGCTATAGTAAAGTTGGCCATATGCCAAAGGAATTTCATTTGAACGTTCCTAAGGAAATTCTGATAAATCGATCAGCCATCCATGAGTCAACTAATTTTCTTCAAAAGCCTATTAAACTTAAACTCCTGCTACATGAATGGATTCATAGAGAACAGATTTCTTTGGTGCCTAGAACATTCCCATTACAATATGTACAACTTTCCTGAAACAGAAATCACATTCACATTTTGAGTTACATTCATCCAGATGAGAAACAAGTAAAAAAATGTCCATCCTACTAGTTTGAATTTACTCATCATTAGGGGTTAAAAATGAGCATCGATTTGAACCCACTAACCATTAAACATTAAAGTGGTTGTAAACCCTCCCTTATACCCAGTGGATGATCAGGTCTACTGATGAAGCCCAATCAGAGGGCGACACGCATATAGAGGGGAGGAGCTGAGCCCGTGACGTCACACAGTCACCCTGAGTCCATGGTAGTGGTGAACGAGTGGACGTATATGCTTTTTTTATCCTTGGATCTTGAAGTGTGCCTAATTTTGGGGCTGTTTTTAATAAAGTAACAAGCAGAGAGCACTATGGAGTTTATGTTTGTTATTAGCTTATAGCTGAGCTATAAGCGGTGATTACATGTTAATGATCGATTGGAGAGAGAAGCTGAGCTGCAAGTGGTGAGGAAAGGAGAAACTGCCTTGATTTAATCTCTGTGAATCTGTCAGTGTGAACACACTGCTTAGAGAACGTAGGAGGATCAGCTGTTGTGGCGTGGAGGAAAGAAAAGGAGTAACCATTATGTGAGTTTTTTACTCATCTGGGAGGTGAGCAGGCAATTTGACTGGTGAAGGATACATAAGTATTGATCTCAGTTAAGACGGATAAGCACATCGGTGGATTATTTCATACACTTTGATAAAAGAACAATTTTTTCAATAATAGATGTTATACACATACGGACTGGTTTCACTGGGATACCAATCACTCTTTTGAATATATAAAAGTGGATTATTATGTTTTTTCAAATTTTATATAATTTATTTCATAATTTATTTGATATGAATATGTAAATGTCATACAGCGCTGCACTATAAGGAAATAATTCCATAAAAATATCCCATAGTTTGTAGACGCTATAACTTTTGCGCAAACCAATCAATATACGCTTATTGGGATTTTTTTTTTACCAAAAATATGTAGCAGAATAAATATTGGTCTAAACTGATGAAGAAATTTGATTTTTTTTTACATTTTTTATTGGATGTTTTACATGACACCAAAAGAAAGCTCTATTTGAAGGGGAAAAAATTACATAAATTGTATTTGGGTAGGGCTTCGCACGACCGTGCAATTGTCAGTTAAAGTAACGCTAAATATGGCCTGATCATAAGGGGGGGGTAAACCTTCCGGAGCTGAAGTGGTTAAAATAAGAAAAGAACATTTTCAAAAACAATTCTACTGATGTATGGCCAGCTTTTCTGTAGTCAATGTTTAACATTTACATTCCAAAACCCAATGGTAGAAAACGGAAAATTGTATACTCACCTTTCCGTAATTTTCCTTTCCTGTCGTATCTTCATGGCAGCATCCTCTTTGGGTTGTGACTCCGCCCCTCACAACCTGATAGGACCACATAGCCGATCGTGTGTATGGGGCATTAGCCTTCCGTTATCTTACTGGCTCTTTACATGGGTGGGAGAAAGAGGAGAGAGGAAACAAAAAACAAAGAATAAAAAAAAAAACCCAACACCTAGAAACCTTCTAGGTTGGTTATCTATGGTCTCTTGGCACCTAGTGATGACCTCCCCAAGAGTCACTAAAACAAACACCCCTAAAGGAACCAAGGGAGATTGCTTCCCCTTCCCCTCATCTCCTCTTCCTTCAAGGCCATACAGAAGAGATAGGAAAAAAGGGTATTTTGACTTTTGTGTATATGTCTGTAAATGCATGTCTGCATTAGATACTGTACTATGTGCTAGAAAATTATAGGAGGAGGAAGAGGGGAAAAAAAAAAGCTACTGACTGTGAGTGTCCCCCTCCCCTAGATTGTGAAATAGCATTCCCAATGCCCATCTTTAACTAATTTGTGTCATATGTTGCCTCTCCCTTCCCCCTGTTTCCCTCCCTCTTCTGGTGTTTTTGTTGTGTATTAATAGCGTGTGGAAAAATAGTCTTAAATAGTGTAATAGTGTAAGGTCCCTTTCACACGAGGCGGACTCCGTTTCCACGGAGCCCGCCTCGGTCCGCCGGCTCAGCGGGAGATTAGTCTGTTGATCTCCGCTGAGCCGGCGGATGACAGGTCCCTCTCTGCTCACTGAGCGGGGAGGGGCTTGTCAGGCGCCTATGGAGGGATCGGATGAAAACGGACAGCATGTCCGTTTTCTTCAGATCTCACCCGATCCGATCCGCCAGGGACGGACCTGGACGTAGGGCCATCCGTCTGCTTTTTGCGGATCGGACCGGGTCGGATGTCAGCGGACATGTCTCCGCTGACATCCGTCGCTCCATAGGCTAACATGGAGCGCCCGTTCAGGTCCGCCGTCAAAACTGACAGGCGGACCTGAACGGTCCGATCGTGTGAAAGGGGCCTAAATTGAATGATGATAAATGAAAACGTGTTGATGATTTCACTTCTGTGTATATCCTATAAAAAAATGTGAGTTGGTGATTTCACTTCCATGTGTATCCTCTAAGATAAAAAAAAGATCAGTGCCCATCAGTCCCGCCTCATCAGTGCCTATCAGTGCCCATTAGTCCTGCCTCATCAGTGCCTATCAGTGCCGCTTTATCAGTGCCCATCAGTGCCGCCTATCAGTGCCCATCAGTGCTGCCTCATCAGTGCACATCAGTGACGGAGACAAATTATCTGATTTCTAAATTTTATAACAAATTATAAAACAGTTTTTTTTTTCAAAATTTGGGGTATTTTTTGGGGTTTTTTTTTAGCAAAAAAATAAAAAACCCAGCAGTGATTAAATACCACTAAAAGAAAGTTCTATTTGTGGGGAAAAAATTATAATCTATAAATGATATCTGGGAACAGCGATATATGACCGCACAATTATAATTCAAAATGTGAGAGCGCTAAAAGATGAAAATTGGCCTGGGCAGGAAGGGGGTTTAACCACTTGCCGACCGCCGCACGCCGATGTACGTCCAAAGTTTGGCGGCGGATATTGTTGTTATGGCAGCAGCTAGCTGCCATAACCCCGGTATCTCCGTTTTCGTGCGGCGGTTGGTTTTCAGATAAAAGTGGTCTCTGCGGCGGATTCGCCCCAAGATCACTTTTATCGGTGGTGGGAGAGGGGCCTCCCGCCGTGATCCGGTGCCCTCCTCCACTTACCGGTGCCCTCCTCCACTTACCGGAGCCGTCAGTAGCGGCGGAGGCAATCGCGTCTGTCTCCTTGCTGTGCCTGGAGACAAGTGAGGCTAAGATGGCGTCCACGCGTCTCCATGACACTGCAAGGTGGAAGTGACGTCAAAAAGTCACTTCCGCCCATACGTCTTAAAGGCACTGTGACAGACCTAGCCGGGAGATAGACTTTTGGAGGGGACTGAATGCTAGCCTCTTGCCGATCGATCGTGGGCCCTGGCATTTGGGGGAACGGTGCTCTTTGTGAGCTGTATGCCTGGGGACCCTTGAGGTGGTATTACTGTGGATTCGGGTCCTGGTCTCCCAGGACACACAGACTCTGGGGACCCTGGATTTGCCATATTAGAAATAGTGGCTGATTCATAATGCTGGGACAAATACTGTTAGGAGATGCTGATGTCAATTCCAGCTGCCTGTCTGTCTCTTGCCTGCTAGAATGTGTATTGTAAATAAGTCACTAGTATGGGATCTAAGAGTCATTAGATCCCCATTGTTGATTGTGTTAATTAACTCTGCTATTGTGATAATGTTGATTGGGTTTTCTGAGCTACAAGACGGCCAGTCTGGCCTAAAGGTCATGTATGAGTCATCTAGGCTGTCTATAGGGATTAGTTAATTGCCCATGTTAATTAGGTTTCTGGTCACAGTTGTATGTTCAGAGTAATATGAGCCGGAGGTATGCACCTCCTCTTTTATGGTATAAAAGAGCCTGTAATTTTCAATAAAAGAGATTCCTGGTTGAACTTACATGCAGCCTGACTGGTGTTTGTTCTGAGCTACACAACTGGATTAGAACGGCACATAGCTGTAGTTTTAGTCCCGGAGCATCGGATGACCGAACCATCAAATGTTGCATTCTGCAGTCTGATTCTATAGCCGCAGAGGAGTGTCGGGAGAGTGGAACCGAGCGAGCAGGGGCTCGTTACATTGGTTGGCAGATGTGGGATTTGCTCTCCAGTTACTGGGACACTCCAAACCAGCCTGCAGGAGAGCCACGCTGAAAGACTTACTTGAGAGCCGTGGAGAGAATGGTGGGATTGTGCTTACTTGCCGTGAACACATCCAAACCATTACTTGGATCCAAGGTCCAGATAGCAGGAGAGGAGAGGGAGGTACAGATACCAGCCACCATGGAAGAGGAATTCAGAAGGAGGTTGCGAAAGATGCGGATACAGCACAGAGGACCAGTATCAGAGCAGGTCCTGCTAGGGTGGTTTGATTCTATCCGCTGCAAACTCTGGAAGGAAGCGCTAGCCCGTGAGCAGCGAAACCAGGGAAAAGTTCTTCCCTCCATCCATGTAAGGTACTGGTCGCAGTATGAAGTGCGAATGCTGTTGTTGGGGGAACAGCCGAGCCAGGAGTGGACAGCTGAGTTAAGCAAGCTGATCCGGGCAGAAATGCGGTTGGACGAGAGCTACAGAGCCCTTCAGTGGTATGTAGCCCAAGTGTGCCCATGGACAGCGGATAACAACCCCATGGAAGGCTTTGACTACAATGGCCTGGGATTGTTGTACTGGAGGCTGTCCGAGGACCCTGACTTTGGGAGTGATCGGGAGTGGCGTTTGGAGGAAATAATGGAGCACAGAGAGCGAAGACTGAATGTCTCGGAAGTGCACTGGGCACAGGAAGATTTGGAGTTTCTGGCTGTTCAGGAATGGGAGCTTGAAATGGCCTACAGACAGCTGCTAGACTCCGCTCAGCAGCAGGGTGGGGCTCCCTTTGCCTGGGACTATCAGGAAATACCAGTTGACAACTCTGAAATCCTGGCTGAAGAGTTGACAATGTGGCAGAGTAACAGTGTGCTTTGCCAACATGCCTCCACAGCTATGGAGGCGGAGGTCTTAGGGCAAGTGCAGCAAGTGCTGACTGACCTTGATGATCCTGTTTCTGCATGGGATGATCTTGGATGGAGGAATGTGCCTGTCCAGCAGCATGCCAGAGAATCGGCAGTGGAAAATCTGAAGATTGTCGTCCCCAAACCTGAAGTGCTGACAACAGGGCAGAGCTCTGCTAACCTCTGCCCAGCACTGATAGCATCTTCTGGGTTCCACGGAGAGGAGATGGTGAACCTTTATCCCCAGACACCAGTTGCAGAGACAGGGGATTTGATAGACTTTTCTGCTGAGGAAGAACAACCTGGCGAGCCTCCAGCAGAAGAAGAGCTGTTATTAGGGCCAAACTTCACTGTGCTCTGCCCAGCACTGATAGCATCTTCTGGGTTCCACGGAGAGGAGATGGTGAACCTTTATCCCCAGACACCAGTTGCAGAGACAGGGGATTTGATAGACTTTTCTGCTGAGGAAGAACAACCTGGTGAGCCTCCAGCAGAAGAAGAGCTGTTTTTAGGGCCAAACTTCACTGTGCTCTGCCCAGCACTGATAGCATCTTCTGGGTTCCACGGAGAGGAGATGGTGAACCTTTATCCCCAGACACCAGTTGCAGAGACAGGGGATTTGATAGACTTTTCTGCTGAGGAAGAACAACCTGGTGAGCCTCCAGCAGAAGAAGAGCTGTTATTGGGGGCCAAACTTCACTGTGCTCTGCCCAGCACCAACAGAAGTATCTGTGAAGTTACAAGGAACTTCCCCAGCTGAAGCGCTGGCAACCGGACAGAGGGTCCAAGATCTCTGCCCTACACCTGCGGTGGTTCCGGAGGCTCAGGGTGAGAAGGAGGTGGTCACTTCCCAGCAGCAGATCAGGATACAGGGGGAGAAGGGAGAGGAGATGTTTGTCGTCCCTCCCCAACAGTTGGCCAGGGTGGAGAAGGTGGTCTTTCCTCCCCAGCAAAGATCCGTGCACCTGGGAGACAGTACCACAGACATATCATCCCAACATCCAGATGAGGGAATGGAAAAGGAAGCAGCCGGCTCACCTCCCCAATGGCAGCTACACAGTTTGGGAGTGGAGGAAGCCAGCCTCCTGCCCCAACAGTTAGCCGGAGCAGATGGTGTGGGGTTTCCAGCAGAAGGGCTGGTAACAGGGCCGAATACTGCTGGACTCTGCCCTCAACTAACAGAAGATGGATTTCCTGTGAAGGTGGATGGGACTTCAGTCTCCACCTGTATACCCCAGGGATGCTGGACAGTCGGCCCAGATCCCCAACAGCATGATGGAGTGAGCCCAGACACCCTGTCTTCTCTCCAGCGGCAGAAAGGACTCCAGGGAGAAGGGCCAGTCCAAGCCTCTCCCCAGCGGCAGATATGTTCTCTAAGAGAGGCAGGGGTTGGCTGGGTGAGTAATGCTTTGTTTGGAACAATTTGTTTGGGGTACTGTGTGGGTACAGGCATTAGAGGACTGGAACTACTGACTAACTTCGGAGTCAACCCGTCTGGGGTCTCCTCCTGTGTTAGTCTCCTGCCGAAAGGGGAGAAATGTGACAGACCTAGCCGGGAGAGAGACTTTTGGAGGGGACTGAATGCTAGCCTCTTGCCGATCGATCGTGGGCCCTGGCTGTCATGGACATACTACTTCCAGACCTGCAACAGGGCTCAGGCGCATCCCCACCAACAGGTTCCCAGTAACGAACAGGCGTGCGCCAATGCCCGTTCGCCGATCGCGGAGATCGCACGCACAGTGACGTGTCTTTGGCGCCCAGTGGCCTTTAGGAGGGGCTTCCACCATTCAGCTCTTGCTGTTTGATCTGCAGCTTCACCTGTGACCTGTTCCTGTAATCTGCATCCGATCACCTGACCTGGCTCTCTGACCACGCTGCTGTCTCCAATCCTGAACCTTGGCTTTCCCTGACTCTGATCCTGTTTACCTGCCTGCCTGATCTCCTGTTACCAGAAACCAGCCTGAACTTGACCATTCCTTGCCTGCCGATTCTGTTGAACTGATCCACTGTGTATGACCCGGCTTGTCTGACCTTGCTTCTGCCTGCTGTGTGCACCCTGCTGACCTGCATCCAGCTTACCTGCATCCTGCTGACCTGCATCCAGCTTACCTGCAGCCTGCTGACCTGCATCCAGCTCACCTGCAGCCTGCTGACCTGCATCCAGCTCACCTGCACCCTGCTGACCTGCATCCAGCTTACCTGCATCCTGCTGACCTGCATCCAGCTTACCTGCATCCTGCTGACCTGCATCCTGCTGACCTTCAGCCTGCTGACCTGCATCCAGCTTACTTGCACCCTGCTGACCTGCATCCAGCTTACCTGCAGCCTGCTGACTTGTATCCAGCTTACCTGCACCTGGCACTCAAGCCAGTTCCAGTGTCTGCCAGTGGACATCATCTCCAGTTCCAGAGAATCCACCAGGCACTCATACCCCACTGTGCTCTTACGGTCACTGTCCTCAACTCCAGTGATCTGGGAACCAGGACGGTACAAGAGGTCTCCCTCTGCACGTCAGGCTCACATACGAGGTACGTGTCACTGGCATTTGGGGGAACGGTGCTCTTTGTGAGCTAAATGCCTGGGGACCCTTGAGGTGGTATTACTGTGGATTCGGGTCCTGGTCTCCCAGGACACACAGACTCTGGGGACCCTGGATTTGCCATATTAGAAATAGTGGCTGATTCATAATGCTGGGACAAATACTGTTAGGAGATGCTGATGTCAATTCCAGCTGCCTGTCTGTCTGTTGCCTGCTAGAATGTGTATTGTAAATAAGTCTCTAGTATAGGATCTAAGAGTCATTAGATCCCCATTGTTGTTTGTGCTAATTAACTCTGCTATTGTGATAATGTTGATTGGGTTTTCTGAGCTACAAGACGGCCAGTCTGACCTAAAGGTCATGTCTGAGTCATCTAGGCTGTCTAAATGGATTAGTTAATTAGCCCATGTTAATTAGGTTTCTGGTCACAGGTGTATGTTCAGAGTAATATGAGCTGGAGGTATGCACCTCCACTTTTATGGTATAAAAGAGCCTGTCATTTTCAATAAAAGAGATTCCTGGTTGAACTTACATGCAGCCTGCCTAGTGTTTGTTCTGAGCTACACAACTGGATTAGAACGGCACATTAGACATGTGCAGGGTGAAAAAATTTGTTTAGTTTCGTTTCGTTTCGAATCGTTATTTAACTAAATTCGTTTAGTTAAATTAGTTGCATTCGTTACATTCGTTTTCGGAATTAGTTTCGTTTCATATTCGAATTCGAAAAAATTCTACCACATTCGAAAAAAAACTATCAAATTCGAAAAAATTCTACCACATTCGAAAAAATTCTACCACATTCGAAAAAAAACTATCAAATTCGAAAAAATTCTACCACATTCGAAAAAAAACTATCAAATTCGAAAAAATTCTACCACATTCGAAAAAAACTATAAAATTCGATAAAATTCTACCGCATTTGAAAAAAACAATAACTGAATTCGAAAAAGTAAACTATATATAACCATTTTGCGAAATTTGAAATTCGTATAGAATGAAATCGAATTCCAATAGAAAAGATTAGGATAGAATAGAAAGTATAAAAGAATAGCATAGAAAAACAATAGAACAGAATAGAAAAAAATATAATATATTGTATTCTAATCTTTTCTATTTGAATTCGAATTCATTCTGTACCAAATTCTAATTTTGGAAGATGGTTAAATATATATATTATATATTTTTTTCTATTCTGTTCCATTGTTTTTCTATGCTATTCTTTTCTATTCTATTCTAAACTTTTCTATTCGAATTTGAATTAATTCTATGCGAAATTCGAATTTCGGAGGATGGCTTCTAAAATTAGAATTTCGTATAGAATGAATTCAAATTTAAATAGAAAATAATAGAAATAGAATAGAGTAGAAAAACAATAGAACAGAAGAGAATAAAATATAATATATATATTATGTTTTTTTCTATTCTGTTTCATTGTTTTTCTATGCTATTCTTTTTTATTCTATTCTAAACTTTTCTATTCGAATTTGAATTCATTCTATGCGAAATTCGAATTTCGGAAGATGGCTTCTAAAATTAGAAAAGAATAGACTAGAAAAACAATAGAACAGAACAGAATAAAATATAATATATTAATATTAATATAATATATTATATATCTTATTCTATTCTGTTCTATTGTTTTTCTAGTCTATTCTTTCTACTCTATTTTAATCTTTTCTATTCAAATTCATTTTATACGAAATTCGAATTTTGGAAGATGGTTTTATATATATATATATATATATATATATATATATATATATATATATATATATATATATATATATATATATATATATATATATACAGTGGCTTGCGAAAGTATTCGGCCCCCTTGAACTTTTCAACCTTTTGCCACATTTCAGGCTTCAAACATAAAGATATAAAATTTTAATTTTTTGTGAAGAATCACCAACAAGTGGGACACAATTGTGAAGTGGAACGAAATCTATTGGATATTTTAAACTTTTTTAGCAATTAAAAAACTGAAAAGTAGTGCGTGCAAAATTATTCGGCCCCTTTACTTTCAGTGCAGAAAACTCACTCCAGAAGTTCAGCGAGGATCTCTGAATGATCCAATGTTGTCCTAAATGACTGATGGTGATAAATAGAATCCACCTGTGTGTAATCAAGTCTCTGTATAAATGCACCTGCTCTGTGATAGTCTCAGGGTTCTGTTGAAAGCGCAGAGAGCATCATGAAGACCAAGGAACACACCAGGCAGGTCCGTAATACTGTCGTGGAGAAGTTTAAAGCCGGATTTGGATACAAAAAGATTTCCCAAGCTTTAAACATTCCAAGGAGCACTGTGCACGCGATCATTTTGAAATGGAAGGAGTATCAGACCACTGCAAATCTACCAAGACCTGGCTGTCCCTCTAAACTTTCAGCTCAGACAAAGAGAAGACTGATCAGAGATGCAGCCAAGAGGCCCATGATCACTCTGGATGAACTGCAGAGAACTACAGCTGAGGTGGGAGAGTCTGTCCATAGGACAACAATCAGTCGTACACTGCACAAATCTGGTCTTTATGGAAGAGTGGCAAGAAGAAAGCCATTTCTCAAAGATATCCATAAAAAGTCTCGTCTAAAGTTTTCCACAAGCCACCTGGGAGACACACCAAACATGTGGAAGAAGGTGCTCTGGTCCCATGAAACCAAAATCAAACTTTTTGGCCACAATGCAAAACGATATGTTTGGCGTAAAAGCAACACAGCTCATCACACTCAACACACCATCCCCACTGTCAAACATGGTGGTGGCAGCATCATGGTTTGGGCCTGCTTTTCTTCAGCAGGGACAGGGAAGATGGTTAAAATTGAGGGGAAGATGGATGCAGCCAAATGCAGGACCATTCTGGATGAAAACCTGTTGGAGTCTGCAAAAGACCTGAAACTGGGACGGAGATTTATCTTCCAACAAGACAATGATCCCAAACATACAGCAAAATCTACAAAGGAATGGTTCACAAATAAACGTATCCAGGTGTTAGAATGGCCAAGTCAAAGTCCAGACCTGAATCCAATCGAGAATCTGTGGAAAGAGCTGAAAACTGCTGTTCACAAACGCTCTCCATCCAACCTCACTGAGCTCGAGCTGTTTTGCAAGGAAGAATGGGCAAGAATTTCAGTCTCTCGATGTGCAAAACTGATAGAGACATACCCCAAGTGACTTGCAGCTGTAATCGCAGCAAAAGGTGGCTCTACAATGTATTAACGCAAGGGGGCCAAATAATTTTACACGCCCCACTTTTCATTTTTTTATTAGTTAAAAAAGTTTCAAAAATCCAAAAGATTTCATTCCACTTCACAATTGTGTCCCATTTGTTGGTGATTCTTCACAAAAAAATAAAAATTTTATATCTTTATGTTTGAAGCCTGAAATATGGCAAAAGGTTGAAAAGTTCAAGGGGGCCGAATACTTTCGCAAGCCACTGTATATATATATATATATATATATATTCTATTCTTTTCTATTGTTTTTCTATTATATTCTGATCTTTTCTATTTAAATTCAAATTCATTCTATACAAAATTCGAATTTTCGGAAAATGGTTATATAGAAATAGAATGAAATCAAATTCTAATAGAAAAGAATAGAATAGAAAAACAATAGAACAGTAGAACAGAATAGTAGGAAATAATATATATATATATATATATATATATATATATATATATATATATATATATATATATATATTATATTTTATTCTGTTCTGTTCTATTGTTTGTCTAGTCTATTATTTTCTATTCTAATCTTTTCTATTCAAATTCGAATTCATTCTATACGAAGTTCCACTTTCAGAAGCCATCTTCTGAAATTCGAATTTCGTATAGAATGAATTCAAATTCGAATAGAAAAGTTTAGAATAGAATAGAAAAGAATAGCATAGAAAAACAATGAAACAGAATAGAAAATTATATATATATATATATATATATATATATATATATATATAAAACATCTTCCAAAATTCAAATTTCATATAGACCGAAATCAAATTTGAATATAAAAGATTAGAATAGAATAGAAAATAGAAAGGAATAGACTAGAAGAACAATAGAACAGAATAGAAGAAAATATAATATATATATATATATTATATTTTCTTCTATTCTGTTCTATTGTTTTTCTAGTCTATTCTTTTCTATTATTTTCTGTTCTAATCTTTTCTATTCAAATTCGAATTCATTCTATACGAAATTCAAACTTCAGAAGCCATGTTCCGAAATTCGAATTTCGTATAGAATGAATTTGAAAAGACTATTATAGAATATAAAATAATAGAAAAGAAAAGCATAATAAAACAATATATATATATATATATATATATATATATATATATATATACATACATATTCTATTGCTTTATTATTTTATATTCTATCTTATTGTTTTTTTTAGAAAAACATTTTCTATTTTTTTCGAATTCGATTTGAATTTGTTTTCGAATTCGATTCGAATATGTTTTCGAATTCGTTCGTTTTTTTTCGGATTCGTTTAAATTCTTTACTTTTGTAATTCGAAAATTCGGATGCATCCGAATTTCGTAATAATGAAAAATTCGTCCGAATTTCGATTCGGAACGAAACGAAATGCACATGCCTACGGCACATAGCTGTAGTTTTAGTCCCGGAGCATTGGATGGCCGAACCATCAGATGTTGCATTCTGCAGTCTGATTCTATAGCCGCAGAGGAGTGTCGGTAGAATGGAACCAAGCGAGCAGGGGCTCGTTAGAGGCACATTTTTTTCAATGTCATTTTTTTTATTGACTTTTTTTTATTGCATTTTAGTGTACATATGAGATCTGAGGTCTTTTTGACCCCAGATCTCATATTTAAGAGGTCCTGTCATGCTTTTTTCTATTACAAGGGATGTTTACATCCCTTGTAATAGAAATAAAAGTGACACCATTTTTTAAAAACAGTGTAAAAATAAATAAAATCATGTAAAATAAATAATAAAAATAAAAATAAACATTTTTTAAAACCCCCCATCCCGACGAGCTCACGTGCAGAAGTGAACGCATATGTTAGTAGTGCCCGCATATGAAAACGGTGGTCAAACCACACATGTGAGGTATCGCCGCAATCGTTAGAGCGAGAGCAATAATTCTAGCCCTAGACCTCCTCTGTAACGCAAAAAATGCAACCTGTAGAATTTTTTAAACGTCACCTATGGAGATTTTTGAGGGTAAAAGTTTGATGCCATTCCACGAGCGGGCGCAATTTTGAAGAGTGACATGTTGGGTATCAATTTACTCGGCGTAACATTATCTTTCACAATGTAAAAAAAATTTTGGCTAACTTTACTATTGTCTTATTTTTTATTCAAAAAAGTGAATTTTTTCCAAAAAAAGCTCGCTTGTAAGACCGCTGCGCAAATACGGTGTGAAAAAAAGTATTGCAATGACTGCCATTTTATTCTCTAGGGTGTTAGAAAAAAAACAATATATAATGTTTGGGGGTTCTAACTAATTTTCTAGCAAAAAAAACTGTTTTAAACATGTAAACACCTAAATTCCAAACGAGGCTGGTCCTTAAGTCGTTAAGTGCGCAGTAAGCAAGAGGTTAAACAATACCAAAACAGGAGAAAGGTGTGTCTGAACCGGTTCTGTATGAATATTTCACCTTTCACTTTCACATTATAAGAAGCAGAACGTGTAAGTATTCAAAATCTCTCTTTTCTTTATAAACTCGTATTAGGTATGCAAATGTTGTTGTTTTTTAAGCTCTAATGCCGTGTACACATGGACGGACTTTTCGGCAACAAAAGTCAGACCGCCTTTCCAATGGACTTTCGAAGGACTTTTGACTGACTTCTGACTGACTTTTTAACGAACGGACTTGCCTACACACGATCACACCAAAGTCCAACGGATTCGTATGTGATGACGTACGACCGGACTAAAATAAGGAAGTTCATAGCCAGTAGCCAATAGCTGCCCTAGCGTCGATTTTCATCCATCGGACTAGCATACAGACAAGTGGATTTTTCGACCGGACTGAAGTCCGTCGGAAAGATTTGAAACATGTTCCAAATCTAAAGTCCGTCATATTTTTGACCGAAAAAGTCTGTTGCAGGTCCGATGGAGCCCACACACGGTCAGATTGCCCGCCGGATTCGGTCCGTCGGACCAGTTCAGTCGAAAAGTCCGCTCGTGTGTACGCGGCATTACTGTTTATTTATTAATCTAGTTCAGTGATATACATGCAGGTCACACGTCATCATTTATTTATGAAATTTTAAGAATATGTAATTGCACGGATTACAGCAGCATGTTGAACACGGTTTGATTGCTATACCCATAATAAGCTCACTCTCTCATATCTTACATATAATTGAGGTGATTGTAGCTGTATTAGTGCATTTGTGACAGAGAAAATTGAGTACTGTCCGTGATACTTTTTTTATTTGCACTAACATACAATTTTTCAGGACAAGCTTTCGGGGTATGTACCCTTCTTCAAGGTCCAAGCTCTACTCCACCTTGAAGAAGGGGACATACCCAAAAAGCTTGTCCTGAAAAATTGCATGTTAGTGCAAAGAAAAAAGTATAACGGACAGTACTGAATTTTCTATATCTTACATATGTATGTAACAAGGTGATGGGGCTTCTCTGCTGGACTGATTTTGGTAGGGCTTCCCTGGTTTCTGCAGCAACCTATCTCACTAAAATGGGGTGGTGGAGCCTTCCAATGGGCATTGGTGTGCCTAGGAAAGCCCCAATAGATTCCAGGAGTGATATGTTTTTTTTGGGTTTGATAGAGACTGGAACATACTTGTTCTTTAACCATTTCAGCTCCAGAAGGTTTACCGCCCTTCATGACCAGGCCATTTTTTGCGATATGGCACTGCCTTACTTTAACTGACAATTGTGCGGTCGTGTGACGCTGTACCCAAACAAAATGTATCTGATTTTTTTTCCCACAAATGGAGCTTTCTTTTGGTGGTATTTGATCACCTCTGCGGTTTTTATTTTTTGCGCTATAAACAAAGAAAGACCGAAAATTTTTCTCAGTTTAGGCCGATATGTATTCTTCTACATATTTTTGGTAAAACAAAATCGCAATAAGCGTGTGTTGATTGGTTTGTACAAAAGTTATATCGTCTACAAAATAGGGGATAGGTTTATGGCATTCTAATTGTTATTTTTTTTATTAGAAAGGGCAGCGATATTAGGGCGAACACATCGAACACTTTTGACTCTATTTTGGGACCATTGTCATTTATACAGCGATCAGTGCTATAAAAATGCACTGATTAATGTGTAAATGAGACGGGCAGGGAAGGGGTTAAACACTTGGGGGCGATCAAGGGGTTAAGTGTGTCCTGGGGAGTGATTCTAACTGTGGGGGGGATGGGCTACCACTGACATGATAGCTATCACTGCTCCCGATGACAGGGAGCAGTGGATCTCTGTCTTGTCACTAGGCAAAATGGGGAAATGCCTTGTTTACATAGTCATCTCCCCGTTCTTGCGCTGTGTGACACAATCACGGGCACCAGGCGGACACTGAGTCCGCGGGACCCACAGGCACGGTCACAGAGTACGTGCCGGGCCCACAATGCCGCATCTTAAAGGGGACGTACCTGTACGCCCATTTGCCCAGCCGTGCCATTGTGCTGACGTATATCGTCGTGCGCTGGTCTGCATGTGGTTAATGGCGGTGATCAGCGACGTATAGCGGGACTGCGGCAGGCAAATCAGACACTTAACTGACACTTTTCTGTTACATAGTTTTCATTGAAGTTTTTTTTTTTTTTTTTAGAAACATCACAAGATAGAGCAGCAAACAATCCTTGCCATGCTCAAATCATTCAACAGTACAAATACATAAGGAACAAAGGGGAGGGGAAGTGGGGGGGAGAGGGAAATGTAATGGAGGCTTCACAAATAAGACAGGTCAACCTTGGTGGCCGATATAGGCACAAAAGTGAGCATGAGGACCAAACATTGAGTAGGTGGTTACATAAAGGAAACCCATGAGGTCCCCGCAGGTGGAAGAGGGGGGCCCTCTTTGGGGAAGCCCTACAGGTCCGTCCACTATACATACATAATCCTAAAAGCTTTGAGCAACAATATGGCAAAACCTTTATGAAATATTCTTCAAACAATGTTATAGGCTGCAGTTTCTCTCTCCATTGTCAGAAGACAATGCAATCTTTTATGGCAGTGGTCATCAACCATGTCATCAGGGCCCACTAACAGGCCAGGTTTGCAAGATAACTGAAATACATCACAGGTGATATAATTTTCTGCTCAGTGATTGCAGTATTCTAGTCTGCATTTCCACAAGGTAATACATAAAACCTGTCCTGTTAGTGGGCCCTGAGGACAGGGTTGATGACCACTGTTTTATGGGAAATGTAACTCCCACTACTGATCGTTTGTGAAAAATAGGTAGGGTAAGGGGTAAAAATAGAAAAAAGAGAAAAAGAGTGAGAAATATAGAGAAGAAAAGGAGGTGAGTCCATCCGGGAGTCTACTGCCAAACGTTCCTGGAGTCAGCACCTTATGTTTGGGACCTGCAAATAGGCAAGCTGACTAACCAACACTTTTTGGGGACCAGTGACACTAATACAGTGATCAGTGTTAAAAAATATGCACTGTCACTGTACTAATGACACTGGCAGGAAAGGGGTTATCATCAGGGGCGATCAAAGGGTTAACTGTGTCCCTAGGGAGTGCTTGCTAACTGTGGGGGGGTGAGGTGCTTGTACTGTGTGAAGGCAGAGATCTTTAACAGGAAGACAGGATCACAGCCTTTCCTTGTCACAGAATGGCGATCTGGCTTGTTTACATGGGCAGGCATTCTGCCTGTCTCCGAAAGATCGGCAGGTCCCAGCGTACATCGCTAAATGGCTCTCGCTGTGTCCAATCACAGAGGGAGCGGGTCATGCTGGAAGTGCAGAATCATGTACAGCTACGTAATTCAGCCCTGCCGAAGTAAATGTGCGTGGGGCGGTCGGTATCTGGTTAAACAGGGAGCGTAAAAGGTAATGCTAGTTTTTTGACAAGTTGAGAGCGAGGTAAGTGCTTGCGATAGGCAGGGTTCCCTATGAGATCCCTGGCACAGATGGACTGTGAAAAGGATGCCCTGCAGGCGGCCCAGTGTGAGCTCCAGTGATTACTGAGATCCAGACCTGGGACAAGGAGGGGGGCAGGAGGATCGCTGTGGCATGTGAGGTACGGGGGCACCACAAGGAGATTGGAGGGAGGAAATTTGTGTTGAGAGGGGGAATTTGGGTGGCGGCAGTAGGTAGGAATTGTTCTAGGAGGGGGAATTTGGGGAGGTGTGCTGAGAATGGTGATTTGCGTTGAGGGGAGAGATGGGGAAGAGGATCTGTGCTAGGAGGGGGTATTTGGGGAGTTTGTGCTGGAAAAGGTAATATGATGGGGGGGGAATTTGAGCTAGTTGGGGTTTATCAGATAAACGATATGATTGAGAAAAGTGATTTAATGTAGAAGATCAAAGATAAAAGTGTATATATACAGTCTACTCTTTAATTTTTTTCTTTGTTTTTACATATCTTTTTGTGCAGTATTGTATGGTTTGTCCTAAATGTAAAACATTTAATAAAAACTGAATTATAAAAAAATTAAATTATAAAAAAAAAGAAGGTTCAAAGGGGACTCTGATGAAAGTGAAGGGCCCATGTGGCCCAATGCAATCACCACTCAGTATCAATACCCCAGTTTATAGTGCCTGTCCTGAGGGCACTGGTAAGGTTATTTCCTCTTCCATTTAAAATCTATGAATTTGACATATTCTGTAGCTAATTAAACTCAGGTAAGTTACACACAAAATCTAATTAACCAATAACCAGCTGTGTAAGGGGTGCAGTGTAGGGGTAGAGGTTCTGTTTACTTAACTGTAGGATATTTTACTCCCTTTTAACCACTTCCCTACCCGCGTATGTACATATGACGTCCACAGATGGGATCTCCCATCCTGGGTGGACGTCATATGACGGCCTTGGGTTCCCGGCCGCCTAGGGGGCGCGCGCGCGCCCGCCGCGTTGCTCGGGTCCCGGTGCGTGTGCCCGGCGGCCGCGATGTCCGCTGGGCACCCGCAATTGCCCGTTAACCGGAGATCCACGTCATGTCAGCTCAGAGGAGAGCGATCTGTGTTCCCAGAACGGAGGAACACTGATTGGTCTCCTCCCCTTGAGCGTCCCCTCCCCCTACAGTTAGAAGCATTCCCTAGGAAACACATTTAACCCCTCCCCGCCCCCTAGTGGTTAACCCCTTCACGGCCTGTCACATTTACACAGTAATCAATGCAATTTTATAGCATTGATCGCTGTATAAATGTGAATGGTCCCAAAAATGTGTCAAATGTGTCCGATGTGTCCGCCATAATGTCGCAGTCACGAAAAAAAAATTGCGATCGCCACTATTACTAGTAAAAAAAAAAAAAAAAATATTTTTTTTTTTAAAAATGCCATAAATCTATCCGGTATTTTATAGACGCTATAACTTTTGCGCAAACCAATCAATATACGCTTATTGCAATTTTTTTTACCAAAAATATGTAGAAGAATACGTATCGGCTGAAACTGAGGAAAAAATTTGTTGTTTTTTTAAAAATGGGGATATTTATTATAGCAAAAAGTAAAAAATATTGTGTTTTTTTCAAAATTGTCGCTCTTCTTTTGTTTATAGCGCAAAAAATAAAAACCGCAGAGGTGATCAAATACCACCAAAAGAAAGCTCTATTTGTGGGGGAAAAAAGGACGTCAATTTTGTTTGGGTACAACGTCGCACGACCGCGCAATTGTCTTTTAAAGTGCGACAGCGCTGAAAACTAAAAATTGGTCTGGGAAGGAAGGGGTTGAAAATGCCCTGTATTGAACCGGTTAAGAGAATGGGCACCAGTTGCCAAGTGGAGAAGGTAATTCTGTTGAGGCAGTCGAAAAGGAGCACCACCTTCTCTGTGCTTTTAATTTAATAAGTTTTTATTGACTTTTGAAACATATAAAGCCAGAACGGAAAAATAATCAACCTCCATTCAGGGCATCCAATAATTAAAGTTTCTGACGGGCATACACGTATAAGGAGCAGAGAAGCATGACATTTCACTTCCAATAGGTAAAATACATGAGGGAACTAGTAAGTAGGGATGAGCCGAACACCCCCCCGTTCGGTTTGCACCAGAACCTGCGAACGGACCGAAAATTTGCACGAACGTTAAAACCCCATTGCCGTCTATGGGACTTAAATGTTCAAAATCAAAAGTGCTAATTTTAAAGGCTAATTTGCATGGTATTGTCCTAAAAAGGGTTTGGGGACCCGGGTCCTGCCCCAGGGGACATGTATCAATGCATAAAAAAGTTTTAAAAACTGACATTTTTTTGGGAGCAGTGATTTTAATGATGCTTAAAGTAAAAAAAAAAAAAAGTGAAATATTCCTTTAAATATCGTACCTGGGGGGTGTCTACAGTATGCCTGCAAAGTGGTGCGTGTTTCCCGTGCTTAGAACAGTCCCTGCACAAAATGACATTTTTAAAGGAATAAAAGTCATTTAAAACTGCTTGCGGCTTTAATGTAATGTCGGGTCCTGGCAATATGGATGAAAATCAGTGAGACAAACGGCAAAAAAATTGGGCCTTAGGCACTGGTGCTGGTGCCACAACACTGCAACCCCTCACAGATACTCTAGTTGGAGCGCAGGAACGAGCCCTGCTGCAAAGTATTGCATCAAAAATTCTAATTACACACCCCTGTTAAACAGGGGCTGAAAAATTGGGCCTTAGGCACTGGTGCTGGTGCCACAACACTGCAACCCCTCACAGATACTCTAGTTGGAGCGCAGGAACGAGCCCTGCTGCAAAGTATTGCATCAAAAATTGTAAATACACGCCCCTGTTAAACAGGGGCTGAAAAATTGGGCCTTAGCCACTGGTAGCGGCGCCCAGAACCTAAAATTTTCTTACAAGCTATCAGCATGATCATTGAGGAAGAAGAGAATAATCAGTCAGCATAACAGGATAGTCATTCAGCATCAGCATAGGCAGTCTTGAAGGGATCTGACATTTCAAAAAAAAAATATTCGGTTACATCAGCATCAGGTGCTTGGTAGCTGGTGGTGATCGAAGACTGATTCATTTTTATGAAGGTCAGTCGATCGACTGAGTCGGTGGACAGACGCACCCTGTGATTGGTTACAAAGCCTCCAGCAGCACTGAATGTGTGTTCCGAAAGAACGCTGGATGAAGGACAGGCCAGTAGCTCAATTGCATACTATGCAAGCTCTGGCCAGTGATCCATCCTCAAGACCCAGTAACTAAGAGGATTTTCGGTGGGAAAGGTGTCCAAGTCAGATCTTGCACCTAGGTATTCCTGCACCATGTAAAACAGACGCTGGCGATGGTTGCTGGAACCGATCATACCTTGGGGCTGCGGACTAAAAAGTTGTCTGAACGCATCGGTCAGACGGCCACCTTCTCCACCACTCCTTCTTTGACTGACCGAAGCCTCAGCAACACGTTGTCCAGGAACAGGAGTTTGAAACCTCAAAGTCTCTGGGAACGCGTTGCACAGACCTTTTTTGCAAGGCCTCCCGAAGATGTTTCATCTTCTGCTCCCTCTGCGATGGCAAGATAAGGTCCGCAACCTTACCCTTGTAACGTGGATCAAGGAGGGTTGCCAGCCAGTATTAATCCCTCTCTTTGATACCACGAATATGAGGATCCTTCCGCAGGCATTGCAGGATCAGGGAGGCCATGCAGCGTAGGTTTGCTGAGGCATTCGGTCCGGAGTCCTCTGGGTCACTAAGGACGACATGATCCGCAGCCACCTCCTCCCAGCCACATACAAGTCCATGGATTTCTTGGGACTGTAAATGATCCCTTAAAGACTGCTGCTGATGCTGAGTGCCAGGCTCCACCTCCATGCTGACACAATCCTCCTCCTCGTCCTCTTCCTGTGTGATCGGCGGGCATGCAGGAACACTGTCTGGATAAAGGGGGCCTTGAGAGCTAAGGAAGTCCTCCTCTTTCTGCCTCTGTTCTGCCTCAAGTGCCCTTTCCATTATTTCACGCAGCGTGTGCTCCAATAGGTGGACAGGGGGGACAGTTTCACTGATGCATGCACTGTCACTGCTCACCATCCTCGTGGCCTCCTCAAATGGTGACAGGACAGTGCATGCATCCCTGATCATAGCCCACTGGCGTGGGGAAAAAAAACAAGCTCCCCTGACCCTGTCCTAGTGCCATAGTCACACAGGTACTCATTGATGGCCCTCTGCTGCGTATGCAGCCGCTGCAGCATGGCCAATGTTGAGTTCCACCTGGTGGGCATGTCACAGATTAGGCGGTTCTTGGGGAGGTTAAATTCCTTTTGGAGATCTGCCAGCCGAGTACTGGCATTATATGACCGGCGGAAATGCACACAGACTTTCCTGGCCTGCCTCAGGACATCCTGTAAGCCCGGGTACCTGCCCAAGAACCGCTGCACCACCAAGTTAAGGACGTGAGCCAAACAGGGCACATAGGTCAGTTGTCCCCGTCGGAGGGCGGAGAGGAGGTTGCTGGCATTGTCGCAAACCACCATTCCTGCCTTAAGTTGGCTCCTGTCCCCCAAGCACACCAGCTCAAGCACTGTATGGCATCTTTTGGCCTACATACTTGCGTAGCCCCTTGAACACCTATGGAGCACCGCTGGTTCCGAGGACAAAGCACAGGAAGAGGCCATGGAGAAAGAAGAGGAGGGGGTGGAGGAGAGAGGTGTGTCAGAATCACCAGTAGTGGCATTTTGGAGGCATGGTGGTGGAACAACCTCCAACACTACTGCACCTTGTCCTGCATCCTTCCCAGCTGCCAGCAGAGTCACCCAATGCGCCATGAAAGTGAGGTAACGTCTCTGTCCATGCCTGCTGGACCATGAGTCAGCAGTAATATGCACCTTACCGCTGACCGCCCTGTCCAGCGAGGCCAAGACATTGCCTTCCACATGCCGGTAGAGAGCCGGAATCGCCTTCCGTGAGAAAAAGTGGCGTTTGGGAACCTGCCACTGAGGAACTGCACATTCCACAAACTCACGAAAGGGGGCAGAGTCTACCAACTGAAAAAGTAACAGTTGAAGTGCTAGCAATTTTGCCAAGCTAGCATTCAACCGCTGGGCATGTGGATGGCTGGGAGTGAACTTCTTTCTGTTTTGGCCACGCTCGATACGCTTGAGACATATATTGCAAATAGCAGCAGTGGGATCTGATGCACTCGTCTCAAAAAAGGCCCACACCAAAGAACTTTTGGAATAACGTGCAGAGACAGCAGCGCCCTGCACATGCGGAGTTCGGGATGTGATGCAGTCAGTGTGCTGCCCTTAGGCTGGCCCCTGGAGAGCATCCTGCCTCATTGGTGATGTGCCTCCTCCTCCTCTCTCCTATCAGGCACCCTCGTTGAGTCAGTGACCTCATCATCCCCTTCCTCCTCATCACTGGAGCAAACCTGGCAGTATGCTGCAGCAGGGGGAGCATGACTGCCAGACTGATGTCCTTCTTGGGCACCCCCTCTGTCCGGGCTCACGTTACTGCCTTCATCTAGTTCAGTACCATCATCAGAGCCTTCAAAACGCTGGGCATCCTCCTGGAGCATGTACCCAACACTGTGGTCAAACAGTTCAAAGGACTCCTCAGGAGGACATGGTGGGGCTAGGGAAGGAGTCACTGATGCCATTGAGCCGAGGGAAGAGGCTGCGTTGGCAGCTGCTTGGCCAGACAAAGTACCCTGAGCTTGGGTGAGAGAGGATGAGGAGGATGAGGACGGCTTGGTCATCCACTCGACCAAGTCTTCCGCATGTTGCGGCTCAACACAGCCAGCTGCCGAAAAAAAGGCCAAGCGTGTCCCACGGCCACGTGCTGATGAGGATGCACCATGTCCACGACCAGCACTGTTGCCTCTAGACAGAGAGCCTGCTTGCCATCTTTTATTGGCTTGCGACTGTCTGCCTCTCCCTGTTGGCCTTCCAGATATACTATTGGCCTGCAGTGAGCTGCACAAAACTGGGATATATATATATATATATATATATATATATATATATATATATATATATATATATATATATATATATATATATATGTGTGTGTGTATATAAATATATATATATGTATATATATATATATATATATATATATACATATACAGAGAGAGAGAGAGAGAGAGAGAGAAAAGAGAGAGAGATTATACTGCAGCTAGCAGAATCAACTGCCTGCCTGTAGTATTATTAGTATGATAACACTTGCACTGGTCTTCAGGTAGCTATACTGTAGGTGCAGCTGTGCGGGGTACACAGTAGACATGTGCACACTTTCGGAATTTCGTTTTCGTCCGAAAAATAAATTTATTTAGATGCTCCCGAAATTCGTTTTTATTTATTTCATTTTTCGTTAAAAATTGCATTTGTGCGAAAATCCAAATTAAGGTCGAATCTGTCATTGAAGGCTTATGGTGTCTGTCGATTGTTCAAAGAGGATTCGACGGAGCAGCTAAACTGTACGACGCCGTATAGTTTACCTGCTCCGTCGAATCTTCTTAGAACTTTCAACAGACACCATAAGCCAAAGTACGTGTGTACTTAGTTCTAGCTATTTTACTGCTCCTCCTCTTTGGTTACAATCAGCCAATAACATTCATCATCATCATTATTTTTGTTTATCTTTTCTCCCCTACGTCAAATCTTTTCTCCCCTACGATGAATCTTTTCTCCCCTACGTCGAACCTTTCTCCCCTACGTCAAATCTTTTCTCTCTATGTCGAATCTTTTCTCTCTATGTAGAATAATCTTGGACTAATAGAGTTAAGGTTAGGCACATTTGACCACAGGTTTGATGGATACAGATTGTTATTGTCAGCATCATGTCGAATTTCCTATCTATATCGAACTGTTGTAGCAACGAAAATGAAAATAAAGTATTTGTTTATGTCGGATCTTTCGTTTTTCAGATTCTGCACTTTCGTTATCGTTTGTTAAAACGATAACGAAAATACCTGAAATTCGGACGAAAATGCATTCGGACGAAAATGAATGCACATGTCTAGTACACAGTACAGTAACTGGAAATATGTCAAGAGCCTACACAAGCACCTGGCTGCAGGTAGCTATATTATAGGTGAGACTGTGCGGGGTACACAGTACACTAACTGGAAATACGTCTGGAGCCTACACAAGCACCTGGCTGCAGGTAGCTATACTGTAGGTGCAACTGTGAGGGGTACACAGTACAGTAACTGGAAATACTTCAAAGAGCCTACACAAGCACCTTGCTGAAGGTAGCTATACTGTAGGTGAGACTGTTCAGGGTACACAGTAGAGTAACTGGAAATACTTCAACTGTGCAAGGTACATAGTACAGTAGCTGGAAATACTTCAAAGAGCTTACACAAGCACCTGGCTGCAGGTAGCTATACTGTAGGTGAGACTGTGCGGGGTAAAAAGTACAGTAACTGGAAATACTTCAAAGAGCCTACACAAGCACCTGGCTGCAGGTAGCTATACTGTAGGTGAGACTGTGCGGGGTACACAGTACAGTAACTGGAAATACGACAAGAGCCTACACAAGCACCTGGCTGCAGGTAGCTATACAGTAGGTGCAACTGTGCAGGGTACACAGTACAGTAACTGGAAATACTTCAAAGAGCCTACACAAGCACCTGGCTGCAGGTAGCTATACTGTTGGTGAGACTGTGCGGGGTACACAGTACAGTAACTGGAAATACGTCAAGAGCATACACAAGCAACTGGCTGCAGGTAGATATACTGTAGGTGTAACTGTGCGGGGTACACAGTACAGTAACTGGAAATACTTCAAAGAGCCTACAGAAGCACCTGGCTGCAGGTAGCTATACTGTAGGTGAGACTGTGTGGGGTACACAGTACAGTAACTGGAAATACTTCAAAGAGCCTACACAAGCACCTGGCTGCAGGTAGCTATACTGTAGGTGAGACTGTGCGGGGTACACAGTACAGTAACTGGAAATACTTCAAAGAGCCTACACAAGCACCTGGCTGCAGGTAATTATACTGTAGGTGCAACTGTGCGGGGTACACAGTACAGTAACTGGAAATACTTCAAAGAGCCTACACAAGCACCTGGCTGCAGGTAGCTATACTGTAGGTGAGACTGTGCGGGGTACACAGTACAGTAACTGGAAATACATCAAGAGCATACACAAGCACCTGGCTGCAGGTAGCCATACTGTAGGTGCAACTGTGCGGGGTACACAGTACAGTAACTGGAAATACTTCAAAGAGCCTACACAAGCACCTGGCTGCAGGTAGCTATACTGTAGGTGAGACTGTGCGGGGTACACAGTACAGTAACTGGAAATACTTCAAAGAGCCTACACAAGCACCTGGCTGCAGGTAGCTATACTGTAGGTGAGACTGTGCGGGGTACACAGTACAGTAACTGAAAATACTTCAAAGAGCCTACACAAGCACCTGGCTGCAGGTAGCTATACTGTAGGTGAGACTGTGCGGGGTACACAGTACAGTAACTGGAAATACGACAAGAGCCTACACAAGCACCTGGCTGCAGGTAGCTATACAGTAGGTGCAACTGTGCGGGGTACACAGTACAGTAACTGGAAATACGTCAAGAGCCTACACAAGCACCTGGCTGCAGGTGAGACTGTGCAGGGTACACAGTACAGTAACTGGAAATACTTCAAAGAGCCTAAACAAGCACCTGGCTGCATGTAGCTATACTGTAGGTGAGACTGTGCGGGGTACACAGTACAGTAACTGGAAATACGTCAAGAGCATACACAAGCACATGGCTGCAGGTAGCTATACTGTAGGTGCAACTGTGTGGGGTACACAGTACAGTAAGTGGAAATACTTCAAAGAGCCTACACAAGCACCTGGCTGCAGGTAGCTATACTGTAGGTGAGACTATGCGGGGTACACAGTACAGTAACTGGAAATACGTCAAGAGCCTACACAAGCACCTGGCTGCAGGTAGCTATACTGTAGGTGCAACTGTGCGGGGTACACAGTACAGTAACTGGAAATACTTCAAAGAGCCTACACAAGCACCTGGCTGCAGGTAGCTATACTTTACGTGAGACTGTGTGGGGTACACAGTACAGTAACTGGAAATACGTCAAGAGCATACACAAGCACCTGGCTGCAGGTAGCTATACTGTAGGTACAACTGTGCGGGGTACACAGTACAGTAACTGGAAATACTTCAAAGAGCCTACACAAGCACCTGGCTGCAGGTAGCTATACTGTAGGTGAGACTGTGTGGGGTACACAGTACAGTAACTGGAAATACTTTAAAGAGCCTACACAAGCACCTGGCTGCAGGTAGCTATACTGTAGGCGAGACTGTGCGGGGTACACAGTACAGTAACTGGAAAAAGGACAAGAGCCTACACAAGCACCTTGCTGCAGGTAGCTATACTGTAGGTGCAACTGTGCGGGGTACACAGTACAGTAACTGGAAATACGTCAAGAGCCTACACAAGCACCTGGCTGCAGGTAGCTATTCTGTAGGTGAGACTGTGCGGGGTACACAGTACGGTAACTGGAAATACTTCAAAGAGCCTACACAAGCACCTGGCTGCAGGTAATTATACTGTAGGTTCAACTGTGCAGGGTACACAGTACAGTAACTGGAAATACTTCAAAGAGCCCACACAAGCACCTGGCTGCAGGTAGCTATACTGTAGGTGAGACTGTGCGGGGTACACAGTACAGTAACTGGAAATACTTCAAAGAGCCTACACAAGCACCTGTCTGTAGGTAGCTATACTGTAGGTGAGACTGTGCAAGGTACACAGTACAGTACCTGGAAATACTTCAAAGAGCCTACACAAGCACCTGGCTGCAGGTAGCTATACTGTAGGTGAGACTGTGCGGGGTACACAGTACTATAACTGGAAATACTTCAAATAGCCTACACAAGCACCTGGCTGCAGGTAGCTATACTGTAGATGAGACTGTGCAGGGTACACAGTACAGTAACTGGAAATACTTCAAAGAGCCTACACAAGCACCTGGCTGCAGGTAGCTATACTGTAGGTGCAACTGTGCGAGGTACACAGTACAGTAACTGGAAATACTTCAAAGAGCCTACACAAGCACCTGGCTGCAGGTAGCTATACTGTAGGTGAGACTGTGCAGGGTACACAGTACAGTAACTGGAAATACTTCAAAGAGCCTACACAAGCACCTAGCTGAAGGTAGCCATACTGTAGGTGAGACTGTGCAGGGTACACAGTAGATAAACTGGAAATACTTCAAAGAGCCTACACAAGCACCTGGCTGAAGGTAGCCATACAGTAGGTGAGACTGTGCAGGGCACACAGTACAGTAACTGGAAATACTTCAAAGAGCCTACACAAGCACCTGGCTGCAGGTAGCTATACTGTAGATGAGACTGAGCGGGGTACACAGTACAGTAACTGGAAATACTTCAAAGAGCCTACACAAGCATCTGGCTGCAGGTAGCTATACTGTAGGTACAACTGTGCGGGGTACACAGTATAGTAACTGGAAATACTTCAAAGAGCCTACACAAGCACCTGGCTGCAGGTAGCTATACTGTAGGTGAGACTGTGCGGTGTATACAGTACAGTAACTGGAAATATGTCAAGAGCCTACACAAGCACCTGGCTGAAGGTAGCTATACTGTAGGTGAGACTGTGCAGGGCACACAGTACAGTAACTGGAAATACTTCAAAGAGCCTACACAAGCACCTGGCTGCAGGTAGCTATACTGTAGGTGAGACTGTGCGGGGTACATAATACAGTATCTGGAAATACTTCAAAGAGCCTACACAAGCACCTGGCTGCAGTGCACCTCCTTGGCTTTGGCCAATTACGGCTCTCTGTACACAGCGATGTGATTGGCCAAGCATGTGGGTCATAGTGCATGCTTGGTCAATCATCAGCCAGCAATGCACTGCGATGCTGCAGTGAATTATGGACTGTGATGCACCACTCGAATTTGGCACGAACGGACCATATCGTTCGCAATTCGGCGAACGACCGAACACACGATGTTTGAGTCGAACATGGGTTCAACTCGAACACGAAGCTCATCCCTACTAGTAAGCAGTAAAACAATTACCACACCAATCTGTCCATGGTTTCCACATTTTGTCAAAAGACACGGATCAAATGAAAAGTGAACATTCATATCAGTGGCGTAACTAGAACCTTCAGGGCCCCGGTGTAAGAAGCCATGAAGGCCCCCCTGACCCCCGGCTGGGGCTCTTCCCTCCAAGCCCGGTGGAAGTACACCAGGGCCTGGTCACAAGTACAATGTTTGTGATCCTGGTAGTTCTGCCTCTGTTTTTCTTTTTTTTACCATTTGTTTTATTTTTATTTTTTTTACAATATTCATTTTTTATTATTTGTTACTATTGTTTAGGAGCCCCGTTGGGGGGGGGGGGGGGCCTTTGGTGAGATATCGGGATTCTAAACAGACCTCTGATTCACTTTTGAGACAGAGAAAGAAGATTGAGGACACACCCCTCAATCTCCATCTCTCCATCAGCTGCACAGGATGAATGGACAGGAATAGCTCCTTACAGAGCTTCCCATTGATTCACAAAATGAAGCATAGTAAACACAGTTTACTATGTTTCAATTATGAATGGGCAGAGTTAGTGATCGGGATAGATCACTATCTGATTCTCTATTCAGAAAAGGCTCCATCCTGACAGATCCCCCAGGTACAGGGGGTACCAGGAAAGAGCATGGGGTTGGGAAAAAGCACAGGGGGGCTGGAGAGCACACGGGGGACAGCAGAAAGACGCTACATAGGAGGAGCTGTGGGGGTGGCTACATATAGAGGAACGAATCTCAATTTTTCCCCCGTTTCTCCTCCTCCCCCTCCCGCAGGCATTCAACAACTGCAGGAGAAATATGGAGAGATCAGTTCCTTTATATCAGTGCTTCGTAACCTTTTTTCTAGTCAGGGTGCCCTTGAAAAGTATTTTTCTTGAGGCACCCAGCCTAAGGCTTGGTTCACTTAACTGTGTGTCATGGAATGCACATAAAATTGTGTGCATTCTTGACACACAGACAAACACACTGCCAAATGCCTCTGAAAAGTGATCTGTGCATGGATCACAGGAACGCCATTTTCTTGCTGGTATTATGAACAAGTCGTTAAAAAAAAAATAGTTCTGATCGTACAGAAAAAGATGGTCAGGATTAAAACAAATGTGCATACATATACAAGCATGAAAAAACAAATGTACGCACATACACACACATATACATACACATACATAAATACAAACACACACACAGACCTGTACACGCATATATAAACACACACACACATACAGTATATAAACACATACATGCACACACACATACATATATAAACACACATACAGATAGCCTTTTTAAAAATTGGCAGTACTGTACCTTCACTCTCCCTGCAGGGTACTGCACTGTAGGGGGAGGTAGAGAGCACAGCACACACTGTACAAGACCCTTCTCACGTGTTTTCACTTTTTTAAGTGTAAACAGTGTGACCGAGCTCCCACAGTGCCAATTTACAGTTCGGCTGACGATTGGGGAGCTCGGTCTCAAGCGCCTTTCTCTACCAGGATTCAACGGCACCCCTGGCGACTTCAGGAAGAACCCCGGTTGAAGAAGCCGCCTCCGCTACTCCTATCCAGGCATATGGGGGGCCTACACAAAATAGCAACCCCTGTAGGTTTTCCCCTTGTTCATATCGTATAAAGTATCTTCACTAAGGCTTTGACTTCTGACAGGTTTGGTATCTGATCTTCCCTCCAGTGTCTTGCTATGACAGTTCTCCCTGCTTAAAGAACATGTACCATGACCAGTGGCGGCCCGTGCACTATGGGCGCACAGGAGCCGCCCCCCCCATCTATGCGCCTGGCCCCTTTCAGGACACCGGACGCATGGATTCCTATGGCGGGGTGGTATTTTTTGTCTAATAGAACATTGTTTTCCTCTAGTGGGACTTTGTAAGGCAAGAGTCTTCAAAAAATATCAAAAAAAATATGTATAATTTTATTGTCAAAAAGTTAAGACATTTTTTGAAGCACGTGATTAGAGCCAGAGGCTCTAATAGGCTTCAAAATAGGGTGGGCTTGGGGCGCAGAGAGTGCGCCCTGATCCCACCCAATTGTGTGACATTAGCGAATTAATTTTCGCTATTTTCACACTAACCTTCCTCCCCACCAATCAGGAGGCAGGACATCAGACCTGCTTCCTGATTGGCCAAAGCGCCAGGCCACCCTATTGAATGCTTGGCGCTTAGAAAGAGCAGCGAGGAGACTCGCGCTGGAGCTGCCGCTCTGAGAGGATCCCCAGCTGACAGTACTGCGGTAAGTCCCCTCGGCTCTGTCAGTGAGAGCTGTGGGGGGGTGCCGGAGCCGTGATCCGCGCGGGGGAAGTGCATTTCATGGGCACAGGTGGCTGCATATGATGGGTACAATTGCTGCGTTTGATGGGCACAGGTGGCTGCGATTGATGGGTACAAGTGGCTGCATTTGATGGGCACAAGTTGCTACGTTTGATGGGCACAATGGCTGCATTTGATGGGCACAGGTGGCTGCATTTGATGGGCACAAGTGGCTGCATTTGATGGTCACAATGGCTGCGTTTGATGGGCACAAGTGGCTGCAATTGATGGGCACAAGTGGCTGCAATTGATGGGCACAGGTGGCTGCGTTTGCTAGGCACAATGGATGTGTTTGATGGGCACAAGTGGCTGCATTTGATGGGCAAGTGGCTGCATTTTATGGGCACAATGGCTGTGTCTGATGGGCAAGTGGCTGCATTTGATGGGCACAAGTGGCAGCATTTGATGGGCACAGGTGACTGCATTTGATGGGCACCAGTGGCTGCGTTTGATGGACACAAGTGGCTGCATTTGATGGGCAAGTGGCTGCATTTCATGGGCACAAGCAGCTGCGTTTGATGGGCACAGGTGGCTGTGTTTGATGGACACAGGTGGCTGCATTTGATGGGCACAAGTGGCTGCATTTGATGGGCATAATGGCTGTGTTTAATGAGCACAAGTGGCTGCATTTGATGGGCACAGGTGGCTGCATATGATGGACACAAGTGGCTGCGTTTGATGGGCACAATGGATGTGTTTAATGGGCACAAGTGGCTGCATATGATGGGCAAGTGGCTGCATTTGATGGGCAAGTGGCTGCATTTGATGGGCACAATACATGTAGCTGCGCTTGATGGGCACAAGTTGCTGCATTTGATGGGCACACTCGATGTGTTTGATGGGCACAAGTGGCTGCATTTGATGGGCCCAGGTGGCTGCATATGATGGGCACAAGTGGCTGCGTTTGATGGGCACAATGGATGTGTTTGATGGGCACAAGTGGCTGCATTTGATGGGCACAGGTGGCTGCTTTTGATGGGAAAGTGGCTGCATTTGATGGGCATTGGTGGCTGCATGTGATGGGCACAGGTGGCTGCATTTGATGGGCACAGGTGGCTGCATTTGATGGGCACAAGTGGCTGCGTTTAATGGGCACAATGGCTGTATTTGATGGGCACAGTGAGGCTGCAATTGATGGGGGGGGTTCAGTATTTTTTAGTTTGTTTGCGCCCCCCCAAAAATTTTGAGCACCAGCCGCCACTGACCATAACCATACCAAATGTTGTAGGAAAGTTATCTGTCTCAAGGGTGTGGAAAATGTTTTAAATAACTACTTGTCCAAGGGACTAAATTGGGGTCTACTGGTCCCTCATGACAATCTACTTGTCCTGTTAAAAAAATAATGCTTGCCAGGATGGAAAATATGAAGGGGTTGATGTTTTTTTATTAGGAAGAAGTGCTTTTAGGAATGTCTTGGCCTTTTAAAAATGAAAGGGGCTTTATGGTGACTTTAACATTTAATGTTTTTTATTTTTTTCCATAAAATTTCCTAGAACCTACAAACATTATATACTTTTTTGAAACAGAGGCCCCAGAGAATAAATTGGTGGGAGTTGCAACTTTTTATGCCATGCTGTATTTACACAGCCATTTTATACAGTTTTTTGAGTTTCAATGCAAAAAAACACAATACGTAATCCATTTTTTGGTAAAGTGTTAAAGATGATGTAAATATTTGCAGCGCAAATAGATACCAAACATGCCAACGAAATATTTTTTACTTTTTGCTATAATAAATATTCCCAAAAAATATATAAAAAAACATTTTTTTTCCTCAGTTAAGGCCGATACATATTCTTCAAAATATTTTAGTAAAAAAAAATCGCAATAAGTGCATATTGATTGGTTTGCGCAAAAGTTATAGCATCTACAAAATAGGGGATAGTTTTATGGCCTTTTTATTATTAATTTTTTTTTACTAGTAATGGGGGCGATCTGCGATTTTTATCGGGACTGCGACATTATGGCGGACACGTCGGACAATTTTGACACATTTTTGGGACCATTGGCATTTTTACAGCAATCAATGCTATAAAATTGCACTGATTACTGTAAAAATGTCACTGGCAGTGAAGGGGTTAACCACTAGGGGGCAGGGAAGGGGTTAAGTATATCCTAGTGCGTGTTTTAACTGAAGGGGGGTGGGGACTGTGCAGGGGAGATGACAGGTCGTCTGTTCCTACTCTGTAGTGTGTGCCCCAGAGTGATTGTGGGAGCCCGGCGGTGATTGTGACCGCCGGGCACTCGCATCGGCTCCGTGGGTGAGCTAGTGGCTGTCTATGGTACCGACGTACCATGACGGCGATTCGCGCAGCCGAGCCATGTTGCCACAGTATAACTGCGGCAGCTGGTCGGTATGTGATTAAAAGCCTTTACAAGTTACCACTTTAGATTTACAGAGGAGGTCTGGTGCTAGAATTACTGCCAATGATCTGACATTCGCGGTAATACCTTCCATGTGTGTGAGCAAGGGAGGGGGGGGCAGGGTTGCTTTAACCACTTAAGCCCAGGAAGGATTTACCCCCCCTTCATGACCAGGCCATTTTTTGCGATCTGGCACAGCATTGACATTTGGCACAGCATCTGACATTTGCGCGGTCGTGCGACACTGTACCCAAACAAAATTTATGTCCTTTTTTTCCCACATATGGAGCTTTCTTTTGGTGGTATTTGATCTTTTATTTTTATTTTTTGCACTATAAACAAAAAGAGAGCGACAATTCTGAAAAAATGTTGAGTAATTCTAAGTAGCTAAACAAAAAAAAAACACTTTTGGCCGAAGTTCTACCAAATATAAGATCATTTTGTCACCCTGTCCACCTTGAGTATAACATTAATAAATATATGTTTATGTTCCAACTTCAGAGACAATAGTTCATTTGATGCCCATCTGCTGGGAAAGAAAGCTCCATGGAATCCGCAAGATTAATATTTCTACTTTTGCTGCATCGTTCATGTAAGTGGTTCTAATTACATTTATTGCATAAAGGAACTTTACAGCTAAGGAGTGGGAAAGTAATGTGGTGTAGGTGTAGTGGTGACATACAGTATCTCACAAAAGTGAGTACACCCCTCACATTTTTATAAATAATTTATCCTATCTTTTCATGTGACAACACTGAAGAAATGACACTTTGCAACAATGTAAAGTATCGTTATTATTATTATTATTATTATAGGTATTTATATAGCACCGTCAATTTACGCAGCGCTTTACATATATATTATACATTCACATCAGTCCCTACTCTCAAGGAGCTTACAATCTAAGGTCCCTAACTCACATTCATACATATACATACTAGGGCCAATTTAGAGAGGATTAACCTACCAGCATGTCTTTGGAGTGTGGGAGGAAACCGGAGTACCCGGAGGAAACCCACACAGGCTCAGCAAGAACATGCAAACTCCAGGCAGGTAGTATAGTGTGTGTACAGCTTGTATAATAGTGTAAATTTGCTGTCCCCTCAAAATAACTTAAAACACAGCCATTAATGTCTAAACTGCTGGCAACAAAAGTGAGTACACCCCTAAGTGAAAATGTCCAAATTGGGCCCAAAGTGCCAATATTTTGTGTGGCCACCATTATTTTCCACCACTGATTTAACCCTCTTGTGCATGGAGTTCACCAGAGCTTCACAGGATGCCACTGGAGTCCTCTTCCACTCCTCCATGATGACATCACGGAGCTGGTGGATGTTAGAGACCTTGCGCTCCTCCACCTTCCATTTGAGGATGCCCACAGATGCTCAATAGGATTTAAGTCTGGAGACATGCTTGGCCAGTCCATCACCTTTGCCCTCAGCTTCTTTAGCAAGGCAATGGTCGTCTTGGAGGTGTGTTTTGGGTCGTTATCATGTTGGAATACTGCCCTGCGGCCCAGTCTCCGAAGGGAGGGGATCATGTTCTTCTTCAGTATGTCACAGTACATGTTGGCATTCATGGTTCCCTCAATGAACTGTAGCTCCCCAGTGCCGGTAGCGCTCATGCAGCCCCAGATCATGACACTCCCACCACCATGCTTGACTGTAGGCAAAACACACTTGTCTTTGTATTCCTCAACTGGATGCCGCCACACACACTTGACACCATCTGAACCAAATAAGTTTATCTTGGTCTCATCAGACCACAGGACATGGTTCCAGTCATGCATGTCCTTAGTCAGCTCTTCTTCAGCAAACTGTTGGCTTTGTTGTGCATCATCTTTAGAATAGGCTTCCTTCTGGGATGACAGCCATGCAGACAGGCTGACCCCCCACCCCTTTAACCTCTGCAGCAATGCTGGCAGCACTCATACGTTTATTTCCCAAAAACAACTTCTGGAGGACGTGCACTCAACTTCTTTGGTCGACCATGGCGGGGCCTGTTCTGAGTGCAACCTGTCCTGTTAAACCGCTGTATGGTCTTGGCTGCAGCTCATTTCAGGGTCTTGGCAATCTTCTTATAGCCTAGGCCATCTTTATGTAGAGCAAAAATTATTTTTTTCAGATCCTCAGAGAGTTCTTTGCCATGAGGTGCCATGGTGAAGTTACAGTGACCAGTATGAGAGAGTGAGAGTGATAACACCAAATTTCCAGGGGGTCCTACTGCTCCAGTGGAGCTGATGCAGCTGCATCTCTCATCTGTGGCACAGCCGGCAATCCCTGCTTCTCTAGGCTTTGTGTTCTCTGTTTCCACTCTCAGGGACACCAAGCACTCAGCCGCAAGGAGAGTCCTCTCAGCATTTCGGCTTCAGGACCAGGTACGTGACAGTTACACTGTTGCTGCAGGGAGAACTGAGCATCTTCTCACCCTCTACTTCCCACGGTTGAATCTCTGGAGGCATCCTGTGGAGAGACTGATGGGGGTCCCCTCTTCTTACAGCGAGAGTTCACAGCTGCACTGCAGGGACTGGTGAGAGGGCACTGCCCATTGTTCACACTGCTAGCAGGGACTGAGTTACTGGAGGCAGGACATTAAGTATACTGCACCTATACTGCACTTTTACTGCATCTTTACTGCACCCATACTGTATGATGGTTTATTAAAACTGTAGTTAAGTGCACCAATGCTTCCTAAAGGGCCCCAATGATAGCTGGCAGAAGAACAGCATAAAGGACTGTCCTTCCCATAAAACCATCCTGCGAGTCCCCTTTGTTTCTTTCTCCCAATTCCTTCATTTCTATGGACAGTACACATCAAGTCAGTCTAAGCCTAGCATAGTTGCCATCAATCTACGTTGGCAGTTTAGATCCCATGTTCAATAAATTAAGCTTTATTATTGCTCACTGCTGCACTATAGGTGACTTTGCTATTGTTTATGCTGGTTTGGACAACAAATGTTATCTTATGCCTAGTCCTTATTACTACTCACCTTGTATTGTGAATTGCGTAATTACCATTGTTAATCCAATACTATGCCTGCTGTGTTACCAATCATATCAGGTCATTATATATACAGTAAAACCTTTGGTTTGAGAGTAACTTGGTTTGAAAGCGTTTTGCAAGACAAGCAAAATGTTTTAATACATTTTGCCTTGATATACAAGCGATGTCTTGATATAAGAGTAGCGTCATGTCACAACTGAGTATAAAAAAGAAGAGAGTAGCCTCTAAGTGTAGCAATATGGTTACATTTAATGAAGGTACAACATTTAGCAACTTATTGCTACACTTAGAGGTTCCTCTCTTCTCTTTTATATCCTGTAAAAAAAATGCTTTGATATACAAGTGCTTTGGATTACAAGCATGTTTCTGGAACGAAATATGCTCGTAAACCAAGGTTCTACTATATATATATATATATATATATACACTGTGAAAGCTCGGATTGCGATTAACACGGTTAACGAGCGTTTCGCAATGCAAGCTATTATTTTTTTTTAATTCCTGACTCTGTTTGCGAGTGTTGACTCGCAAAACGAACAGGATTCAAGCCTCTGCGGTGTGCAGTACTGCATTTGGCCAAAGGTACGGGGGCGCCGGTGACACTCGGACCCATTCGGAGCCGTTCGTAAATACTTGGAACCACTCTGTAATACTCAGAAATACTCAGTTTCTGAGTGTGTCTGAGACTTTCCGAGTGCATCCAAATGGTCTCCGAGTATTTCCAAGTCTCTCCAGAACACCCCCCCGCCTCTGGCCACATGCGTTATTGCATGAAATAGAAGTCAATGTGGAACAAATTATCTTCATTCACATTGATATGCGAGTGCTTTGGATTACAAGCATTCTCCTGGAATGGATTATGCATGTAATCCAAGGTTTCACTGTATATATATATATATATTTAACTTTTCACTACTTTACTATCACTAATGTGTATCAGGTTTTGCAATCAGTGATTTTCTGTGATATTGCATGCTTTGTGTATCTAATCTAGTGTGACAAATGGGCTTAAATTCCTAAATAGGTTGAGAAATTGGTACACAATATTCTCTGTCACAATTGCACTAATACGGTTACAATCAAATTAAATAGGTTGAGACAAAGAACAGATGACCCATCCTAACCAGTGGCTCCCATGAGGGTAGAGCTACATAGAGTATTTATCTAGGTTCACTAATGAGTGGCAGGGCATGGTTGTCAAACAACCTAAGTGGGGTGTACCAGTTTTAAGGACCTCTATCCCAGTAGCTACCCAATAAACAAACACTCATATTACCACCGAACAGGGGCCTCTTGTGGTGTCTAGGGAAACTACAACAAAGGTCTCTCTATGTACATCCAACACTCCCCTACAGTAACATTATTGGTAAAGCGTTTTCCTCCTGCAATAAGCCTATCAGGGTAGTTGGACCTGTTGAACTATGAAAACCATTTGAGATCCAAGGTTGGAGCTGTCACTTAAATAAACAAAAAATGGATTGCTCTGTCTCCGAAAAACTAACAAGTAGTGCAACCTACTGGCAAGACTTCAGCTCCAGGGCAGTTGCCTTTGGAATGTAGTTTTCTTTTAACTTGATAGATAGGCTTCTTTCCTACTAATGATATCCCTAAAAACAAAATTCAGACACAGGGAAATATCTCTTCACTATTTGCATTTGTTGTTGGATTTTCTATATTGCTCAGATTGTTTTCATGTCCACTTTTCATTTGCACATTGTCAAATTTTTGGTTCAGGTTCAGCTCTGGATGTTTTGGCACCTGGAACGCACAATGCTTTGATCGGATCCACCACTCTGGTCCCCTGCTCATTCACGGTGGACAGTCCTCCCGTAGACACCAAGTATCTGGCCATCGTGTGGAAGTATGGAGAGAAAGAATTAGTAAGATATGACAAGGAGAAATCTGCCTCCCCGAGGATGTCCATCAATGAGAAGGAGGCCAAACAGGGCAATGCTTCATTGACCATTAACAATGTGTCCATCGCTGACCAGGGGAACTACAAGTGTTTAATCACCTATAGCCCTATGAAAGGGATGAAGGAGATCCAGGTAGACATTCAAGGTAAGCTAACTGTTTTTTGGAGCAGAACTACAGGCAAATGCAGATACCTAATTTTATTTCTATCGTTTAAAAAATAAAAAAAAGCAAGCTACTTTAAATTATATGGTATGAGTCACTCGCTGGGAGGATTGTGGATGGTGTATATGTGTCACCTAGGTTTCTCTCCTAAACATAAAGAGGGGCTCCAGAGTTGATGACTGATATGGAGAAAGCAAACTTGTTGTTTTCTCAGTGACTTCATAAGTTCTTTTCTGTGTCCTGGAGCCAAGGGCTTTGTAGAGCTTTGGGGACGAATACGCCCCCATTCCTAGATCCATATCATACCTCGTAGCCAGACTTTATCATAAGTCTCAGTTGTGCGCAGGTCTTTATATAAGTCAATTGACGGATGCTCAGGTTCTCTCTCTCTGCTGTGAGATCCTGCTGCTGAGTAAAAAGGCTGACTGCTGACAAAACATTACCAGGGTACATGGGCTGCCCATTTTGGGGACCCATTAGTGGGACCCTGTTAGTCAGTTAGTGGCTTAGATGAGCAGATGTTTTGTTTGTTTTATGCTATGGACTTGCTGTACAAAGTCATCCTGCATTGAATAGTGTTTGATTGCTGCTTTACTGGATAAAAGTGCAGGACAAACCTGCTTGGACTGTTCCCGGGTGTTCTTGTCTTTGCAAGGTTTGCCACTTCCAAGTTGATACCCAGAAAGGGGGTACCACCACTTAAATGGAGACCCATTGTGGCTGATTGTGACATGCAGAGTGGCAGTGGGAACTATAGTCAGGGCCATAATAGGAGAGATAGGTTGGCACAGGAGCATGAGGTTTATATTGTTTCTCCAGTCAGTAGACATGTGCGATTAGTTTCGTACGAATCGGAAATTCGTATGAATTTTCCCTAAATTCGTACATTCGTACAGATCCGAAATACGAATTGCTATGCTTCCGAATTTTGTACGAAATACGAACTTTCATTTACGAATTCCGGATCCAAATTCCGTTACAACGGAAACGAGAATGTTCGTTAATTACGATTTTTCGTTATGATGAAGTTAAAAAACCCCAGGAAGTCAGCACAGCCCAGGGATGGTGGGAGCCCCTAATAATAAATTCATCATGACGAACATTCGTAATTGTTACGAAAAGTTAACGAACCTAAAAGTTAAAACCCCAGGAAGTCAGCTCAGGGATGGTGGGAGCCCCTCATAATGATAAATTCATCATAACGAACATTCGTAATTGTTATAAAACGTTAATGAACCTAACGATAGTTCGTAGTTCGTATGAATCCGAACTGAATTCCTGACACGAATTACGAAATACGAATTAATTCTAATACGAAGCGGAACGAAACAAAACAAATTTATTGACAGCGCACATGTCTAGTCAGTGATGCACTGACCACCAGTGCTGGGGGGGGGGGTTATATTTACAGCCAGCCATTGACCATCAACGATGAGGGGTGAGGGGGGGTTAAATTTACAGCCAGCCAGTGATGGGGATATTTAAAGGTTAAATTAAAACTGTAGTGAGAGAATAGAATGGTTTGCATTTAGTTATTTTAAATGTAGTGTGAAATATTATAGTTTTTACAGAATAATTTGGTCATTCTTCCACATAAAGTACTGTACCTGTGTTTTGTAAAACGTGTTTCTTTGGAAATTGAACATTTCCTGTTGTCAACACAGAGAAGTGATATATAAAAAAAAATTGCATAGCCATTGGTCCAGTGGAAGTACATTCTACTTTCATTCTGTGCAAATTGGGAACAACAAATGTAATTAGTCTACATCCCGTGCTGTTCAAATATACAGTATCTCACAAAAGTGAGTACACCCCTCACATTTTTGTAAATATGTTATTATATCTTTTCATGTGACAACACTGAAGAAATGACACTTTGCTACAATGTAAAGTAGGGAGTGTTTATTTACAAAAATGTGAGGGGTGTACTCACTTTTGTGAGATACTGTAGATCAATTTAAAACAAAAATTATGCATTTAGCCACTAGATGGTGCTAAGAAAATTCCTATGATATTTAGCTCCATCTAGTGGCCAAATGCAGCATTTTCCATTTTCAATAATTAGGCGCTATATAAGTACAGTGGAACCTTGGATTACGAGCATTCCAGGAGAATGCTAATCCAAAGCACTCGCATATCAAACCGAGTTTTCACATAGAAGTCAATGGAAACGAAGATAATTCGTTCCACATTGACTTCTATTGTAGAGGTCGACCGATATATCGGCCGGCCGATATATCGGCCGATATTTGGCGTTTTTTACTTAATCGGCATCGGCCGATTGTGCTGATAAAAAAGGCCGATTATAACTTCAGCCGTGACTTGCAAATGACTTCTGTAATAGAAGTTAATGCAAGTTTTCTGAAGTTATCTGTGGAGAGGATTCTCCCCTCCTCTGGGCAGCCTGCCAAGTCTGATAAGAAGATACATTGTATCTTTCAGGTTCTTTTTATCAATAGACTGAACTCCGTGTGTAGAAGTTTTCAGTTTAACCATTTAAAGACTAAATCTTTTCTGACACTTGTTGCTTACAAGTAAAAATCCTGTATTTTCTGCTAGAAAATCACTTAGAACCCCCAAACATTATATATATTTTTTTAGCAGAGACCCTAGGGAATAAAATGGTGATTGTTGCAATATTTTATGTCACACGGTATTTGCGCAGCGGTCTTTCAAACGCAATTTAAAAAAAAAAAATACAGTAATGAATTAAAAAAAAAAAATAAGCAGTAAAGTTAGCCCATTTTTTTTCGTCCAAAAGTTTTGATTACCTGTTTTTGTGTATTTATTATTTAAGATAGGGTTTTTTTTTTTTTTTTTTTTTTTTTTTTTTAGGTTTTTTTTTCTAAATTATACATACAAGTGAACTGATTGGAGGTTTGTTTTGTTTAATGTTTAAATGAAAAAAAATTTCTGTATTACTTAAGGCTGCTTTCACACTGGAGCGGGCAGGCGTTGATGGTAAAACGCTGCTAGTTTTAGCGGCGCTTTACCGTCATTTTAGAGGCGCTATTCGGCTGCTAGCGGGGCGCTTATAACCCAGCTAGCGGCCGAGGAAGGGGTTAAATGCGCCCCTGAAGCGCCGCTGCCAAAACGCTTTGCAGGCGCTTCGGTAGCGGTGCGCATTTATTTCAATGGGCAGGAGTGGTGGAGCAGCAGTATACACCGCTCCAAAGATGCCGTTTGCAGGACTTTTTTTTACATCCTGCCAGCGCATAGCCTCAGTGTGAAAGCACTCGGGATCTCACACTGAGACTGCAGGGGAGCCGTTTTACAGGCACTTTACAGGTGCTATTTTTAGCCCAAAAGCGCCTGAAAAACGCCCCAGTGTGAAAGGGGTCTAACTGTTAGATTTTATGAGATGAAGGGAAAAAAGAAAGGAAAAAAAAAAATCGGCCAAATATATCGGCCCAAAAAAATCGGCATCACATATCGGCCATCGGCCACCGCGATTTCTAAATATCGGCATCGGCATCGGCCAGAGAAAAACCCATATCGGTCGACCTCTATTCTATTGCATGCAATATCGCATGTGGCCAGAGGTGGGGGGCGCCAGAGAGACTTAGAAGTACTCGGAGACTGCTCAGATACACTCGGAAAGGCTCGGAAACATTCTGGAACGGAGTATTTCTGAGTGTTTCTGAGTATTTCCAATCGGCTCCGAACGGCTCTGAGTGTCACTGTTTTTGTGGTTTGAATTTAGCTTAGTAGGTAACAGAAACACAGAGGTCTTGCTGTTGTTTGTCCTCGTCACAATTTAATGTCACTTTAACCCTCTAGCTACTCCAGAGGTGACGCTGATGAAGAAGGCTCTGTCCAAGAGGGACAAAAACCGATTGCTGTGTTTGATCACAAATTTCTATCCAAAGGACATTTCAGTAACCTGGTTAAGGAATGGTCAGACCCTGGAAGGATCGGAGTTAGGACCATTTCAGAAGGATGCAGATGGGACTTACAGAGTGAACAGCTCACTAATCATTTCCCCCACACAGAGCCAGGACCATCCAATCATCACCTGCCAGGTGGATCATGTGTCTCTGCCAGAACTCATCCAAGATACCCGCACCATGGAGTATGGAGGTAACACCAAGTACTTTTTCATTTAGGGCCAGTTCACACCATATAAATGGAGTCCGGATGCGTTCGAGATGCTTTTCTGCATGCGCGTTTTTGATGTGTTCCAGTGCGTTTTTGATGCTTTTTTTGTTGTGTTTTTGATGCAGGTTATTGCATTTTCCCCCTCTTTCTTCTTACTATTAAATAAAGATATGGGTGTTCCAGTGCGGTTTTTGGTGCGTTCAGGTGCGTTCTAGTGCATTTTTTATGCTTTTTACAGCGTTCCGGTACAGTCCAGTGCAGGTAAAATGCAGCATGTTCTACTTTTTTTCTGGAACTGAAACGCACTGGAACTGCAAACACTGGTGTGAACTATGCCATTGGAAATCATATAACCTACTTTCCATGCGTTTTTGATGTAGAAAAAAAACACACACTGGACTACATGTGGTGTGAACTGGCCCAAACAAATGCAAGTATGACTCAGAATGAAGTCAAGAAAACTTTTTGACTTTTAGCTTTTTATTTTTATCACTGCAGAATGGAATATCAAAGATATTATTAGATACATTGGAAATGACAAAGGGGTAATAAAGTAGAACTCTACCCTTCCCATCAACTTTATATATCGATATCCTCCTGCCCCCCTCCTCTGACAGAATTGAGTATTAATTTACATTTTTAGGGGGTCAAATACCTTTTTGGGGACCCCTCCTCATACTTCTTTGTTTCCGGCCTAGGCCAGAATGATGTGTACAGTGCCCACAGCTCACAGCCCACAGAGATACCAATGCCATGGTTCTAAGGAGACTGTAGGGTACTGTACGGCACATGTGCCATGCTGCTACACCAGGGGAGCTGGTCAATTGTTCATGGTTTTTGCAGCCACCCCCCGATGACACAGCGTGGCACATGTATGTCATCACAGGGCACAACAGAGATAGAAGTACCCCCTAGTGACAGCAGAAGAAGATGGTGGCACAGGACAAGGTGTGGTGTGGCAAATCGGTGGATCCCTAGAGAACACCACTGGATCACCAAATGTGAGTATGCTTTTTTTTTTCTTTTTTTTGCACTATACCAGTAAGAGTGGAAGGGGAAAGAAATATTTACATTTTTCCAGGTTGCAGTATCTCTGTAAACTACAGAATATTTCCCATCAAGTTATGGAGATGAGAAAATGAAGAGGTATTCTGTAGTCCTGTAACAGGTTGACAGTGTTTCTCCTCCATAAAGTATGGCAAGTGGGCGTTGTCACTCAAGCACAGGAAGTGTGCTGTTGGCGGGATCACCAGGTTAAAATTAAAGGGTAAAGAGTATAAAAAAGGTTAAAAAGAATTACATTTCAGTTCTTGGGTGTCAATATGCTTTAAGAGCAGACAGACTATCAAGTGTGTGCAGGAATACCGGTGTTTGTACCCCAAAATAGAGATTATGACTAAGGTTGGAAAAGTGTAATGGTTCAGTGGCTAGGGTTCCATTACATGCTGCAATGGGTGAATATTTAATGTTAGTGAAGTGATCCAATCAGCAGATTATTACTGGCAAAATGTACAACTTCCACTGTCAATAGATGAGGCTTGTGCTAATAGAGAGCACAGGGATCTAATGGAAATCCTGATTTTAATATTGTACTGGGTTATGGGGTGACAGTGAAATTGGGTGTAGAGGGCGCTCTAGTGACAAATTGTAATTGGCTGTGCAAAGATAAGAGATGTTCGAATCTCTTAAACAACTAACATTGAATTGTGAAATAAAGTGCAAAGTGCCATAAATAATTATACATAACCACTGATAAACACAAGTGGTAAAACAATATATAAACCAAAAAAAAATAAAAAAAAGCAGTCAATCATTCAAAGTCCCAAACACAAATAAATCTTCTGTGTTGAATTGCTCTGAACAATAAAAATAGTGGATAATCCTTCACTAACTGAGAGAAATACACCCAAAGTGCTCCGTATGTGGATTCTGCTTAACAGATGGTGGTGACCCCTTTAATTAAAAAGCAGGTCAAATAAGAGTTAGCAAGATAATGCTTGCTGCAATGGTGAAGACTGTGGATGCTAAAACCGCTCCTCCGCAAAGATCATAGATGGGATATGTAAAAGAATAATAGGAACCAATAGGGTAATCCTGTTTATTTAAAAAATGCTAAAATACAAAAGCCAAATGGCTGCTTACATGAATAGTGCCTTAGCCCGGCTCTGGGGCTGTTGAGCATGTCGGGTGATCTGATGGTGCCTCGCAGCTCACCCTTGCACCTGGCGTGCGTTCCATCGTCCAGCACGAAACAACCAAAGGGACCGGAAGTAACGTGATCAAGACTCGCCTCGACGTACGTTTCGTTATCACGTCCTCAGGAAGCGTTCTTGGTCAATACAGGGCATGTGGTTATATAGTGTGGAGCCAAAACACACTAGAGGGAGGGAAATATTGAATATTAACAGCCACAGTACTGGTTTACATTGGTCGGGCTTGCTCAAAGCTGGACAACAGAGTACATTAGTATAAAAATATATGTAAAACAATTGAAATTAAAATTGAAACATTGATGGCATGGGACAAAAAATGTTAATAATGTGGGATCACTATTATGATAAAACCGAAATTTTAATTGTTTTACATATATTTTTATACTAACGTACTCTGTTGTCCAGCTTTGAGCAAGCCCGACCAATGTAAACCAGCACTGTGGCTGTTAATATTCAATTTCCCTCCCCCTAGTGTGTTTTGGCTCCACACTATATAAAGATAGATAGATAAGATAAAATTTATGGTCATTGTAAAACAAATCACAATGAAATTACATTTCTACTCCATACATTATTCATACATCACAATTTTCAACCATGCATTTACCACATAGGATTTAATTATACCAAAAAGTGTAAACTATATAAAAGTGTCCCCATATTTTAAAAGTATAAAAAGGGCCCTCAAATTAAGAAAAAACTAAGCCGATCCGAATATAAGCCGAGGCACCTAATTTTACCACAAAAAACTGGGAAAACTTATTGACTCGAGTATAAGCCTAGGGTGAGAAATGCACAGCTACTGTAAGTGGAAAAGAGGGTCAACAATGCCCAATTGCAGCCTCACTGAGCCCATTTGCAGCCATAGGTCCCCCGAACTTCAAACTCAGTAGTTAAGGGTTCCTAGATGGGGTCTCTGGACCCAAAGGGTCCCGAAATGACATTGTTGCAGATGGACACAGTTGACCAAATTTGGGGCCCTGTATTTTGGGGCCACTTGGTGCTAGGAAATTTGGTATGCAAACCACTTGGTGCTAGGGACCCCAGCTTTGGATATGTTATAGTGCTAGTTGCACTGGGTTTGCACACCAAATTTGGGGTTCCTAGCACCAAGTGGCCCTGAGATACGGGGCCCCAAAATTAGTTCAGAAAATGTCATTCTCTGCTGCAGAAAAGTGCATGACTCGCGTATAAGCCGAGGGGGGCACTTTCAGTACAAAAAAATGTGCTGAAAAACTCGGCTTATACTTGAGTATATACAGTAACCTCTTTCATTTCATTCCTGCATTGATAGCCTTAAAGCGGAGCGCCACCGAAAATTTTTTTTTTAAAAGTCAGCAGCTACAAATACTGCAGCTGTTGACTTTTAAAACATGGACACTTACCTGTCCAGGGCGCCCGCGATGTCGGCACCCGAGGCCGAAGCGTCTCTCCGTCCTCGGGTGCTGCCGCCTCCATCTTCGGTAAGGGAATCAGGAAGTGAAGCCGTGCGGCTTCACTTCCCGGTTCCCTACTGCGCATGCGCGAGTCGCGCAGCGCAATACGGATGGTCCCTGCTGCCTCTGGGACCCGTGTGTTTCCCAGCAGGCAGCGGGGAGGGAGCAGGAAGTGGCGTAAATACCCGCAGATTCTGCGGCTATCTATGCCGGAAGTGGGTACAGATACCTGTAATATACAGGTATCTGTACCCCCCTCCCCCCTGAAAGGTGCCAACTGTGTCACCAGAGGGGGGGGGGGGAATCTGATGAGTGGAAGTTCCACTTTTGGGTGGAACTCCACTTTAACAGCCCTGGGAAAGAAGCTCTTTTTAAATCTCTTTGTCCTTGTTTTAATCACCCTAAAACGTCTCCCAGATGGCAATAATTTAAAGAAATTACAACCAGGATGAGTCTGGTCTCTCACTATTTTTCCTGCTCTACAAAGGCAACGAGTCTCATATATTTCTTCTAGAGAAACAAGTGCACACCCTACAATTTTCTGCGCTGTTCGAACCACTCTCTTTAGAACATTTTTATCTGCCTGCGTACAACTAGGATACCAAACTAGAATACAATATGTTAATGTACTCTCAATGACAGAGCGATAGAAGGTCTCTAGCACCCTCCTTCCCAAGCCATTTTTCCTAAGGAGTCACAAAAAATATAAACTCTGTTGTGCTTTCTTAATAATGGCTTTAATGTTGATTGTGTCGGGTGATCCCATGCCCTGTATTGACCAAGAACGCTTCCTGATGACGTAATAACGAAATGTATGTCAAGGCGGGTCTTGGTCACGTTACTTCCGGTCCCTTTGGTTGTTTCGTGCTGGACGATGGAACGCACGCCAGCTACAAGGGTGAGCCGCGAGGCACCATCAGTTTCACCCGACACGCTTAACAGCCCCAGTGCCAGACTAAGGCACAATTCATGTAAGCAGCCATTTGGCTTTTGTATTTTATAATTTTGTAAATAAACAGGATTACGCTATTGGTTTCTATTATTCTTTCACATATCCATCTATGATCTTTGCGGAGGAGGGGTTTTAGCATCCACAGTCTTCACCATTGCAGCAAGCATTATCTTGCTAACTCTTATTTGACCTGCTTTTTCATTAAAGGGGTCACCACCTTCTGGTAAGCAGAATCCACATACGGAGCACTTTGGGTGTATATCAATCAGTTAGTGAAGAATTATCCACTATTTTTATTGTTCAGAAGAATTCAACACAAAAGATTTATTTGTGTTTGGGACTTTGAATGATTGACTGCTTTTTTTTGGTTTATATATTGTTTTACCACTTGTGTTCATCACTGTTCATGTATAATTATTTATGGCACTTTGCACTTTATTTCTCAATTCAATGTTAGTTGTTTAAGAGATTCGAACATTTTATCTTTGCACAGCCAATTACAATTTGTCACTAGAGCGCCCTTTACACCCAATTTCATTGAGTAGTATATCTACCTAATTAGGGGAGCAGCCATTTTATAATATTCTTATTAGTTGTATATTTAATATTCAAGTAAGTTCTGCGCGAATTACACATTTTTTTATTACTTCATGGGGTGACAGTCCCCACCCACTGTGATTTTTTTTACTATGTGAATGTACTCTAGATAAATGTGGTGTACAAGCTGAACTCCAGCAAGTGGAGTTCTCGCCTCTTTTTTCAATGTTTTCCAGTTTCTCCTCTTGTCCTGTTGTTAAAACCCTTGTGTTTACAGAGCTCCATAGCTCAAGATGAAATTTAAATGCACGAGGAAATGAATATGACTAGTGACTCCCCCCCCCCTCCATCTGTATAGCTCCCTCCAAACTTTAAATCTGAGACAAAGTGTCTGAAAGGATACTAAGTATCATTCAGATAGACCATCTGTTATTATTAAAGTCAGTTTTAGTTTCTTTTCTCCTATCTATTTTTTTAAACCTTTCTCAGAATTCTTGTTGGAAAAAAAGTCTATCTAAAGCAAAAACCGATATACAAAGATAGATACACTTAAAGTGGATGTAAAGCCTTCCATATACCCAGTGAAATGACTGGCCTCAGGTGTTCCATAGAGATGAAACAAAGAAGAGAACAGAAAGAGAGATATCGGAGGAGCAAAAATGAGTATAAAACCATACATTTTATTATTAGCAAATAGGGATGAGCCGAACACCCCCCTGTTCGGTTCGCACCAGAACATGCGAACAGGAAAAAAGTTCGTTCGAACACGCGAACACCGTTAAAGTCTATGGGACACGAACATGAATAATCAAAAGTGCTAATTTTAAAGGCTTATATGCAAGTTATTGTCATTAAAAGTGTTTGGGGACCCGGGTCCTGCCCCAGGGGACATGAATCAATGCAAAAAAAAGTTTTAAAAACGGCCGTTTTTTCAGGAGCAGTGATTTTAATAATGCTTAAAGTCAAACAATAAAAGTGTAATATCCCTTTAAATTTCGTACCTGGGGGGTGTCTATAGTATGCCTGTAAAGGGGCGCATGTTTCCCGTGTTTAGAACAGTCTGACAGCAAAATGACATTTTGAAGGAAAAAACACATTTAAAACTAACCGCGGCTATTGCATTGCCGACAATACACATAGAAGTTCATTGATAAAAACGGCATGGGAATTCCCCACAGGGCAACCCCGAACCAAAATTAAAAAAAAAAAATGATGTGGGAGTCCCCCTAAATTCCATACAAGGCCCTTCAGGTCTGGTATGGATATTAAGGGGAACCCCAGCCAAAAAAAAAAAAAAAGGCGTGGGGTCCCCCCAAAAATCCATACCAGACCCTTATCCGAGCACGCAACCTGGCAGGCCGCAGGAAAAGAGGGGGGGACGAGAGTGCGGCCCTCCCCCCTCCTGAACCGTACCAGGCCACATGCCCTCAACATTGGGAGGGTGCTTTGGGGTAGCCCCCCAAAACACCTTGTCCCCATGTTGATGAAGACAAGGGCCTCATCCCCACAACCCTGGCCGGTGGTTGTGGGGGTCTGCGGGCGGGGGGCTTATCGGAATCTGGAAGCCCCCTTTAACAAGGGGACCCCCAGATCCCGGCCCCTCCCCTGTGTGAAATGGTAAGGGGGTACTTACCCCTACCATTTCACTAAAAAACTGTCAAAAATGTTAAAAATGACAAGAGACAGTTTTTGACAATTCCTTTATTTAAATGCTTCTTCTTTCTTCCTTCATCTTCTTCTGGTTCTTCTGGCTCTTTTGGTTCTTCCTCCGGCGTTCTCGTCCAGCATCTCCTCCGCGGCGTCTTCTATCTTCTTCTCCTCGGGCCGCTCCGCACCCATGGCATTGGGGGGGAGGCTCCCGCTCTTCTCTTCATCTTCTTCATCTTCTTCTTCTTCTTCATCTCTTCTTCCTTCTTCATTTCTTCTCCGGGCCGCTCCGCAGCCATGCTGGCATGGAGGGAGGCTCCCGCTGTGTGACGGCGTCTCTTCGTCTGACGGTTCTTAACAACTTGCTTACTGGGCACTTCAACCCCCCTCCTGCCCAGACCAATTTTGAGCTTTCAGCGCTGTCACACTTTGAATGACAATTGCACGGTCATACAACACTGTACCCAAATGAAATTTTTATCATTTTTTTCCCACAAATAGAGCTTTCTTTTGGTGGTATTTGATCACATCCGGGATTTTTTAATTTTTTGCTAAACAAACAAAAAAAGATGGAAATTTTTGAAAAAAAAAAAAAAATCATGTTTAATAGTTTGTTATAAAATTTTGCAAACAGGTAATTTTTCTCCTTCATTGATATGCGCTGATGAGGTGGCACTGGTGGGCACTGATAGGCTGCACTGATGGGCACGGATAGGCACAGATAAGGCGGCACTGATGGGCACAGTTAAGGCGGCACTGATAGGCACAGTTAAGGCGGCACTGATGGGGACAGATAAGGCGGCACTGATGGGGACAGATAAGGCGGCACTGATGGCCACGGATGGGTGGCACGGATGGGTGGCACAGATGGGTGGCACAGATGGGTGGCACAGATGGGTGGCATGGATGGGTGGCACGGATGGGTGGCACAAATGGGTGGCACGGATGGGTGGCACGGATAGGTACCACTGATGGGGGGGCACTGATGGGTGGCACTGATGGGCACTTATGGGCACTGGTAGGTGACACTGATGGGCACTGATAGGTTGCACTGATGTGGGTGTTGATGGGTGGCACTGATGTGGGTGCTGATGGGTGGTACTGATGGGTGGCACTGTGGGCACTGATGGGTGGCACTGTGGGCACTGATGGGTGGCACTGTGGGCACTGATGGGTAGCACTGTGGGCACTGATGGGTAGCACTGTGGGCACTGATGGGTGGCGCTGATTGTTGGCACTGTGGGCACTGATGGGTGACGCTGGTGGGCACTGGTAGGCAGCACTGCTGCCTATTGCCTTGTGTCAGAAGATCGCCGTGATCGGGACTGATGTCCCGATCACGGCCGCCGGTGATCGGGTTTTTTTTTTTCCTCCTCGCGCTGTCAGCGCGAGGAGGAAAAATAGCCGATTACCGGCTCTGTTTACATCACATGATCAGCTGTCATTGGCTGACAGCTGATCATGTGGTAAGGGGTCGGGACCAACCCCTTACTCTGATCTGTGATCAGGCGAGTCTCATAGACTCGCTGATCACCGAGCGCGCCGCGCGCGCCCTGCAGGGGGCGCGCAGGCCGCTCATGCACGGGACGACGTCAATAGACGTCGTCCCGGCAATTTAGATCCGCGCTGTTGACGTCATTTTACAACGGCCCGGATCTGAAGCAGTTAAATAACGGGGGCGGGGCCACCCGGTGACCCCGCCCCCCTCTGACGCACGGGACATGACGGGACTTCCCTGTGGCATTCCCCGTGACGTCACAGGGAAGTCCCGTCAAGTCACCGTGCGTCAGAGGGGGGCGGGGTCACCGGGTGGCCCCGCCCCCGTTATTTAAGAACCGTCAGACGAAGAGACGCCGTCACACAGTGGGAGCCTCCCTCCATGCCAGCATGGCTGCGGAGCGGCCCGGAGAAGAAATGAAGAAGGAAGAAGAGATGAAGAAGAAGATGAAGAAGATGAAGAGAAGAGCGGGAGCCTCCCCCCCAATGCCATGGGTGCGGAGCGGCCCGAGGAGAAGAAGATAGAAGACGCCGCGGTGGAGATGCTGGACGAGAACGCCGGAGGAAGAACCAGAAGAGCCAGAAGAACCAGAAGAAGATGAAGGAAGAAAGAAGAAGCATTTAAATAAAGGAATTGTCAAAAACTGTCTCTTGTCATTTTTGACAGTTTTTTAGTGAAATGGTAGGGGTAAGTACCCCCTTACCATTTCACACGGGGGGGGGCCGGGATCTGGGGGTCCCCTTGTTAAAGGGGGCTTCCAGATTCCGATAAGCCCCCCGCCCGCAGACCCCCACAACCACCGGCCAGGGTTGTGGGGATGAGGCCCTTGTCTTCATCAACATGGGGACAAGGTGTTTTGGGGGGCTACCCCAAAGCACCCTCCCAATGTTGAGGGCATGTGGCCTGGTACGGTTCAGGAGGGGGGGGGGGCCGCACTCTCGTCCCCCCCTCTTTTCCTGCGGCCTGCCAGGTTGCGTGCTCGGATAAGGGTCTGGTATGGATTTTTGGGGGGACCCCACGCCGTTTTTTTTTTTTTTTTTTTGGCGCGGGGTTCCCCTTAAAATCAATACCAGACCTGAAGGGTCTGGTATGGAATTTAGGGGGAACCCCACGTCATTTTTTTCTAAAATTTTGGCTGGGGTTCCCCTTAATATCCATACCAGACCTGAAGGGCCTTGTATGGAATTTAGGGGGACTCCCACATCATTTTTTTTTTTTTTTTTCGGTTCAGGGTTGCCCTGTGGGGAATTCCCATGCCATTTTTATCAATGAACTTCTATGTGTTTAGTCGGCAATGCAATAGCCGCGGGTAGTTTTAAATGTGTTTTTTTCTTCAAAATGTCATTTTGCTGTCAGACTGTTCTAAACACAGGAAACATGCGCCCCTTTACAGGCATACTATAGACACCCCCCAGGTACGAAATTTAAAGGGATATTACACTTTTATTGTTTGACTTTAAGCATTATTAAAATCACTGCTCCTGAAAAAACGTCCGTTTTTAAAACTTTTTTTTGCATTGATCCATGTCCCCTGGGGCAGGACCCAGGTCCCCAAACACTTTTTATGACAATAACTTGCATATAAGCCTTTAAAATTTGCACTTTTGATTTCTCCCATAGACTTTTAAAGGGTGTTCCGCGGCATTCGAATTTGCCGCGAACACCCCAAATTGTTCGCTGTTCGGCGAACTTGCGAACAGCCAATGTTCGAGTAGAACATGAGTTCGACTCGAACTCGAAGCTCATCCCTATTAGCAAAGGATAAAAAGAGTTTATACAGACATGTATGTCTCAGTACATAAAAAATGATAGTGCTAGTATAGATATTGTGTGTTAGATATGCATCAAGGATCAATGCTGATACAGAGGGTCTTCATGTACCGATGCGTTCAACCAAATTTTCTTCATTGTATGGTTTTATACAAATTTTTGCTCCTAATTTTGGCCTGTACAGTCTGATATCTCTCTTTCTATTCTCTTCTATAAAACACGGATGATGGCCTTGAGTGTCACAAAAATATATTTACAGAGATGAAACAAAGCCTTCTACAGAAGTTGTACCTGTTTTTCGTCAGCCATTTGTCCTGTACATCCTTGTAAAAGTCAGAGATGAAAAGGAGTTTTCACAAAGCCGGGGGCAGGGAGCTGCAGTTACACACTGTACAAGAGGTCTGAGAGCTGACTATAAGGAAGAAACACACCCCTTCACACAGCACACAGGAACAGAGCCACTGCTGTCAATCATAGGTTGTGTGCTGGAGCTCTCTACCTTTTCATCTTTTTAGCTTTTGGTGTCAGGAAAACTTGTCAGAAGTGACTTATGCTGATACCAGAGGAACTAGATAGCAGAGAGAAATTACACTTAATGTTTTGGAGAGAGGCAAGTAAACCATATAGAAATATGTGCTTTGTTCAAATATCATATCTGAGGTTTACAACCACTTTGAAAGGACCACTCACCCTCTTCATGATCCAGCACTGACCTTCATGTCTTCCTGCTACAATTGTCAACAGTCCTATTCTGGGTTGAATGATTACCAATGTGATCAAATCAATTCCTGTAAGCCCAGGCTGTCATGGACACACCCCTTGTGGTCTCGTCATCATGCAACCTGGACTCACAGTGGAATGATTCATAGACTGGTGCTTATATATCACAACGGCAGCAGTGAGGACTGCCCATCACAAATGTTACAGAAGAAGTGGTGGGACCCCGCTCATCATATAACCACATAACCAGGCGATGCCTAAAATAAGACCACCTGAAGTGTATACAGCAGGTAAAATAAGTATTGAACACGTCACCGTTTTTTTAGTTAAATATATTTCTAAAGGTGCTATTGACATGAAATTTTCCCCACGTCGGTAACAATTCATATGTAGCGGGTATTGCAGCCAAAGACTTACATTATCACAGATGACTGGATGTACACAGGCTTTCGAAGCCTGAATGAGGGGCGAGAGCTGGCTGTCATGTCTGTATGTGCTCCCTCCTCCTTCTTCCTGTTTTCACTGATTGAGTTTACTGTAATGAGCTAACACACAGAGCTGTCATTCGGTAGCCTCTCTTGTGCCCCTATTGGCAGGAAGAAGAAAGCCAATTAAAGGCACGGTTACAGCAGCCAATGGGAGAGATTTACTGAATTGCAGGAAGAGCTGCAATGGATTCTGGGACTAGCAGTTCCCACACAATACGGCTCCAGACTGGTATACAGGGAGAAACTACAAATCCCAGAGGGGTTTGCAAAACAGGGGGCTGGCTAAAGACTCCATTTTGTGTTCTGAGGAGATTCTCAGTGGAGGAGGGAATGAGAGAGAGACAGACGTGATCTGAGGGGCTGCTGTTACCCATGGAGGGGATCCATCCAGCCACAGTTCCAGAGGTCAGTGTGCTGATAGTGCCATGGTTCCAGGAGTCAGACGGCGACGGACATCCAGACTAAGAGGGATCCTGGCTATATCTCCAGGTGTTCCTGGGGGCGTAGGCCAATCCGGTTACAAGGTGGCCAGTCGGGCCTTTCGAGGAACTGGTCGCTTGATCCTTTGGTCGCAGGATGGGTGAGCGGGCATTTGCCCATCTTTAAAGACACGGTAGTCAAGCAACATTGCCTTACCAGTGCCCACATTTGTAGGAATACTTGCACCCTGCTGAACAGTCACTACATTCTACTTTGCTTATCAGGATACTGCTAGCATCCCACATCCTACTTTGACTATCGGGATACTTTCAAGTACCCCTTTGTTTATCCTGCTCAACAGGACACCAAGTGAAGACCCTTTCTGTTACTCCTTTGGTATCAGTAATTTAGTGATTCCAGCGACTACCTTTAAAGGGGAACTCTCACATTAATTATTAAAGTGATAAATTGCATTTGTAGCCTACTGCCTCACATTAACCTGCCTGGGTCTGTGATTTTAGGATATGAGGGAAACAGACTGACCGTTGCTAAGTCAGATCAGTTCCCCTTTATGCCTGAGTGCATAGGTCACTCTCAACTTATTTAAGTTGTTTGACTGTGTCATTTTGAAGTCTGCATTTTGGGTTTGATTAACACTACTAAATACCACAGTTTGCCATTCTTGACTATTGAGTTACCAGATCACTGTTTGTTTGATTGTGGAAAGTCTCCCAGTAAACAAACTACCTGTTCACTACATCTGTGTCCGTTTTACTGTGTTTGCAGGTACACTATTTGCTAGGTGTGCCAGAGGGGCTGAGGCAGTTCTTTGGGGTTTAGGGGCAGCGTAAAGGACTGAACAAACTTAAGCAGCTCCTTCAGGGGTATTGCTACATGTGGGGCGTCGTCCGGGATATACCGCTACTCAGCAGTCAACTTCCTCAGTCAGCATCCCTGCAAGCACCAGGATGGACCCTGCAGCTGCGATCCAGTGGTGTGAAGAAGAAGACGGCCACTCAGAGTCGAATGTGGTGATCGAGCTCCCTGGGGAGACCTGGACTGAGCAACAAATCAGCCAAACTGTGAAGACACCGTCCCCAGACAGGAAGGTGTGGGTGATTGCTGTCAAACAGACCATGGGACCTCCCACACCTATGAGCTGTTAGAGTGGAGACAAGGAGTCCCTGAAAGCTTCAAAGGTGCCAGTGCGCAATCGGTCAACAAGAAGGGAGCTTTGTATTATCCACCTAAAGGTTCCAGATGAGTGTCCTACCAGCTCCATTCAAGTTGCTTCATCTACGGAAGAAGTTCCCTCCCCATTACCTCTGGCCATGATTGGACCAGGATTCTTGCTGCCCTGGGAGACTTTGTTTTAAAATATCAGAAAGACCCTCCAACATACTCTGGAACCGGGTATCCGGGGCTCAGGGCCTTCTCTGGAAGACAACCAGTGCCTACAGGGGAGGACAACTTTGAAGAGTGGCTGGACCAGGCCACACAAGCCTTGGATGAATGGGTCATTCCTAAGACCCACAAGAAACAGAGAATCACAAAACCATTCTCGACCTATTTAAGCTTAATTTTGAAGTCTGCATTTTGGGTTTGATTAACACTATTAAATACCACAGTTTGCCATTCTTGACGATTGAGTTACCAGATTACTGTTTGATTGTGGAAAGTCTCCCAGTAAACAAACTTCCTGTTCACTACATCTGTGTCTGTTTTACTGTGTTTGCAAGTACACTGTTTGCTAGGTGTGTGCCAGAGGGGCTGAGACAGTTCTTTGGGGTTGAGAAGCAGAGTAACGGACTGAACAAACTTAAGCAGCTTCTTCGGGGATATTGCTACACATACATACAAAGAAACCAAAACAGATAAGTTTAGAAATTAAGTTATTTGTAATAAAATGGAATAGCACAGGAAAAAAGTATTGAACACGTGAATAAAGGGAGATGCAAAAAGGCACGGAAAGACAAGACACCAGCTGAAATCTATCAGTACTTAGGAAGCAGTCCTTCTTGTCAGTGCAAATTAATATCAACTGGTTCAGCCACAACTGGTGGCCTATAAAAATGTGTCTCATTACCAAGGTGTCACACAAGAAACATCTCATGATGGGTAAAAGCAAGACCTTTACAACCTTTTTGAAGGCATTGGTTACAGAAGGATTTCTAAACCTCTGAATGTTCCAGTGAGCACTATTGAGGCCATAATCCAGAAGTGGAAAGAACATAATTTTACCATAAACTGGCCACGACCAGGTGCTCCTCACCAGATTTCTGACAGAGGAGTGAAAAGAATTATCAGAGTTGTCCAAGAGCCAAGGGCCACTTGTGGAGAGCTTCAGAAAGACCTAGCAGGTACAATTGTTTCAAAGAAAACAATAAGTAATGCCCTTGAAATAGAACTCTTTGGATGCCATAATATACACCATGTTTGGAGGTCAAATGGCACTGCACATCACCCCAAAAACACCCCCATACCAACAGTGACTTTGGAGATGGGAACATCATGGTGTGGGGTTGTTTTTCAACATACAATACTAGCAAACTTCCAATCATTGAAGGAAAGATGAATGTAAAAATGTACCAAGACATTCTTGATAAAAATCTGCTGCCTTCTACCAGGATGATGAAGATGAAATGAAGGTGGACATTTCAGCAAGACAATGATCCCAAACACAAAGCCAAGGAAACTCAATTGGTTTCAAAGAAAGAAAATAAAGCTGCTAGAATAGCCCAGCCAATCACCTAGCTTGAATCCAATAGAAAATTTATGGAAAGAACTAAAGATCAGAGTTCATAGAAGAGGCCCACAGAACCTTCAATATTTGAAGACTGTGTGGAAGAATTGGCCAAAATCACACCTGAGCAACGCATGTAACTAGTTTCTCCATGAAGCTGTCATTAATAAAAAAAAAGTTTTGAACCAAGTAATAAATAGATTTCAGTTAACGTGTTTAATATGTTTTTCCTGTGTCAGTCCATTTTATTACACATAATTTAATTTCTAAACGTATTTGCTTTGATGTCTTTGTATGTATGGATTGCATGGTTTGTTACCGACGTGGTGAAAATTTTATGTCAATAGCACCTTTACCAATATATTTACCTAGAAAAATGGTGACGTGTTCAATACTTATTTTACCCGATGTACAAACCTACTGTATATATATATATATATATATATATATATATATATATATATATATATATATATATATATATATATATATATATATATATATATATACACACACACACACACACACACACACACACATTTTTTTTAATTAGGTGTTGGTTGGGGGGAAAGACTAGGGAAAAGATTGAGTTGAGATGATTTTGAGAATCCCCTGGAAGACAGATAGTATTACACTGACCATACATTGTTAAAATTATGGCTGATTCAGAGGAAAGACAAAAGAAGCTGGGCCGAAAACTGTTGGCCAAACAGCACCTGCAGTCAATCACCTGCAGGCACTTTTTGGGTATTTTGATTGTTGGCTCTATAACCCCTCAGAATCCAATAGTCCAGCAGGGGGGATTCATCCATCCATGCTATTTATGTGGATGGAGAAATATTTTTTGTTCAGCCCACAGACTGAATGCAAGAAATGTGTTAGTGTATGGTTAGAACAAAGTAAAACTAAAGGCAAAACTTTGTGTGAATAGAGTAAGGGAGGGTTATAACCCCTGTCAGCTTTATTTTTGCCATCTGTGTCCCATCAGGGAGACTTCACTTCCTGCCCCATAGCAAAAACAGGAAGTAAGAGGAAATCCCCATTGCAAGATTTCCTCTCTATTCCTGTTCTGGTGTCAACACAAAAATTGAGATTGTCTTTCACTTTCACTCTCAGTGATAACAGCAGATTTTGAATCTGCCCACTGCTGTGTGCTGCCAATCAAAAGTGAAGACCTGATGGAGAGGACCTGATGGAGAGGTAGTAGTCTCCTAGTTCCCCATCAGGCTCCGCCCACTCAGTGATGAGTCATTTCCCAAATATGGGCATCACCAATAATCAGGTAATGTCATCAGCTGTTTCCCCGACCCCTTTGTTTTCATTTAGCTTTCAGCCAGGGATACAGCCCTGTGCAGGGTCACCTACAGGACATGACAGCTTCCTAGCACACAGGCATGACCTGCTCTGAGTACTGGGGTACCTCTGTAGGCCAGTTTTTTAGATTTGGTCTTAATTACTACCAGTTTCCTAATCTGAGAACTGGCGGTAATTCTTTAAGAACATTGCCATAGCAACAGTTTCTTCAAGCAGCGGTATTAAGAACTACCTGAATTTGCTCAACCTGTGCAAATGCTTGCCTGAATTAGATGCAAGTAGTTCTTAATTAAACTACCACCAAAAAATCTGTTGTTCAGGCTTTATTGAATTCCCCAGAGAGATTGTATTGAATACAATTTTGCTTGACAACACCTAGATATCTGTCTTTACCCAAAAGGTAATCCTGATATTGTAGATCAAAAATGTAACTGTAACAAATCCCTAAGTAGACTGTGGTAAGTGCATATTTTTCTTTGTGCAAATGTTTTTTAATCAGCATTAATTCAATTTGTCTGCTTGCTTCCATACAGTGGAGCCGGAGATTACACTTTTCTCATCTCATGATGGCGATAAGGAGATAGTTGTGTGTGAACTGAAGGGTTTTTACCCGGACACTTCGAAAATTACTTGGTTATTAGAAGGGAAGAAGACTGAGTCTTTGAGGAGGAATGCAGATGGCACCTACAATGATGGGGACCATTTCTTGATTCTTGGAAACCAGAAAAGACCAAAAAATATCTCGTGTGTGGTGGAACATGAAACATTGTATAGTCCATTTATCAGGACTCTAACATTGACAGGTATGTCTATCTCCATCCATCCACTGTTTACCTATCTTTCTAGCTATCTACTTGTAGTGCTACCCCTGCAGGAGCCATTGTATAGGATGGTTCCTCTGTTCTTTGCCTCAACCTCCTCAAGAACTTTAGCCGATCTGAAACACTAGCGAACAAACTAAGTAAACAAAGCTTGCAATACCACAGAAATCCCTTTTTTGCAATACCAGTACACAATAATGATGCTGTGTCAGAAAGCAGACAGCAAACGGCTTAGGAAAAGCAAGTCTCGATATATTGTCACACAGGATGATTGATAACGGAGGAACGAAGGATAACTATGAAAGTGAGTTAGTAATAGTACAACTCAACATATGGTAAGATCAGTAGTCAGAAGTAGATATAGGATAACACTATGCACCAGGATCAGCATAAACAGTAGCAAGGTCACCATTACTGCATTCAGGAGACTATACTACCAAGGTGCATTAAGGGTGACTATGCTAGGCCTAGGCTAACTGGATGGAAGTACCCTTTATAGGAGTAGAAGATAGGGGCAGATAGGGGCTCATAGAATAGCTTTATGTAAGCAACATTGGTGCACTATAATCAGAGCAATAGTCTTGGTAAACCAGCATGCAGTGTTAAGACTATAAAACACAAAAAAAAAATGGAAGGCACACACACCTAGTGCGCCTACCATTTTATTTTGTTTTTGTAGTGTCAATCGGGCCACCCTGTCTGAGGAGGGCAGCAATCGCCCAGTTTTTTGAATTACCATTGTCCTTATTGTTTTGCACTACAGAAGACCTCCTAGCGCTGCAAGTGCCTGCTTGCCAGTGTTGAGACTATGTTCTAAGTGGTCTGCTTCCAATGACTCAGTCTCTGCCATCAGTGTGCAAATAGTGGGCAGTGAGCCCTCTCACCAGTTCCAGCGATACAGCTGCGATCTCCCTCTGTACAGTGGTCCCTTGAGACCAGAATTACTTCTCCTGGTGGCAATAGTGGTATCACCTCAGCAGCCACACTTCCCAGCTTTGCGCCTGCCAACACACTGGCACCAAAGACCACTCTCTGACTCTGGTCACTCGCCCTATGGATGGTCTGTCTACATCATGACTGATGTGCGGGGCTGATGTGCACACCTCGGCTCCCACGCTGCCATTAGGAAGAAGCTCAGTAAAAGCTATTTCACCACTCCCCCCTATTCCTCAGCGTCCTTTGGAACTGTAATGTAATAGTCCATAAGTCCCATTCTATAGTTGATGTCCTGAATCTCAAGTCCTATGATCCACAGCATTCTGCATAGAACTTCATAGGTTTTCCTGGCTATATATCCAAAGACATGCTGGTAGGTTAATTGGATCCTGTCTAAATTGTCCCTAGTATATGAATGTGAGTTAGGGACCTTAGATTGTAAGCTCCTTGAGGGTAGGGACTGATGTGAATGTACAATGTATATGTAAAGCGCTGCGTAAATTGATGGTGCTATATAAGTACCTGAAATAAATAAATATATCCCTGTGCTGACTGGAGGGGATAGTGCAACACAGCATAAAGTAGAAAGTGTAATGTAAACCAACTGTAAAGAGGAAAATGTCTCCTTTATGTTTCTCTAGTCTAGCACCTGGCTACATATCTGTCTCTCTATTCGTCTATCCAGGGCTTTTTTTCTCAGAAAATAGGTGCAGGAACTCAACCATGACCTCCCAAATCCCCCCCCCCTCCACAAACACTCCCCCCAAACCGAAGCAAATAGTGGGTGTGGTCAAATCTTACCAACAGTAGGTGGGTCTTAAAGCAGCATTAAATACCAGTGTATTACATACAGAATGCAGAGTTTGTGAGGGGGGAGGGTGTTACACACAGAGTGCAGAGTTCAGGAGTGCACTACATGCATAGAAAAGAGCAGTCTTGGCCGGGGGGCCACTCTGATGGCCTGTAAAAACGCCGCACTGCTTCCGCCGCAGCAGTCATGGCACTATTTATTTATTTATTTTTTCTGCTGCTTAACCTCAGGTGGCGGAGGCAATCACTGACGCTTTTCCTGTAAATACTAATATAGTAGATGCAGTGAAAGTTAGCTTTCCTGGGAGTTGGGCTGTATCTGCTTGTCAGCCAACCCATTGCCACTGTCTTCCCAGTTCCTTCCTCACTCAGCTGCCTGTCCAATCTGACACTTCTTCTGTTCTGCGCTCAGCCCACCTATAGAGACCAACCTGAGGGGGGGAAGCTTAATTGGTGAGTGAGGTATCTGGACCCTGCACAGCCCCCGTCTCTTCCCTGACCTCTTTTTTCTTTGCCTATCGTTTTCCTTCTCTTTTTTTATTCCCCCTGTGCAAACTGGGGGGGGGGGGGGGATTATGCAAGCTGGGGGGCAGTGATCAAGCTGCATTGATGAACATTGGTGAGGCTGCATTAATGGGCACGGATCATGCTGCATTGATGAGCACTGATCAGGCTGCATTCATGGACACTGGTAAGGCTGCATTGATGGGCACTGATCAGACTGCATTAATGGACACTGGTGAGGCTGCACTGGTGAGGCTGCATTGATGGGCACTGGTGAGGCTGCACTGATGCGCATTGATGAGGCTGCTTTGATGGACACTGGTGAGGCTGCATTGATAGGCACTGATCAGGCTGCACTGATGACCATTGATGAGGCTGCATTGGTGAGGCAGAGCTGATGGGCACTGATGAGGCTGTATTGATGGGCACTAATCAGGCTGCATTGATGGAAACTAGTGAGGTTGCATTGATGGGGACTGATCGGGCTGCATTGATGGGCACTAATTAGGCTGCATTGATGGGCACTGGTGAGGCTGCATTGATGCATCATTTTTGTTAAACCTCCTTTGTTGCTATTAAAGAGGAGCTGCAGTTTGCTCACATAATTTGTAATAAAAACATCTTTGCCATTCTGAATCTTCCCTCCAACCACTTTGCATACTATTTTATATGTACTGTGATTCTGTACTTGCCAAATATGCTGCAGAAACCCCCCTCCACTAAGTCTGGCTGCAACCATTTTAACTGTGGGCAGCTGAAGCTGCTGCCTGTTCACTTCCTGGATTTACACAGACACACACAGAGGCACACCTCTAGCTCTGCAGTTCTCGTTGGCCCTCTTATGACTCATCCCCCCTCTATTCCTTGCAAACTCTCATGAGAGTGAGAGAGAGCTGTGCATGATGTCATAAGCCTAGGCTAATGACCAGACAAGAAACAGGAAGTGGGCTGTATAAGGTATTTACTGGCAGAAAAAAAAATGTTTTACTATCCAAAAATAAAACAAGAAGGACAGAAGATTTAATAGATGGAAAGATGAAAAAATGACTGAAGGTCCGCTTTAACATTAAATTATGTTACTGCATTGTTTTATATTTGTCTTGCTTCATAACATCAATATGCGTTATAAAAACAGGTGGGCATGGATGGTGAGCTGATTCGGTGGTTCAATGGGCCACTTTGCTGAACTTGCCCCCCAGGCCTAAGGATGCCACCCCTCCCCTGGTGAAGAGTTCAGGGATGCGCTTCACACAGAGTGCAGAGTCCAGCCTTCTTCCACAGCTGCTTACCTCTGATTCTCCATCCACATCTCATTTTCACCCCTCTTCTGTTGTGACCTCTGCATGCAACCTAGCCCCCTTACTTCCCCATCTAACCCACCCCCCCCTAAAAATTACACCATCTTCCACATGTCTAACTTTTGTTGCTATATTAAGCTGAAACACCCAGCCAACTCTAGGACCTCCTCACACCCTGTAGGTGGCTCTGCCTCTCTCACTTGCAGGGAGATCATCCAGTGGGGGTGTCACCATCTGCGCTACACCCCGGGCACCTGCGTCTGTCACTTGTAAACATAGAAGCCAGACAAGTGATAGTGAAGAGCGTAGGTGGTGGAACCAAGTTCCAGCTGAAAATAGTCCCTATCTATCTAACACAATGTAGCACTATACCCCTAGGAGCTGCTTGAGTATTGCCCAAGTTTTTTTCACTATTATGCTGACAGCCAAATACAAGGTATTTTCCCGCAGCCAGGTGCATTTATATTTAGCTCATTGGAGTCAAAGACCAGTCTAGGGGTGTTGTTTTGTAGTTTTATTACAGAGGATAGAATAGATAGAGCCTTTGGTGAAGTACTTTGCTGGGAGCAGATGGCAGACCTTTCATGATGCGGCAGTGTAGAAGTAAAGAAGCTTGAGCAATGTCTCTTGCAGTAAGTGGCAGGTAGACGGAGCTCTTTGGATCACTAGCCAGTGATCTCTTTAGTTGGGCCTTAGCAGACTAGAGAACAGCAGAGGGAGTTAACAGCACCAGGTTAATGAGATCCCACAATATCTGTATTCACAGGCTCTTATAGAACAACTGGCAACCTCTCTAACTGATACCAGACGTATCCTCAGCGGACTTCCCCCTCAGTCAGGGCTGGGGTTGCCACCTGTCCGGGATTCACCTGGACTGTTCGGGTTTTGAATCATGTGTCCTGGTTTCAGATCACCTGAAACCTGGACACATTGTTCATACGGGACTCTGGCTTCCCAGCAGGGTTGCTGTCTGCAGTTGTCTAAGCCAAGAGTGTAATGTGTTCTCAGTGTTCCCCCTTAAAACAGGGTTCCCAGAGCATTCCTTAGGTCAGAGTCCCCAGGGTTCTCCCTTACATCAGTCTGCAGAGTCCCCCTTACAGTGTAAGGGAACTCTGCAAGTTCATATGTAAATGGGGAACTCTGCGGATTCAGGTTTAAAAGGGGAACTCTGTGGACTCTGATGTAGGAGAGGACTCTTGTGATTAACTTCATATGATTATAAATGTTATTTAATCACAAAATATGTACTGCATAGTATATGCTGTAAAAAAAAAAAAAAAAAAAAAAAAAGAATTGCTGTGTACTGCTAAAGTGTTTGGGTTTGACTTGAACCAAAGGTGACAACCCCAGTCAGGCCTCTTGGCAGCAGGTGCCGGGGAAGGCAAGCCTGCATCAAACCCTGGCATGGTACAATCCACTCTGGGAAGGACACAGAACTCCTGTGCTCCCAGAATATAAATATCACTCCCCAGCATGCAATGGGGCCACCCTCCCCCTGTAATTGGCCAGAGCTGTATCCATATTCATGCTGTTCTTTTGCCTGGTTCCTACCTATGTTCTGGAATCTCTAGTGGCTTCCAGAAGGCAGGAGGAGCTCAAGGCGAACTCAAGAACACCAGAGCATCATGAGATGTCCTGACTAATGGATTGCAGCACTCTGTTGAGCAGAGTGTCAAGGATAAATGTATCTATTAGCTCCCCTGTTAGGTAGAAGAGCAAACTACAATAATCTAACTATGTACATCCTAGCACCTATACTAAGAGGGTGCTTGACTATTGGATAACAGATGTCAATTCCCTATACTCCAAACCCTTATACTTTTATTCAAATAATAAAACCACACCAGCTCTTTTTGGAGTATAAAAAAGGCCGTAGCAGCCTACTTTATTTTAACATATCTATAAAAATATATAAAATTCTGTCATCATAAAAAACCATAACCAAAAACATCTGTTATACAACTTATTAATTCCAAAGAGCGTTGGTCTGAGCAACCGGTTTAGCAAAAACAAAAACTGATGGCCATACCAAATATAGCACTGCAGCCCTCGTCCAAAAAACTCCAATAGGCCTCAAGCCGACAAGCTGGCTCAGAGACTGCCGTGACCGCAGTGCCCCATTATCACTTCCCGGCTAACCTCCGTTAACCAGGAACCAAAAACCTCCAGACCCATATCAACGTTGGATCCCCACTCTTACTTTTTCCGCCATCTTCCTTCCCTTGCCCAGACCAACGCCCGCCGCTGCCACGACATCTTCTCTTCTTCACCTGTTAACAGAAGAAAACACCATACCATTCTACAATCCCCTTTACCTAGCTATTAGGGAGGGTGGGCGGGAACTTTCCTGCTCCTTCTGTTGTCCCTCCCAGAGCGGGAACCCCTTTTAAATAGCCCCTCCCCTGATCCTCCCTCCCCCTCGGCTCCACATTATAACTTTCTTTAACCCTTTCACTGCTACCACTGTCATGGGCGCCCTTTGCATACATCATTGCATTCTGTTGCTCCAGGCTTTTCTTGACTATTGGATAACAGATGTCAATTCCCTATACTCCAAACCCTTATACTTTTATTCAAATAATAAAACCACACCAGCTCTTTTTGGAGTATAAAAAAGGCCGTAGCAGCCTACTTTATTTTAACATATCTATAAAAATATATAAAATTCTGTCATCATAAAAAACCATAACCAAAAACATCTGTTATACAACTTATTAATTCCAAATAGCGTTGGTCTGAGCAACCGGTTTAGCAAAAACAAAAACTGATGGCCATACCAAATATAGCACTGCAGCCCTCGTCCAAAAAACTCCAATAGGCCTCAAGCCGACAAGCTGGCTCAGAGACTGCCGTGACCGCAGTGCCCCATTATCACTTCCCGGCTAACCTCCGTTAACCGGGAACCAAAAACCTCCGGACCCATATCAACGTTGGATCCCCACTCTTACTTTTTCCGCCATCTTCCTTCCCTTGCCCAGACCAACGCCCGCCACAGCAACCCAATAGTAACACCTTACTCTTGGGTGCCCCTCCACACCCGAAGCGCTCGCTGTATACCATCTTGTAGGCCTAGAGCCCATAAATCTGTACCTACATCATTGAGATGTACCCCATCACGTCTCAAATACCTCCATGTCTCAAATTCTAATTCTGTATGCCGAATTGCCAATCCCCCAATACTGCCCACAAATTTACTAATTTCCCTGTTGATCTTCTTCCTTGCTCTGTTCACACCCTCAACAGACCTGGCCATTCTCCAAGACAGCCTGGCAACCATGTCCGACCAGATAATGATCATCTGCGGAAATTCCTTCGACAGACGCCAAATGTCAAATTTAATATCTCGTATGATGTCTACCATCGAGCGAATGCCCAAATCGTTTCCGCCTACATGTATCACCAGGACGTCCGGAGGTCCCTCCCTATTGGCATACCTCTGTACCTCCTGAACCAGCCTACCCCACAACATCCCTGGTATACCGAACCACTTTATGCATACCTCCCTCCTATTAAAACTTAGCTGCCTACCCTCAGGCCGAGCGTCTCCCCTCCGAGCCCCCCAACATACATAAGAATGGCCCATAATCCAGACCATTCTTGTCTCTGCACCTGAAAATAGAAGAAAACAAAACACTATCCTCAACATTGACTATGCAAAAAATCGTACTTGCCGTAACATCCACCTCTAATACCTCCCCTATAGCAACCCCGTAATCCCCCCGTCATCTACAACTTTAAAGCCAATTGAGGCCGCACATAAGACTGGAACCTGTTAGATTCCCATCTCCCAATCCTTTTTATTACTTCAACATCCATCCCTAACCTGGCCGCCTCAGTCGCAGCTCCAATCCTAAATGAGTGGGATGAAAATTCTTTCTCCACCAGTCCCAGCCCCTGTAAACATTTTCTAAACACAGCCCCAAACTGAAAACGTGACAACATACTACCATTCAAATGTATTAGAAATGGGCCCTGAACATTTGGTCTAACCTTCAAGAATTCCTTAACCGTGCTCACTGGGCACTGGGGGGAACCGTGAATTGGATAAACCCGCACCATCCTGCCTCTTCCCCCTTGATCCGTCTTAGATTTCCTCAAAAAGATCGCTACCCCTTCCTCTTCCCATTGTACCTCCTGAAACCCAATTCCCCCTTGCACCTTTTTGGAAGGGCTAACAAGCTCACTTATCCGAAATGCGCCAAAAAATGCTAACACGAAAGCTACCTTAAACAAGGTGACTTCGTACGCAGACACACAAACCTCCCCTAGTTGCTCCACAATCCCCCTCAATATTTCAAAAGTTACCGGTCTCCTTGAATCACGCTTGACTACTGCCCTCCTATAACCCTTTAAAGCTTGTTTTACCCAAAAATCCTTGGTGACGTCAGGCTGCCCTTGTAGCTTGAACAGGAAAGCCAAACCAGCCAACTGTGCATTCATCACTGACACCGACACCCCCTCGTCCAATTTTTTTGCCACATAGTACAGCAACAAAGAACGTAGCCCATGTCCCATGGGCTCCTCCCCTAAAGCTTGTCCAAACGCCAGCCACTCCTGCCATACCTTGCTGTATGCTGCCCATGTATGCCCACTTACCGACCTCTTAATCCATCCCTCGATTATGCCAGCGCAATCTCCCACAGCCAGTCTGGACAAGGTATCCCCTGTTGTTCCGCTTCCGGCGCCAACACTCGGAACCTGTCCCACTGGAAGCGAGATAGTGCATCAGCAATGACGTTTTCTACCCCCGGTAAGTGCACAGCATGGATGAAAACATTCAGTTGTAGACATCGCAAGACTAAGTGCTGCAGCAGCCTGATCACTGGCGGGGACGACGCCGTGACCCTATTTATCACTTGCACCACCCCCATGTTGTCCCCATGAAAACGCACCTTCAGATCCCTGAATGATGCACCCCATAGTTCCACAGCCAGAACTACTGGAAACAATTCCAGCAGAACCAAATTCTTCGTGAAGCCCTCTTTTACCCAAGATTGTGGCCATGGACCCGCGCTCCATTGTCCTTGGAAAAAAGCGCCAAAACCTGTTGATCCTGCGGCATCAGTAAACAATTCCAAATCAAAATTGCTGACTGGACCCGACATCCACATTGCCCTACCATTAAAGGATTCCAAGAAGGTGTGCCATACCTTCAGGTCCTCCCTATGTGTTTTCCCCAAGCGCACGAAATGTTTTGGCGACTTTATTCCACTCGTGCTGGCCGCCAGCCGGCGACTAAACACTCTCCCCATTGGCAGTATGCGACAAGCAAAATTCAGCTTGCCCAACACCGATTGTAGCTTACGCAGCTGCACCTTTTTTAGACCTATCAACCCTGCCACCTCTTTTTTCAAGTCCTCCAATTTTTCATCAGGTAGTCTACATTCCATCGCCTCCGAATCTAGCACGATGCCCAAAAACGTGATGACCGCACAGGGTCCCTCCGTCTTTTCATCCGCCAATGGAATGCCAAACCTTCCTGCTATATGTTGCAAAGAAGCCAGCAACACAGCGCAGACTCTAGAAGCAGCCGGGCCTATGCATAAGAAATCATCCAGGTAGTGAATTATAGAATTCACCCCGGATACATCCCTTACCACCCATTCCACAAAGGAGCTGAATTGTTCGAATATCGCACATGACACTGAACAACCCATGGGTAGGCATTGATCGACATAAAAACCACCATTCCAATGGCACCCGAGCAACCGGAAACTATCCGGGTGTACTGGCAACAATCGAAAAGCTGATTCTATATCTGCCTTAGCCATCAAAGCACCTTTTCCATAATGTCTCACCCACCGCACCGCAGCATCAAATGACGTATAAGTCACCGAGCATGCTTCCTGTTCTATGGCATCGTTCACTGACCCCCCTTTGGGGAAGGATAAGTGGTGAATGAGCCTGAATTTGTTGGGCTCCTTTTTGGGCACCACCCCCAGCGGAGATACTACCAACTCCGCTATTGGTGCTGCTGGGAAAGGACCACTCATTCTCCCCAAGGCCACTTCCTTCTGTAGTTTCTCAGAAACCACTTCCGGATGTTGCAGGGCCGACTTTAAATTTTTGGGCACTGGGGGAGTCGCCGATAAATTACATGGAATCCGAAAACCCATTGCAAAGCCTTCTTCCAATAGTAACGCCGCCTTCCTGTCCGGGTACTTACCGAGGAACGGCCGCATCCTTTCCACTATCACCGGCGTCCTCCCTTTTGTTCCCAGACTCTCCTTGTCGACCCTTTCCTTGTTTAAAACATCTGGATGATGGATGTGTACCCCCACAGCCTGAGCACTCATGTTTATATTTACATGTTCCTCCGAACTTACAGGACCCCGAGTTGTACTGCCAACACACCCCTTTTTTGTTTCCAGCCGAATGTCCCTGGGCTGACGGTCCACCGGCTCCCCCCTCAAAAAACTGGTTCGTTGTCCGCGCCGTCGTCATCAAACGCATCCACAGGCTAATGTCCTTGTGGTCCCAACGTAACTCCTGGCGAACTGCTCTCCTTTGCCTAAACTGTTCATCGTAACGCAACCATGCATTACCTCCATACACTCTATACGCTTCTCCTATCGCATCTTGATAGCAAAAAAGCGCCGAACAGTGTTCCGGGTGCTTTTCCCCTATCACGCTTGCCATGATCGCAAATGCTTGCAACCAATTCGTGAATGTCCTGGGTATCAGCCTATACCTCCTCTTTTCCTCATCTTCTTTTTTGGAATCGTCCGGCTTGACTCTGTCAAGATTGAACTTTTCCAAGGGCAACAATGAAAATATTTCCACATACTCACCCTTCCATAATTTTTCCCGCACTTCCTGTTTCAAGTGTGCCCCTAACGGTCCTTCGTAGCACACATACACCTCACAGCGAGCCGCGTCCGCCAGCCTAATGATGTCCTTCCTCGGAACCGCCTCCCCTGACGGCGCTGCCTTATCCTTCCCCTGCGCAGCTCCATTCTCTGTGGTTCCTTGCGTCTGCAAAGCTACCCCCGCTGTAACTTCCCCTGCAACCACCGGTGGCAGGGCCCCCCCTGCACTTCCCACCTCTGTCCTTGACTGCTGAACCCAAGCTGCTCCCGGGTCCCCCACCGTCCTCGCTTCCGCCTCTAACCTCTGCACCAGTTCTTTGATTCCTATTAGAAAACCCAAGAAACCTGGAGACCCCACCATGCTGTGTACTGACCCCCCAGACCCCGTAGCTACCCTTGCTGCAGTATTTACATCAGATCTTGCAATACCATGTGCTGGCTCACCTGGCTGCATAGGTGTTGTCCCATCAGCCGACCGTCTGCTCTCTTCTGGCCCCATCCTCTTGGACAGGGGGGCCGCATCCTCCTCCGATCCGGACTCCTCATCTCGTCCGCTCCGACCCGATTCTTCTTCTCCTTCCGCTGCAGGCCCGCCCTGGCTGAGGGCCGCGGCTGCCGCCTTGTTCACCATCCTCCCCCTCCTCCGAGCAGCGAAGCCACCCGTGGACTTCCGGACAGCCTTCCCAGGACCGGTGTGGGCTACCGCAGTCCTGTAGGCCTCCGCTCCTGTAGTTGCTAGGCCAGCTCTGCAGCTCTCTCCATCTTGCCTGTCCCCTGCCGAGGAAGCAGAAGGCCCAGGGATCCCTAAAGGCATTGCTGTGCTGGCGATGGCGGAGCGCACCGCCGCCATCCTGGGGGCGGGGCTTGCGCTCTCCGCGTGTCTCCGTCCCGTAGGCCGCACTCGCGCCGGTTCACTTGCCTGCCTCTGTTCTTGTCCCGCCGGGGCCGTCCTCCCGCTGATCCGCTCTCCTCCCGCCGCTCGTTTTGCCGGTGGGCCCCCCGGGAGTCTGGAAGACAGACCACCCGGGTGCCGCTGTGCTGACGTCACGCGGTCCGGCGAGAACCGCTCGGGCGGACGAGAACGGCGCGCTCTGTTGCCGCTTCTCTCTCCCCCACTTGCTGGTACCGTGGATGCTTGTAGCGCGGCTGCGATAGTCTCTTGCAGCCACTCAGCACCCCGAACCGCCGCTTCCGCCCGCAACTGGGCCATAAGCCCTTCAAGTTCAGCCATGGTGCAGCACTAACCTCTTGGTGACCTTCCTAACAACTTTCCTGCTCCTTCTGTTGTCCCTCCCAGAGCGGGAACCCCTTTTAAATAGCCCCTCCCCTGATCCTCCCTCCCCCTCGGCTCCACATTATAACTTTCTTTAACCCTTTCACTGCTACCACTGTCATGGGCGCCCTTTGCATACATCATTGCATTCTGTTGCTCCAGGCTTTTCTAAAACAACATAAGGGCTTCTGTGGATGGGCTTTGAATTCCGGTGTTTGATGTACTTTTATAATTCATTTTAGATGCAAGTCTGCAGCTTTCCATTTACTTTAAAAAGAGACCCTGTCACCAACTTAAAAAAAATGAATATAAAAAGCACAGAGAAATCAAGTATTTAAATGCTTACTTGCTGTGTTTTTCTTTGTTCCAAAAATGTATTTCATCCTCTTGCAATGTGCCTTTAAACTTGCTGAAAAATATATTACTCCAAGCCCAGATAGCAAGGATAACTTGCCATAAATTTGTTGAATTGTAAGTCTGTTAACTTACTGCACATTTTCACTGGCAAGTTGTACCCTTGCAGAACACTTAAAGAGGTTGTAAAGGTTCAATTTAAAAAAACAAAAAGAAACAAACATGTTATACTTACCTCTGTTGTGCAGTTGGTTATGCACAGAGTGGCCCCGTTTCTCCTCTTCTCGGGTCCCTCCGCATCACTCATGGCTCCTCCTCTTCTCGAGTGTCCCGCTGGAGAAAAGCTCTCCAACGGGACAACCGTACGGGCACACTCCCGTGTCCTGCTGCTGCGTCTGTAGACACAGACAGCAGGACTCGGCTCCGACCCCCACATCATTGGATTTGATTGACAGCAGTGGGAGCCAATGGCTGTGCTGCTATCAATCTATCCAATCAGGACACAAGACACCGGCCGGAGCTGGTGTGCTCATTCCCGTCGTGGGAATTACAAGGCTCAGGTAAGTATTAGGGGGGCTCAGGGGCGCTGCTGCAGCACAGGAGGTTTTTCCCCTTTAATGCATAGAATGCATTAAGGTGAAAAACGCAGAGGGTTTACAACCCCTTTAACGCACATGTTCTAGTTGACACTTTTTCAATGACAAGTCTCTAGCAAGAACAAAGTTGCAGTGGTGAGTCTACAGCCAGAGCTCTGCAAGTCTACAGCATGAAATCCAGCCACAGTGACCCCCTGTGGGAGGACTATTGTACAACATAACTGAACCAGAACTTGCAGTAGACTTGCAGAATGTTTGCAAAGAAAGTTGATCTGGAGTCATGCAAGGCAAACTTGCTGCAATTGTGCAACAAACTTGTTAAGCCTGGCAAGTCTAGCAATAGCTTAGCCTTTTCAAACTTTCAGCACAATTTCTTGCTATCTGGGAGAGAGTCAAAAAAATGGTTTCAACGTGTTGGAGTACAGTGTTCATGTATTTCGTGCAACAACTACATCAGCATTCAGTAGAAATATATTCTTCAACCAGTAGATGGCGGTGTTTAAAAGTTTGTAGCTGTAGTAAGAAGAGCCAGCAAAACTGTAAACCTTGAAGTGTCGTTTTATTGGTACATCAGAGTGACAATAAAACAATAAAGCTGACGCATAGCTACGACTAAGGCTATTGCCGAAACACGGCAGCTTTATTGTTTTATTGTCACTCTGATGTACCAGTAAACGACACTTCAAGGATTAAAGTTTTGTCGGCTCTTCTTATTACTGTTGCATTGGAGTGTGTTGGGACACATCGAGCTTTGGCACCTGTGAGAGGACCCGGTGTATGGATTGAGTTGTCCCTGCAGAGAGCGCTGTTACCTTTCTTCTTTTAAAAGTTTGTAGCTGCATCTATTGTATTGTATACTTTATGTTATTTTCATGAAAAAAATGTCCTGTTTCCTTGTTGCAGTGAAACAGAAAAGTTCACGTGGACTGTGCACTGTCTGTACTGTAGGGCTATATACAGAATTTCTAACACAGGGGTTCCTCCATGTTAAAAAAAGTGAGAATGGCTGCTAGAACTTCATTTGAGTAACAGCGCTGAGTCTGGTGGAGCTGCTGACTTTACATCCAAGACTGCAGCACCCAGCAGCTGTCTCAGGGCTTTTTCAAGTAAATAACATAAAAAATGTTAAATGCACTAAAAACTTTATAGGAAATTGTTGTTAAAATTAATATTCTGGTTCTCTTTAATGGTGCAGCGTGGATAACAATTCTGAGACTGAATTTGCATTTCTCTGAGCACAGCAACCCCTTTTGAGATCTGTTCACATTGCAGGCAAAGTGGAATATGCAACAAATGTTGGTAGCACAATGTTGACCATTCCATGCTTCTTGCTCTGTGGTGACAAATTAGAGAAGGACCGTTAATACTTCCGAATGATAATGCTGCTATCCAAAAATCCAGATCTGTACAAAACTGGTTTGATTAGATAGGAATGGAAAGAATTGACCAGCCAGCACAGGGTCCAGACCTCAACCCTACTAAATGCTCAGGCCTGATTGCCCAATTACATTGTCCAACCTCACTAATACTCTTGTGAATGGAGGTAAATCCCACCAACAGTGTTGGAAGATTTGGTGGAAAGTCTTCCCAGAACAGTAGAGGCTGCCATGGCACCAAAAAGAAAACTATCTTAGTATTAATAACCTGAATATTTTGTCTGAATCATTTTGGTTATACAATGAATCAATTTTTTTATTCATTTAGCTAATCAGTTTTTATTATGTTAATTTTTAGAAAAGAAGAAGTACTCCTGGGTTGTTGCTCCGATCCTTACTATTGGACTTATATGTGCAGTGATTTTTGCATTAGGGTATTTTATCCACAAGAAAAAAATGTAAGTATGTTTTTTTTTTTTTTTTTTTTTTTTTTTTTTTTTTTTTTTACACACACACCAAAAGATAAAAGTATAACCATGAAGTGATATTAAAGTCCTGTTGAGTGCCCCCACAGTAAGCAGTTTGCTATGGGGCACCCGACCAAAGCCACAGCTCCGTGTATCCATTCAGACACAGATCTGCGACCCGCCCCCACCCCTTTTCTCTCCTAATTGGCTGACTGACTTTGATTGACAGCAGTGGGAGCCAATGGTGCCGCGCTACTGTCTCAGCCAATGAGGAAGAAAGTCAGGAGACAGTCCTGCAACATTGCTGGATCTAGATGTATTAGGGGGGCTTTTTATCTTATTGCAGAGAATGCATTAAAGTGGAGTTCCACCCAAAAGTGGAACTTTCGCTTAACCCGTGCTGACTGGCCATAGCCGAAAAACAGCTGCAGCGCGGTCGGATAATTCTGGGAGGGCGGACTATAACGTCCTCCCAGAATCTTGCTCCTACTAACGTCGGATCCGGGGGACTTGGCGCATCACAGATCACGGTAAAGGGCAGATGACAGCAGCCCTTTACCACGTGATTGCTCCGTCAGATGAAGGAGCGATCAGTTGTAAACAAGCCGGCGTCACGTCGGGTTCATCTCTTCCCCTCTCCATACCGATCGCTACAGTGCAAGGGGAGAGAGAAGAGATCGGGTGCAGCAGTGCTGTGGGCTGGATCTGTAGTGCCCACAGTGCTGCTCTGTGCCCATTCCAGCCTCATCCATCCATCCCTGCTCAGTCATCTCATCCATCCACATGCATACTCAGCCATGCCATCCATGCTCAGCCATACCATAAATGCCACCCATACTCAGCTATCCATGCTCAGCCATTCTCATTCATACTTAGCCATGCCATCCATACTTAGCCATGCTATCCATACTCAGTCATCCTCATTCATGCTCAGCCATGCCATCCATGCTCAGCCATCGCATCTATGCTCAGCCATCCCCATCCATCCCCATCCATGGCTCATCCATCCTCATCCATGGCTCATCCATCCCCTTCCACAGCTCATCCATCCCCATCCATGGCTCATTTACTGTATGACTCATTCACGCTCATCCATTCCACATCTGTTCTCATCCATGCAACATTCATGCCACTACAGTGCCTCACAAAAGCATAATAGGTAGTCAAATTATATTTGAAATGTGTGCCCCTAGAACACCTGATGGTGCTCCCTGCATGTTGGGCCTCTGTATGTGGCCAGGCTGTGAAAAAGTCTCACACATGTGGTATCGTTATACTTGGGAGGAGTAGCAGAATGAATTTTGCTATTATTATTGCTATGTACATACTATGTGTTAGCAATATTGTATAAATGGACAACTTTGTGTAAACAAAAATGCGTTTTCATTTTCTTTCCTCGTATTCCAAAAACTTGTGGAAAAAAAATGACACATTCAATAGACTCATTATGCCTTATAGAATATACGTTGGGGTATTTGCTTTCCAAAATGGGGTCATCATTATTTGTTGATGGGGACAAGGCGTTTCCATTGTCCTGGTGCTCCAGGGCCTTCAAAAGTGCAAGAGGTAGTCAAGAAATGATATGTGTAATTTATGCTCCTAGAACGCCTGGAGGTGCTACTAGCATTTTGGGCCTCTGTATGTGGCCAGGCTGTGTAAAAGTCTCACACATATGGTATCGCCATACTCAGGAGGAGTAGCAGAATGTGTTTTGGGGTGTAATTTGGGGTATGCATATGCTGTGTGTGAGAAATAACCTGTTAATATGACAATTTTGTGGGAAAAAAAAGAATCTTCATTTTGTAAAGAATTGTGGGAAAAAATTACAACTTAAAAAAACTCACCATGCCTCTTAATAAATACTTTGGAAATTCTACTTTCCAAAAAGGGGTCATTTGGGGGGTATTTGTACTTTTCTGGCTTGTCAAGAAATGAAATACATTTAGTACATCAGGTGTGATTAATTTTCAATGATTGGCACCATAGATTGTAGACGCTATAACTTTTACAATGACCAAATAATATACACGGATTTGGGTTATTTTTGCCAAAGATATGTATCAGTATAAATTTTGGCCAAAATTTATGAAGAAAAATTACAAATTTGCAAAATTTTATAACAGAAACGAAGAAAAATGCATTTTTTTTTACAAAATTGTCGGTCTTTTTTAATTTATAGTGCAAAAAATAAAAAACCCAGAGGTGATCAAATGCCACCAAAATAAAGCTTTATTTGTGGGAAAAAAGGACAAAAATTCCATATTAGTACAGTGCTGCATGACTGAGTAATTGTCATTCAAAATGTGAGAGCACTGAAATCTGAATATTGGTCTGGTTAGGAAGGGGGTTTAAGTGCCCAGTGGGTAAGTTACATTTGGCACCTTTCAGGAGGGGGGGGGGACCTGTTTCTGACAGGTCCCCGTCCCGACTTATGGGGGACCGGGCCGCTGCACTGCTGAGTTCCCTTACCTGGAATGGTGGTGGCTGCACCCGGCAGTCGATCTGAAGGACAGGTAAATTTTCATATGCTAAAAAGGTGGAACTCAGCTTTAAGATAAAAAACCTTCTGCCTTTACAACCCCTTTAAAGCAAATAAGTCCTAGATAAATGAACCTCCACAATACATATAAACAAAATATTCTTAATTGCATCATACTTGCCCTCTCATATGCTCAAGGGCTGAACAGGCATATTGGGCTCTATTCTAAAAAGCAACTCACTCACAGTATGTAGGTGTCCGGACACATTTTGCCTAAATATCGCATGCGATCCTGAAACTGTCAATTCACATTTTACCACAAAACACTTGGTAAATACCGCATGAAAAAGGCATTAAACTCAGTTCACAGAAGAAAATAAATAATTAAATGCATGTGGTAGTGGTCCTGGCATTCTGTATTTAAGAAATGTAAAAATATAGTAGCGATTTTGAGTCGTTTCTGCTTTTTTGGTTTAGTTCTTTCAACAGTAATGCATAAAAGCCTAAACATGAAAATCATTGGGATTCATTTACTTAAAGGAATTTTTTTTTTTTTTTTTTAACTTTTGGATAGAGTAGAGGTGGATTAGAACATCTGTCAGGCATTCATTGCTGTCTCACTTTAGGGAGATTTCCCTCTCTCCATTTGTCCTGTTAACCATTATCATTGAAAGTGAAATGACTTATATATACACTTTATATGCTGTTCTTTTTGTTTACAAAAGTTTATTTGAAAGACATATAATAAAACGGTTGCAGAGTACAACAATATGGTTTAACATGAGTAGTACATGAAAGTAGAATATACAGAGTTGGGTAATTAGTGAATAAAATATAATGAAGACATTGTATAAAGATGTAAGGGACATATAAAACAAAGCTGATATAGAAGGATGGTTAATAATATTTAATCGTTAGAATGTAGGTGATACGTTATCATGAAAACCAACAATATACAGGAATGAGTTCTAGAATGGAGTGAAGAATTATAAGCATTGAGGGTTTGATAAGGGCCAGAACTTCCATTTTTCGTTATAAATATGCATAGTGTCAAATAGGGTATGATGGATTCTTTCGGAAAGTCTAAGTGATTCCATTCTAGATTCCACCTGGGGCCATGGTAGGTTTTGTGATTTCCAATTGAGAGCTATCATCCAGTGTATTGAACTGATTAGAGAGTGGATTAATCCACTGCAGGGAGTTGGAACATCTGGAACTGTAGCGTATAATAAGCATATTTGGGGGGATAGGGAAATTTTTTTCTTAAGAGGATTTTCTAGTATATTGATTAACTTATCCCATATTGGTTTCAAGAAATCACAGCTCCAAAAGATGTGCATATAACTGCCCTCCAAAGGACAACCTCTGAAACAGTTCGGGGAGGTTGAGGGGGTAGAAGGAATGTATCCTAGATGGAGTCATGTACCACCTGATGTGAAGTTTTAATGGAGATTCTCTAAATGCAGCAGCGCAATTACTTTTGCGGAGGTTTTTGATCATCTTGGTCCACGAGTCCGTTGAGAATGAGCTACCAATCTCTGCTTCCCATCTAATCATGGGACCGGTTTTTTCGGGTTGGAGAAAGTTATTGAGATTACTATATAGGAAGGATATTAGTCTCTTGTCTCTAGGAGAAGAGATACAGATGTGTTCGAATAAAGTACTGGGGGGATTGACAGATAGTGAGTAGTATGTAGAGTAGAACTCGCGGACCAAGGTGAAATGGTAGTACTCCGAAGGGGGGAAATTGCATCTGGATTGTAATGAGGCAAAAGATGGAAATTTAGAGCTGAGTGTGATAGACTTTAATGTGGTAAGATTGTTTTTGATCCAGTTGTGAAAGGGTGTGTGGTCAAGGAAAGCGAGCGGAAATCTGGGGTCCCCCAGGAATGAGGCCAATGGAGGAGTTGCAGAGAGGAGTTTAAAGTTGTCTTTGATTTTATTCCAAAGAAGTATAAGATGGGCAATTAAAGTGTTTTTTTTACTAAGAATATGGTGTAGTTTTGTGTTGGACCACAAAATTCCTCTGATGTTCAATGGATGAATAGAGGTGGATTCAAAGGTCAACCAGGGGATATTTGCATTAGGGGAAGACCACTGAGCCATTTGTACTAGTTTGGTTGCTAAGAAATAAAGCCAAAGGTTGGGAAGTCCCAGCCCACCCCTATCTTGTGGTCTATGCATGAGATTGTAACTACACCTGGGTTTTTTGTTGTTCCAGATAAATTTATTAATTTCACGTTGTATAGATTCCAGTTTGGTTTTGGGTACATTAATGGGAAGTGCTCTAAAATAGTATAATAATTTTGGAAGGATTGTCATTTTAAAAGCACAAATCCTTCCGAGAAAGGAAATATGGTAAGAGGACCAGATTTTTAACAGTGAGTTGATTCGTGAGAAGAGGGGAAGGTAGTTACTTTTATATAATAGATTATGGGATATTGTAATATTAACTCCTAAGTATTTAAAGGAGTGTGAAGACCAAAGGAAGTTGAAGTTTTTTTTCAGAAGTGAGGTTAGATCTGGGGGGCTGTTTATAGGTAAAATGGAGCATTTGTTGGTGTTAATAAAAAGACCAGAGAGTTTATGGAATGAATGGAGATCAGAGAGGAGGTTGGGTATTGAGATTAGTGGGTCTGTTAAAAATAAAAGTGCGTCATCTGCATAGAGACTGAGTTTAAAGTCATATGGAACTTTTTGATAGCCTTTGATGTTAGGGTTATTTCTGATGGCAACTGCGAGGGGCTCTATGGCCAAGGCGAAAAGGAGAGGAGAGAGAGGGCAGCCCTGTCTGGTTCCTCTGCTTAGGGGAAAGAAATCAGAGTTGATCCCTGGAATTTTAATTCTGGTTTGGGGTAAATGATAGAGAGCATTAAATCCATGTATAAATTTTTCTGATATGCCGAATTTAGGTAGGAGGTGATTAAGATATGACCAGTTAATGCTATCGAAGGCCTTGTGGATGTCAAGGCTAAGTAGATATAGGGGGCGAGAATGAAGGTTGGCATCTTGAACAATATTTGTGACAAGTCTAATGTTATCGACTATTTGTCTGCCTGGGATAAATCCCGTTTGATCCGTATGGATCAGAGATGTGATAACTGTAGCAAGCCTGTTTGCCAGTAATCTGCCAAATAGTTTAAGGTCATTGTTGAGGACTGAAATAGGGCGAAAATTTTGGGGAAGGGAATGGTCTTTTTCAGGTTTAGGGATTAAAGATAAGTTGGCCAATAACATATCTTCTGGGAAGTGACCACCTGATAGGATATAATTGAACATTTTTGTAAGGCTGGGAGTCAGTAAAGAGGCAAATTTTTTATAGTATGATGTGGTGAAGCCGTCTGGGCCTGGTGCTGTCGATGTTTTGAGGTTCTTTATTATATTGAGAATTTCGCTGTCCGTACAAGGATCATTCAATGAAGAAGCTTGGAGTTGGGTAAGTTTAGGGAGTTGAAGGGAGTTTAACCAGTCTAATGTGGTGAGAGGTGGGTGTGTTTGGGGGCCAGAAAGGAGGTTTTTATAGAATGAGGTGAAAATGTTTAGGACATCTTGGGGGTGCGTTACGATATTGCCTTTTTGGTTTCGCAGTTTATATACGTGTGGGGGTTTAGTGTCATGATTTAGTTTCCTGGCAAACATTGATGAGGAAGAGTTGCCATGTAGTAGGAATTTGGCTTTGGAAAATCTGAGGGATTTCTCTGTGTCTTCAGAAAGTAAAGTGTTTAGGGATTTACGTTTTATCTGAATAAGATTTACTATATCTGGAGTGGTATTGTGGTTTAGTTTAATATATAAATCATGTAGTTCTTTTGTAAGACATTTAATTTCTGTCAGTTTAGATTTATTTCTGGCTGCGGCAATATTAATCAAATGACCCCGCAAGACCGCTTTGTGGGCTGCCCAGACTGAGGTAGGGAGGACATCTTCTGAAGTGTTTATGTGGAAGTATTCTTCAATGTGGGTATTTATTTGTTGGACGGTAGAAGGGTTAGATAAGAGAGAATCATTAAGGCGCCAATTAAAAGGGGTAGGAGTCATGCCAATATGGGAGGTATCAAATTCTACTATATTGTGATCTGACCATGGGCATGGGTGTATATCAGTATTTGAAGAGTTTGCCAAGAGGATTGGTGTGCAGAAAATATAGTCTAATCTGGCAAAGCAATTGTGGGGGTGAGAATAGTGAGTATATGCTCTGATACCAATATTATGGGCCCTCCAGGAATCAATGAGCTGCAGTTTGCTAAGAGAGCGGTTTATAGTTTTACTGAAAGCTTTGGAGGAGGGGGCCATTTTACTTCTATCAAGAGCAGGGTGTGCAGAGAGGTTGAAGTCGCCTCCAATTATCAAATGAGGTGAAATATATTGCTCTAATACGCTGAAGAATTTGGTGAAGAATGTTGTCTGGGCCTCGTTTGGGGCGTATATAGAGGCTATAGTGATATTTTTCCTATTTATACAGCCTTTCAGTATGATAAATCTACTGTCCACATCTCTGTAGATAGAATGGGGTTCAAAAATTATGGAATTTTTAATAAAAATAGCGGCACCACGGGATTTGTTGGAGAATGTAGTATAATGGGATTGGTTGAATGATTTATCAAAATATTGTGGGTGATTGGAAGTAGAAAAGTGGGTTTCTTGCATTAGTATTATATCTGCACCCAATCTTTTGTATTGTTTGAATGCTTTTTTACGTTTATTGGGGGAATTAAAGCCTTGGACATTATGGGAGAATACTTTAAGACCCATAGTAGTTGAGGAAAATACTTCTAATTATATAAATAAGGAACGGTATATACCAAAATAGGGGAAGGAATACTAGTTGGATGGTAATGAAGTAGTAGGTTGTATGTGATTTCATAAATCGAAATGAGATCAATAGCTTTGTGTTAAGGTTTGAATTCAGTGTGTTATTACAATGAGTAATGATTTTTAAACAGTTGAAATTACCCAAAATTGAATGAACTGTAATAAAAAGTCTTCCATAAAATATAATATTTGCATAAATTGCCATAAGGGCGAAAAAAACAACTATTAAAATAACAAGAAAAAGGGGACTGAAGGACATAAGGTCGTTCAGCCTTTTAAATTTTTTCAAAGGACGAGAACGTCCAAATTCCACCAGCGGGGGTCGCAGCAACCCACTAGGGGAAGAAAGGGCCGCAGGCCCCTCTGGTAGAATGGGGGACAAACTAGCGACGGCGGATAGGCCAGGCATTAGTAAAGTAAAGTCTAGGTATGAAACCCAGAAAAAGATTGGTGCATGGTGAACACATAATATAAATAACATTAGTGTATCACAAAAATGGTATAAGTCCTCAAGAAATAAATGTGGAGAACATTTTTATAATATTTTATGTTTCTCTACCATTACCCTGCTATATCTGGGTTAGAGTGACACAGCAATAATATCTAAACTTAGGTAGAGATAATGCATATTAGATTAGGATACCTGAATAAGTGAGAGGAAAAAAAAAAAGACCGGAAAAAACCGGAACATTATAAATAGAAAATAATGGGAACATGGGAACATGGGGGTTACCCTTCATGACCCCACCACCCCCGTTGCGACCCCTTACAAACTTTTTCTTCCCAGAAACAAAAGGTCCATGAAAAATTAGGACGAAAAAACAAAAATAGTATTGTTCGTCTGGGTAGGAGATTGAATAGGTGATTTGCTCTAAAGTTTTGAGCTAGAGTTGATTGTAGAATCAGGGGCATTTACAGTAAGCAAGAGGGTATATACTCCACTGGGGAGTTAGGTCGAAGCTGGAGATAGAAGGACATCACATGCAAGTGGTCATAAAGTCGCAGGCTTGATTGTTGTGTAAACAGATCAGGCGACACGATCTTGGGGGGAGTGTTGTTGCCATCTTCTTTGGTCTCTTGGGATGCGTCTGGTCGAAGGTGTGGACCATATAGGTGAAGATCTGGGAGTGGTGGGCAAACGCTGTGATGGTTGTGGGTCTAGTAGACCTAGTTTAATGAGTAAATCTTTTCCTTCAATGACGTTATAGACCGTATAGGAATTGCCATTATGGGTTAATGATAATTTGAATGGGAATCCCCATCTGTACTTGATTCTGGCTGATTGAAGAATATTTGTGACTTCTTTCATTCTGCGTCTTCGGTCCAAAGTCGCAGGGGAGATATCAGGGAAAATCTGCAGCCTTGTTCCATCTAATTCTATGGATGGGGAATTTCTGGCGGCACGCATTACATCTTCTTTGGTAAGAAAGTCTTTCATGCACATTATAATATCTCTTGGAGGTTTATCTGCAGTAGGTTTTGGGCGCAGTGCCCTGTGCATTCTATCACAAGCAAAAGCAGAGAGGGGTTTGTCTGGTACGAGATCATGGAAAAGCTTTGTAATAACCTTATTTATGTCAGTAACTGACTCTGGGACACCACGCACTCTTATATTGTTCCTCCTGTTTCTATTATCGAGGTCTTCGATATGAGCTTGCATGAAAGAAAAACTGTCTGCCAATGTTTCATAGTCCTTTCTGAGGTCATTGTGTGCAATGGCTAGTTCATCATGCTTGGCTTCTAATAGGTCAGTGCGGCCTCCTATGCTAGCAATCTCCTGTGAGAGAGCAGTGGTAGATTTGTGAATCTCTCTTTCTAGTTTGTCCACAAATCTGTCATAGATTGCTGAGAGGCTTGCATCAAGGTCAGCTTTAGAAAGGGGTTGAGGGTACTCACTGTCTTTAGCTGTATGTTCCGGACCGCTGGAGGCCGCATGATGGCCGGCGCCATTTTGGGTCTTCCTCTCCATAGTAATGAGGTAGTTTGTGAGGGTATGTTGGGAGCGGTTCTGTCGCTCTTTTTTGCTGGATGGCATGCACAAGTTGATCCCGCAGGGGTGATCGGTCGGATGGTGCTATTTTAAGCTGGGAATAGCCCCGGGTATCGTGCCTGGCCTGCCTCGTCGGACGGAGCTCAGCTCAGCAGCTTCCGTTCCGCATCGCGCCGCGCATGCGCCCCCTTTATATGCTGTTCTAATCATGGCTATACTTATATTGGACTTAGATATTTGTATTTTCACTTTTCCATCACTAGGTATTTTTAATGCATTATTAAGTGCTAGTCTCTATTTACCTCTTTTGCGAAGATTGCGGTAGATTTTCAGATTTTCATTCTATACTCACTATATTAAGTGGCAGCTGTAGTAGATGGTATTCTTTTTTTGGCGCAGTGGTAGGATCAATCGATAGTAAAGCCTCGTACACACGATCAGACTTTCAGAGGACCGTTCATCTGTTTTTTGTTGCATGCTAGTCTCATGTCGAAAGTGAAGCTGTTACTCACCATACGAAAATTCTCGTATGACAGAATACTATGTCAGAAGTGATGTAATGTGTTGAATAGTTTTTTATGTATTCTTTCATTTCCGAGCATGCGTAGTATTGCTCCTTTTTTTTTTTTCCGGACAAAAACCGTACTAATTAAACGATAATCGGACGTTGAGTTCACGTACATGTAGCACCCTGGAGTTCAGGCAGGGTTGCTCCTAAATTTACCTGTCAGGAGTAGCTACCTTGGCTAATTCTTAGGGATCAATTCATTTCTTCCTAAGTCTGGCATTGCTGCATTTTTCTCTTCTGCCACTAGGTGGCCGGGTACCTGGTGGCATTAGATATGAGAAGGGCAATACAAGGTCAGATTATGGGTATATGGGGTGTCTCAGCCAATGGGCAGGGGTTTTCTTGGATTCCTCGGCCTGCTGGGAGAACCTATATATTCGGGTGGACATGTGTTGTATTGGGTGATCGGTGTTCTGTGCCACCTGGACGGCTGTCTGGATGGACATGTGTTGTATTGCCCGGGCTGCTAGGCCAGAGTTTGGGCCTATCCCGGGCACATCTGGCTGCTAGGCTGTCTGAGGGCCTATCCAGAAGCAAGAGAGCAGCGCAGGATTGGGACTGCGGCTTGCAGTCCAACCAGAAGTGATGGTTCTGCTGGCCGGAAAACCTGTCGTGGTCGGAGGTAGAGGGGAAGCTGTCGCCACTAAGGGACCACCTTATTACCAGTGACCACAGTGAGTAGCTTAAGCAAATACCGGAGCAGTATTCTCACCAACCGGGGACGGTAAAGAATCGGGAAACTTCAGTGGGGATCAATCCAGGGACCCAGCCAGTGGAGGTGATGCTTGCAAGGCAGCCTAGTGTGTCAAGCCAGGGACCGAGCAGGCCAGTGGGGTGAAGCATCTTGAGTGCCAAGCTAGGAACCCAGCAGAGAAACGGGGGAGACGCTTAAGGAAGATACTACGGTGAAGATTGGAGGAGCTCAAGGGATTCAGTGGCAGTGATTCATCTAGTCTAGTGAGAGAGACTGGGAGGTCAGTGGGTTGAAGAACTACAAGAAGTGATTGTAGTTGAAGCGAAGGAACTGTTTTTTCTTTTTATTTCATAAAATTTTATTGAAGAATAATGCAGGATACAAACAAAGTTCCTAAACAACAGCGTTACAAAGAGATGTTGATATCACCACAATACGCCAACAACAAAAGTGGGGCTAGGTGCAGCATAAGTTGTTGAAGTAACTGTTATTCTTTGGGTTAGAAACTGCTAAAGATTGTTGCCATAGGAGACAGCATTCCTACACATGCAGATGTGGCGTATTGCTGGATGCCTTTCCTTACATGGCTGCCCTCCTGTTGAAGTCTCGAAGTCTGCCAATTAATCTTACATCTACCTAAGTGTGTCCTTGCCCTAACCCTCTCTCCCAAAGTTCTGTTAAGAGAAATAAAATCTCATATTACACTCACTATGCACTGCAACCCACCATGTACAGAAGGATATCAGCTATCTCTGGCCCTGGAGGTTCTTATTAGACCAAAGGAGGCCTGGGACCTTGCTACATACGATAAAAATGTTATAGTCTGCACATCCAGCTTTTGTCAGACGAAAAAACTGAATTGGCCGTCGAAAGCACCATATTAACGATCCGAAAATCGGCAGATCCTTCGGGCGACTCCACTTACTTCCAGTTTTTGTATCGTGTGTACAGGCCTTTAGGGTGTTCTTAGATTCTGTGGAGTTTAATTTTTTTCTGAAAGCCAAAAAATGTTTTGAAAAATGGTACGAGGTATTTTACCACAAATTTTGAAGATGAAAATACCGCTTTGTGAATGGAGCCCGTTGTCGCATACCTGATAGGAGACTGAAATGATGAGGGTGGCCTCTCTTGCATCTCCTGCCCACACAGGAAATATAATAGGTGTGATGGGTTAAGACGGAACATGAGTGCCAGTAGATGTTGCTTGCAGAACCTCAGACTGAAGACGCCAACCAGGAAGATCCAGCAGAGCATGCAGCCAGAAATGTCATCTGAAAGATCAGCAGGAGCACAAAGGAAACCAGCTAAATTTAAAAGGGAACTCCAGTGGGGTCACAGGTTCAGAATGGCAGAGTCCAGCAGTGATCTCAGCAGACAGGTGGCAAAAATAAACATAGACAACTTTAGCTGGTTCTATAGTGGACCAGAACTGGCACTAGGTGATTGCATGGAACAGAAACAAAGGTAGAGGAGTCACAGATCAAGCCAGGTCAGCAACGAGTGGGCAGCACAAGCTGAAGGTTAAGGATGAAGTCAAGCTCAGGGACTAGTAGACAGCAGAACAAAGCAGAATTCAAAATCAGATCAGGGGAGAGCCAGGTCATTAACAGGAATAGTAAGTAGGATGCAGGTCTGAACATGAAGTACTGCTGAAGACCAATCAGGATTGAGTTAGAGCTTCCTTTAACCTCCCTGGCGGTATGATTATTTCAGATTTTAGGTGCTGAAAGCGGTACAATTATTTTGCACAGAAATATGGCGTTTCATATTGTAGGCCTGTAATTCTTAGGAATAGTTCACTTAAATCTGTCCAAACAAGAGTCTAGTAGACATCCCGGGTATGATAAAGTTTGAAAAACGAAATAAAAAATTATAATATAATAAATAACTATAAATAATTAAAACACATAATAATATAATAATAAAAATTATATAATAATGTAATCAAATCAAAAACACTGAAATTTGCACAGTTGCAGAATTTTAGCTTTTATTACTTTTAGTGTTTGATGACGGATCTCCCCACAAATCACTATCGCTCAATTCTGCAAGTGATTATAATTTATTATCGCTTTTTTCTAGCTGGTCTAAAACCACTTTTGATGTAAAGAGACAGTTTTGGTTGCTATGGACAATCTCCAGTTTCCTGGCAGAAAGAACAGTTTTATATATATAAAACTGCATGCAGGACACTGGACAGACCACTAGGGACAAAGGGGATGTGTAGTTATTTGATACAGTACTGTAATCAGTAAGATTGCTGTATCTGTACTGTGTGTTTCACTTTTGAATTTACCGCCGAACTCCGTCCCCGTGCGTCGCAACGCTCGCAGGGAACGGAGCTCGGCACTGTGAATCGAGCGAGACACAGCGGCTCGCCGATCACAGCGGGGAGACATCGCAGGAACCAGGGGACAAGGTAAGTAATCTCTTCCTGGATCCTGCGATGCAAGCCCGAGTCTGGCTCGGGGATACCGCTTTTGGTATGTAAAATCCACCCCGAGCCAGACTCGGGAATACCGCCAGGGGGGGTTAAATAGGCCACCTGGCACAGATACTGACTGTAGGCATGCCCATGCATTCAGGTCAGTGTTAATTTCATTAAGAAAATTATTTTTCTCAAAATTTTTCTCAACAGCATGTTTCCAATGATGAAAACAAAACGAAAATGACCCCGAATTTTCGTCAATTGACGAAAACAATGAGAAAATCAATTCCAATTTTCAACGAATGAAAACTGAACTAAAATGTGAGGGAGAGAGGTTTACCCATGTGAACTTCCGGTTTCCTTTGAGCTCCACCTGTAAAGCTCATGAGTGTTCCCCCTCCCAGCAATCAAGGTAGCGACTGTAGCGTGCTTAGTGGTGTGTTTAGCATTGTGTAGCATTATAGGCCTCCTCAGATGACAACCCAGAGCACTGTGTGCATTACAGGTCTCCTCAGACCATCCAGAACACTGTGCAGCATTACATAGTTACATAGTTGCTGAGGTTGAGAAAAGTCCATCAAGTCCAACCTATGTGTGTGATTATATGTCAGTATTACATTGTATATCCCTGTATATTGCGGTCGTTCAGGTGCTTATCTAATAGTTTATTGAAACTATCAATGCCCCCCGCTGAGACCATCGCCTGTGGAAGGGAATTCCACATCCTTGCTGCTCTTGCAGTAAAGAACCCTCTACGTAGTTTAAGGTTAAACCTCTTTTCTTCTCATTTTAATGAGTGGCCACGAGTCTTGTTAAACTCCCTTCTGCGAAAAAGTTTTGTCCCTATTGTGGGGTCACCAGTATGGTATTTGTATATTGAAATCATATCCCCTCTCAAGTGTCTCTTCTCCAGAGAGAATAAGTTCAGTGCTCGCAACCTTTCCTCATAACTAATATCCTCCAGACCCTTTATTAGCTTAGTTGCCCTTCTTTGTACTCGCTCCATTTCCAGTACATCCTTCCTGATGACTGGTGCCAAGAACTGGACAACATACTCTAGGTACGGCCGGACCAGAGTCTTGTAGTGTGGGAGAGATATCATTTTATCTCTGGAGTTGATCCCCTTTTTAATGCATGCCAATATTTTGTTTGCTTTATTAGCAGCAGCTTGGCATTGCATGCTATTGCTGAGCCTATCATCTACTAGGACCCCCAGGTCCTTTTCCATCTTCGATTCCCCCAGAGGTTCTCCCCTCAATGTATAGATTGCATTCATATTTTTGCCACTCAAATGCATTATTTTACATTTTTCTACATTGAACCTCATTTGCCATGTAGTTGCCCACCCCATTAATTTGTTCAGATCTTTTTGCAAGGTTTCCACATCCTGCGGAGAAGTTATTGCCCTGCTTAGCTTAGTATCGTCCGCAAATACAGAGATTGAACTGTTTACCCCATCCTCCAGGTAATTTATGAACAAATTAAATAGGATTGGTCCTAGCACAGAACCCTGGGGACCCCACTACCCACCCCTGACCATTCCGAGTACTCCCCATTTATCACTACCCTCTGAACTCGCCCTTGTAGCCAGTTTTCAATCCATGTACTCACCCTATGGTCCATGCCAATTTTGTACAGTAAACATTTATGGGGGACTGTGTCAAATTGCTTTCTTTATCTAGATGGCAACTCACCTCCTCATAGAAGGTTAATAGATTGGTTTGGCAAGAATGATTCTTCATGAATCCATGCTGATTACTGCTAATGATACCATTCTCATTACTAAAATCTTGTATATAGTCCCTTATCATCCCCTCCAAGAGTTTACATACTATTGATGTTAGACTAACTGGTCTGTAATTCCCAGGGATGTATTTTGGGCCCTTTTTAAATATTGGTGCTACATTGACTTTTCTCCAATCAGCTGGTTCCATTCCAGGCAGTAAACTGTTAGTAAAAATTAGGAACAATGGTCTGGCAATTACTTGACTGAGTTCCCCAAGTACCCTCGGGTGCAAGCCATCTGGTGATTTATTAATGTTAAATTTCCCAAGTCTAATTTTAATTCTGTCCTCTGTTAACCATGGAGGTGCTTCCAGTGTTGTGTCATGAGTATAAACACTGCAGTTTTGGTTACTGAAGCCCGCCGATTCCCTCGTGAAGACTGAGGAAAAGAATAAATTCAATACCTTAGCCACCTCCCCATCCTCTGTAACCAGATTTCCTTCTTCATTCTTTATGGGGCCAATATGGTCTGTCCTCCCTTTTTTACTGTTTACATACTTAAAGAATTTCTTGAGATTTCTTTTGCTCTCCTCCGCTATGTGTCTTTCACGTTCTATCTTAGCCATCCTTATTGCACCCTTACATTTCTTGTTGCATTTTTTATAAAGTCTGAATGCTGATGATGATCCCTCAACCTTGTATTTTTTGAAGGCCTTCTCCTCTGCTTTTATATGCATGTTTACATTGGAGTTAAGCCATCCAGGACTTTTGTTTGCTCTTTTAACTGTATTACCCAATGGGAGGCATTGGCGAATGCCCTTATTTAATATCCTCTTAAAGCAAACCTATCTCTCCTCCATGTTCTTTGTTCCTAATATTTTATCCCAATTTATGCCTTCTAGCAAGGTTTGTAATTTAGGGAAGTTGGCTCTTTTGAAATTCAGTGTCTTTGTATTGCCCGTATTTTTCCTATTTGTGTGATTTATACTGAAGCCAATTGACCTGTGATCGCTGTTACCTAAATTTCCACATCCGTGATCAGGTCTGTATTGTTGGTAATCAGTAGATCCAGTAACGCTTTATTTCTAGTAGGTGCGTCTACCTTCTGACCCATAAAATTGTCCTGCAAGACATTTAGGAACTGGCGAGCCTTATGCCACATACACACGATCGGAATTTTGGCCAGCAAAAGACCAATGAGAGCTTTTCGTCTGAAAATGTAACCGTGTGTATGCTCCATCGTACTTTTGCTGGCCGAATTTCTTCCAGCAAAAGTTTGAGAGCATGTTCTCAATTTTTCAGACGGAAAAAGTTTTGGAAATTCCGATCGTCTGTACCAATTCCGACGCGCAAAATTCCTACGCATGCTCGGAAACAATTCGATGCATGCTCGGAAGCATTGAATTTCATTTTCTCGGCTGGTCGTAGTGTTGTACATCACCGCGTTCTTGACGGTCGAAAATTCAGCGAACTTTTGTGTGACTGTGTGTATGCAAGCCAAGCTCGAGCGGAATTCCGTTGTGTGTATGCGGCAATACAGGTCTTACAGGTCTCCTCAGACCGTCCAGAGCACTGTGCAGCATTAGAGGTCTCCTCAGACATCCAGAGCACTGTGCAGTAATTATGGGCCTCCTTAGACCACCATCCAGAGCACTGTGTGCATTACAGGCCTCCTCAGACTACCATCCAGAGCACTGTGTGACTTACAGGCCTCTTTAGATCACCGTCCAGAGCACTGTGGGAATTAGAGGCCTCCTGACCGTTCAGAGCACTGCGCATTGCAGGCCACCTTAAGACCACTGTTCAGAGCACTGTGCAGCATAACAGGCCTCCTCAGACCATCCAGAGCACTGTGCAGCTTTTACAGGCCTCTCAGACCACCGTCCAGAGCACTGTGCATTACAGGCCTCTCACACCACCGTCCAGAGCACTGTGCATTACAGGCCTTCTCAGACCACTGTCCAGAGCAGTGTGTGCATGAGAGACCTCCTTAGATCACCGTCCAAAGCACTATGTGCCTTACAGGCCTCCTCAAACTGTCCAGAGCACTGTGTGCATAACTCTTCACGTTCCAGACCTCACCGAGTCAGAGTCACTTCCATTTACTTCCCACCCCATCATACATGCTGCACAAATTGTACCGAAATGTCGGTGTCTGGGACTGAGAGAAAGAGAAGAGAAGATCTATGGATTGATTTTACATGCTAAGAAGAACAATACACTCTGCAAACCATGTGGAGCGACAATCTCTGGTAAAAATACAACAAACTTGAAGCGTCATTTGCGGACGAGTCATCCTGAAATTCATGCAAAGGTAAGCACAGTACACTTAAGACTTTTCTCAACAAAAGTGGAGTTATTTATGAACATTGCAGGGATTTTTACCAAACTTTGTGTAAGTCAGATTTCCTACTTTTTGTTATTCTAAAGTAGCCGTTTGTCTGTGTCCATGTTATGCAGTTACTGAATCTTTATGGTAGTGATTTCATAATTATCTATCAGCTGCTGCAACTGCAGGGCAGGCTGGCTCTAATGGGGAAAATTTGGCGGGTCTGCATGATGCATCCCTTTAGATGTGCTTTCCCTTTGGAAGTATCTCACCAAAAAGGATATTTGTATTGCAAAGGGGTTGCCCAAAATCTGGCTTGTATCCAGGGCCGGTACGCCCACTAGGCAAACTAGGGTGTACTGCCACCTAGGGCGCAGCCAACCCTTGCCTCACCTCTTGTTGTCCCCGAGGCTCCCGGTGTCGGACTGTTGGCTACAAGTCTCCGTGAGATCCTAGCTCATCGCTCCATCTGGAGAGATGGGGGGCATGCTGGTGTGCTGATCGCGGCTGCTCAGGACCACCAATAGTGGGCTAGCACACAGGCGGCATGAACAGTAGGGAAAACCAGTTGTGAGCAAGACAGGGAGGGCAGAGCAATCACAGGAACGATGCCCTGTGTCTGTGTCTCCTCTCCCACCAGCTTTTAGCTGCTGCAGGGAGAGACACAGACACAGGGCATAGTTTCTGTTTCTGTGATTTCTCCCCCCACCGCACCTAGGGTTGCCACATTTTCCAGCCTGGAATGGGGAGTTCTGGGGGTCTCTGTAGTGGGAATTCTCTGGGTTTCCCACTAGCCATCACTAAACAGTGCTGCTCTCCCTGGTGTTCATCCCGGACTCCCCTGTGACCTGCACTCCCCCCTCTCCACTTCCTGGGCAGCAGCAGATCTTTTTTAAGCTAACGTTATTTAGTAAGTTAACCAAACTGGTGTGTTTTCTGATTCGCAAAATGAACTGCTATGGAGAATTTTTCCAATCTGGCAAATTGTGACCTAGATCTTTAAACTCTTTTCTGCAGTTTACCTTGGATAAACCTGTTTGTGTCTCTCTTACACACACACACACACATTTTGTGTCTCTAATGCCGCGTACACACGAGCGGACTTTACGGCAGACTTGGTCCGGCGGACAATTCGATCGTGTGTGGGCTCCAGCGGACTTTTTTTCCCAAAAGTTCGACGGACCTAGAAATGAAATAAGTTTCAAATCTTTCCGACGGACTCGAGTCCGGTCGAAAAGTCCACTCGTCTGTATGTTAGTCCGACGGACAAAAACCAACGCTAGGGCAGCTATTGGCTACTTGCTATGAACTTCCTTGTTTTAGTCCGATCGTACATTATCACGTACAAATCCGTCAGACTTTGGTTGATCGTGTATAGGCAAGTCCGTTCATTCAGAAAGTCAGTCGGAAAGTCCGTCGAAAAGTCCACCAGACCAAGTCTGCCGTAAAGTCAGCTCGTGTGTACGTGGCATTACACATTGTGTGTCACACACACACACACACACACACACACACACACACACACACACACACACATATATTTGGTCAGGGACGCTGTGACGAATTTTTGCACAGGGGACCTAAAGGCCTAAGGCAGGCTCTGGGAATGGGCGTACATGTAGTATATTATAGAGAGACAACTTGGAGCTGTGTGGATGGGTGAGAGAGAAAGAAAAATCAGAATAACTTGATTTTTTCCCCTAATTCAACCCCACAGATACAGAAAACCTCCAAATGATGGGCCAAGTCAAGCCAGTGCACCACCATAGCAAATTACTGCGCTGCTCTTTTGTAGTGTTACTAAACCCAGGAGCCCGCATTCACTATATCTGGTTTCTCACAGTACACAGAATATGGAAATACAATAGTTTTAGTAAATATAAACTGCTAAATATCTTTTCTCATAAGTAGTTAGAGCCTTCTGACTTCTATGAGTGTCTGGTTAAAGCTTGTAAGAGGAGTTTTCATTCTCCCACGATTGTCCTATGAGTATGCAGGACCCCTGATCCTCTGTCTGGACAGTACTGATTGGCCCAGTGGTGATCACATGCACTCCCAAGAAAAAAAAAACTCTCTAGCAATACACACAAAACTGAGCATGTACAGCTTGTCCCCGAGGCTCTGTACTTTCCGAAAATGGGTTTGCGACTCTGAAAGAAGAGGAGGATCAGAGGAGACAGGATCAAACAGTCTTTTTACACAATGCAGAGGATTAACCCCTTAGGTTCCACAGTGAGTATAACAAGCATGCTTTTACTGTTGTGGGTTTAGTAGCACTTCAAGTGCTTCAAAATCGACTCTAATGCCCTGTACACACGATCGGACTTTCCAGCAGACTAGGTCCGACGGTCTTCCCGACGGACTTTCGGCAGACTTCCGACGGACTTTCCAAACGAACGGACTCGCGCACACACAATCGGACTGTCCGGCAGAATAGGTCCGACGGTCTTCCGACGGAGTTACGGCGGTCTTGCCCACACACGGACTAAAGTCCGTTCATTTTGAACGTGATGAGGTACAACGGGACTAGAAAAGGAAGTCAATCTCGCCACTTTTATTGGCGAGATTAACACCCCCCAAAATCCATACCAGACCCTTATCCGAGCATGCATCCCGGCTGGTCAGGAAACCGTACCAGGCCGCATGCCCTCAACATGGGGGGTGGGTGTTTTGGGGAAGGGGGGCACCCCGCGGGCCCCCCCACCCCAAAGCACCGTGTCCCCATGTTGATGAGGACAAGGGCCTCTTCCCCAACAACCTTGGCCGTTGGTTGTCGGGGTACACGGGTAGGGGGGGGGGCTTATCGGAATCAGGGAGCCCCCTTTAATAAGGGGGCCCCCAGATCCCGACCCCCCACCCCTACCCATTCACCTGGGGAAAATAGTGTCAATTAAAAAAAAAAAAAACACACAACACACTAGACAGGTCATTTATTAGGCAACTTCGGGGGTCTCTTCCGACTTCTCCGCTCTCTCCGGTCTCTTCTCCGCTCTCCGGTTCTTCTCCCGCTCTCCGGTTCTTCTGCTGGGCTCCTCCGCTATCTTCTGCTCTTTTGTCGCTCTCTTGCTAGCGTTGACCCGGTCTTCTCCATCGTCTTCTTCCCTCTTCTCTTCTTCCGATGTTGACACGATGCTCTCTCCCGCTGTAATGCTGTGTTCACCGACTTATATAGGCATGGGGCGTGGTCACCGGGTGATGTCACCCGGTGACCCTGCTCCTTATGACATCACAGTCTGCGGCCCCCCCACCCCAAAGCACCTTGTCCCCATGTTTATGAGGACAAGGGCCTCTTCCCGACAACCCTGGCCGTTGGTTTCGGGGTCTGCGGGCGGGGGGGCTTATCGGAATCCAGGCGCCCCCTTTAATAAGGGGGCCCCCAGATCCTGGCCCCCCACCCTATGTGAATGAGTATGGGGTACATAGTAGTACATAGGCGACAGGGTACTCTACATCCCACGCTGGCTGCAATAGGAAAAACACATTTTCCTATTGCAGCGAGTGCGAGAGAGAATTCCCCTCCAGGGGCATACCCTGCCCTTAGGTCTGGTATGGATTTTAATGGCGTGGGGGGTCCCCCCCAAAATCCATACCAGACCCTTATCCGAGCACGCAGCCCGGCCGGTCAGGAAAGGGGGTGGGGACGAGCGAGTGCCCCCCCCGAACCGTACCAGGCCGCATGCCCTCAACATGGGGGGGTGGGTGCTTTGGGGAAGGGGGGCGCCCTGCGGCCCCCCTACCCAAAGCACCTTGTCCCCATGTTGATGAGGTCAAGGGCCTCTTCCCGACAACCCTGGCCGTTGGTTGTTGGGGTCTGCGGGCGGGGGGCTTATCGGAATCCGGGAGCCCCCTTTAATAAGGGGGCCCCCAGATCCCGGCCCCCCCACCCTATGTGAATGAGTATGGGGTACATAGTACCCCTACCTATTCACCTAGGGAAAAAATGTCAAAAAAAAAAAAAAAAAAAACCCACACTGCACAGGTTTTTAAAGTAATTTATTAGACAGCTCCGGGGTCTCTCTGGTTCTTCTCCGCGCTCTCCGGGTCTTCTGCCGGGCTCCTCCGCTATCTTCTGCTCTTTTGTTAGCAGGGGTCCGGACTTCTGCCTTCCGATGTTGACACGACGCTCTCTCCGGCTGAAATGCTCTCTAAGAGCTCCGATGTGACCCCGCCCCCTTATGCCGTCACAGTCCCTGGGCATGCTGGGACTGTGACGTCATTAGGGGGCGTGGTCACCGGGTGATGTTGATTATTAAAAGGGGGCTCATTAAAGGGGGCTCCCGGATTCCGATAAGCCCCCCACCCGCAGACCCCGAAACCAACGGCCAGGGTTGTCGGGAAGAGGCCCTTGTCTACACCAACATGGGGACAAGGTGCTTTGGGGGAGGGGGGCCGCAGGTTGCCCCCCCTCCCCCAAAGCACCCACCATCCCATGTTGAGGGCATGCAGCCTGGTACGGTTCAGGAGGGGGGGGGGGGCGCTCGCTTGTCCCCACCCCCTTTCCTGACCGGGCGGGCTGCGTGCGCGGAGTGGGGTCTGGTATGGATTTTGGGGGGACCCCATGCCGTTTTTTCGGCGTAGGGGGTTCCCCTTAAAATCCATACCAGACCTAAGGGCCTTGTATGCCCCGCGACGGGGTTCGCAAAGGTGTCAATCTCACCGATAAAAGCGGTGAGGTTGACTTCCTTTTCTAGTCCCGTGGTACCCGGGTCACATTCAAAATGAACGGACTTGGCCGTGTGTGGGCAAGTCTGTTCATTCTGAAAGTCCGCCGTAACTCGGGCGAAAGTCCGTCGGGAAGACCGGCGGACCTAGTCTGCCGGAAAGTCCGGTCGTGTGTAGGCAATTCCGTCCGTTCAGAAAGTCCGGTGGTAGTCGGAAGTCTGGCGGCAAGTACGTCGGACCTAGCTTCCCAGAAAGTCCGACCGTGTGTACGAGGCATTGGATCCAACTGATGAAATGTTCTCACCACTTGCAACAGCTGCTTGTTTTGTCAACTCTATTGTCTGTGAAACCCTTGTTGATGTAGCAGATGAAAATAAACCAGAATTGCTTAAAAAGGCAGAGGAGTATGCCCGTGCCGTAAGAAAATCCACATTGCCCCACACACAAAATGAGGAATTGTCTGAAGATGATGTGGAAGAGGAAAATATTGAAAAATCACAGGAAGTGGAAGAAGCACCATCCACATCAAAGCAGCCATTATTTTCATTTCCAGGCAGAGGATCTCCCCAAACAGCATAGAGTAGCAGATTAGAAAAGATAAGGAAGAGCTTTTGCAAGTTGCCACCATCCATGAGGACACCGGAACAGATTTTTGTCTGTCAAAGAGTGACACTCTTTATCACCAGCCAAAGCCATTTGCATTAGACCTGCTGGCTATGCCAGCTTCCTAGGCCTTTGCAGAGAGGGTATTCAGCTTCACAGGTAACCTCTCTAGAGGCCAGCGGAATAGAGCAAGGGTCATGTTGGAACTAGATGCTTTCATTAAAGTGAATTGAACCAAATAGAAGTGTTTTATTCCAAAGGTTACTAATACTATCGCTAGGTGTACAGTGAACAGTTTGATCGATAGTGTGTGTTAGGCATCTCATGAACTATCAGTTTGTTTATGGACAGGAATGGACAGGGTTAGTACCTTTGTTTTAGTACAATTATATAATGATCCAGTCATGCTAATCTGAGACCCACTATTGTAACATTCCTGTTGACACAAAACTTGTATCAATGTGAACCCTTGTTATCTGTCAAAACTTGATTTCAATAAAAACCGTTGAAAGAGAAGTGTTTTATTCTCTAGTTATTTATAACACGAAAAGCATACCTAATACTTGTGGTTTGTGCTTATTGTGAGAGGAAGAATCAGTGATTCAGCAACAGTTCTAATTATCGATTAAATTCATAGAAAAAAAATGCACATGCTACAAATGCCATTAGTATGCGGAACTATCACAACCAACACTTTTTATCAACTCCTCCCTCTCTCTCTTAGCATTGACAAATTTGACAATAGAGGTAAATATCACACTAATGAAAGAGAAAAAAAGACCAATAACTGTCAGATGCATATTGTTGTTATGAATGCTTTCAATAGCAGTGAATAGTATTTACTGCTATTGACAGCACTTCCTAAACCTATACGCAGGGCTGGATTTATAATTAGGCAGATTATGCATTTGCCTAAGTACCCTCCATAGACGGGTGCTGTACAGGTGCCTTCGCTGTCTATTTTCTGACGTCTGGTGGTGTCCTGTTGTGTGATGACAGGACATCACACACCTCAGCGTAAGGCTGCCCTATACAATGCCTGTCCAGCGCGTTGTATAGGGTAGCCTTACGTTGGGCTCCTGCCCCTATGGGCACTAACAGGATCTCAGAGTAAGGCTGGCTGCTCCTACCTAACCTTACACCTGCCCAGTGTGTTCGCAATGTAGTGGCAAAAATGTAAATCCAGCTGTGGATTAGCAGCAATATACATCTCATTTTAAGTTAATGGTGTGTTCTTAGGGGAGAGAGAGAGAGAGAGAGAGAGAGAGAGAGAGAGAGAGAGAGAGAGAGAGAGAGAGAGAGAGAGAGAGAGAGAGAGAGAGAGAGAGAGAGAGAGAGAGAGAGAGAGAGAGAGAGAGAGAGAGAGAGAGAGAGAGAGAGAGAGAGAGAGAGAGAGAGAGAGAGAGAGAGAGAGAGAGAGAGAGGACTGTTATAATCCATACACTAATGGCATTATTGTTTATTTATTATTATTATTTCTTTGAATGCATCTGAGAATTAGAACTGTTGAAATAAACTGTGAACAGTAAACTGATTTTTATTGCAGCAATAAACAGTACCCACGAGTATTGGTGTATTATAGTGTGCCAGTGACAGTGCTTGTGCATATAGTTACTGAAATGTTATGTTGTGTTTTGTTCAGTTATTTGAACTGTTCAAGTAAATGTGCATGGTGGCATCACAGGCAAAGAGTTTAATTTTTTTTTTTAAACACTTCTGTCAAAAAAGCAATATTCTTGTAACTAAACTTAGTTTTACTTATAAAGACGTTGTATATTGACCAAATCTGTGTCTGTGTAGTTTGTCCAAACCTTAAAGTGGATGTAAACCCTCACATATACCCAGTGAAGTGAACAGCCTCAGATGATACACAGAGATGAAACAAATCTCCCTATATGAGTTTTATTATATATATATATATATATATATATATATATATATATATATATATATATATATATATACACATATACACACACACACACACACACACACACAGTCTTCAGCTTTATATATTCTTTAGAAAGTGAACATCATGTTAGAGATTTTCTCTTCCTGTTCAGCACTGGGGGTGTATTCTTGGCATACAGCCAAGACAGCTGATTGGAGGAAAGGCACACAGCTCTCTGCTAATCTATTTATAGCAACCTCCATGGACACAAATTTCAGGCTTGTTTAACCACTTCAATACCAGGCACTTATACATCTTCCTGCCCAGACCAATTTTCAGCTTTCAGCGCTGTCACACTTTGAATGACAATTGTGCGGTCATACAACACTGTACTCAAACAAAATTTTTATCATTTTGTTCTTACAAATAGAGCTTTCTTTTGGTGGTATTTAAACACCTCTGGGATTTTTATTTTCTGCTAAACAAATAAAAAAATACCGAAAAGTTTGAAAACACATTTTTTTTGTAAACAAGTAAGTTTTCTCCTTCACTGATGGGCACTGATAAGGCGGCACTGATGGGCACTGATGAGGTGGCACTGATGGGCACTAATATGCGGCAGTGATGGGGCACTGATAGATGGCACTGATGTACACTAATGGATGGTACTGATGGGCATCACTGATTGGCAGGCATTATTGTTTGGCACTGATTGGCATCCATTGTGGGCACTGATTAGCATACCTGGTGGTGACTAGTGGTGGGCATCCCTGGTGGTCAATTGTGGGCATCCTCAGGGGGGGCTGCGCTGATAATCAGCACAGATCCCCCCTTTCTTTTGGTGGTATTTGATCACCTCTGCAGTTTTTATTTTTTGCGCAACAAATAAAAAAAAAAGACCGAAAATTTTGAAAAAAAAAGTTTTTCTTTGTTTCTGTTAAGATTTTTTGTAAATAAGTACGTTTTCTTCTTCAATGATGGGCACTGATATGGCTGCACTGACGGGCACTGATAAGGTGGCACCAATGAGGGGGCACTGATGATGGGCACTGATAGGTGGCACTGGTATGCGGCACTAATGGGCATTCGTAGGCGGCACTGATGGGCACTCGTAGGCGGCACTGATGGGCACTCGTAGGCGGCACTGATGGGCACTCGTAGGCGGCACTGATGGCTGGCATTGCTGGGCATCACTGTTTTTTTATTGTGCCACAGAGGTACCAGTCAGTGCCCATTTGTGGACACTGATTGGCATATGTTTGGCATTTTTTTCCACATGTGGTCCTGGTGGCTTCCCTGGTGGTCCAGTGTGGGCATCTGAGGGGGGCTGCGCTGATAAACAATCAGCGCAGACCCCCTGTCAGGAGAGCTGCCGATTAGCTCTCCTTTACTCACGCCTAACAGACGCGAGTGAGGAAAAGCCAATCACCGTCTCTTCCTTTTTACATCGTGATCAGCCGTGATTGGACACGGCTGATCACGTGGCAAAGAGCCTCCGCCGGAGGCTCTTTACTGAGATCTGTGTAGCGGTGTGTCTGACTGACACACCGCACCACCGATCACCGCGATGCGTGCCCTCACGGGCACACGGCGGCTGTTTATCCTGCAGGATGTTATATGACGCCCAGTCAGGATAACAGAACCACCGCCCGGCCATCATTCTGCTATAGGCCGGGCGGTAAGTGGTTAAATAATGAATCCCCCTTCCCCTCCCATCCTGGATCGTGTTTTAGTTTAATTTATCCTATATCACTCTACAAGGACATTATAGTCTTAACACTATATAATCTTAGACATAAATATGGCCCAAGCAAGTATTTGCCAACCAAACAGTCCTCCTATTCCCCCCCCCACCCCTTCCTCCCCACCCCTTTCCTCTTCTCCCATTCCCCTTTCTCTCTGCTCCCCTGCATACACATACCAGTGTCTTCTATTCCCATTTCCAGATACGTGCTTATGCATCTAAATCTTTTTTTCCACATGCTTACATAGTATTGCATATTACCACATAATTGCATACTCCCAACACTTTCAGTTGATGAGAAATTCATTCCATCTGGGCGGATCCGTTATTGCTGGCACGTCTAATTTAAGGATTTAGTCAGGGTCTTGTACCTGGGAGAGAAACACTAGGAGGCGTGAGATAAGGATCACCTCGAGTCTGGCTGCTATTTTAGCTGAAATGAGCGGTGACAGTCATAGAATGAGCACCTGTTGACAGTGTGGTCACCAAGGAGTGCAGCTGAGTAGTCGCTAAGAAAATATACTGCAGTGATGCCTGGGTGCCTGGTAGGGCTGCCAGTGGCGTTTTTTTTTTTCTATATATATGGTCCAAGCTCTGTGAGACTGTGAGCCGCAGCTTGCTGTGCCCGCAAAGGGTGACGGCCGGGCGGAGGCGAAGTTATCGCTGTCGGCCTGCGACGTGGCGTCAGCAAAAGCAAGAAATGGGCAATGCATATGTTTAAGGCAAGTTGCAAAAGTAGGAGGGGATAGATGCGTTTGGGTAGATAAGATGGAAAGGCAGAAGGAAGCAAGGCGGGATCCCTTTGAACTATGCACCTGACTTGATGCCCTAGTAGTGACATTTTTGGTTGAGGTTGAGGACTGAGTCGACCAGGAACCTGTAGTAAGGTGACATGGGAATTTTGGTTTGACAAGGGGGATTGCAAAGAGCCGTTTGGGGCAGCTAGCCCCCTGGTGTAGATGCAGGCCCTCGACAAAATTTTTTTTTGGGAGATACTGTCCAAACCTGGTGCAGGGTGGACCAACTGGTAGTCTAACTGACCTAAAGGGGAAAGAGAGAAAATGATGAGTAGCCGTGTTGCTATTGGAGATGAGTGGCGATTTGCACCACTTGCTGAAATGCTTGCAGCGATTGCAAGGAAGCAGCCTTATTTGAAAGGTGAAAAAACAGAGTTTAGCAGAATTATGCGTATGTAGGAATGACCGTGCGCAACATTGTACAATAGATGGAGTGGGATGTGAATGTTAATGCTTTGATACACGTAAGGCTGGAGATCTGAATCCTAAGTTCCACTGTATTCGTAAGCGCCGATGCAACTAGTTCGAACCGGGCTGAGGTGTAAGCACCGGTAGGGTTTATTTGTGAAAGATCGGTCGAAGAAGTTTTGTATTGCCAAGGATCCGAATCGTTGAGCTGGTGCTGCGATTTGGACCCGGAGCGGTCGGTGGAGTTGTACTGCCAAAGATCCGAATTGTTGAGCCAGTGCTACGGCTGGATTCGGATCGGTTGGTGGAGTTCGTATTGCTGAGGATCCGAATTGTTGCACTGATGCTGCGACTAGATCCGAAGCGCTGAGCCGGTGCTGCGACTGGACTCGGATCAGTCGGTGAGGTTGCATTGCCAAGGATCCGAATCGTTGAGCCGGTGCTACGACGGGACTCGGATCGGTTGGTGATGCTTTGTATTGCAGATGATCCGAATCATTGAGCTGGTGCTACGACTGGACTCGGATCGGTCGGTGAAAGTTGTATTTGGCAAGGATCTGAATCATTGAGCCGGCGCTACGATTGGACTCGGATTGGTTGGGGAGTTGAAATGCCGAGGATCCTGAATCATTGAGCCGGTGTGCGACTGGACTCGGATCGGTCCTGGAAAGTTGGGTTGGCAAGGATCCGAATCTTTGAGCCGGTGCTACAACTGGACTCGGATTGGATGGTGGGGTTTGTATTGCCGAGGATTCTGAATCATTGAGCCGGTATGCGACTGGACTCGGATCAGTTGGTGAAAGTTGGTTTGGGAAGGATTCGAATCGTTAAGCCGGTGCTACGACTGGACTCGGATTGGATGGTGGGGTTTGTAATGCTAAGGATCCGAATCATTGAGCCGGTGTTGTGACTGGACTCGAATCAGTCGGGTGAAAGAAGTAACAAGACACTGGTCACCGCCCACACCCATAACTGGCCTTCACAGTAAGGAGCACATGAAGGGCATATACATACAAGAAAAAGACAATTCCATAGCTCAACTCACCAACCAGTCTGCTGACCAACCAAATTTACCTGTCTAACCGTATGTTAAAGGCAGGGGTTTAGTTAGCACACATTTGCAAACGCATGTGAAAGCTGCAAGGCCTCGTCAAGGCACCCTGTATTACTTGCAGTCCTAACACTAAATTTATAAGTGTCTCCACAGTGGAAGCACATGCATTGAATGGATAGGTGTGAGACAGGTGAGCCAGGAGGCCGCCCTAGCCCCCTTAAAGGGACAGGACACACACTGGACACCCAGCAATAGCAGCAGAGGCGTCCAGTGTGTCCCCAACCCAAATATACAAACGGTAACAAGACACTGGTCACCGCCCACACCCATAACTGGCCTTCACAGTAAGGAGCACATGGAGGGCATATACATACAAGAAAAAGACAATTCCATAGCTCAACTCACCAACCAGTCTGCTGACTGTTGGTGAGTGCTTGTGTATGCTGAGGATCCGAATCATTGAGCCGGTTTTGCGACTAGACTTGGATCGGTCGGATGAAAGAAGCACACTGTTGGCGAGTGCTTGTGTATGCGGAGGATCAGAATCATTGAGCCGGTATGCGACTGGATTCGGATCAGTTGGTGAAAGTTGGTTTGGGAAGGATCCGAATCGTTAAGCCGGTGCTGCGACTGGACTCGGATTGGATGGTGGGGTTTGTAATGCTAAGGATCCAAATCATTGAGCCGGTGTTACGACTGGACTCGGATCGGTCGGATGAAAGAAGCACACTGTTGGTGAGTGCTTGTGTATGCTGAGAATCCGAATCATTGAGCCGATTTTGCGACTGGACTCGGATCGGTCGGATGAAAGTAGCACACTGTTGGTGAGTGCTTGTGTATGCTGAGGATCCGAATCATTAAGTCGGTGTTGCGACTGGACTCGGATCGGTTGGCGAAGTTTGTATTGCCGAGGATCCAAATCTTTAAGCCGGTGCTGCGACTGGACTCTGATCGGTTGGTGGAATTCGTATTGCCGAGGATCCGAATCTTTGCTCTTATTATGCGACTAGATTCGGATCGGTTGTGGATGTAAGGTGACGATGGGGCTTGTGTTCCGAATCGTTGAGCCGGTGCTGCGAGTGGACTCAGATCGGCTGACGGTGTTAGTGGTTGAAGGGGCTTGTGATTTGCTGAGGATCCGAATCATAGGGCCGATGTTGCGACTAGATTCGGATCGGCTGTTGGTGTGTGCTTGGTATCCAATAAGAGGTGTAGGGGGTCAGTTAGGTGAAGTGTGTTTTCCATAGGAGGTGTAGGGGGTCAGTAGGTGAAGTGGGGGTTTAGTAGGGGTGTGGTATGTGGGACGCAGGTTCGAGACCCTGCAATGTAAGTGACTTGTTCCTGAAGGTGACTTGTGCTTATTCGTACGGTTCTTACCACCTAGTCGGTAAGATACCAGTGTTGCCGAGTGAAGGCTGTCATGAGTCGTAACATCGCGGATGCGACTGGGCTCGAATAAGGAATGGAGAAAGGCAGTAAGTATGGATGAGTGCGAATAACCGGAGTAAGACCTACGAAGCCATAGGCGGTTTACGAAGGGGAACATAAAGTAACGGTTCGATAACCACAAGACCTACCTGTGACAGTGAGTGTGGGACAATCGATGAAAACCTACGACCAATCTCTAAAGACATGAAGTGAGTTGGTAGAGTCGCCCTCTGCAATGCATCTGATACGAATCAGTTTGTAAAACATATGAAATTAATCCGATATAAATCGGTAGTAAGGAGTATCTGTTACACTCTACAACCAATTTGTATGCCATCCCTTACTGTGAAACTGAACACCTACCAACCACCCATCCCCCCAGGCTAATCAAGTGCAGAGAAGGCACCAGGTGGGTTTAATTACACCTCAATCAGCCATAGAAACCCATACAAACAGTACATGCTCATCTCCTAATGAATGAGATGGCAACCCCATGGACAATGAATTTTATAACCAGTGAAGCCTATGGCGAGTGATATTGAGAACGACCGATAGTGACTGGAGGCTTGGGTCTACGAATGAATCATATATTTGGCAGAAGGAACTTTACGAATGTACTACGCCTGTGCCTGTGACATGAGCGACAACAATTCCGGGGCAGGTTTTTTCACGAAAGGGGTGCAGGATAGGAAGCATAATAAACCGCAAGATTTTGCACATGACACGAAAAGTTTGGATACTACCTGCGACCATGAGTGGGAACCGCCGACAAAGACCAAGAATGAAAAGCCGGAGTGCACCTGCGATTGAATGCACAGGCTGCCGACCATGAGGTGAGCTGGGAAGAGTCAGCCCTGTGATGTGCACTACCTTGCACTGGGAGGTCTAGTTAAATACCCTCCGGGCTCCTCCCATAATTTCAGGCCAGTAAACAGGCCTTCCTATATATTCTCTCTGATAGAATTTACTTATACACATTCCCATTAAAAAAACCCATTCCAAATCGTTTTTAATTTTTTCCTAATTTTTATTTTTATTTTGTCATTTTATTTTATTGTTTATATTTTTTATTTTTATTTTTCATCTTACCTGACACCACATATCCATGTGTTCTCTCCTATGTTCTCTCCTATGCCGATCCTCCCCTGTGTATACATGTTCACCATATAAACCGCTTTTTCACAAACTTCTTTCACTATCTTTTCTTGCCTCCTCCTTTTGTTATATCACATTATGTCGCTTGTTTTTAATACTATGATCGATAGAGTTTCTAAAAACCCACCCAATCCTGGAGCCAAACAGTCCACTGAACCTGAGACAGGGTGGTACTATGACCTGATTGGCCTGCCCACTCTGCCGTTTCCCTTCGTAACCACTTCCAAAATGGAGGACTGCTATACCTGACGAAGGAGCACGTACGCTACGAACGCGTGCACGCCATTAGCATCATCACTCCACGACCCGGGACCCAAGTGGACGGACGATCCCTGCTGTGCATCACCGACCCTAGTCTGGGACACTGGAATCCACCGGTTCCGCCAGACAGGACTACACAGCATAAGAGGATCACCCCCTGTGGAGCCCTGCCGCCCACTTCACGGCCCACCCAGACTTATTCAATTGATGTGCCTGTTTATTACTGAACTCAGAGTTAGTGTATTTCTACTGAAATTAAAATGTGTGTGTTTTAATACTGCACTTAGGTTGGCGCTGCTTTTTCTCTCTTTTGTATCTCTCTCCAAAGGTGTTTCTGTCCTTCAGCGTGCTGCCTCCTGTGTTGTGCCAGTATATTTCCCCCTGAGGTTACATACCCAGGTCACAGACTTTGTCCTCTCCCCCCCCCCCCCACCGCATATATCCACACCATGAACTTTACCTTTTGGACAACTGTACATTTACCTACTGCTGTTACCTTCAACAGTATCCTGCTCCTGGACTTTTTTTACCTCTTCCCTCCCATCCATTTCACATATAGCCTGTGCATACAGCTGTTATTTCTTAGCGCAACAAAAAAATGTTTTTCGTTAAATAATGCACTACAATTCAACTAAACCCATTCGACTTTAGTCGACTAAAATGATTTTAGTCAATTAAAATGCACTGCAGATTTTAGTCAACTAAAATAAAACTAAACTTAAAACAATTAAGATGATTCAAATATGACTAAAATTTAAAAAAAGACTATGACCAAACATAAATCGAAATTTGATGTCAAAATTAACACTGATCAACGCACACACTGTGAAGCACGTGAATGAACATGCGCACTCCTGCCCCTATTCCTGACTCTATGTGCAGGGATTTGTGGGCTCTCTGATACATACTTTTACAAATAATCAATATAGATGGATGACACAGCAAACTAAGGTCATTTGACCAGTAAAAGTTTCTTGTATCATAAATGAAAAACCCAATAGTTTTCGGCTATGGATTCCAGTCGGGGAAGTTAGGGGTTTGGGGGAGGAGCTGCCAGCAGAGTGTCACTTTAAAGATATTCTGAACAGGCAAGTTTTGTTATAGAACAATTGAAAATGCAATGTCCATCTTTTTCTTTAGACTTCCAGAGGTTTCAGCTCAGCAATATTTATGTAGCAGATGAATGGACCAATAAAAAAGAAGAAAAGGTAACTATGTATTGTATGGCCTTCCACTGCCCAAAGGAAATCCAGGTTACATGGACTGTGTTAGAGAACAGTGGAAAGAGGGTGACGGTGGAAGATCATGGGGCCCCAAGCAATGAGGAAAGCGAACAGTTACTGAGTGATTACGAAGTGAGAACTGGTCAATCACAGAGAGATGGATTATACAACGCCGTTTCATCACTTACCTTCACACCAACAGGATCAAGAAACCGCAATATGACAATCACCTGTAGCTTCCTCTGTGATGGGAAAACCAGAAAGAAGAGCGTGAAATGGAGCTTAGATTCCGGTAATAGGTTTTTATGTTTATTTTTGGACATATATTCAGTGTAAAAAAAAAAAAGAAAATGTCTACCAATCAATTTATAACTTGCACACAGAAAGTTCACCTTACTTTAAAAGTGTGTAATGCCCCACTGACCCCCGAACACATGGTGGTACCCCTAGAGACAGGGAGGGCTAACATTTCGCCTCAGGGTGTAGTTCTTAGGAGTTTATTGATTCCCACTCAAAACTCCAGGGAGAAAGGGGTAGAGAATTCAGAACACCTGTTACTGACCTGCAGACTCAATAGCACAACAATAGCATCCAGTACAGAAAAAGGGCTGTTAAGCTGTAATCAGCAGCCAGTACCTTCTGGAAAGTAGCAGCCATTCCCTATGGCAATTGTACCCTCTTCTTTAGCAGCAGCAACACCATTAGTGATCATTCCAATGCTTTCCCAGCCTTGATGCAAGTTCACTCTCTATAGGACCTCAAGCAACAGAGTCACCTCTGGTACTCCATCCCAAGACATTACTTCTTCTTCCCTGTTCTCTATAAGGCTCCCTGAACATAGGGACCCCAAGCAACAGGGCACTCTGGATAGGCAGTCTCCATCTACGCCAAGAACATGCATAGGCCTGTAAACTTTAGACCTAATTTCTCAGCTGATCCTAATACACCGTCCCCAGGCCACAGTATGGGGTGATGAGAGAGATCACATGGCCTACCCCAAATATTTATGCTCCCCCCCAGCATGCACCAGTGGCATAAACCTTCTACTGGTTGGCTAGAGAAAAAATAAATATTTATAACGCAGTCTTACTGTAGCTTCTCACACAAGCCGGAAGTACCAGTGACACCTACTGGCAGCAGAGAAAAACCACAGCACCCAACAAGTGAACAAATACACTATGAATCAGTCTGGGCTGACCACTACCCAGCAAGGCTAAATTTAGATAGTAACCCCCGTTTAGGGCAGGGTGCTACAAGTGAAAACTGGATCACTTTTCAGAAAGTGGAGATAGAGACATTGCCAATCTAAACAAGCCCTTAGTGTGTTGGAAAATCTTTGTATTGTGTTTTTTTTTTTGTGGCAATTTCAGAGAACAAGCACAATACAAAAAATTCCTGACACACTAAGGGCTAATTTACATTAGCTGTCAGTCTCTACTGCCCCTCTGAAAAATGATCCACTGCAGATCAGGGGGCAGTAGAGCAGCCAATGTCAGACATTCAGAAGGCGATACGGCTACCTCCTGAAGGTTTTTTCTCAGCCAAGGAGTATTTCAGATGGGATACTGCACCGCAGCTGTGCAACTGTGAACTAGGTGTATGGCTCAAGGTTGCGTCTTGGCCCCAAGCATTTGAATTTTCATTGTTTTAACAATTTGCATTAAAACATTAGATTTTAGTTGCATACATCTGCAAATTTCTTCTTGCCCAGGCCCCTCTGTGAAGTGTAGTCCATAACACCAATCTATAAGAGCCCCCATCTTGGGACATGTATAGTAAAGAATACATTGAGACCAGGTAAGCCTGGGGGTTGCCCATCCTCCCCAAAATGTTCAGGGAAATGTTGTACGGCGGCTGCTGGCAGAGTTCCCAGCCTGTGGGGGATACTGAGGAGTGACTGAGGGATAGACATCTATGGATGAGCTTAATGGAGTCCAGGCCTGGAGTGGTGAGTGAAATCCACCGATCTACCTTATGTTTGTGTGGGGGAGTGGTCAGTAGTGTGAGTAATGCAGGAAGGAGTGTAGTGGTCAGGGGGGTCAGGTAGGTCAGTGCAGGGGACAGGGAAGTCAGTGTAGTGGGCAGGTAGGTCATGGTAGAGGTCAGGTAGGTTATAGTGGTCAGGTAGGTCATTTAAGGGGTCAGGTAGGTCAGTGTAGTGGGCAGGTGGGTCATGGTAGAGGTCAGGTAAGTTATAGTGGTCATGTAGGTTATTTAAGGGGTCAGGTAGGTTCGTGTAGTGGACAGGTAGGTCAGTGCAGTGGACAGGTAGGTCAGTGTAGGAACCAGGTAGGCACTTGGATCAAGGGACTTACCCAGCAAGAGCACAGGGTGGCAAGTGCCACTGCATCCGGTGGCAGGCTACGGTGGCAAGTGACACACTGCATCTGGTGGCAGGCTACGGGGGCAAGTGACATGCTGCATATGGTGGCAGGCTATGGTGGCAAGTGACACACTGCATATGGTGGCAGGCTATGGGGGCAAGTGACAAACTGCACCTGGTGGCAGGCTACGGGGGCAAGTGACACACTGCATATGGTGGCAGGCTACGGGGGCAAATGACACACTGCATCTGGTGGCAGGCTACGGGGGCAAATGACACACTGCATCTGGTGGCAGGCTACGGGGGCAAGTGACACGCTGCATCTGGTGGCAGGCTACGGGAGCAAGTGACACACTGCATCTGGTGGCAGGCTACGGGGGCAAGTGACACACTGCATCTGGTAGCAGGAGACGGTGGCAAGTGACACACTGCATTTGGTGGCAGGAGACAGTGGCAGGAGACACACTGCATTTGGTGGCAGGAGACGGTGGCAAGTGACACACTGCATTTGGTGGCAGGAGACAGTGGCAAGTGACACACTGCATCTGGTGGCAGGAGACGGTGGCAAGTGACACACTGCATCTGGTGGCAAGTGACAAGCTCAGGGTTCCCAATGATTCAGCATTATGGTGAGTTAAACTATTTCAATATATATGGTAATGGGATGATATAAGGGCTAAAACTAGCCATTCACCTGACAAATCACTCGCCCCTGAAATCCCCGTCAACCCCGAGACTACATTCAACAAACCCCCCCCCCCCGATCCTTGGCAAAATTGTCCCTGAATGGCAGTTTGGAAATGTGGTCACCCTAACAGAAACATCACTTTTGACCGTGTAAAAGTAACGGTCTTAGTTCTCTTCACCACCAGCCCAAACTTGCTTCTCCTTGCACACTTGGTTTCCTCCTGCACAACTTGTAATTACATTAGGGTATAACACATCCTCTTCTAATGGTTATGAAGAACTCACTCTGCATAAGCCCCTCTACTGGCTCTGCTGACTCGCTGCTACTAGGCCTGAGGCCTGCAGAACCTCTCCCCAGAGGCCTAGTAGGTTGAAGTCTATCTTCTAGGAAATGGACTACTGCTCCCAGCCAGTCCAACTTGCAAACCATGTGCCAGCCAGCCACACTGATTTGACACAACTCCCCACAGTCTCTTCTCAGATCCAGGACTCTTCACCATCTACCATGTGCATGATAAAGACTCTGCTAGTGACTGTGTAGAAGCAGAGTTCCCTTACAGAATCCCTGGCACCTCCAGCCATCCTCTGTGGTAACACTCACTGACCTTCCAACCTTCCAGCCCTGAGTCCTTGATGAGGAACTTGTCCGGACCATGCATTCCGACAGCTTCTCCTGCCCCTCTGCTCCAGGAGTTCCCTGCCACTGACCGTGTGGTGACAGAGACATTGCCAGTGACCGTGTAGAGGCAATGTTCCTTCACAGTTCTCCCTGGACCTCCTCCTGCAATCCCACACCCCCCCAGACGAAGGTGTGCTCCTGCGACTGTCTAGCACTCAATTGCTCATGTCACCCAGTCGACTACTCCTCCCCAGCAGCATGTGACCTCAGCATATATAGGAGGCCCGCCCCCTGCCAATGCCAGTTAGGGATTGGTTAGAGCTTCCACATGTGCTGCCTGCCACTCCAGCTCTAGGCCCAGCCTCCTCTTCCAGAACATTCTCCCTGGAAGCAGGGGAGGCGCCTCAGAACTGGAGCCCAGGTGGTCACATCCACTGCTACTCTAACCACTGCCAGCCCCACAGATCAAAACAGACAGGCCTAGCTTGCAGCATAGGCCTGCCTAAATTTGCCTGTGCTGAACAAACCTAGTAAAACAACCCTTACTACTTACCTTCTGGTAGAGGGTGCTATATATATATATATATATATATATATATATATATATATATATATATATATATATATTAGGGTGACCACATTTCCAAACTGCCATTCAGGGACACCCCTCAGCATGCACCGGTCGGTGACATCACAAGGGGGCTGTGCCACCATGTGATGTCACTGGGTGCCCGCTCCTTACCTATTTAAGCATTTGTTTCATGTATGTTAGCCCAACATTGCAGGCGGCCACTTAGAGTCACAGAGTGAAATTGTTCTTACAATGTTGGGCATAACATACATAAATCAAATGCTTTTTATATCGAAGGCACTAAAGTTGTATATAAAACCCCGTACTTTATACTACAAAAGGAATACAAATGACCTGAGGGATCTGGAGTAAAAACTGGATATACACTGACCTACCTGATCCCTAAACTGACCTACCTGATCCCTAAACTGACCTACCTGACCACTACACTGACCTACCTGACCACTACACTGACCTACCTGACCACTACACTGACCTACCTGATCCCTACACTGACCTACCTGATCCCTACACTGACCTATCTGATCCCTACACTGACCTACCTGACCCCTACACTGACCATTAAACTGACCTACCTGATCCCTACACTGACCTACCGTGGGTGCTTGTCACATCCTCAGCTATGAGGGGCTCATGCTGGGACCTGTAGTCCTTCATTAGGAGGATGAAGTCAGTGGCAGTGGTGGGGGTGGATGGGATAACAAACTCTAGTCAGTGTCCACTTGGGAGGAGAGAGGGGGAGGGGGGATGGGAGAGAGAGGGGGAGGGCCGGACGGGGAGAGATAGAGGGAGAGGGTGGGACAGGGGAGAGAGAGAGGGAGGGAGAGATTGGGAGGGGGGATGGGGGAGAGAGTGGGAGGGGGGATGGGAGAGAGAGAGGGTGGGACGGGGAGAGAGAGAGGGTGGGATGGGGAGAGATAGAGGGTGGGGGAGAGAGAGAGAGTGGGGGGAGAGAGGGAGGGTGGGACGGAGAGAGAGAGAGGGAGGGGGGATGGGAGGGAGAGAGAGAGGGAGGGGGGATGGGAGAGAGAGAGAGGGAGAGGGGGATGGGAGAGATAGAGGGAGAGGGTGGGACGGGGAGAGGAAAAGGGGGATGGGAGAGGGTGGGACAGAGAGAGAGAGGGAGGGGGATGGGAGAGAGAGGGGGGATGGGAGAGAAAGAGAGAGGGGGATGGGAGAGAGAGAGGGGGGATGGGAGAGAGAGGGAGCGGGGGGGATGGGAGAGAGAGGGGGAGATGGGGGGATGGGAGAGAGGGAGAGGGGGGGACGGGGAAAGAGAGGGAGGGGGGATGGGGAAGAGAGGGAGAGGAGGGGCGGGGAGAGAGGGATGTGGGGTGGGAGAGAGAGGGGGAGGAGGGATGGGAGAGAGAGGGGGATGGGGAGAGAGAGAGGAGGAGGGGTATGAGAGAGGGGGAATGGAGAGAGAGAGAGAGAGAGTTAGGTGGGTGAGAGGGGAGGCAGGTGGGTGAGAGGGGGGGTGGGTGAAAGTGACCCCCTATCCCCTGCGCCCCCCTGTCCCAGCACCTGTCTGTGGGTAGGTGTGTGTGATTCACCTACCTCCCATCCATCCTCGTTCTCTGGGCCCTTGGTCAGTCTGTCTTCCTTCTTGTTGATGACAGTGACAGCTAGGAGAGGAAGCTGGCGAAATTGTGCAAGCTCTGGGAGTTCTGGGGATGCTGCACCCACTGCTGTTCAGGTCAGGGTGGCCGGCGGTGGGGTCTTCTTCCACTCCCTCCTGGGCTGTTGGTTCTATCAGCCTCGTGCTGCTCACCGGGGCTGCCGCTCGCTGTTTAAAATTGCTGCTAGTGTCAGCGCCAGCTTTAGCTCCGCTGCCCTGCACTGCATACCCACCGCCACTAGACCAGCGGGGCTGTCACTCCATAGCATTACAAGAGGGTGTTCGCTGCAGGGCTCAGCTCAAAGGGCAGCTGCTTTGGGCCCCAGGAGCACTAGCGCGGAGGAGGAGGAAGTGAAATCCTCCTCCGCTTTCAACACTGGGCAGGGAGGGAGTCACGGCCGTGACGTCACTGGTTGCTACACGCCAGGCGGCTATAGCAACCAAAAAACAAAAAATCAGTGCAGCGCTGAAACTAAATATGAATTATATATCATACTGAAAATACCATAAGGAGTGATTAACCCACCAAAAACAAATTAAATAAAGAAAAAAGTAAAAAAACAAGTCTCCCATAGAAGACTAAGACAGATGTCTCACCATATATAGCAAGTGAGAAAATTAAAAAGTGTATGTAAGGAGGTGAATCAAGTCCCAGTAACAAACATTGCAAAAGCTCAAAAAAGTCCATAAACAAAGTGAATTGATGACCAGAGTGCATATGTTCAGAGGAAACGTGACATAGGTGAGTCCAGCATCCAGAGTGATTCACACCCAAGTGAGATATGAGGCTCCTTACCAGCTCGAGGTGACCACCATAACAGTGGTCTCACCAGGCATTTGGGAAATTATCAGGTCACCCACAAACCTATGCCGATATTCACAGTTGTAAAGATGGTACTCAAAAGACAAAAACAAGAAAGGCTCCCATAGTGTAAAATTGCAATGTAGTGTGATTTATTGAGCTAAAAAGATTGCACTTACAAAAATCTTCATCCATTAACAGCGTGTAGCCAAACATGAGGATCGCGGCATCTCCACGAGCTTCCGCCTGCTTATTGTGTATGTCCCATCAATCACAAAGAAAAACCTAATGACGTCAGCGTCACAGGCTCCTCCCTACGCGTTTCGTCACGATAGGACGTCGTCTGGGGATTGGCCGAGGCTATAGCAACCAGTGATCAGGAGTACAGTCAGGTGGAGGTGGAGCCAGAGCCAGTGATATGGCAGCTCAGTCCGCCCCTGTCCCATGAATTCCTGAATGTTCCCAGTGCCAGTTTCATTCCAGGACAGGTATTGTCCCGGAATGAAGGTGCCCGGGACCGGGGACAGAGATGTCAATTACGGGATAGTCCCCGGCAATCCGGGACACGTGGGCACCCTTTTATATATATATATATATATATATATATATATATATATATATATATATATATATATATATTGCAGCGCTACTATCTATTAACCTCCCTAGCGGTATGATTATGTCAGATTTTTGTTGCATAGAAATTTGGCGTTTTATATTGTAGGCTTGTAATTCTTAGCAATGACACACCTAAATCTGTCCAAACAAGAGTCCAGTAGACATCCTGGGTATGATAAAGTTTGAAACACAAAATCATAAATTATAATATAATAAATAACTATAAATAATTATAAAAAATAATAATATAATAATAATAAAATTAATTCCCCCACAATTCACTATCGCTCAATTCTGCAAGTATTCTAATTTACTATTGTTGTTTTCTAGCTGGTCTAAAACCGCTTTTGACGTAAAGGGACAATCTCAAGTTTCCAGGCAGAAAGTACAGTATATATAATATAAAACTGCACGCAGGGCATTGGACAAGTCACTAGGCACAAAAGGGTTGTGAAATAATTTCATACAGTAAAGTGAGACCCATAGGAGAGAATGGACGCAGGGGCTGCATGACTATGGGAGGAACAGGGGTCAAGTAACGGTCAGTCAGGTCAGTGGTGGGGGCACGAAGTCATCTCTTACCTGATTGGAGGTAGAAAGCAGATGGGGCAGGGTCCAGAAGCTTGGGGTCCGGTGTAGGGGGTGGATTCTTCATCACTCAGAGAAGTTGGAGAGGAGACATCTTCTAGGGACACCCTTGTGGATCACCTGCAGGTAGAGAAATAGGGAGATGAGTGATCTTGAAGCCTTGCTGGCTCAGGTCAAGGCTGCAGCGGTCGAGCGGGGCCCTCAGTGGCTACAACAACAGCTATCTGATGTGCTTGGGGGGTCGGGAGCTTCCCCCTCACCTGCCCCTTCTCCCCCAGGGTGAAAACGAGCTAGGAAGGTGCACCCTCTGGAGCGCCTGAGCCCATCTCCTGTCCCACGGGCTCAACAGGCTAGAAGGAGCCCCTGTCCCAGGGACCCTCCAGGGCTTGTTGCCGGGCTGCATCCTATCAGTTCTGGTGGGGGCCTTGGGAGGAATCCTACCCCCCGGCGCTCTCCTGCAGCTCGCAACACTGGCCGGAGCAGACGGCAGCCATCCCCCTCCCCCCGCATGGATGTCACGGTGGGGAGGGCGGCTCGGCGTGGGAGAAGCAGCGGTATCAGCGGTTGGGGGCGGCCATGCCCCTCAGCTGCTCAGAGTGAAGAGGAGCCGCGGGAACAGAGGGTACTCACTGGGGGGGTGCCGCCATCGTCCCCCGCCAGCCGCAGACGCAGGGCTCCGGAGCGTTCGGCTCCCTCCACAGACGCTGCACGGAGGGGAACTCGGCAGGAGAGAGGAGCTGATACGAACGGAAGGGGGGTTGGAGCGCCCTCTGCTGGTTTGCCAGCGGGATCGCAGGCCAGGAGCAGTGCAAGCCTTCAAGCTGGGGGACACCCCCCTTAAAGAGACAGCGCGTCCCTGCTGCAGCTGGGGGTACTACAGTGCCCAGCAGCTCTTCGGTGATGAGAACTGTGCCTGGGGCAGAAGAGGAGGCTTCCGGGAGCCCAGGTGAAGAGTCGTCAGTGCGAAGGAGGCAGGGGACGTCGCCGCGGCAAGATTCTTCGGCTGAGTCCGGCGAGATTACCAGCGCAGATGATGATGTTTGGTCGGTCGGGAGGCGTCCTGCCTTACGGAGTCAGCTGGGATCCGGACAGACGGCTAGTCGTGTGGCGGTGCGGCTGCAGCCTGGTAAGTCGCCAATTTTACCTATACTTAGTAGTCAGGTGGGGGGGGTAAAGTGGGGGTTTCTGCGGGGGCTAGTACAGGTGGATCAGGAGTTGTGGGGGGAGATGCGGGTGCCGTGCCGGTTTTGTCCGCATTTTTTGCAGGTTTTTGGGATTTGTTGGCCCGTTTTGACCCGGCGGGAACTCCTAACACATTGCAAGGGCCTGTTGGGGCTTGGGCTCCGGCAGCCTTGGGCGGGATCTCGAGTTTTCCTACCACGGTTCCCGCAACGGGGCCGGTGGCGGTCTCGGGGGTGGGGGTGTCCTCCGGTGATAGCGTGACGGCCGTGTCGCAGACAGACGTGACTGGGGCGGATGCGAGTAAGGGGAAGGAGTCGGCTGAGGATAAGGTGCGGTTGGCGGATGCAGCGAAGTGCGAAATTTATGTGTGCTTCGAGGGCCCACTGGGGGTTCATTTGAAGCAAGACGTACGGGAAAAAATTTGGAAAGGGGAATATGTCGAAATATTCTCTCTTTTGCCATTGGAAAAATTTTATATTGACAAAGGGAAAGCAGACGAAAGCAAGAAGAAGGAGGAGGAAGAGAAGCGTCGCTGGAGGCTTATTCCTCGCACTTTTGCGAATTGGCTTAAGGCGTTTGCCATCTTGGCTAGCGTGATTGGCGAAAAAGCACCGGAGAATTGTTCTCTGCTTTTTTGTTATCTGGATGCCATTGGGGAGGCTTATCGGGTTTATGGGGGTATTGCTTGGTTGCGTTATGACGAGCAATTCTGACAGCGCAAGGCTTTGCATCCGGGCTTGCGTTGGGATCACAAGGACATTGGGCTTTGGATGAAGCTTATGTCCCAGGCACGGGTTTCGGGACAGCCCTTTCTTGGGGGGGGGCGGCAGTTCAGGTACCGCAGGGCAGTCGGCCTCACAACGAAAAGGATTTTGTTGGCAGAATAACGAGGGATCGTGCTGTTTTGGCACGAACTGTCGTTTCCGGCACGAGTGCTCTGGTTGCGGGGGCTCCCACAGTTATGCCAAGTGTTTTAAAGGAAAGTCCCAACCAGCCGAGTCGACTTCAAAAAGGTAAGACGCTGGTAAACCTCCCCGCAATGGTGCCGTATCTAGATAGGTATCCGCGGAGGGAGGTGGCACTTTTTTAGCTGACGGTTTTGCCCACGGTTTTCGGATCCCGTGTTCGGGGCCAGTGACCCCGTCGCCTCGGCACCAAAACTTAAAATCAACCCGCCAAGTTCCCCAGGTTGTTTCTGACAAGTTGGCGAAGGAGTTGGAACTCGGGAGAATGGCTGGACCATTCCATCACCCCCCCATGTCGCCTTTACACGTGTCCCCCTTGGGGGATTGTCCCCAAAAAGGAACCCAACAAATTCCGGTTAATTCATCATTTGTCGTATCCAAAAGGGACGTCGATGAATGATGCGATTTCTCCGGATTTGGCTGCAGTGTCGTACACCTCTTTTGATGCCGCAATTCGTTGGGTTCAGAAGTTGGGCCAGGGTTCATTGATGGCAAAGACGGATATTGAATCCGCTTTTTGCTTGCTACCAGTGCACCCGGACAGTCAGTATTTGCTGGGTTGTCGTTGGGAGGGGCAGTTTTATCTTGACCGGTGTCTTCCGATGGGCTGTTCCATTTCTTGCGCATATTTTGAGGTCTTCAGCACCTTTGTGGAATGGGTGGTTCGGGAAGAGACTCAGTTGAGGTCGGAGCTGCATCTCGATGATTTCCTCTGCATTGGTCCCCCGGATTCTTCAGTCTGCTCAGTAATGTTGCACACTTTGGAATCTATTGTGACCCGTTTTGGGATTCCCTTGGCGCCGGGTAAAACGTAAGGTCCTTCCACGGTCATACAATTTTTGGGCATTGTCATTGACACGCGTCTAATGGAATGTCGGCTCCCGAGCGACAAACTGGAAGACTTGCGTCGGGGGGTGGCGGAGGCGCTGGTGGCAAAGAAGGTGAGGCTTAGGCAGTTGCAGTCGTTATTGGGTAAGCTTAATTTCGCCTGCCGCATCATGCCTATGGGACGCGTCTTTAGTCGTCGTCGTCTCTGTGCTGCTACCGTGGGGGTCCTTATGCCACAACACTTCATCAGGCTTTCGAGGGAGCTGAAGGCCGACCTGAGGGTTTGGGGTGAGTTTTTGGTCACATATAATGGCAGGTCATTATGGATGGCCCCTGTTGTGGCAGCCTCCGACATTGACATTTTCACGGATGCGGCGGGTAGTTCGGGCTTTGGGGCTTTTTGCCAAGGGGCTTGGTGCGCGGCGGCGTGGCCCGAGGAGTGGAGTGTGGCGGGGTTCTTGCGTAATTTAGTGTTGCTGGAACTATTTCCGATTGTGGTGGCGGTTGAGATTTGGGGCTCCAAATTTCGGGACCGGCGGGTCTGTTTTCACTGCGACAACTTGGGGATGGTGGAGGTAATATCGAGCTTGTCAGCTTCTTCGCCGCCGGTGGTGCGATTGCTGCGTCACTTGGTTTTACGGTGTTTAAGTTTGAATTGTCTTGTACAAGCTGTTCATGTCCCGGGTGTTTTGAATTCCATTGCCAATTCTATGTCTCGTTTTCAGTGGACAAGGTTTCGAAGGTTGGCGCCGGAGTCGGAGCAACTGGGAGTTCCTTGTCCAGACAGGCTGTGGAGACTGGCATTAGAGTAACGGAGGAGCTGTTACGTCGATCGGTGACCGGGGGGTACATGGGCAGCGTACTCGTCGGTGTGGGGTGAGTGGTCTAACCTGGTAAGTTCAGTTGGGAGGAGTGTTTCACAACAGGAGCACTTGGCTTTGCTGCTGTACTTTATTGGGAATGGGTTTGCACGGGGCACATCGGTGTCGAAAATGAACAAGAGTTTAGCTGCCTTAGCCTTTTTCTTTCGGATTCAAGGCCTGATGGATGTGACGAAGTATTTTAGGGTGTGCCAGGCCATGAAGGGGTTTCGGAGGGGGCGAGTGCAGCCGGATTCTAGGCGCCCGGTCTCATTTGAGTTGCTTCAGGAGTTAGTGGGGCTGTTGCCAGGGGTTTGTACTTCTGATTATGAGGTGAGGCTGTTCACGGTGGCTTTTGCATTAGCACTTTTCGGGGTGTTGCGTATTGGGGAGCTGGTGAGTAAGAACAGGTCGGGGGCTGGGGGGTTACAATTGACAGACGTGACAATGTCAGGGGAGTGTGTTCAGATTCATATTAGTAAGTCTAAAACGGATCAGTTGGGAAAAGGAGTTTCTGTGTCATTGTTTCGGGTGCTGCCGGCGTCTGTTTGTCCGGTTTCTTCTGTGCAACGGTATCTTGAAGCGAGGGGGTCGGGGACCTTTTTATTGCACTAAGATGGTTCATCCCTGTCGCGTTTTCAAATTTTGTCCGTTTTTCGCCGTTGTTTAAAGCAGGCGGACAGGGAGGTTTCACAATTTAAATATTCACTCCTTTCGCGTGGGGGCAGCCACAGAAGCGGCCAGGTAGTGAGACGGATAGGGAGGTGGGAGTCAATCGTTTTAAGATTTATGTTCGCCCTCACCTGCTTTGAAGTGTCATTGAGTGTTGTGCATGGTTCTATGTTCCTTTTTGTTTCCTTTCAGGTCTTCCTCCTGGGCTGGTGTGGATCCTGGGGGATTCATATGTTTTCTGGGGGGCTGTTCGGGCTGATGTCCGACCGTATGGGAGACAGCTGGGCATTTCACGGAGTGAGGCTGTCCTAAAATGGTTAGGGATTCGTGGAATGATGTGGGGCCAGGTTCTCCCGGAATTTCATTATTTTTCAAGAGTTGACAGGCCACCAAATGTGGTAGTTCTCCAGGCAGGGGGCAATGATTTAGGGGTACGTGCAGCCAGGGATTTGGCGAGGGATATAAAGTTTGATGTTTTGCGCCTGTTGCGTGATTTCCCTGGCTGCATCATAGTATGGTCAGATATTGTGGCGACAAAGAGGTGGCGTTTCGCCCGCTCCGTAGCCCGAGTGAACAAAGCCAGAACCAAGTTGAACAGGGAGATTGGGAGGTTTGTGGCCAGGCTGGGAGGGATAGTGGTCTGACACAGGGAGTTGGAGGATCAGTCTGTTTGATATTGGAGAGATGACGGTGTTCATTTGAATGCTGTGGGTATAGCCATCTGGTCCCTTGGCCTTCAGGAAGGGGTGGTTGGGGCTTTGCAGGTGTGGAGGGATTCGCTTGAATGAGGTTTTCAATCAAGCTCATGTGGCGGTTCAAGGGGTCTTTGGGGGGTCAGTGAAAATTTTGCATGGTCACAGGATTAGTGGGGCCCATCTAAGGATGGCGCTTTCCTTTGGTTAGCGGTGGTTCTCCCAGGAGATAAGTCCCCTGGGGGAAGGGAATATGGAAGTTGGCGTGAAGTCCGAGCGTCCCCGAGCCAGCTGGGGTACAGCTGAGGATATAGACCATTAAAGTCATAAAGTGTGCCTTTTTTAATACACCCAAAGACCTCTTGCTGTTGGATAGTATTTTTGTTCTTACGGGTATGTGTTACGTGTTTTTCACGTTATGTTATTTATTATTTGGTTAATAAATGGGGCTGCTGTGGCCTTTTAAAACCCATGTCACGCGGTCTGTATCTTTAATCTAATGGTAAGGACCCAAGGTTGACGAATCCTTTAGTCATGTAATCTGTAAGATTACAGTGTACTGTATGTGTTATGAATTTTCAATTTTTTGAATTTGCCACCAGGCGCCGCCGCCATGCATTGCAAAGCTCGCAGAGAATGGAGCCCGACACACAGGACATCGGGGTGTAGGACACAACCCGCAGACACAGCGGGGGGACATTGCAGGATCCTGGGGACAAGGTAAGTACACCGCACTAGGATCCTGCAATGCAATCCCCAGTGTGGCTCGGGGTTACCGCTAATGGTACTCAAATTTAACCCCGAGCCACACTCCATTTTAGTTGCTGGTTGAGTCCCTCCATGGACAGACACCCAAGTTCGGGGGTCTGTCCATGGAGGGACTCAACCAGCAACTAAAATCCCCCACCACCAGTAGTGGCAAATCTGGTCGGCTCTCCAAGTAAGCTAGCAATAGCCGGAGCACCGCCACAGTAAACGGTGGGGGTATATATACACAAGCCAGGATACACTGCACCTTTCCAACCCGACAATGCAAGAAAATAAACCTTCCTTCAGCATCTATACAAACATCACATTCTTGGAAGTCTACTGATCCATGTATCATTACACTCACGAGTAGGAAGTGTGAGTGGGATGGTAGGCCTTTCCCACCCAAGCATATTTAAGACAACACTGAGATTCATTAGTTAAATGTGTTTCCTGCATACATAAAATCATAGGGTGATATTTTTTCAAACAAGTGGATATCATCATACATTTAAGTGGGGAGCCTAAGCCCCTCACATTCCAGGAAATTATTGGTAATTTAGCCATTGGGAGAAATAATTCATGACCTTAGTGGGGAGTATGATTCCGGTACAGCCCCCGGAGAGTTCTGTAGCATATCTGGGCCCATAGGGCTGAGTAGGTTCAGGGGTCCCCTCCTCTGGGGGGCAAAATGGGGCCAATACCAGCCAGTACAGTCTCCGGTTGGGGGATTTAAGCATGAGCCAGAGGCCTTTCATCTCGGTTGTCAGTGGTTGCAGAACAACAGTTCCAGAATTCAGCATCATCAATGCGCAGCTTTCAGTATAAGTAAACTAAGGCTTCATGTACACGGGACGTTTTCAACCCCTCCTGAAAGATTTAACTTGACAGCTAGAAACCAGCGTCTAAAAACAGGCGTTTAGCTGCGTTTTCGTCGCGTTTAGCTGCGTTTGCGTCCAGAAGCGTTTGGAAAAAAATATATATTTTTTTTCAAAATAGCCAAAAATGAAAAACGGCTGTAAACAAAATGCTGCTAAATGCAAGTTGCCGTGTTTATCCGCGTTTGAAATCTCTAAACCTCTAAACACAGCTTCTGAATCCATTTTTTTGCGTTCCAAAAAAAGCCTCTAAATACAACTGCCTAGAAATGAATATAAACGAACCAGTGTACATGTACTGATAAGATAACATGGAGGAGGGTTCAGGAGTAGGGATGAGCTTCGAGCTCGAGTCGAACCCATGTTCGACTCGAACATCGCCTGTTCGACCGTTGGTCGAATTGCGAACCATATGGGCCGTTCGCGCCAAATTCGAGTGGCGCGTCATGGCCCATAATTCACTGTGGTATCGCAGTGCATTGCTGGCTGATGAGTGGCCAAGCATGCACTATGACCCGCATGCTTGGCCAATCACAGCGCCGTGTGTACAGAGAACCGTAATTGGCCAAAGCCAGTGTGGCTTTGTCTAATTATGGCTCAGGGGGTTTAGTACATGCCCCACACTATATAAGGCCGTCTGCGTGGCGACCTTGTGTAGTGTGTTGCTGCGGCGGAGAGAGATAGATAGACAGAGAGACAGTGTCATTTGATTTAAGTTAGAGTAGGCAGGTCAAGTCAGTTAGCTGCACTTACAGAGTATTGTGTATATATATGCATCCTAGGTGTTGTGTGTGTATATATATATATATATATATATATATATATATACACTGTATTCAGTTTATCTAGATCCGTTCCTGTTATTCTCCTCCTAATATACTGACAGGCAGGCAGGTGTTTTTACAGTATTTACAGTTAGTGTACTGTACCCTGCACAGTTGCACCTACAGTATAGCTACCTGAAGACAAGTGCTTGTGTGCTTCTTCTGATCCTATTAATAGCACAGGCAGGCTCTTGAAATATTTACAGTTAGTGTACTGTGTACCCTGACAGTTGCACCTATAGCTACCTGAAGACAAGTGCTTGTGTGCTTCTTCTGATACTATTAATAGCACAGGCAGGTTCTTGAAGTATTTACAGTTAGTGTACTGTGTACCCTGCACAGTTGCACCGATAGCTACCTGAAGACAAGTGCTTGTGTTCTTCTTCTGATCCTTTTAATAGCACAGGCAGGCTCTTGAAGTATTTACAGTTAGTGTACTGTGTACCCTGCACAGTTGCACCTATAGCTACCTGAAGACAAGTGCTTGTGTGCTTCTTCTAATTCTATTAATAGTATAGGCAGGCTCTTGAAGTATTTACAGTTAGTGTACTGTGTACCCTGCACAGTTGCACCTATAGCTACCTGAAGACAAGTGCTTGTGTTCTTCTTCTGATCCTATTAATAGCACAGGCAGGCTCTTGAAGTATTACAGTTAGTGTAAAGTGTACCCTGCACAGTTGCACCTACAGTATAGCTACCTGAAGACAAGTGCTTGTGTTCTTCTTCTGATCCTATTAATAGCACAGGCAGGCTCTTGAAGTATTTACAGTTAGTGTACTGTGTACCCTGCACAGTTGCACCTACAGTATAGTTACCTGAAGACAAGGGCTGGTGTTCTTCTTCTGATCCTATTAATACCACAGGCAGGCAGCTTGAAGTATTTACAGTTAGTGTATTGTGTACCCTGCACAGTTGCACCTATAGCTACCTGAAGACAAGTATATGTATAAAAGAGTGGGGAAATGGCGCTACCCTATTGGGGTCTAAGGTAAAATAACCAATTACAATCCAGATTTAGGTAAACATAAATAGTGCTGGTCCCAGTGTAATTAACACTTATAATTATGCGTGACGATAATAATAAACATACACTAATTCCCATACAGTGATATAAAATACATATATCTATACTGTGGCAGTGTGCCCCTAAGGGCAAGTAACAATGATGTGCAGTACTCCCGTGTTTATTCAATGTGTACTTACATTCCAAAGGGCTGTATGCCCCTTAAAATAAACACCAGCATTAGTGTATATTCAAAAAAACCCAGTATGTGCATGCAGCCCAATTGGCTGCTGCATATAATAAAATAATCAAAGTGGCATCAACTAGTCTAACCGACATCCAACCATGTGTGTGTGTATATTATATATATATATATATATATATATATATATATATATATATATATATATATATATATATATATATATATATATATATATATATATATATATATATATTAAAATAAAAAATAAAATCAAAATCAAAATAAAAAAAATTTAAAAATATAACTAAAAATAAAAAGTATAAAATTATAATGTAATTACATGTGACATATATACCACGGTCTATAAAGGTATATCAAGGCTGTGTATGCATAATGCTAGAGTAAAGTCTCTGTGAGAAACCAAAATCTCTGTGTAGTCCAATAAAAATAATAAATAATAAAGGATGAAAATCAACGGTGACTTTCATCCTTTACTATCCTTTATTATTTATTATTTTTAATGGACTACACAGAGATTTTGGTTTCTCACAGAGACTTTACTGTAGCATTATGCATACACAGCCTTGATATACCTTTTATAGACCATGGTATATATGTCACATGTAATTACATTATAATTTTATAATACTTTTTATTTTTAGTTATGTTTTTAAATATTTTTTTATTGTGATTTTTATTTTATTTTATATATATATATATATATATATATATATATATATATACACACATGGTTGGATGTCGGTTAGACTAGTTGATGCCACTTTGATTATTTCATTATATGCAGCAGCCAATTGGGCTGCATGCACATACTGTTTTTTTTTGAATATACACTAATGCTGGTGTTTGTTTTAAGGGGCATACAGCCCTTTGGAATGTAAGTACACATTGAATAAACACGGGAGTACTGCACATCATTGTTACTTGCCCTTAGGGGCACACTGCCACAGTATAGATATATGTATTTTATATCACTGTATGGGAATTAGTGCACGTTTATTATTATCGTCACGCATAATTATAAGTGTTAATTACACTGGGACCAGCACTATTTATGTTTACCTAAATCTGGATTGTAATTGGTTATTTTACCTTAGACCCCAATAGGGTAGCGCCATTTCCCCACTCTTTTATACATATACCTTATTAGTCCTAATTGGGAACTAATTTAGGGGTAGGCTGCAACCCTCCAAGTCCTAAGCGCGGACTTTTAATTTATAATAACCTGAAGACAAGTGCTTGTGTGCTTCTTCTGATCCTATGTATAGCACAGGCAGGCTCTTGAAGTATTTACAGTTAGTGTACTGTGTACCCTGCACAGTTGCACCTATAGCTACCCGAAGACAAGTGCTGGTGTGCTTCTTCTGATCCTATTAATACCACAGGCAGGCATTCTGCTAGCTGCTGCATAATCAGTATATATATACATCCCAGTTTTGTGCAGCTACATCTCACTGAAGTGCAGGCCATTAGTATGTCTGGAAGGCCAACAAGGAGAGGCAGACAGTCACAAGCCAATAAAAGAGGACAAGCAGGCTCTGTGTCTAGAGGCAACAGTGCTGGTCGTGGACACGGTGCATCCTTATCAGCACGTGGCCGTGGCACATGCTTGGCCTTTTTTTCTGCAGCTGGCCGTGTTGAGCCGCAACATGCAGACGACTTGGTAGAGTGGATGCCCAAGCCATCCTCATCCTTCTCATCCTCACACCCAGGCTCAGGATACGTTGTCTGGCAAAGCAGCGGCCTCTTCCCTTGGCTCAATTGCATCAATCACTCCTTCCCTAGCCCCACCATGTCCTCTTGAGGAGTCCCCCGAACTGTTTGACCACAGTATTGGGTACATGCTCCAGGAGGATGCCCAGCGTTTTGAAGGCTCCGATGATGGTACTCAGCTAGAGGAAGGCAGTAACGTGAGCCCAGACAGAGGGGGTGCCCAAGAAGGACAGCAATCTGGCAGTCATGTTCCCCCAGCTGCAGCATACTGCCAGCTTTGCTCCAGTGATGAGAAGGGAGGGGATGATGAGGTCACTGACTCCACGTGGGTGCCTGATGGGAGAGAGGAGGAGGAGGAGGCACATCACCAACGAGGCAGAATGCCCTCCAGGGGCCAGCTTAATCGCAGCAAACCGACTGCATCACACCAAAGAGCTTTGCATGTGTAGGGTGCTGCTGTCTCTGCGCGTTATTCCAAAAGTTCTTTGGTGTGGGCCTTTTTTGAGACGGGTGCATCAGATCCCACCGCTGCTATTTGCAACATATGTCTCAAACGTATCTCGCGTGGCCAAAACATCACCCGCTTGGGCACCACATACTTGACCAGACATATGTTGACCTGCCATGCAGTTCGTTGACCTGCCATGCAGTTCATTGGCAAGCGTACCTAAATGACCCACACCAAAGAACAAAGCTCCTCCTTGCTCCTCATCAGCTGGGATCTCCAACCCCACTATACCTTCAGTCCTCTCTGAAACCTTCAGTCCTCTCTGAAACCTGCACTGAGAGGAATGAAGGTGTAGAATTAGGTGTGTCACAGCCAAGTACTTGCGGGCAATCTGCTATCGGTACACCAACGTCAGATTTTACCAGGCAAATTCCCCTGCCCCAGCTGCTGCACCGCCAAAAGAAGTTCGCTCCCAGCCATCCACATGCCCAGCGGTTGAATGCTAGCTTGGCTAAATTGCTAGCATTTCAACTGCTGCCTTTTCAGTTGGTAGACTCTGCCCCCTTCTGTGAGTTTGTGGAATGTGCGGTTCCTCAGTGGCAGGTTCCCAAACGCCACTTTTTCTCATGGTAGGCGATTCCGGGTCTCTACCGGCATGTGGAAGGCAATGTTTTGGCCTCGCTGGACAGGGTGGTCAGCGGTAAGGTGCATATTACTGCTGACTCATGGTCCAGCAGGCATGGACAGGGATGTTACCTATCTTTCACGGCGCATTGGGTGACTCTTCTGGCAGCTGGGAAGGATGCAGGACAAGGTGCAGTAGTGTTGGAGGTTGTTCCGCCACCACGCCTCCAAAATGCTACTACTGGTGATTCTGACACACCTCTCTCCTCCACCCCCTCCTCTTCTTCTTCCTCCATGGCCTCTTCCTGTGCTGATTTGTCCTCGGAACCAGCGGTGCTCCGTAGGCGTTCAAGGGGCTACGCAAGTACGCAGGCCAAAAGATGCCATGCGGTGCTTGAGCTGGTGTGCTTGGGGGACAGGAGCCACACTGGGGCAGAGATTCTGTCAGCTCTGCAGGGGCAGGCTCAGAGGTGGTTGACGCCACGCCAGCTTCAGCCAGGAATGGTGGTTTGCGACAATGGCACCAACCTCCTCTCCGCCCTCCGACAGGGACAACTGACCCATGTGCCCTGTTTGGCTCACGTCCTTAACTTGGTGGTGCAGCGGTTCTTGGGCAGGTACCCGGGCTTACAGGATGTCCTGAGGCAGGCCAGGAAAGTCTGTGTGCATTTCCGCCAGTCATATAATGCCAGTGCTGGGCTGGCTGACCTCCAAAAGGAATTTAACCTGCCCAAGAACCGCTTAATCTGTGACATGCCCACCAGGTGGAACTCAACGATGGCCATGCTGCAGCAGCTGCACACGCAGCAGAGGGCCATCAATGAGTACCTGTGCAACTATGGCACCAGGACAGGGTCAGGGGAGCTTGTTTTTTTTTCCCACGCCAGTGGGCCATGATCAGAGATGCATGCACTGTCCTGTCACCATTTGATTAGGCCATGAGGATGGTGAGCAGTGACAGTGCATGCATCAGTGACACTGTCCCCCTTGTCCACCTGTTGGAGCACACGCTGCGTGGAATAACGGACAGGGCACTTGAGGCAGAACAGAGGCAGGAAGAGGAGGACTTTCTTACCTCTCAAGGCCCCCTTTATCCAGACAGTGTTCCTGCGTGCCCGCCGATCACACAGGAAGAGGATGAGGAGGAAGAGGAGGATTGTGTCAGCATGGAGGTGGAGCCTGGCATTCAGCATCAGCAGCAGTCTTCAAGGGATTATTTACAGTCCCAAAAAACCCATGGACTTGTACGTGGCTGGGAGGAGGTGGCTGCGGATCATGTCGTCCTTAGTGACCCAGAGGACTCCGGACCGAATGCCTCTGCAAACCTACGCTGCATGGTCTCCCTGATCCTGCAAAGCCTGTGGAAGGATCCTCGTATTCGTGGTATCAAGGAGAGGGATCAATACTGGCTGGCAACCCTCCTTGATCCACGTTACAAGGGTAAGGTTGCAGACCTTATCTTGCCATCGCAGAGGTAGCAGAGGATGAAACATCTTCAGGAGGCCTTGCAGAAAGGTCTGTGCAACGCGTTCCCAGAGACTGGGAGGTTACAAACTCCTGTTCCTGGACAACGTGTTGCTGAGGCTTCGGTCAGTCAAAGAAGGAGCGGTGGAGAAGGTGGCCGCCTGACCGATGCGTTCAGACAATTTTTTAGTCCGCAGCCCCAAGGTATGATCGGTTCCAGCAACCATCGCCAGCGTCTGTTTTACATGGTGCAGGAATACCTAGGGGCAAGATCTGAATTTGACACCTTTCCCACCGAAAATCCTCTGAGTTACTGGGTCTTGAGGATGGATCACTGGCCAGAGCTTGCACAGTATGCAATTGAGCTACTGGCCTGTCCTGCATCCAGCGTTCTTTCGGAACGCCCATTCAGTGCTGCTGGTAGGCTTTGTAACCGATCACAGGGTGCGCCTGTCCACCGACTCGGTCGATCGACTGACCTTCATAAAAATGAATCAGTCTTGGATCACCACCAGCTACCAAGCACCTGATGCTGATGTAACCGAATAATTTTTTTTGAAATTTCAGATCCCTTCAAGACTGCCTATGCTGATGCTGAATGACTATCCTGTTATGCTGAGTGACTATCCTCTTCCTCCTCAATGATCATGCTGATAGCTTGTAAGAATAATTTTGGTTCTGGGCGCCGCTACCAGTGGCTAAGGCCCAATTTTTCAGCCTCTGTTTAACAGGGGCGTGTAATTACAATTTTCGATGCAATATTTTTCAAGGAGGGTTCGTTGCTGCGCTCAACTAGAGTATTTGTGAGGGGTTGCAGTGTTGTGGCACCAGCACCAGTGCCTAAGGCCCAATTTTTCAGTCCTTGTTTAACAGGGGCGTGTAATTACAATTTTTGATGCAATCCTTTGCAGCAGGGCTCATTCTTGCGCTCGAACTAGAGTATCTGTGAGGGGTTGCAGTGTTGTGGCACCAACACCAGTGCCTCAGGCCCAATTTTTCAGCCCTTGTTAAACTGGGGCGTGTAATTACAATTTTTGATGCAATACTTTGCAGCAGGGCTCGTTCCTACGCTCCAACTAGAGTATCTGTGAGGGGTTGCAGTGTTGTGGCACCAGCACCAGTGCCTAAGGCCCAATTTTTCAGCCCTTGTTTAACAGGGTGTGTAATTACAATTTTCGATGCAATATTTTGCAAGAGGGCTCATTCTTGCGCTCCAAATAGAGTATCTGTGAGGGGTTGCAGTGTTGTGGCACCAGTGCCTACGGCCCAATTTTTCTGCCCCTGTTTAACATAGACATGTAATTACAATTCACTAGCACGGTGGTGAGGTGAAAGAAGCACGAAGTTACTCATCATTTGACACATATCACTGAGGAATCATCTGTGTGGGACATTTTATTTTCAATTTATCGTCACTATCCTCTGTCACTTGCAGCTGGTTTGGAGGCTGCTTTCATTCATGAACTGTAGATGAAGTTTCTAACTTTTGCAGCATGAATTGGAAAACTTGCACGTGTTCATTTTTCTAGTTGCTGTCACTTTTATATGTGTGTATTAATGTATATGGTCACACTATACATTTGTATGTTCATCTTTAATTTTATTTTATTTTTTCAGGTTTTATATATATATATATATATATATATATATATATATATACATTTCTGTGGGTCACTGGTATTTCAGTGTGTTACACTTAGGTGATTGATTCACCTAAAGAGGGTATCACCACTATTGTATTTAGGTGATTGACTCACGAATAGAGGTTATCACCACGATCACACACTGCAAAGTACACTGTTTTACTTAGGTAACTCATTGATTATTAAGAGGTTGTCACCATTATTGTACACTGTAAGGTATACACGTTTTGTTTTTGAGCGCCTTCCATTTAGCCTAGGTGTCGGTTTACCATCTTTGTGGTCTATTAATCGATATGTAGGATTAAAATATATTATTGAGTTATACTGTACATTGAAGGGGGCAGCTCAACATTTTTGGTTTTCACCATTTTACCATATAATCACTGTCACTAGTGTTGAGTATTATTTAAACACTTTCATTGGTGCATACATATCTATTTAGTTATTTATTTATTTAGTAACACATTTATTTAGTAATTTTTCAGGTTTTTTGTGGAATCAGTGGCGCGGTGGAGGTGTTCCTCGTGCGGAGGGCGTTAGCATATAGGATACCTATTTTTCTTTAATTACAATTCTTGATCCAATATTTCACAGCAGGGCCCGTTTCTGCACCTACCAAGAGTAACTGTGAGGACTTACAGTGTTGTGGCACCAGCACCACCACCACCAAAGCCCCAATTTTTCTGCCCCTGTTCAACAGGTGCATGTAATTACAATTCTTGATCTAATATTTCACAGCAGGGCCCATTCCTGCGCCCACCAAGAGTAACTGTTAGGGCTTACAGTGTTGTGGCAACACCTACACATAAGGCCCCAATTTCTGCAGAGTATATAGGGCAGGCCCCTACTTTAAACATCCAACTTAAAAACGACTCCTACTTGCAAACGAAAGGAGACAACAGGAAGTTAGATGAAATCTACCCCTAGGAAGGGAAATTCTCTCCTGTAAGAATTTATATGGGAAAAATGTGTCTCCTCTCCACTGATGCTTTACCAACAATCCTTGTTTCACTAAAAACCCCAAATTGTCAAAAAACATTTGTCATTGGGACAGAAAGTGAGGTGAAATCTTCTGAAGAGGTGCACAGACAGCAAAACAAATGTCACAGGGGTGATAACCCTTCCCTATGTTTTCCAAAAAGCTTAAAATAGATTTTTTGGCTGGAACTACACTTTAAAAATGTACAGCCCCTGTCTTTAAAAACACTACTTTAAAAACCTACAGTCCCTGTCTTGTTTGCACTGCCTGTATACTGCTGTTCAGAGTATATAGGGCCTGGGGGCCCCACGCCATTTCTTTTTTTAATTTGGGTGCAGGGTTCCCCTTAATATCCATACAAGACCCAAAAGGCCTGGTAATGGACGGGGGGGGGGTTACCCATGCCGTTTGTCTCACTGATTTTCATCCATATTGCCGGGACCCAACATTACATTAAAGCCGCAAGCAGTTTTAAATGACTTTTATTCCTTTAAAAATGGCAATTTGTGCAGGGACTGTTCTAAGCACGGGAAACACGTGCCACTTTACAGGCATACTATAGACACCCCCCAGGTACGATATTTAAAGGAATATTTCACTTTTTTTTTTTCACATTAAGCATCATTAAAATCATTGCTCCCGAAAAAACGGCAGTTTTTAAAACTTTTTTTGCATTGATACATGTCCCCTGGGGCAGAACCCGGGTCCCCACACCCTTTTTAGGACAATACCATGCAAATAAGCCTTTAAAATTAGCACTTTTGATTTCGAACGTTCGAGTCCCATAGACTTCAATGGGGTTCTAAAGTTTGCACGAATTTTCGGTCCGTTCGCAGGTTCTGGTGCGAACCGAACCAGGGGGTATTAGGCTTATCCCTATTCAGGAGCAGTTGAAAAAAATGCCCAACTGCTCCTAAACGTCCGTTTACCAGCAGCAGTGTACATGAGGCCTTAGGCTTCATTCTCTAAAGGCAGATCCGCTGCCACGGAGTCCGCCTCTGTCCGCCAGCTCAGCGGGAGATCTCTCCATTGATCTCTGCTGAGCCGGCGGATGACAGGGCCATCTCTGCTCACTGAGCGGGGAGGGGCTTGTCGAGCGCCGCTGGTTACTATGGAGAGATCAGACGAAAACGGACAGTATGTCCGTTTTCTTCAGATCTCACCCGATCTGCCAGGGATGGATGAGAAGGTAGTATCATCCGTCTGATTTTAGCGGATCAGACCGGGTCGGATGTCAGAGGACATGTCACCGCTGACATCCGTCGCTCCATAGACTAGCATGGAGCGCCCGTTCAGGTCCGCCGACAAAACTGACGGGCGGACCTGAACGGTCCGACAGTGTGAAAGGGGCCTTAATATGAAAAAACAAAAAACCAGGCCGTCAACAGGACAAGCTGTTGTATTTGAACTTGAAACAGAAACCAATGCACTTTTTCTTGCCTACTTCACCAGATAGCTCACGGTTCGCGTGGTAATATCAAGACTGCCAGCAGCATAAGGCAAGGAAATTCCCCATATGTATAAACTTCCTGACATAGGAACGAGATCCAGGGGGAATAGAAAAATAAATGGACGTGAAAAAAGGGAAAGGACAGGTAAGTGCAGGATCAAGGGAGGAATAACAGCTCCATCAAGGGGGCAATACGTGAGCTTCAAACAAACTTTCTGTAAGGCACTTGTATGAGTCTCCGAATGTTTTCAGTAGTAGGTGCATCAGGCAAGTCTATCCCCTTCTTCATCTCTGTCACGGTGGCGTAGGGCCTGTTCATTGCAGTCCAGCCACATGGCTGCATCCTGAGCCGATTCAAAGAAGTGGGCCTGTCTGTTGGCTGTAACTCTTAGCTTGGCGGGGTACAGCATGGCATATGGTAGCTGCAGAGCTCTCAGATGCCTCTTCATGTCCGAGAATTTGGCCCTGTGTTTCTGTACTTCTGCAGAGAAGTCTGGGTAGAATGACACTCTAACCCCATTTACCTGAACGTTGGCCTTCTCTCATGCGTGCCTCAATGCCACTTCTCTGTCTCTGTAGTGCAAGAGCCGGGCCAAAATGGGTCTGGGGAGAGCTCCTGGTTGCAGTGGCGACCTGGTGTGCGGTGCTCCTGCTCCACTGTAAAGAATGGGGAAAAGGCCCCCTTCCCAAATATCTCGGTCAGCCAGGTCTCTACAAAAGTGGTGGTATCTCTCTCTTCTGTTTTCTCTGGCAATCCTACTATACAGATATTGTTGCGGCACAGGCAATTTTCCATGTCGTCTGCTCTATTCTTAATGTCTTTGGCCAGCTGATAGGCGGCATGGGCCTCCCAAGCAACTGGCGGGAGTTTATCTTCAATGTCGGTCAACCTGCTTTCCACAGCAGTCGTGCGTTCTCTAATCTTTTGAAAGTCTTGCCTTAATAGGGAAACCTCTCTCAGCCCACCGAATTGCTCTTTAAGGGTGTTCACTGAGGCTGTGCAGACATATACAGCCCTAAGTATTTCAGCCAGAGTTGGTTGTTCAGGTTCCTCATTGTCAGTGTCTGTTTGGAGGGAGGGGGGTTGCTCTACTGAAGTTTCAAGCTCTCCGTGCCAGCCTGTGTGCAGTGAACTCTGCTCCAATGTCTCTTGGGCTGTCGCATGTGACGGCTCAGCAGACCCACCTGCGCCCTGTTCCTGGTGTCCCCCCAGCTTTTGGGCATAATATAACATGTCCCTCGGGTAGTCCTTACCCTGGTGTTTCTGTGTCCTTCTGCTGGACCCTTCTTTGGCCTTTTCGTTGCCCCTCAGTGTGCACTGTGCAAGGCAGCACCATCTTGGATTTTGAAGGTCATCTTTTCCTCCTTTTTCTTTGCTTTCCCACGGGTAGAGAGGGCTGGTGGGTGGACCGGGACGGTAGCCAGCTGCAAAGCCGTGTTTCACCATTGGATCGCTGCTGGGAGAGGATCGTTTGTGCTGGAGAGGAGCTGTGAGACACACGTCTTCTCACATGCCGGTCCTGGCCAGGCCCCCCAGAGCCAGGCACACTAGTAGGAGAGGATCTAAATACCCTCCCAGCAGCCAGCATCAGGTGGAAGCTGATTACTGGGATCTGCTGGCGGCTGAGTGACACCCACTGGTGGAAACCAGAGCTACAACTTTCCACTTCTGGGAAGCAGAGTGCCACCGGTAGGTGATCCAGATCCTGACAACACCAGAATTCATAATTCATAAAGTGTCCAAAACAACTTTAATGACACATACGCGTAAGACAGCGAACATGTTTTAGGGTCAAAACACGCTCCCCTTTCATCGGAGCTCAGTAATGTTTGCAAATGTTTGTGTGGACCCAGGGTAGCAGATGCAAGAGAAATCTGAATGTTTTGAAAGCAGTAAAGCTGGCCGTAAATCAGTAGATTTTCAAGCAAACGCTTGTGTGAAAATGTTCCTTAGCACATTCAACAACGAATGTCATTTTTTTTTAAAATTAGCTTTGTTTATTACATATTAGAATGAATGGACTTTCCCAAACGAAAACCACATTCAGCCCCCGTTCATGTTGGGGCAATTTGACATGTCAAATCGCATGCCAAATTGCAGTCTATTGCTGGCAACGGCACCGTCTGAATTTCATTGCGAGTTCAGGGGCGATTTGAAAGACATCTCTGTGGGTTTCTGCACATATGTCTATTGAAATCACCCCCAAAATCACCAAAAGTAGTGCAGGAACTACTTTTGGAAATCGGTGCGACGCCGCAATGTCGGCATTGCACTGATTTCCAAAAGTAGTTCCTGCACTCGGGGCGATTTTAATAGACATCTGTGCAGGAACCCACAGAGATGTCTTTCAAATCGCCCCTGAACTCGCAATGAAATGCGGGTTTGAAATCGTGCGCGTTCAGCTGAACACGCACACGATTTCAAACCCGCCTCCAATGTGAACTTACTCGCATTGTTAGAAATTCAATAAATATTTTCCATCCTGCTCCTTTCAATTTTCTTGTCACCAATGTCGGTTAGACCCCACTAACGATTAGAAATTCTACTAGTGTACAGTATGGCCAGCTTAAAGAGTGACTCCGCTTTTGTTGGGAAAAAAAACCTTTCCTTCTGTGTAATCTATGTACATGGCAACTATTTTAACAAACTTTATTGCAGAGTCCTACCTTTTGTTATTCTGAAGAAATAGCTATATGTTTGTGTCCATGTGCTACTGTGCACATGGACACAGACAAATAGCTATTTCTTCTGTATAGGAGTGAATTTATAATTATCAGTCCGCTGCTGCACCTGCAGGGCTCTAATGAGGAAAATTGCAGGGTCAGCATCCCTTTAGACGTGATTTCATTTTAGGAGTATCTCACTAAAAATTACATGTTTGTTGCAGGGGGGGGCCTCAAAATCGGACATTTTAGTGCAGACTTCTGGGAAAATCAGTGAGCCATTCACACAAGCAGGAAATTACATTTCTGTTGGATACTCTGTACACCATTAATGTACAGAACCCCTCCAGTAGCCATATTGCATTTTACAGAAAATTACAGAACTCCAGATTGAAAAGGAAAGGTCATTGTAATAACATTCAATTACAATATGTACAGTTGTACACAATTGAATACACTACATTTTTTTTGTTTATTTGCAATTTTTTTCACAAAAGCAAAGTTACCCTTCAAGCTTCTCTCTGCATCTGCTTCCCTGAGTCCATTTAAACCTTAGCAAACATTACTGAGCCCTGATGAAGGGTGCGGAGCGTGTTTTGCCGTGAAATGTGTTGGCTGCTTTGTGAATCCTTAAAGCTGTTTTGGTTTCTTTATGAATTTGGTCTGGTGTTCCTTCTTTTGGGTTAAGCTCTGAGGTTTGTATTGCTGTCTGTGCTCCTGTTAGGAAGATCCATCCTCTCTATTTGACCTGTTTACTGTTATCACCGGGAGTGAAAGAAAATCCCAAATTTTGGGTTGTCATCAGAAAAGAAATAGATGGTAAATCTTGCAATGGGGACACTAGTTCCAGGGATTCCCCCACTTTGGGGGGAATTGCTCTCACTTCCTGTTTTGGCCATGGGAAAGGAAGTGAAGTGAAATCTCCCCACCAGGACAGAAGAAATGGCACAAAAGTAAACTGACAGGGGTTATATCCCTCCCTTATTCTATCCAAAATGGGAAAAAATAACCTTTAATCTGGGTTCATATACACTATATTGTCAAAAGTATTGGGAAGCCTGCCTTTACACACACATGAACTTTAATAGCATCCCAATCTTAGTCTTTAGGCCCACCCTTTCCAGCTATAACAGCTTCAAATCTACTGGGAAGGCTGTCCACAAGGTTTAGGAGTGTGTCTATGGGAATGTTTGACCATTCTTCCAGAACAGCATTTGTGAGGTCAGGTACGGATGTGGATGAGAAGGCCTGTCTCGCAGTCTCCGCTCTTATTCATCCCAAAGGTGTTCTATCGGGTTGAGGTCAGGACTCTGTACAGGACAGTCAAGTTCCTCCACCCCAACTCCCTTATCCATGTCTTTATGGACCTTGCACTGGTGTGCAGTCATGTTGGAACAGGAAGAGGCCATCCCCAAACTGTTCCCACAAAATTGGGAGCATGAAATTGTCCAAAATGTCTTGGTATGCTGACGCCTTAGGAGTTCCTTTCACTGGAACTAAGGGGCCAAGCCAGACCCCTGAAAAACAACCCCACACCATAATCCCCCTCCACCAAATGATTTGGACCAGTGCACAAAGCAAGGTTCATAAAGACATGGATGAGCGAGGTTGGGGTGGAGGAACTTGACTGGCCTGCACAGAGTCCTGACCTCAACCCGATAGAACACCTTTGGGATGAATTAGAGCGGAGTCTGTGAGCCAGGCCTTCTTGTCCGACATCAGTGCCTGACCTCACAAATGAGCATCTGGAAGAATGGTCAAACATTCCCATAGACACACTCCTAAGGCTGGGTTCACGCTATTGCGAATTGGATGTGCGTTTCCCAGCATACATTTCGCATGTCAGGAGATTGTGACTGGCTCTCAATGGAGCGGCTCCAGAGCGAATTGCACAGCAGCCCTGTGTGTCCTCTGGTCTGTTTCAGGTCTGAATTCATCCAAAATTTGGACTGAAATCAGACCTGAAACTGTGAACAGGAACAGAGCAGACCCCTGCCGTGAGCCGCTCCATACAGCAGTGTGAACCCAGCCTTAACCTTGTGGACAGCCTTCCAAGAAGAGTTGAAGCTGTTATAGCTGCAAAGGGTGGGCCAACTCAATATTGAACCCTACGGACCAAGACTGGGATGTCATTAAAGTCTATGTGCGTGTAAAGGCTGGCGTCACAATACTTTTGGTGTTATAGTGTATGTCTGGTTATGGTTTCATTGTGATTTTTCAAAGGAGTCCGGTGCAGTTTTTATTCACCAGCTCAGGTGCGAATTTGTTAAGTGACACTTGAAATTGCACCTGAACTGTACCTAACATCATACAGGACTCTTAAAAATAGCAATGCCCACACATATGTGAACCGCCTCTATAGAGAAGGCTGCCAGGTCACATGTCATGCGAATTGTATTTGGTTCCAAACGCATCTAATTCTCATATATGTGAACCAAGCCTGTCAGCCACTTCAAGCTAAAACTAACTAAACTAAAACTCATCAAATGTTAACTTTTTGTGTCTTGCAGATTCGTGTCCACAGTTGGATGACATCATAGTCCCATGTTTAGTACACGGAAGAGAAGCCAAGCTGCAGTGTGAGATCCGGAGGTATTTCCCCAACAATCTGGAGGTGAAGTGGTTACGGAGAGACGCAGATAGGCCGGATCTGTATGAATTGTCTTCTGATGATAAATATAAGATTCTAGAAATGGATGTTACACAGGACCCTGATAAGACCTACTCCTGTACCGCAAGTCTCATTGTATCCATATCAGCCAAAACAGACCAGGGGTCCGAGTTCATTTGCCGGGTGAAACACCCCACTCTGAGTACTTATGTGGAAAGATGCACAGGAGAGCTAAAAGTGGCAGGTAAATTTCATAACACGATCCACATAGCAGGTGTGGGGTAGACTAATTCTTATGATACAAAAGGGGTCAATTCACTAAGAGTTGACTAACAGCTAGTAATATGTGGTAAAATGCAGTAACAATTGTGCAAGTGCATTCACTATAAATTTGAAGTTAAATACTGAATGTGGTATTTGTTTTGATTTTGAACAACCAATGGATTTATCAGCTGTCAGTGGGTTTCCCCGCTCTCAGCTGATTGTAAAAAAATAAAGCCAACAATTAAAAAGTATGAAAAAAAAAAAAAAAAAAAAAACGCCAAAATTGCCCCCCCCCCCCCCCCCCCCCCGAACCATACCAGGCCACATGCCCTCAACATGGGGAGTTGGGTGCTTTGGGACAGGGGGGGCTCTTTGTTTTTTCTTTGTCTTTTTCGGGTGCGGCAGGCGGGGTAGTTGACGGTGGATTTACATCGGGGGACACTATGGGGTCTATTTACTAAGGGCAAATAGACTGTGCACTTTGCAAAATGCAGTTGCACTCTGCAAGTGCAGTTGCTCCAGAGCTTAGTAAATGAGGTAAGCCTTCATTTTTTAAAGATTACCCAATCACATGCAAGGAAAATTTAAAAAACTGCATTTTTGCTTGCAGATGATTGGATGATGGAAGTCAGCAGAGCTTCTGCTCATTTACTAAACTCTGCTCTTGTGGAGGGCAACTGCACTTTGCAAAGTGCACAGTCTATTTGTCTTTAGTAAATTAACCCCTATGTTTCATTTATTTATTTTTTTTATAAAAGGATTGTCAAAAACTGTGTTTGTGTTTTCATTACCTTGTGACACTTTTTTTGGTGAATGGGTAGGGGTACGATGTACCTGATACTCATTCACATGGGGGGGGGGGGGGGATCTGGGGACCCCCTTCTTAAAGGGGGCTTCCAGGTTCCATTTAGCACCCCACCCACATACCCCCACAACCACTGGCCATGGTTGTGGGGATGAGGCCCTTGTCCCCATCAACATGGGGACATGGTGCTTTGGAGTGAGAGGGGCAGAGCCCCCCTGCCGCAAAGCACCCACCCCCCCATGTTGAGGGCATGTGGCCTGGTATGGTTCAGGAGGGAGGGGGGGCGCTCACTCGTCCCCCCCTTTCCTGAACTGCCGGGCTGCATGCCCAGGTAAGGGTCTGGTATGGATTTTGGGGGAGGTCCCAAAACATTTTATTCTTAAATATTGACGTGGCCTGGTATGGACTGGGGGGATGCCACGCTGTTTCTCTTTCATACTTTTTTTAGCTTAGTATTTACAATCAGCTGTCAGCGGGTAACCCCGCTGACAGCTGATGAGTCATTGTTTGTTAAGGATGTAGCGGCCAGCTTCCCGGTCTGCTGCTTAGCAACCAGCTATTTGTCAAAAAACAGCGACCCCAGGCAGTTTTTTTGACGAATACCGCATGTGATACCGCCAGCTAAACCCTGGTGGTAATTATCACATGCTCCTTAACAGGGATGGGTAGAACACCCCCCTTTTCGGTTCGCAGTAGAACTCCCAAACAGGGGAAATGTTCTAACCCTAACAGCGAACCCGATTGAAGTCTATGGGAGCTGAACAGCAAAAAAATCAAAAGTGCCCATTTTGAAGGCTTATATGCAAGTAATTGGGCATAAAAAGGGTATGGATATCTGGTTACTGCTCTGGTGGACATGTATCAATAAAACCTTTTTTTTTTTTAAACAATCGTTTTTTCAGTAGCAGTGATTTTAATGATGCTTAAAGTGCAACAATAAAAATGAGAAATTCGCTTAAATATCATGCTTGGGGGGTCCCCTTAGTGTGTAAGTAGGAACAAAGATCTCTCTCCTCTAGTCAGCCACATTCCCCTCAACAGTTATGCCCTGTACACACGATCAGAATTTCCGTCAGAAAAAACATGGATGGTTTTTCCGACGGAATTTCGCTCAAGCTTGCCTTGCATACACACGGTCACACAAGTTCTCTGAACTTTCGACCATCAAGAACGTGGTGACGTACAACACTACGACGAGCCGAGAAAATAAAGTTCAATGCTTCCAAGCATGCGTCTAATTATTTCCGAGCATGCATGATTTTTTGCGCGTCCGAATTGCATACAGACGAACGCATTTTCGGATAGGAACTTTTTCCGACCGAAAAATAGAGAACCTGCTCTCAATCCTTTGCTGGCTGGAATTCAGACAGAAATAGTTGGATAGAGCATACACTGGGTCGGAATATCCGACCAAAGGCTCCCATCACACTTTTTTTGACGGAAATTCCGCTCGTGTGTACGGGGCATTAGAACACATCTAGGGAACACATTTAACCACTTGATCGCCCCCCTAGTGTTAACCCCTTCCCTGTCAGTGACATTTATACAGTAATCAGTGGCTATTTTTTGCTCTGATCGCTGTATAAATTTCACTGGTCCCAAAAAGTGTCACAAGTGTCCGATGTGTCCATCGCAATGTTGCAGTCCCAATAAAAATCACAGATCACCGCCATTACTAGTTAAAAAAAAAAAAATAATAACAAAAATACCATAAATCTATCCCTATTTTGTAGACACTATAACTTTTGTGCAAACCAATCAATATACGCTTATTACTATTTTTTTTATACCAAAAATATGTAGAAGAATATATATCAGCCTAAACTGATGAAGAAATTCATTTTGTTTTTTTTTGGATGTTTATTATAGCAAAAAGTACAGAATATTGTGTTTTTTTTTTAAATTGTCGCTTTTTTTGTTCATAGCGCAAACAAATAAAAACCGCAGAGGTGATAAAATACCACCAAAAGAAAGCTCTATTTGTGGGGAAAAAAAGGTCATAAATTTTGTTTGGGTACAACGTCGCACGACTGCACAATTGTCAGTTAAAGCGACGCAGTGCCGTATTGCAAAAAATGGCCTGGTCAGGAAGGGGGTTAATTCTTCCGCAGGCTGAAGTGGTTAAGTGCACAAAATACTACATTTAAAAAAAAAAAAAACATTTTACTGATCTTAACATAGCACACGTTTACTGATATTTATGTGCCTGTGTGTACAGGCCCATTGATAGCAACATGCTGCATTCAGATCATTTAAAAAATGCCTGAATGTCTAAAAAATGTTTTTGGCCCTCATGTGATAGATTCCTTAAAGTGTTTGTAACCCCCCCAAACAAAAACAGATCCTGTTCCCTTATAGCATGCATAACAGCACAGTGCTTTTGCTGTATAATTTGGCCCCTTCTATCACCTAAAAAACCTGGCTGATCCTGCCTTGCTATGCCCTCCCCTGTAAACTGATCACGGTTTATTATGGCTGCTGAGCCCTGACACAGTGGTCAGTTTACGTGCCTCCGTCATCCATAGCACTTCTCTGTCCTCTCTCCCCTTCCCTTCCTGTCTGTCAGCTAGTCTGTGCCACTATGCTCCCCTCCCCACCCCTTCCTGCTGCTATCATAACTTTACTACAAACATCATATCCCCTCTGTTAGCTATCATTATCTATCTCAGTGTCTGTGCTGCAAAAAAAAGCAGATTATACCTTCTATCAGAGCATCTACCAAGGCTCACTTGACTCCTGGGCTCTCTTCTCTCTCCTCCCCGGCTGACATCAGAAGCAGTGCTCGGCCCCGCCCACTATAGCTGTCAACCGGGCAGAGGAGAGAGCCAAGGAGTCACATAAGCGCCGGGAGACGTTCTGATAGAAGGTATAATCTGCTTCTTTTTATTTTTGCAGCACAGACACTGGGATAGAAAATGATAGCTAACAGAGGGGATGGACTGTTTGTTGTACAGTGGCTAAACAACCACTTTAATGCCTAAAATTGTATTTTTATATATAATTAGTGAGAATATCAATGTGCATTAGTAAGATAAATTATATGATCATTGATCTCAAAATTAAACCTTTTAGGAATCCCGGTTATACAGAGTAATGTACAGGATGATAACATTATTGTACTGGAAGTGGACAGACTTTACACGGAGGATCTTGTGTTGACCTGGGAGGAAGCTAACAATGAACATGGGCCATACAAAATGATTAAAGACAAAAATATCACGACCACTAGAACTGAGAACAGCGATGGCAGCTTCAAAATAATCAGTAAATGTGACGTATCATATGTGTTGCTCGAGATAAAGGACAGATATTTTAAAGCTACCGTAGAACATAGCGCTCTGAAGTCTCCAGAAGAGATCATCTTTTACAACAAAGGTAATAGTGTGACATTTCTTATCTTGTTGTTTAACCTCCCTGGCTTTATGATTATGTCAGATTTTTGTGTCTCAAAGCGGTACATTGTTTCGCATGGAAATTTGGAGTTTTATATTGTAGGCCTCTAATTCTTAGGAATAACTTAAATCTGTCCAAACAATAGTCTAGTAGACATCTCAGGTATGATAAAGTTTGAAACACTAAATCATAAATTCTAATATAATAAATAACTATAAATAATTATAACAAATAATAATATAATAATAAAATGTATTCAATAAAGTAATCAAATCAAAAACACTGAAATTTGCTCAGTTGCAGAATTGTCGCTGTCGTTACTTTCAGTGTCTGATGACCAATTTCCCCACTAATTACTTTTTCTCAATCCTGCAAGTGATTCTAATTTACTATCGCTGGGAACGGAGCCCGGCACACAGTACATCGGGCGGAGGACACAGCCGGCGGACACAGCGGGAGGACATTGCAGGATCCTGGGGACAAGGTAAGTAACAATCCAAAGTGTGGCTCGGGGTTAATGCTTTTGGTAATGAAAATTTGCCACGAGTAACACTCGGGATTACCACCAGAGATGTTAATGACAAACATGACAATGTGTCAATATTGGAATAGATATTCTTATAGGGATTCATTATATGCAAAAACACTTAACCCCTTTATAACAAAGGTAAAACAAATCCTTATGTCTGAACGCAGCAACTTTGACATGTGTTAGTAAAATTTTACATATCATCACAATTAATTAGTGTATCCAGGTGAATTATACCTTGTTATTTCAGGAAAAATTAGGCGTTTATTTGGTGGTAAATGGAAAAAAAAAAAACTGTCCCAAAATAGTAAAAAAAAAAAATTTTTTTTTAATTTAGCTGTATTACTTCTTGCCAATACCATGACCTTCCACCAAAGAACAACCCAATAAAAAATTCTCCTGCTGCTGGTGATCACAGAGCTATCAAATATGTGATTTGTTGTTTGTACTCACAGTATGACTCAGAAACAATAGTGCGCATTTTGCTTTTTTATTCTACCCAGTGAAGTCGCTAGTGGGTGGCTTCTGGGGCTATAGCCCAGAATCTGGGGCCCATAGCCCCAAGTCTCTAGGGTGACCAGGGCGGTTGCTGGGCACAGGTAAGGCTGCATTTCTGGGCACTGGTAAGGCTGCATTACTGGGCACAGGTGAGGCTGAGATGTGGGCACAGGTGAGGCTGCATTACTGGGCACAGGTGAAGCTGAATTCCTGGGCACAGGTGAAGCTGAATTCCTGGGCACAGGTGAAGCTGAATTCCTTGGCACTGGTGAGGCTGCATTCCTAGGTACAGGCGAGGCTGCATTCCTGGGCACTGGTGAGGCTGCATTCCTGGGCACAGGTAAGGCTGCATTCTTGGGCACTGGTGAGGCTGCATTGCTGGGCACTGGTGAGGCTGCATTGCTGGGCACTGGTGAGGCTGAATTGCTGGGCACTGGTGAGGCTGCATAGATGGGCACAGCTGAGCCCTGCATTCTTTATGTAGTGCACTTCTGAGCCCTGGGGTTCACTGGGGACCCCGATGTAATAAGGGGGGCTCTGGGGACCCCGATGTAATAAGGGGGCTCTGGGGACTCTGATGTAAGTGGGGGGGCTCTCTGGGGACCCTGATGTAAGGGATGATCCACACTTATATATAACAATATTATATACATACATATATATATATATATATATATATATATATATATATATATATAGAGTGGGGACGGAAAGTATTCAGACCCCCTTAAATTTTTCACTCTTTGTTATATTGCAGTCATTTGCTAAAATCATTTAAGTTCATTTTTTTCCTCATTAATGTACACACAGCACCCCATATTGGCAGAAAAACACAAAATTGTTGACATTTTTGCAGATTTATTAAAAAAGAAAACTGAAATATCACATGGTCCTAAGTATTCAGACCCTTTGCTGTAACACTCATATATTTAACTCAGGTGCTGTCCATTTCTTCTGTTCATCCTTGAGATGGTTCTACACCTTCATTTGAGTCCAGCTGTGTTTGATTATACTGATTGGACTTGATTAGGAAAGCCACACACCTGTCTATATAAGACCTTACAGCTCACAGTGCATGTCAGAGCAAATGAGAATCATGAGGTCAAAGGAACTGCCTGAAGAGCTCAGAGACAGAATTGTGGCAAGGCACAGATCTGGCCAAGGTTACAAAAAAAATTCTGGTGCACTTAAGGTTCCTAAGAGCACAGTGGCCTCCATAATCCTTAAATGGAAGACGTTTGGGATGACCAGAACCCTTCCTAGAGCTGGCTGTCCGGCCAAACTGAGCTATCGGGGGAGAAGAGCCTTGGTGAGAGAAGTAAAGAAGAACCCAAAGATCACTGTGGCTGAGCTCCAGAGATGCAGTCTGGAGATGGGAGAAAGTTGTAGAAAGTCAACCATCACTGCAGCCCTCCACCAGTCAGGGCTTTATGGCAGAGTGGCCCGACGGAAGCCTCTCCTCAGTGCAAGACACATGAAAGCCCGCATGGAGTTTGCTAAAAAACACCTGAAGGACTCCAAGATGATGAGAAATAAGTTTCTTTGGTCTGATGAGACAAAGATAGAACTTTTTGGCCTTAATTCTAAGCAGTATGTGTGGAGAAAACCAGGCACTGCTTATCACCTGTCCAATACAGTCCCAACAGTGAAGCATGGTGGTGGCAGCATCATGCTGTGGGGGTGTTTTTCAGCTGCAGAGACAGGATGACTGGTTGCAATCGAGGGAAAGATGAATGCGGCCAAGTACAGGGATATCCTGGATGAAAACCTTCTCCAGAGTGCTCAGGACCTCAGACTGGGCCGAAGGTTTATGACCCTAAGCACACAGCTAAAATAACGAAGGAGTGGCTTCACAACAACTCCGTGACTGTTCTTGAATGGCCCAGCCAGAGCCCTGACTTAAACCCAATTGAGCATCTCTGGAGAGACCTAAAAATGGCTGTCCACCAACGTTTACCATCCAACCTGACAGAACTGGAGAGGATCTGCAAGGAGGAATGGCAGAGGATCCCCAAATCCAGGTGTGAAAAACTTGTTGCATCTTTCCCAAAAAGACTCATGGCTGTATTAGATCAAAAGGGTGCTTCTACTAAATACTGAGCAAAGGGTATGAATACTTAGGGTCCTTTCACACTGGGGCGGTTTGCAGGCGCTATTGCGCTAATAATAGCGCCTGCAAACCGACCCGAAAGTGCCGCTGCTTTAATTAAGTGTGATGCGCTGGCAGGACGGGAAAAAAAGTCCTGCCAGCAGCATCTTAGGAGCGGTGAAGGAGCGGAGTGTATACCGCTCCTTCACTGCTCCTGCCCATTGAAATCAATGGGACGGTGCGGCTATATCACCGGCAAAGCGCCTCTGCAGAGGCGCTTTGCGGTGGTTTTAACCCTTTCTTGGCCGCTAGCAGGGGGGTAAAACCGCTCCTGCTAGCGGCCGCATACCGACGGTAAAGCGCTGCTTACAATAGCAGCGCTTTACCGCCGACAACGCCCCTGCCCCAGTGTGAAAGGACCCTTAGGACCATGTGATATTTCAGTTTTTCTTTTTTAATAAATCTGCAAAAATGTCAACAATTCTGTGTTTTTCTGTCAATATGGGGTGCTGTGTGTACATTAATGAGGAAAAACAATGAACTTAAATGATTTTAGCAAATGGCTGCAATATAACAAAGAGTGAAAAATTTAAGGGGGTCTGAATACTTTCCGTCCTCATTGTATGTGACCTCATGGATAAAGACCCTTGTACACTCAGTGGGATGAGGTTAAAAGGCTAGTGTAATTGTTATGTATTTAGTATATTCTCTTTACTTATATGGTCTACATAAAAGAATAGCTTTTTATTTTTTTTTATTTAGGTAAATACAATGTCACTGGCATTCTAAATTTCAGGGTGTAGGTGGAGCTCTCAATTTCTTTACACTAATTATGCAGATTTTCATTATCTGCTTTGCTGAGAAAAGCCTGTAGTTTAGACCCCTTTCACACCGAGCCGCCTATAGCGTCGGCGGTAAAACGCCGCTATTAATAACGGTGTTTTACCGTCGGATTTGTTGCACGTTTCGGCCGCTAGCGGGGCGCTTTTACCCCCCGCTAGCGGCCGAGAATGGGTTGAAACCGCCCGCAATGCCCGGCAATAGCGGCATTTTGCCTGCGGTATCCCAGCGCTGCCCCATTGATTTCAATGGGGAGCAGCGGTAAACACACCGCTCCTTCACCGCTCCAAAGAAGCTGCTGACAGGACTTTTCCTGACGTCCTGCCAGCACAGCGCTCCGGTGTGAAAGCCCTCGGGCTTTTACACTGGAGACAATGCTGCAGCTGTTTGAGGGCGGATTGCAGGGGCTATTTTTAACGCTATAGCGCCTGCAAAACGCCCTTGGTGTGAAAGGGGTCTTATGGAGCTCTAAAGCTCAAGCTGTGATTTATACACAAAAGAGCAGTGACTCCTCCTCTTCTGTTTGTGCTGCTCTGATAAAAAAGATTATTTCAGGCATTTTGACAAAAATAACACATTAACCTCCTTGACCCCTTACCACATGATCATCTGCCAGCCAATGACAGCTAATCACGTGATGTAAACAGAAGCCGGTAAAAGGCTTTATTTTTCTCCTCCCGCTGTCAACATGAGGAGGGGAAAAAAAAGACAATTACCGGCTTGTGTAAAAGGGAAATCGGTGCCGCACACGGAGAGCCACTGTGGCCTCATCAGTGCCCACCAGTGCTGCCAATCAGTGCCCATCAGTGCCTCGTCATCAGTGCCACCTATCAGTGCAGCCTCATCAGTGCCACCTTATCAGTGCCCACCGGTGTCACTTCATCAGTGCCCATCAGTACCACCTATCAGAGTAGCCTCATCAGTGCACATCAATGAAGGAGAAAAATAACCTGTTTGCAAAATTGTATAACAAACTATGAAAACTCTTTTTTGATTTTTTTTTTTTTCAAAATGTTCGGTCTTTTTTTGTTTAGCAAAAAATAAAAACCCCAGTAGTAAATACCACCAAATGATAGCTCTATTGGTGTGAAAAAATGATAAAAATTTCCTATGGGTACAGTGTAAAATGACCGTGCAATTGTCATTCAAATTGCGACAGCGCTGAAAGCTAAAAATTGGCCTGGACAGGAGGGGGATATGAGTGCCCAGTAAGCAAGTGGTTAAAAAGACATATAAGATTTACCCCAAACCATTTTAGTTTTCCTAGACCATTAGTGATACAGAAAAGAAGAAGAAAAACTCCACAGTCCACATAAAAAATTAGCTAACATTGTATCAATGCTAACATTATATCAAGTTGCACGCACTGTGTATTCATTCTATTATTAACCACTTCAGCCCCGGAAGATTTGGCTGCTGAATGACCAGGCCATTTTTTGCGATTCGGCACTGCGTCGCTTTAACTGACAATTGCGCGGTCATGCGACATTGCACCCAAACAAAATTTGACGTCCTTTTTTTCCCCACAAATAGAGCTTTCTTTTGGTGGTTTTTGATCATCTCTGCGGTTTTTATTTTGTGCGCTATAAACAAAAAAAGAGTGACAATTTTGAAAAAAAACACAATATTTTGTACTTTTTTCTAAATAAATATCCCCATTTTTTTTTAAAAAACCAAATTTTTCCTCAGTTTAGGCCCATACGTATTCTTCTACATATTTTTGGTAAAAAAAATCGCAATAAGTGTATATTGATTGGTATATTGATGGTTTGCGCAAAAGTTATAGCGTCTACAAAATAGGGGATTGATTTATAGCATTTTTATTATTATTTTTTTTACTAGTAATGGCGGCGATCTGCGATTTTTATTGGGACTGCGACATTATGGCGGACACATCGGACACTTTTGAGACATTTTTGGGACCATTGGCAATTATACAGCGATCAGTGCTATAAAAATGCACTGGTTACTGTAAAAATGTCACTGTCAGTGAAGGGGTTAACTGTGTCACTAGGGGGCGATCAAGGGGTTAACTGTGTTCCCTGTGTGTTTCTAACTGTAGGGGGAGGGGACTGACCTAGAGGAGATGACAGATCATGGTTCCTAGCTATTAGGAACACACAATCTGTCACTCCTCACAGAACAGAACAGGGATTTATGTGTTTACACACACGCGTCCTTGTTCCGCCTCTCGTGCCTGTGATCGCTCGTGGCTGGCAGTCATTGCGACCGTTGGCCACGAGTATCGGCACCCCCGCAGTGCAGTGGGCGCGTGCGCGCGCCTCCAGCGGCACGCGTGTGCCTGCTATCCCGTTCCCACGAGCCGATGTATAGCTACGACGGTTCGCAGGATCGTGCTGACCTGCCGCAGTATAATGACGGCGCCTGGTCGACAAGCGGTTAAAGTGCTTCTAAGACCCTTTTCACACTGGGGCGCTTTGCAGGCGCTACAGCGCTAAAAATAGTGCCTGCAAAGCACCCTGAAAGAGCCATTCCTCACACTCCAATGTGAAAGCCCCGAGGGCTTTCACACTGGAGTGGTGCGCTGGCAGGACGCTAAAAAAAGTCCTGCTAGCAGCATCTTTGGAGCGGTGAAGGAGCGGTGTGTATACACCACTCCTGCCCATTGAAATCAATGGGGCAGCGCGGCTATACTGCCGGAATAGCGCTGCTGCAGCAGCGCTTTGCGGTGGTTTTAACCCTTTCTCGGCCGCTAGCGGGGGTACGACGGTAGCGCAGTTTTACCGCCGTCGCCCGCACCGCCCCAGTGTGAAAGGGCTCTAAAGCTAAAACATTTTTTACCTTTTTGTATTACCTGCATTAAGGTAAAAAAAATGTTTTGCCACTGTGCACCCCCCCCCCTTCCCTAAATTTTTACCTGAGTCCTGAATCAATCCAGGGCTGTGCCTGTCTGAAAGTCTTCTCTCCCCTCTTCCTTCTCTCACAGACTGGCTGACAGCAGCAAGTGCAAATTGGTTCCTGTTGCCGTTAGTCAAATCATGTGAGCAGAAAGCAGGAGGCGGGGCTGAGCCACACTATGTGTGTCTATAGACATACACAGTGCAGCTCGGGTGCGAGCCCACATGTGTGCCCCAATAGCAAGCGCTTGCTATGGTTGGCACTGAGAAGAGGAGAAGCCAAGTTTGTTAGCAGGGGATCCCAGAAGAGAAGATTCGGGGTCACTCTTTACAATACCATTGCACAGAGCAGGTGAATATAACATGTGTGATATTTTAATAAATATATGCCTTTTAGAACCTCTTTAACCACTTGCCGGCCTGCTCATGTCGACATACGTCGGCAGAATGGCACTCCTGCTCAAACCGACGTACCTGTACGATGTCCGCAAAAGCAGGGTCGCTTGCGTGCCGCAGGAGCGTGCCCGAGGGTCCTGCAGGCCCGATGTCCACCGGCGGCCCGCGATCGTGCCGAGGAGAGGCAGAACGGGGAACTGCCTATGTAAACAAGGCATTTCCCTGTTCTGCCTAGTGACATGACAGGAATCTACTGCTTCCAGTGATCGGGAACAGTGATCGATGTCATGTTTCAGTAAGCCATCCCCCCTGCAGTTAGAGCACGCTGAGGGAACACACTTAACCCCTTGATCGCCCCCTAGTGTTAACCCCTTTCCTACCAGTGTCATTTTCACATTGATCAGTGCATTTTTTTTAGCACTGATCAATGTAATAATGTCACAGGTCCCCAAAAAGTGTCATTTGGGGTCAGATTTGTCCGCCGCAATGTCGCAGTCGCTAAAAATCACAGATAAACCAGTAAAAACAATTAAAAAAAAGTCCCTAAATCGATCCTGTAGTTTGTAGACACAATATCTTTTGCGCAAATCAATCAATATATGCCTATTGCGATTTTTTTTTTTTTACCAAAAATATGTAGAAAATATGTAGAAGAATATATATCGGCCTAAACTGATTTTTTCAAAATTGTCGCTCTTTTTTTGTTTACAGCACAAAGAATAAAAACCGCAGAGATGATCAAATACCACCAAAATAAAGCTCTATTTGTGGGAAAAAAGGACGTCAATTTTGTTTGGGTACAGAGTCGCACGACCGCATAATTGTCAGTTAAAGAGACGCAGTGCCGTATCGCAAAACATGCTCTGGCCATTAAGGGGGTAAAATCTTCCGGGGCTGAAGTAGTTAAAGTAGAACTAGTGCATATTGGATAGAGTAAAGGAGTGTTATAACCCCTGTCAGATTTTTTTTATTCCATCTGTGTCCCATTGGGGAAATTTCCCTTTACTTCGTGTCTATCAATGGGGTACCAAATGCCTCCGGGTTGCCACATTGCATTGAATTTTACAGAAAATTTAAGTGCTGCAGGTTGAAATGGAAAGACAATTTTTCATGTTAAAATAGAACTAAAAGCAAAACTTTTTTATTTTTCCTTTTTTGGACAATGTAAGACCCCTTTCACACTGGGGCGGTTTGCAGGCGTTATTGCGCTAAAAATACCGCCTGCAAACCGCCCCTAAACAGCCTCCGCTGTTTGTTCAGTGTGAAAGCCCGAGGGCTTTCACACTGAAGCGGTGCGCTAACAGGACGGTGAAAAAAGTCCTGCAAACCGCTTCTTTGGAGCGGGGAAGGAGCGGGGTATTCACCGCTCCTTCCCCGCTCCTGCCCATCGAAATCAATGGGACAGTGCGGCTATACCGCGGCAATACCGCGGCTCTAGCCGCGCTGTACGAGGGATTTTAACCCTTTTTCGGCCGCCAGCAGGGGGGTAAAACCGCACCGCTAGCGGCCGAATACAGCTGCAAGAACGACGGTACAGCAGCGCTAAAAATAGCGCTGTTGTACCGCCGACGCCCCCACCGCCCCAGTGTGAAAGGGGCCTAAGGGATGGTTATAGCCCCTGTCTGTTTTTTGCCATCCTCACTGGGGAGATTTCCCTTCACTTCCTGTCCCAGAGCCAAAACAAGAGGTGAGAAGAAATCCCACCAAAGTGAGGGAATCCCTAGAATGACTGTCCCCATTGGACAATTTCCCTTCTATTCCTGCTCTGGTGACTACCCAAAACTTGGGATTTTCTTTCCCTTTCAGTAATAAAGGTAAATAGAACAAGTAGAGAGGGGGGAATCTCCATAACGGGGACACAGACAGCAAATAAAAGCCTGACAGGTGTTCTAATCCCTCTCCACTCTATCCAAATGTTACCTTTCATTTTACTTTAATATCTATTAAACTGGGAACTGGACGGGGCTGATCACACTGCTTTAGATTTGCACAGGAAGTTACAAGCTCAACTGATTTTTGGCATAATCAACGTGTATTTTATTGAACTTATCAAACAGATTTAACAAAATGCATTCAATTGTATATTTACCGAACGAATAGGAGTAAGTAAAAGAAGTTTATTGGTGAAGTTTACATACACTTTAAAGCCTAAACCTAATACCCTCGTGCCCTGTATGCTCCCCCCTCCCACTCTTTAATTGGATATAGATGGGAATGACATCTGGGAGTTATACCTGACACTTTACAATAAGTACAACATTAAATATTACTATACAGAAAGCTTATATTTAAATAAGTATATTTATATAAGTCAAAGTGGGAAATAATAAATAGACTTTCAGGCATTTGTGTATCTAGAGGCAAATTTGAAGATCTTCAGTTATCTGCATAACAACTAAAATGGCTTCTGTAGCTGAGGTAAAAACTTTATGTTGTTCAATAAGAAACTTTATTAACAAAGGTAAGTCTTTCCTGTGAGGAACTGGACTGCAATTACAACAGGCAACCACCAGGTGTCCTCAAAATTACAATCCTATTCTGTAATAGACAGCACACTCCCCGCCTGGTATAAATATATAACACTACTATATAATCTATGAATTACTGTACTATATACAGTGGAACCTCGGTAACGCGGTTAAAGAGCGTTTCGCGAAACGAGCACTGTATGTCTAAAAATCTTAACTCGGTTTGCGAATGTTGTCTCGCAAAACGAGCAGGATTCAGGCCAAAAGCGGTGTGCAGTACCGCTTTTGGCCTGAGGTGGGGGGGGGGGGGGGCGCCGGAGCCGAACAGCGCTGATCATCGGCGTTCGGAAAGGCCCGAGGACAGTTCAGCTGACCTCGGCAAACCTCGGAAAGGCTCTTGAAAGGAGTCTTTCCAAGGTTTGCCGAGGTCAGCTGAAGTGTGCTCGGGCCTTTTGGTCCGTTTCTGAGGCTCTCCGGCACCCCCCGCCTCTGGCCGCATGCGGTATTGCATCCCATTGAACTCAATGCGGAACAAATTATTTTTGTTTCCATTGACTTATATGGGAAAACTCGCTTTGATATGCGAGTACTTTGGATTACGAGCATTCTCCTGGAAAGGACTATGCTCGTAAGGTTCCACTGTAATATATAATCTACTATATACTTTAGCAATTCCTTGTTTAACCACCTCCCACCCGGCCACTGCACATATACGGCCGGCTGGGCTCTTCCACCTTCTGAATGGACATTTAGGAATGTCCCTCAGAAGGAGTGGGATCGCACGCGCATTCCTGTGTAGCGGCGTGATCCCGACTGTCTTATATATGCCTGTAAAGGGGCGCATGTTTCCCGTGTTTACAACAGTCCGAGAGCAAAATGACATTTCTAAAGGAAAAAAAAGTCATTTCAAACTACTCGCGGCTATAATGATTTGTCGGGTCTCTGCAATACACGTAACAGTCATTGAAAAGAAACAGCATGGGATTCCCCCACAGTCAATTACCAGGCCCTTTTATGAATATTAAGGGGACCCCTGAGACAAAATTTAAAAAAAAATTGCGTGGTGTCAGAGAGCGGGGTCACCCATTTACGTAAATTTTAACGGTGTTCGCGTGTTCGAAGAAATTTTTTGCCTGTTCGCATGTTCTGTTGCGAACCGAACCGGGGGGTGTTCGGCTCATCCCTAATAGACAGCACAAGGGGGGACCCATGAAAAAAGGGGACTGAAGCTTCCCTTTAAAGGAGAAGTATGGCCAAAGGTTTTTTTTATATTTTCAGCCGACAGCGGGCTAAAGTCCACTGTCAGCTGACGTCACTCATATAGTCGGTATCCACCCAGAAGCCTGGACCGACCCTTGGCTCAGCCTCTCAGCGCAGCGATCCTCCAAGAGCCCGAGCCAGCCACTCCCACCCCCTTCACAGCCCAACGCTCCAGTGAGCGCTGGAGGGGCAAAGCAGAGAGCCAGAGACTGACAATCACGGCTCTCTGCTCAGAGCGGAGGGGAGAACTGAGCGATCAGTGGTGTTTTGTTTTTCTGGTCTCACTGCTGAGCCAGCGCTGGACAGATGAAGCATCGGATTGATGCTGCATCCACCCAGGTGAGTATGATTGTTTGTTTTTATGTAAGTCCATACTCTTTTAATTTACTAATCCTATAAATGTCGTTTTTCTCCAAACAGGATGTTTTGAGAAGTTGTTCAAAAAAGAAAAATTATCGCTGGAGCGAGTACCAAAGACAATTACAAAGTCCAACAATGATCTGAAATCAGTGGACGGCAGTGTAAACCCAGTGTGATAAAACCATTGTGCATGGATACAGAATTGAAATTCACCGGTATTCAGGACCAATATAAATCATGGTAGCGCAAGGATAGGGACCGTTTCTCGCCTTGACCTGCAGTGTGATAATGGGGTCTTCAGCTATCTTTTCACTTTAAATCTCCACATTCCCACCCATATAATAGGAAAAAGGGATTTTAAAGTGGAACTTAGTCCGTAGGGTTCAATATTGAGTTGGCCCACCCTTTGCAGCTATAACAGCTTCAACTCTTCTGGAAAGGCTGTCCACAAGGTTTAGGAGTGTGTCTATGGAAATGTTTGACCATTCTTCCAGAAGTGCATTTGTATGGTCAGGCACTGATGTTGGACGAGAAGGCCTGGCTCGCTGTCTTCGCTCTAATTCATCCAAAAGGTGTTCTGTCGGGTTGAGGTCAGGATTCTGTGCAGGCCGGTCAAGTTCCTTCACCCCAAACTCACTCATCCATGTCTTTATGGACCTTGCTTTGTGCACTGGTGTGCAGTCATGTTGGAACAGAAAGGGGACATCCCCAAACTGTTCCCACAAAGCTGGGAGCATGAAATTGTCCAAAATGTCTTGGTATGCTGACGCCTTAAGAGTTCCCTTCACTGGAACTAAGGGGCCAAGCCCAACCCCTGAAAAACAACCTCACACCATAATCCCCCTCCACCAAATGATTTGGACCAGTGCACAAAGCAAGGTCCATAAAGACATGGATGAGCAAGTTTGGGGTGGAGGAACTTCAGGGAACTTGACCCGAACACCTTTAGGATGATAAGAACAGAGACTGCAAGCCAGACCTTCTCGTCCAACATCAGTGCCTGACCTCACAAATGCGCTTCTGGAAGAATGGTCAAACATTCCCATAGACACACTCCTAAACCTTGTGGACGGCCTTCCCAGAAGAGTTGAAGCTGTTATAGCTGCAAAGGGTGGGCCAACTCAATATTGAACCCTACGGACTAAGACTGGGATGCCATTAAAGTTCATGTGCGTGTCCCAATACTTTTGGCAATATAGTGTATATAATCCTTTATGTAACAATATAAAAATAATGTCCTAAAAATAATGTCCCGTGCTGTAAATCTAATGTCAGTCACGTCATCTAGGAATGTAAATCCATCAGTAACGTGTAACTCGCTGACTTCATGACCAGCAGCACCAATATTGCTGCCCAGCTGCACTCCTGTCTGTAAATGACAGTTTCCTGGCTGCTGCAATGATGAAAACAAACTGGATGGGGATACTGGGTGACATAATTGACCAAATATAATCTTTAGGCTCCATGCACACTGCATGGAGCTCATAAATGGCCGTTTTTTGGAGTTTGGGCGTTTTTTTTTAACAGCCCATAAACTCCCCTCTATGTTATCCTATGTGTCTATGCACACATGGAAGTTTTTGGACGTCTATCAGCAGTGGAGTTTATGGGCTGCTTTCTGAACGCCCTAAAATCGCGTTCAGGAGTCATTTTTATGACCACCAAAAAACGCGGATAAACGTCGATATATGCTAAAAAACGTGGTTCACCAGCGTTAAACGTTTTTGATCCACTGAAAAAAAAAAAAAATGTTTTCACAAAAAAAAACAAAAAAAAAACACTATTGCAAAAAACGTTAATGGTTGAAAGACTCACTGCAAAGCTCCTGGCGTTTTTATAACATTATTTTAACGTCCAGTGTGCATGGAGCCTTACCATATTTAGTCAATGACGTTACCTGGAATCCCCCTCCTGCTTTGTTTCCAATCATAACAAAACCCGCCAGTAACTGTCATTTTTGCAGCAGGGTTTTTTTATGTCACATTTGCAGGAGTACATTGTAGTGGTCACAACATTACTTACAAGCTTAGGGCATCCCTCAAGCATGGTATTTTAAGGATTAGTAAATTTTTAATGGTGCCTTTTAAGCTGCATTAACCACTTGACCTCCGGGAAGATTTACCCCCCTTCATGACCAGGCCAATTTTTGTGATACGGCACTGCGTCGCTTTAACTGACAATTGCGCGGTCGTGCGACGTTGTACCTAAACAAAATTTATGTCCTTTTTTTTCCCCCCACAAATAGAACTTTTTTTAGGTGGTATTTGATAACCTCTGTGATTTTTATTTTTTGCGCTACAAACAAAAAAAGAGCAACAATTTTGAAAAAAACAACAATATTTTTTACTTTCTGCTATAAAACAAATCCAGCAAAAAAAAAAAAAAATCAAATGTATTCGTTAATTTAGGACTGGCATGTATTCCACTACATATTTTTGGTTAAAAAATCCCAATAAGCGTATATTAATTGGTTTGCGCAAAAGTTATAGCGTCTACAAACTATGGGATATTTTTATTTTGTTTTATATTTTATTTTTTCACTAGTAATGGCGGCAATCAGTGACTTTTAGCGGGGTTGCGATATTGCTGTGGACAGTCGGGAGACTAACTGACACTTTTTGGGGACCAGTGACACTAATACAGAGATCAGTGTTAAAAATATGCACTGTCACTGTACTAATGACACTGGCTGGGAAGGGGTTAAACATCAGGGAAGATCTAAGAGTTAAAATGTGTGCCTGACCAGTGCTTGTACTAGGGGAAGGCTAGTACTACTGTGGGTGCTTGTACTAGGGGAAGGCATGGATCGGTGCCCCTGATTAGCAGAGACACACAGTACTCCTGTACTGACAGAACGGCGATCTCTCTTGTTTACATAGACATTAAGTCCACGTACCCGCTGATCAGCTCCTGCTGTGTCTAATCACAATGGGAGCGGGCCTCCGGCGGTACATGTGCGCAACACAAACGGAGTGCAGGATCACGTACAGGTGCGTGATCCTGCGCTGCAGAGCCACCTTGCCGCCGTATATATACAGTATACTCGCCGCCGTATATATACAATATACTTGCTGCCGTATATATACAGTATACTTGCCGCCGTATATATACAGTATACTTGCCGCCGTATATATACAGTATACGGTTGGCAAGTGGTTAAATTATTCCTATTTCAAAATGACAAGGTTTACCTCCCATAGAGGGGTTTGCCACTATGTTCGGGGATTGGAGATTTCCCGCTGGGTTTGGTGAATGTCCAGCAAACTGAACTTTGCAAAAGTCCACTTATCACTTCTGTCATTCAACCTGGACTTGTAACATCTAGTGGAGTGAAATAATTATTGCAGGGGAAAGCTTCTCTGAGTGGTTTTGGGCTCGATCACATGTGTGTTGGTTATGAAAGTAACGTGCCCCTGGAATTTTTAGGCGTTGAAAAAGCATCAAGAGATCTTGTCAAATGCCCTTGAAAGTGTTTTTAACTGCTTGCTGACCGACGCACATAGATATACGTCAGCAGAATGGCACAGGCAGGCAAATGGGCCTACGATTGCAGTGTGGAGAGGAAGAACCGGGAGATGCCTATGTAAACAAAGCATTTCCCCATTCTGCCTTGTAACACGACAGAGATCTACTGCTCCGTGTCACCGGGAGCAGTGATCTCTGTCATGTCAGTGGTAGCCCCTCCCCTCACAGTTAGAATCACTCCCTAGGACACACTTAACCCCTTGATCACCCCCTAGTGGTTAACCCCTTCCCTGCCAGTGTCATTTACGCAGTAATCAGTGCATTTTTATAGCACTGATCGCTGTATAAATGACAATGGTCCCAAAATAGTGTCCGATGTGTCCGCCATAATGTCGCAGTCACATTAAAAACCGCAGATCGCCACCATTACTAATAAAAAAAAATAATAATAATAATAATGCCATAAAACTATCCCCTAGCTTGTAGACACTATAAATTTAGTGCAAACCAATCAATATACGCTGTGATTTTTTTTTTTACCAAAAATATGTTGAAGAATACGTATCAGCTTAAACTGAGGAAAAAATTTGTTTTATTTTATATATTTTTGGGGGATATTTATTATAGCAAAAAGTAAAAAATTTTGCTTTTTTTTCAAAATTGTGGCTCTTTTTTTGTTTATAGCTCAAAAAATAAAAACCGCAGAGGTGATCAAATACCACCAAAAGAAAGCTCTATTTGTGGGAAAAAAAGGACGTCAATTTTGTTTGGGTGCAAGGTGGCACGACCGCGCAATTGTCAGTTAAAGCGACGCAGTGCCATATCGCAAAAAATGCTCTGGTCAGGAAGGGGGTAAAATATTCCGGGGCTGAAGTGGTTAAAGTGGGAAGTGCTTGAAGAAGATGAGATGTAGAGGAAATGATCTGATTTGAGGAATGGTTAGGTTGTGGTGTGATAGCCCACATTTTTGTCATTTCTCTGCAAGATGGATTCATATACTTTGATCTCTTTGACACTTGGCTTGGCCCAGCTCAAGATGGTCATGGAAAGATTGTCACAGTCACCTGCTGGCATTGAAACTTGCTGGCATGGTCATTTGGTGGCACATTACATTACTTGATGGCAGGATCACTTACTGACATAGAAACGTAGAAGAGTGACAGCAGAAAAGAGACCAAGTACATACCTCCCAACTTTTTGAGATGGGAACCAGGGACACCTATTGGCAAAAATATGTAGGTATAGGACACACCCCCTGCCACGCCCCCTTAAAGGATAATTATACAACAAAAATGATTAGTTAAACCCACAAATGCTACTTTTTTTTTACAGTACTATTCCTTTATATTGGCTTTTGAACGTTACAAATGCACCAATTTAGAAATCAGATGAAAGGTGCATTTTATATACAACTATATAGATCAGACCAAAATGAGGGACAAATGAGGGGGAAAGAGGGACAGAGGGACTTTTTTTTCCAAATCAGGGACAGTTTTAATATTCATACATGTTTTTGCTTTTTTGTTTTGTTTTTTGCTTTTTTACTATATTGTCTGAGTATAGATCTATGTTTTGTCTCATGCATGTTTGAAGCCATTTACTGTTGTCTGACTCACTACCTCTGCTGGAAGTCTATTCCAAGCATCAACTATTCTTTCAGTAAAATAATACTTTCTAACATTTTTTGGGGGTTTTGATCTTCCCTCCTGCTAGTTTGAAATCATATCCCAATATTTTTGATCTTGGTTTCATATTGAAAATACTGCCCTTCTGAACTTAAAGCGGAGTTCCACACAAAAATGGAACTTCCGCTTTTCAGAACCCTCCCCCCCTCCGGTGTTACATTTGGCACCTTTCAGGGGGGTGCAGATACCTGTCTAAGACAGGTATTTGCACCCACTTCCTGGCATAGACTCCCATGGGAGTCTACGCTTCTCTTCCTGTCCCTCCGCACTGTCTCCTGGAAACACACAGCTCCCAGGAGATAGTAGGGACCAGTTATGACGCCCAGCGCGACTCACGCATGCGCAGTAGGGAACCGGGAAGTGAAGCCGCAACGCTTCACTTCCTGATTCCCTCACCCAGGATGGCGGCGGCAGCTGCCGAGAGTCGAGCGAGTGATCGGCGTCGGCTGCCGACATCGCTGGACCCTGGGACAGGTAAGTGTCTATTTATTAAAAGCCAGCAGCTGCAGTATTTGTAGCTGATGGCTTTTAATATATTTTTTTTAGGTGGACTCCCTCTTTAATTAACAGTCTTAATGTGTTTAAAGGTTTCACTCATATCTCACCTTTCCCTTCTCCTCCAGACTGCACATATTAACCACTTGCCTACAGGGCACTTTCACCCCCTTCCTGCCCAGGCCAATTTTCAGATTTCAGCGCTGTCACACTTTGAATGATAATTGCGCGGTCATGCAACATTGTACCCATATGAAATTTTTATAATTTTCTTCACACAAATAGAGCTTTTCTTTTGGTGGTATTTAATCAGTGCTGGGTTTTTAATTTTTTACAAAATAAAAAAGACCGAAAATTTAGAAAAAAAAAAGTTTTTCTTAGTTTCTGTTTGTAAATAAGTAATTTTTCTCCTTTACTGATGTGCGCTGATAGGCTGCATTGATGAGGCGGCACCTATGGGCACTAATTAGGTGGCACTGATGAGGAGGCACTAATATGCCGCACTGATAGGCAGCACTGATAGCCAGAATTAACTGGCATCACTAATGGGCACTGATGAGGAAGCACTATATGCCGCACTGATGGGCAGCACTGATAGCCAGAATTAACTGGCATCACTAATGGGCACTGATTAGGTGGCACTGATGAGGAAGCACTATATGCCGCACTGATGGGCAGCACTGATAGGCGGCACTGATAGCCAGAATTAACTGGCATCACTAATGGGCACTGATTTGTGGCACTGGTGGGCAATGATTGCTGGCACTGGTGGGCACTGATTGCTGGCACTGGTGGCGCTGTCAAGTCAATGGATCATGGCCCGCTCAGATACACCTAAAAAATGGACAGGCGGATCCAAGCGGGTCTATCGCGTGAAAGGGGCCATAGTTTCTGTTATAAAATGTTATAAAAGAGTAATTTTTCTCTGTCACTGATGTGCGCTGATGAGGCTGCACTGATGGGCACTGATAGACAGCACTAACATGCAGCACTGATAGGCAGACTGATGGGCACTGATAGGTGCCATGGATAAGCAGCACTGATGGGCACTGATGGGTGGCACTTATGGGCACTGATAGGTACCATGGATAGGCAGTACTGATAGGCACTGACTGGCAGCATTGACTGGCATCATTGATGGGCACTTATTGGCATCACTGCTGGGCACTGTTGGGGCTGCACTGATAATCAGGGCACTGATTATCTGTGCAGATCTCCCCTGTGAGGAAATGCCGCTGATCTTTTCTCCTCACACGCTGTCAGCGTGAGGAGAGGAATATCGATAACCGGCATTTCCTTGTTTACATGTGATCAGCTGTGATTGAAAACAGCTGATCACATGGGTACAGAGCCTTGTGTCATCAGCTCTTTACCTGGATCCTAGGGACAGAACACACCAGCCGGGACTCTGTGCAGAGAGGGAGAGCGCGTCTCCGCCGAGTGAATGAAGGGGCTCAGGTAAGTAAAACGGGGGGGGGGGCGGGGCTGGTCACTGCCAAAAGTTTTTTCACCTTAATGCATAGGATGCATTAAAGTGAAAAAACACGTAGGTTTAAAACCCCTTTAACATCCAGGGCAATCAAGGGGTTAAATATGTACCTAACTATGTGTAATGTGTGTACAGTGTGCTGCTTTTACTGAGTGATCTCTCAGTTTCCCATCCCTGCTTTTTATATACTGTGTATATATATATATATATGTGTGTGTGTGTGTGTGTGTGTGTGTGTGTGTGTGTGTGTGTGTGTGTGTGTATATGTATATATATATATATATATATATAACATCAGCATAAAATCGTATAAAGTAAAATAAATTCACCCCGAATTAATGTACATGATTGCTTCATACATGTTGAAATGTAACTAAAGACAATGTTTTTTTATTAGTTTTGGATAGAGTGGAGGTGGATTAGAACATCTGTCAAATTTCATCATAAAAATAAAGAAACCTTTTTACTTAGAATATTAATGTGATTTGATAATGCTGCCATACTTTTTTTACTTATAATAATAATATTTGATAATGCTGCCATACCTTTTTATTTATAATAATAATAATAATTAAAAAGGTATGGCAGCATTATAAAATAACATTATAATAATAATAATAATAATAATAATAATAATAATAATGTTATTTGATAATGCTGTCATATGTGTAGTCATGTGAAGTAGGAAGTTTTCATTGTGTCAAAAATGTTTTGATAAAAATAAAAGAACAAAAATGATACAGCGTGGAAAATGTTATTGGTTATTGTATCGGTGACAGTGGTTATCGGTATAAGAAGTGAGGAGAGTCCCTTCAAAGGGGCACAGACAGCAATGAAAAAACTTTAGTAGGGTAGGGTTGGCTTTTAGATTTTTATTGGCATCTTTATGTGTGTTTTATTTACTTTATGACTCTTTGTAGAATTGGGTAAGGGGTACTCATTCCTCTGGGAGAAGCAGATATCTGATTCAAGAAGAATACACATGAAGAATGGATTTAGACAGTATATACTTATCCCTAAGTTCAGCTTTAAGGCATGTGGCCTGGTATAGTATAAGAAGGGGGCCGTAATCTCTCTGCCCTCCCTTTCCGGACCAGCTCTGGATTTCTGGAATGGAAGCCGGGGGTTTGCTAAGGTTCCAGAGTAAGCCTGGAGCTGGAACTCAAATGATGGAGCCACTCCGGGGGCAAAGGTATAAAAACACTGAGCGCTGCCAGCACATGTTTTGGGTATTAAAAGTTAATGCTTTGCCCATGACAATCCATCACATTTCAAAAGGCATCTGCCTAGGGGAGGATAAAAAAATAATTAAACTTTTTGCCAAGGAGTAAATGCACATATGTGGCCCCACTGAAGTGGGTCTTCTACTGTGGGGCCCATATGTGAATACATGTGTTTGTGCTACAAGCAAAATTCCTGGCCACAAACTAACAATTGGGAACTGGGGGAACTGGCTCTTGATCACATGATCACTGTGATCACTGCACAGACTGCCAATGTACTATTTCTTCTTGAATGGAGAAAAAAAACAAAATGTGTGCAAAAAAAAAAAAAAGTTAAAGTGATTGTAAAGGCATTTTTTTTCTCTAAAATAACAAACATGGCTCCCGCTGCAGTCTCATCCAATGATGAGGGGGATACCCGGGACAGCAGAAGCTCTCGTGGACATCACTGGATTGGGCTTGGGCTCAGGTAGGTATTGGGGGGCTGGGGGCTGCTGCTGCATACAGGAGTTTTTCTTTACTTTCATGCATTCCAAAAAACCTGGAGCCTTTACAACCACTTTAAAAAAGCTAGATCAGGATTTAATCTAGGTCAGTGTCAGGATTAGGTTCAAGGTCAGAGTCTCTGTGTTTTTTAGGTAGAATTAGAAAAAAATATAGTTTTTTTTATTTAGTGTCAGTTTAGACAACACAAGGTGCCTTATTGTTTCTTGGTCCTACTACAAGTACAAACCACTGTCACTGTGATTGTCAGCAGCAGGAGAATTTATTTTGGATTGTTCTTTGGTTATGGGCTATGGTAATGGTAACAAGTATACAAATACAATAAAAATAAATAAATATAAATATATATATATATATATATATATATATATATATATACTGTTTACAGTGCATCCGAAAAGTATTCATAGTGCTTCACTTTTTCCACTTTGTTATGTTACAGCCTTATTTCAAAATGGATTACATTCATTATTTTTCTCAAAATTCTACAAATGGTACCTCATAATGACAATGTGGAGAAGTTTGTTTGAAATCTTTGATTTATTAAAAATAAAAAACGAAAAAAATCCCATGTACATAAGTATTCAAAGCCTTTGCTCAATACTTTGTTGAAGCACCTTTGCAACCAATTACAGCCTCAAGTCTTTTTGAGTATGATGCTGCAAGCTTGGCACACCTATTTTTGGGCAGTTTCTCCCATTCTTCTTTGCAGGACCTCTCAAGCTTCATCAGGTTGGATGGGGAGCGTCCGTGCACAGCCATTTTCAGATCTCTCCAGAGATATTCAATAGGGTTCAAGTCTGGGCTGTGGCTGGGCCACTCAAGGACACTCACAGAGTTGTCCTGTAGCCACTCCTTTGTTATCTTGGCTGTGTGCTTAGGGTCATTGTCCTGTTGGAAGATGAACCTGAGGTCCAGAGAGCTCTGGAGCAAGTTTTCCTCAATGATGTCTCTGTACATTGATCTTTCCCTCAATCCTAACTAATATCCCAGTTCCTGCCACTGAAAAACATCCACACAGCATGATGCTGCCACCACCATGCTTCACTGTAGGAATGGTATTGGTCAGGTGATGAGCGGTGCCTGGTTTCCTCCAGACATTACGCTTGCCATTCAGGCCAAAGAGTTCAATCTTTGTTTCATCAGACCAGAGAATTTTGTTTCTCATGGTCTGTGTGTCCTTCAGGTGCCTTTTGGCAAACTCCAGGTGGGCTGTCATGTGGCTTCTGTCTGGTTACTCTACCATACAGGCCTGATTGGTGGAGTGCTGCAGAGAAGATTGTTCTTCTGGAAGTTTCTCCTCTCTCCACAGAGAAACACTGGAGCTCTGTCAGAGTGACCATCGGGTTCTTGGTCACCTCCCTGACTAAGGCCCTTCTCCCCGATCACTCAGTTTGGCCAGGCGGCCCGCTCTAGGAAGAGTCCTGGTGGTTCCAAACTTCTTCCATTTACAGATGATGGAGGCCACTGTGCTCATTGGGACCTTCAATGCTGCAGAAATGTTTATGTATCCTTCCTCAGATCTGTGCCTCCATACAATCCTGTCTCTGAGGTCTGCAGACAATTCCTTACACTTCATGGCTTGGTTTGTGCTCTGACATGCACTGTTAACTCTGGGACCGTATATAGACAGGTCTTTGCCTTTCCAAATCATGCTCAATCAACTGAATTCACAATATGTGGACTCCAATCAAGTTGTAAAAGCATCTCAAGCATGATCAAGTGGAAACAGGATGCACCTGAGCTCAATTTTGAGTGTCATGGCAAAGGCTGTGAATTGTTACAGTACCTGCCCACAAGATTGGGGGCAGGTGGGGGTCCCCCCCAAAATCCATACCAGACCCTTATCCGAGCACGCAGCCCGGCCGGTCAGGAAAGGGGGTGGGGACGAGCGAGCGCCTTCAGCCCTCAGCGTGGAGGGCTTTGTTCTAAGGTAAGCTTCACATAATGTGCATTGCCTTGCAGGTTTAAATAAGAAAAAAAATGCCAGTTTACTAACGCTTTGAGGATTGAGTTAAGTTATTGAGGACTGCTTAACAAGATCAGATATTTTATCTATGAGGGCCTTGGTGTTGAACACAAACACATCATCAAGTGGTACGCAGGCTTCTGTGATGAAAGATGCTTATTCTCTGATGCACAGTAGACATGTGCACTGCCAAAAAATGTTTTAGTTTCATTAGTTTTTAGTTTTTTTTTAGTTTTTCGGGTCGATCATTATGATCGCAATTCGTAAATTCAAAAATTTGAAAATTCGTAAATACAAAAAATGTGAAAATCCGAAAGAAAATCTGAAAATTCTGAATAGTAATTAACTAACTAACTATTAAAAAATTATAGGTATTTGAATTTCCTTTAAAATTTGGCTGTTAGCAAACGTGACAAATTTTGAATTTATCCAAATTTCCGAATTATCCGAAAATAAGAATGCCGCATCTAAACAAATGGAAAGGAACTAATTAATAATAAATAAAAATAATAAAAAGTTTTTATTGTTATTATTGTTATTTATTATTAGTATTAATTTGTTACTTTCCATTCGTTTAGATACGGCATTCGTTATTTCAGATAATTCAGAACTTCGGGTAAATTTGGTACAGTCACAGCCAAATTTAAAAGGAAATTACAATACCTATAATTTAATAGCTAGATATTTCAGATTTTCGAATTTTTGGGTTTAAGGATTTTCGAATTCTGATTTTTCAAATTTACGAATATTCTAAAAAATTTGTTAAACGGGTTTTTCGTTAATTTGGAAGTCTCTGAATTAACGAATTTGTCGAAATTCGGTACAAAAATGAATTCGGAACGGAACGAATTGCACATATCTAATGCACAGTCCATGGCTGTAACCCCACATAACCTCCTCTTGTCAAGGTGATAAATGTTTATGCCCCAGAGGAGGTCACCAAATAAGCACATCTCAATAGTAAATGCAAGCAATGCTCAGCTATCAATGATGTAAACAATAAGCATAGCAGGGGCACACTGTTAAGCACCGTGATCAGGTATAAATTAATCACTTCAATACCAGGCACTTTTGTCCCTTCCTGCCCAGGCCAATTTTTAGCTTTCAGCGCTGTCGCACTTTGAATGACAATTGCATGGTCATGCTACACTGTACCCAAACTAATTTTTTATCATTTTGTTCCCACAAATAGAGCTTTCTTTTGGTGGTATTTGATGACTGCTGGCATTTTTATTTTTTGCGCAACAAATAAAAAAAGACCGAAAATTTTGAAAAAAAAAAAGTTTTTCTTCTGCTATAGGCCGGGTGGGAAGTGGTTAATGTATGTTAAAAAAAAAAAAAAAAAACACCTGTAAGCAATTGCATAATGTGCTAGTATGCATCTCGTACTAGTACATTATGAAATACTTACCTTGAAACAAAGCCTTCCAGTAGCACTCTGTCCCCGCTGACAGTGCTGACATCTTCCCCCAGTCTTTCTTGTGTGCTCAGGCTGTGTGATTGGCTGGAGCCACAATGATGTCACTCCCGCGCGCATGCGCTCTCGGTTCTGGCACGAGGCACTGAAGGTCCAGCAAGGTATGCCAGACCTTCAGAGCGTATGCGCCGGTGAGGTCACTGGCGGAATGCAGGGCGAATATCTCCTACACGGTGCATGTTTATGAGATATTAATTTTACCTACAGGTAAACCTTATACAGTGGAACTTTGGATTACGAGCATAATCCGTTCCAGGAGAATGCTTGTAATCCAAGGCACTTGCATATCAAAGCGAGTTTTCCCATAGAAGTCAATGGAAACAAAGATAATTTGTTCCGCATTGACTTCTATTGCATGCAATACCGCATGTAGCCAGAGGTGGGGGGGGGGGGGGGCGCTGGAGAGCCTCGGAAATACTCGGGGACAGCTTGGCTGAACTCGGAACGGAGTATTTCCGAGTGTTTCTGAGTATTTCCAAGTGGTACTTCTGAACGGATTCGAACCGTTCCGAGTGTCATTGGCGCCCCCGCAACTCTGGCCAAATGCGGTACTGCACACCACATTAGCTTGAATTCTACTCATTTTGTGAGACAACACTCGCAAACATCAGCATTTTCGAAAAAAAATTCCTCATCTTTCAAAACGCTCATTAAACGCGTTACTTGTTAACCAATGTTCCACAGTAATATGGAAAAAATCTATAGTGATTGCACAGGTGAAAGTGATAAATAATCAAAAAACAGCAGCTGACAATCACACAACAGTACTTTTCTGTAAAGACAATAAAAAATAAAGATTGCCACGCTAATATAAATGTGATATATAATAATAATATGGCAGTGATCAGTCCAATCAAAAAGTCAAAAAAAAATAATGTGTGAGATATCCTTTGCAGTCGTGTCCCAAGGGTGCTAAACAACTAAACACCCAAAGTGCACCTTTCACCATAATAAGAAAAGGCTGTGCCCTTACCGTATAGCTAGACTCCACATTATAGCAGCCTAGTAAGACATGGGTTCATACAACATGAATGATCTGTCCTCTGGATGTAGACAGGGTGATGTTGATATCAGCTCCACTGGTAACTCCCTTTATCTCTCGCTCATCACAGGTAAGGTGCAAAAAAGAGAAAAAGATCACCACATCGCCCACCACCCCCGATGATGTCAGTTATGACGAAACTAGTAGGGTGGAGTTTATGCTCAATCACACCACGCTAGTTTGTATGCGATCTGCAGATTTTTTTCCCAGGATCTTTTTATTCATGTCTTGTTGGACTTGTGGAATTTTATTTTCAATAAACCATCACGGTTTTATGCTATGTGGTGATCTTTTCCTCCTTTCTGCACCTTGCCTGTGAGCGAGAGATAAAGAGAGTGACCAGTGGAGCTGATATCAACATCACCCTGTCTACATCCAGAGGACGGATCATTTGTGTTGTATGAACCCATGCCTTACGAGGCTCCTATAATGTTGAGTCTAGCTGTCCGGTAAGAGCAAAGCCTTATAATAGGCTTACCTGTAGGTATAAATCACAAAGCGGCCTTTACTACTGCTTTAATATTTGGCCAAGTTCAGCAGATAGTTAGTATTTCGGATTTCTATGATTAAATTATTATTTTCAAGCATCAAAACCATTAATGTGATGTTCCTGTTTGCCTCCAGGATTTTAGCCTTGGGTCCTTTTGAGTTTGAGAGTTAATGCGCGAAGCCCTTGTACCTTGTGCTACAAAGCAAGGCTTCACTCAATCCAACACCGTCTTCAGAGGTATTGAAGACATAATGACAGCTTGGCAGCCTGACAGTGAGCATTTTTAGAAGAAGAGGTCAGCAATGGCAGCCAACGTATTTTCTCACTACCAGTGTCCTTTAAATGCTTCTGGATCTGTGTGGTATAGTTTATAAAGGGAAATTGAAAAGCTTCCTCTTTAAAAAGACATCTTGCCATTTTGCAAAGAAATCAGCATATACTGTAAAACACATGGCACAAAAGCAATACAATAAATAATCCATACTAAGTTATAAAAAAAAAAAACACATACGTGTGACATACTGACCTGGCCATTTTATAGATAGGCAACTCCTATCCTCATATTGATTAGTGGTTCCAAATTAATAACTACTGCAGTAGGGAACAGACACAAAAGATACACTCCGCATCTTTCCAAATAACTGTTCTGCTTTATTATGACACAATTGAAGGTTTTTATGCACATGATTACGTAGGTATCACAGTAATATTACAATTGTACGTTTATGGTAACAAGGGACGTAACATAGGCAGACTAATTCTAATCAGGACTCAAAAGAATGCAAACATGTACTGAAAACATTATTAGTGCCGTGTGCACAGTGAGGGCAGTGTGCAATACATACAAAATATTTATAGATAGGCACACGGCACTAATAATGTTTTCATTACATGTTTGCATTTTACATGTTTTCCTTGCATGCCCCCCTCAGATATACAGCGACTTGTAGTGCAAAGTGGATTTGCCTTTCGTAAATAACCCCCAGTGTATTTACCATACATGTGGGATCTTTCTATACCAGGGTTCCTCCAGAGGTTGGTAGGGGTTCCTTGAGCAATGAGTAATTGCACTTACCCTGTCTCGGTGGGGCAGCAGGTGATGGGGGCGGGTGGCGAGCGGTGTCCTCCATACCCCTCCATGTCTTCTCCCGTCCTCTCCTATGATTGGAGGCCTGATAGGTGCCCGCTGTTTCAGCCAATCAGGTGACGGGAAACAGACCCGAGCACCTGATTGGCGGAGAGGCGGTTCAGTGTTAGGAAAGTGAATATTCATTTGCTTTTCTAACACACCTGGGTGAACTGCGAGCGCCAAGTATGACGCTCGCTGTTTATTTTTTGACGCTTATTATAGCCTATGGCCGCCGCTGTAATTCAGGCGCCCGGCCCCCAAAAGGGCGCCAGGCGCCTGAATAGGGGGTGACAGCGGCGGCCATGGATAGATCTTTTGGTGATAGAGGGGGTGGCTGGAGATTGGGGGCGGTGCCCGTGTGCCCTTATGGACTCACCGCTACTGGTGTCTGTGTGTCATTTATTGTGCTGTTCGACTAACCCTATTACTAGGTGTGCCATTAGGGGCTGAGACGACTCTTGGGGTTGAAGGGCAGAGCAACGGGCTGAACAAACTTAAAGTGGATGTAAACTCTCTCCTATACCCAGTAAAGTGAAAGCCTCAGATGATACACAGGAATGAAACAAATCTCTCTACATTAGCTTTACATGTATATCTGCTGTCTTCATCTTTATATACTGTTTAGAAAATGCCTTTTGTGTTAGATTTTTCTCGTCCTGGTTCCCCTGTAGGAGGGGATTATTGTCATACACTGTGAGACAGCTGATTGGAGGAAAGGCACACACCCCCTCCCCACACATACAGAGGTTGGCTGTGAATACATTAGCAATGTGCTAATCTATTTATAGCAACCTCCCCCCCGACACAGACTTCTATCTCCCGTCTCGGAGAGCTTGTCAAAAGTTATCATGCTGATAACAGCAGAACGGAGCAGGACAAAGCTATGGGACACAGGGCTTTGAATAGAGATAACAAAACACTATAGATATATGTGCACAGCTCATTTTTATGAATCGGGTTTACATCCACTTTAAGCGACTCCTACTGGGGTAGCGCTACAGTAGTACTCCATTTCACTGCCTCTGCCAAATGACCTTCTCCACTCACATCTGGCATAGATTTTTTTAATGGCGGGTACATTACCTACATTTTGTGAGTAGAACCTGTGCTGCTACCCTACACCCCTTACACAGCTGGTTATTGGTTAAGTACATTTTGTCTGTACCTTACCTAAATGTAATTGACCACAGAACATGTGAAATTCAAAATTGTCATCAGGTTGGATGGTGTAACCATCACCTCACCAGTGCCCTTAGGACAGGTACTATAAACCAGGGTGATGACTGCCAGTAGTGATTGCACAGGCTCTTCCCTTTTTCTGGAGGACCTCTGCACCTTCTACCTTCACCTTCTACCTTCACCATCACGATACAGATCCCAGTGATCACTGGAGTTCACACTTGACTGATCTCAGGACATCTTCTCACAGTCCATCTCTGCCAGGGCTCCCATAGGCAACCACATCAAAAATCTGCACTCTTCTTCTCTTTGTTTAAATGGTTTTAAAAGTGAGGACAAAGAGACTCAGAACTTTTTTTTCAAGGGCTATAAATGAGGAAACAAAATTATACTGCAGTATATAGTCAATAGAAAACCTGGGTTATTGTTTTGTTATACAGGTTTTATTTTACAGATGGAAATGTTTTAGTATTTTTGTCACAATTTTTATTATGTGTAGCAAGGTTTTCAACCTCCTTCAGTCTAATGGGAACTTCTAGGGCCAGAGACAGCTGACATCCTTCTGTATATGGTGGGTTGTGAGGCATAGTGGGTACAAGATGGATAAAGTTATTGGGCGCCAGACACTTCTTGAATGCAAAAGAGGTTTTTATTTCTCTTACAGTCTTTTTATTGGGGAAAGAGGGTTAGGGCCAGGGCACCCTTTAGTAGTTGCAAGATCAATTTAGCAGACTCCGAGACTTCAATAGGAGGACAAGGTGCCACATCTGCACGGGCAGGAATGCTGTCTTCTATGGCAACAGTCTTTAATAGTTCCAAACACAAAGCGTAACAATTCTTCAACCTTCACTACAACTTCTCCTTGTAGTTCTTCAGCCCATTGAGCTCCCAGTCTCTCACTAGACCCTTTGATTCACTAACATTGAATCCCTTGAGCTCCTCTAGACTTTGCGGTGGTATCTTCCTCAAGCTTCACCTCGCTGCCTCTCTTCTGGGGTCCCTAGCTTGGCACTCCAGATACTTCTCAAGCTTCACCCCTGTTGGCCTGCTCGGTCCCTGACTTGACACACAAAGCTGCTCTGCAAGCTTCAACTTTGCTGGTTGGGTCCCTGGCTTGATCACCGCCTGAAGTTTCCCAATTCTCCACCGTGCTCGTTCAGTGAGAATTTTACTCTGGTGCTTGCTTCAGTTACTCACTGTGGTCCGTGGTAATAAGGCAGATGGTCCCTTTGTAGCGACAGCTTCCCCTCTACCTCTGACAGGTTCTCCGGCTGTCAGAACCGTCACTTCTGGTTGGATTGTCAGCAGCAATCCAAACCCTACGCTCTTCTCCTGCTTCTGGATAGGCCTCAGAGAGCCTAGCAGCCAGATGCCCCCAGGATAGGCCCAAACTCCAGCCTAGCAACCCGGGGCGACACAGCACACGTCCACCCAGACGGCTGACCAGATGGCACAGAACATCAATCACCTGACTCCAACCAAATATATAGGTGCTCCCAGCAGGCCATGGGATCCAAAAAAAACCCTGCCCATTGGCTGAGATACCCTACATATCCATAACCTGACCTTGGGTTGTCCTTTTTTATGTCTAGTACCACCAAGTGCCCGGCCACCCAGTGGTAGAAGAGAGAAGTACAACCAGGTCAAACTGAGGATGGAATCAATTGATCCCCTGACAATCAGCCAAGTTAACTACAACCGGCAGGTAAATTTAAGAGCAACCCTTCCTAAACATCAGGGTGCTACATCTGTATTGTGCATGTGATGTGTTGTTTTTGTTTGGTACAATGTGAGGAGTAGCACTGAAATTCTATTGTGAATTTATTTTACAATGACAACAAATCTCTCTTATCTTATCTTAAACCATTGGCACTGTATAGTCTCTATCAAACCATCAAACAAGTCCCTCCTGGTATCCGTTGTAGCTTTTCTATCCCCTCTTCACCAATGGTCATTGGAAGACTCCATCCACAAGCCTTCACCACCCTTCACAGTGAGATACAGTAGGGCTATCAGTTTTGCAAAAAATCCCTGTTATCTCTTTACATACATATGTAAGATAGGAGAGCACTCGCATATGGCATCGGCACAGCCTATGGCATTAGGGTGTGCATCCCTTAGCTCAAACACTTACAGTATGTGGGCTTGTGTATATATTGATGGTGTCAGTAGAGCAGTGGATGGTCTCAGTAGGGCAGAAATTGATGTCAGTAGGACAGTGGATGGCGTCAGTTGTTTTTATTTTTATTATTTCATTTTTTATTATTTTTTTATAATTTTTTTTTATTTAACTATTTTTCAACAATTTTTTTAGGAGCCCTGTTAGGGGGTTTTGGTGAAATATTAGAGGTCTAAGCAGGCCGAATCTGCGTCATATCAGGTGATAACGGTGTGCCCAGGAACACCTGGCACACCCTGCGTACACGCTATGCATAATACACACTGCTGGATTCAATATCCTGGGGTAATCCATGCAGAATAATATTCTTCAAAAATATTGTAAATGTATAAGAGTGTATGATCTGCATGTATGGAACTGTACGCTATCTTAACAATGAAACCAGTAAGAGCTAACATAAAACACAATATTCACACGTCTGATATATGCTTATTAAGAAAAAGAAAGATTTATGATACCTGCACATAGTGCTTAATATAATGTGAAAGGCAATGTTTGACCGCTTTCCGACCGCCTCACGACGATATACGTTGGCAGAAGGGCTCATACAGGCAAAATCACGTACCTGTACTTTCCCCTTTAAGAGGCGGCCAGCGGCAAGCTCCGTGAGTTGGGTCGCGGGTCGCGCAGACTTGATTGCCGCGGGGATACCCGCGATCGCCTCACGGGGAGGAAGAACGGGGAGATGCTGATATAAACAGCATCTCCCCATTCTGCCTAGTGACGGTGTCACTGATCTCTGCTCCCTGTCATTGGAGCAGAGATCAGTGACGTCACACACACAGCCCATCCCCCTGACAGTTAGAAATCACTCCCTAGTACTGATTTAATCCCTCCCCGCCCCCTAGTGGTTAACCCCTTCACTGCCAGTGTCATTTACACAGGAATCAGTGCATTTTTATAGCACTGATTGCTGTATAAATGACAATGGTCCCAAATATGTGTCAAAAATGTCTGATGTGTCCGCCATAATGTCGCAGTCACAATAAAAATCGCTGATCGCCGCCATTACTAGTAAAAAAAAAATTATTAATAAAAATGCCATAAAACTATCCCCTATTTTGTAAACGCTATAACGTTTGTGCAAACCAATCAATATGCGCTTACTGCGATTTTTTTTTACCAAAAATATGTAGAAGAATACGTATAGGCCTAAACTGAGGAAAAAAAATGTTTTTTAATTATTTTTTGGGCATATTTATTATAGCAAAAAGTAAAAAATAATGCGTTTTTTTCAAAATTGTCGCTATTTTTATTTATAGCGCAAAAAATAAAAACCGCAGAGGTGATCAAATACCACCAAAAGAAAGCTCTATTTGTGGGAAAAAAAGGACGTTAATTTTGTTTGGGAGGCAGGTCGCACGACCGCGCAATTGTCAGTTAAAGTGACGCAGTGCCGAATCGCAAAAAGTGCTCTGGTCAGGAAGGGGGTAAATTCTTCCGGGGCTGAAGTGGTTAAAAAAGGCTATTTTTTTTACATACTGTCACCAGTGCAGTACGGCGTCATTATATAATTGGTGTTCATTTTTTATTAAATTTCATTTTTTTTTCTTTTTTAAGGTTTTTTTTTTTAAACACACTGTGACCACAGCAATATACAGTAATTTTACCATAGTAACATTGTACTTGAAAGTGATCAGGATTTTTCTTTTTTTTCACTAGTTGTGATTGGCTACAGCTAATCATATTGTACAGATGGGCTGTGATTGACCCTGTCTGTACCATGTGATCACTGTGACCAAATTAAACACAATGAATGGCATGAATCACAGCCATTTAGTGTTTCCAATTGTCATGTGATCTGCTTTGATTGACAAACAAAGACTTGGAGGCAGGGGCGTAACTAGAAATAGCAGGGCCCCATAGCAAAATGTTGTATGGGGCCCCCCTGCAAACAGCCCCCCCCCCACAGCTGCCCTAGTGTCAATGCAGCGTGACCTGTGCCACATATAGCGTGACCTGTGCCCAATGCAGCATGACCTGTGCACAATGTAGCGTGACCTGTGCCCCATACAGCATGACCTGTGCCCAATGCAGCGTGACCTGTGCCCCATACAGTGTGACCTGTGCCCAATGCAGCGTGACCTGTGAACCATACAATGTGACCCGTGCCCCATACAGCGTGACCTGTGCCCCATACAGCGTGACCTGTGCCCCATACAGCGTGACCTGTGCCCCATGCAGCATGACCTGTACCTAATGCAGCATGACCTGTGCCCCATACAGCGTGACCTGTGCTCAATGCAGCATGTCCTGTGCCCAATGCAGCGTGACCTGTGCCCCATGCAGCATGACCTGTGCCCCAGACAGCATGACCTGTGCCCCATACAACGTGACCTGTGCCCAATGCAGCGTGACCTGTGCCCCATACAGCGTGACCTGTGCCCCATACAGCGTGACCTGTGCCCCATACAGCGTGACCTGTGCCCCATGCAGCGTGACCTGTGCCCAATGCAGCATGACCTGTGCCCAATACAGCATTGCCTGTGCCCAATACAGCCTGGTCTGCCTGTGCCCCATACAGCCTCACCTGTGCAGAGGAAGAGGCAAGCCACCCGGATCAGCAGAGAGCGGGATTGCCCGCTGTAATAGCTTTCATTTGAATTTCCCGTCTTCCCTGGGCTCATCATCACATAGCCCCACCTCTTGGCCTGACGCCTTTGATGACATCACACATCCCGCATTTGATTGGCGTTCTGTCTATCAAAGGCGCCGGGCCAAGAGGTGGAGCTATGTGACGTGAGCCCCGGGAACACTGGAAGTTCTAATGAAAGCTATTACATCGGGCAATTCAGCTCTCTGCTGATCCGGGTGGCTTGCCTCTTCCTCTGCACAGGTGAGGCTGTATGGGGCACAGGCAGACCAGGCTGTATTGGGCACAGGCAACGCTGTATTGGGCACAGGTCACGCTGCATTGGGCACAGGTCACAGCTTGCCTCTTCCTCTCCTCTCTCTTCCCCTGGCTGGGAGACTGTAACGGCGGTGCTCTCATCCTCACTGGGCCCCACTTGGCTGCGGGCCCCATAGCGCCCGCATGGGTCGCTATGGTGGTAGTTACGCCCCTGCTTGGAGGGCACACCGTAAAAAATGCATTAAAGATGGTGCAGCTATAGGACTATACAAACAGAACAAAAGATTACAGCGTACACATATAAAAATTACATTTAAATGTTCACCTGTGTTATAGGAGGAGTCCTTTAGTTCTCCCACATAGAGGGGTGGTTCTGTGGTTGATAAGCAGGATCTTTCATTCTATTAATAGTCTACGACCCACTGATAATGGGGTACTTTGACGCAGTAAGTGGGCTTAACCGGGTTTATTTTTCAAACTTGTTGTTTACAAGTTAAAATCATTTTTTTTTTTTTTGCTTGAAAATTACTCAGAACCCCCAAACATTATATATATTTTTTTCTAACACCCTAGAGAATAAAATGACGGTCATTGCAATACCACACGCTCCTGCCAAGATAGCTGCCGGTCCACCATGCTGCAATCATCCCTAGCTTCCACGCCGGATCTTTTTGGTGAAGAGCCAGATTCCTCATTGCCACCATCTCCCGGGACCTCTGCTCCCCTGGCGCTGCCGGCCCATCCATCTCCCAGTGATGACGGCCTGGAGGATGGCCCGGAACCGGAGCCTACCCTGCTGGATGTCCTCAAAATAATCAAAGTAAATCATTCAGACATTATGGGTAAAGTTGAGGAACTAAAGCTGGACATTACCATAATGCGCCAGGACATGCACAAAATGAGGGACCGGGTCTCTGATACTGAACTACACCTGGCAGGTAAATTTAGGAGCAACCCTGCCTAAACATCAGGGTGGTACAAGTGGATTCCCTTGGTGGGTGAAATAGATTCACTCAAGGCGCGATATCTAAGAACTAACTGCTGCATACTAGTGCCAAGTTGCGGCCATCAGGATCATCCCACCATGAGGTGAGCAAGCTGGGGCGCAGTAGTAGATGTAGCAGGTAGGGATCAAGCAGAAGCATAGTCGGTAAACAAGTCCAAGGTTGGTAACAAGTAGTTGCAGGTTGGGATCAAGCTGAAGCGTAGTCAAGGAACAAGCCAGAGGTTGTAACGAATGGTAATGAACAGCATTGATGGCAGCAGGAAGGTAAGGAGCAAGATATTGGCTGGAGAAAAGCAAAATAATCTGGCAAACAGAAAGTGCAAAGGCATGGCTTAAACAAGAAGTTCATGGGAGGAGCAAGGAGTTCAAAGTTCACCAGAAACAAGATAGAAAGTAAGTTTGTCCAAGGGTCTGGGCAAGGATATGCCCAGCATTTCAGGTGGTACTTCAAGAAGAGCTAGTGACAGACACAGCAGAGGTTCCGAGTTCATATCCTGGTCCTGACACTATTTTTGCCACCACACATATGCACTACATGAACAGCAGAGGATCACACCCCTTAAGTCAACTTTTTATTTTTAGTTGACTTGAGATGAGTTAAGTTTTAATAGTTTTTTTATTTCCTTACCAAACTGTTCTTCCAGATTAATATTTCTGTACATAAACAGAAGACACAACAGTGTAAGCCAACGGGCAACTAGAAATGCATGAAGGGCAGGGTGGAAGCTCTGTTTTATATTATCTAACGCAATGAACAAAAGTTGTTGGACTCTCAGCATATTGGTCTGGTGCTCTTTTTGAACTTTGTATACTTAACTTTCAAACTTGAGGTCTCCTGTTTAAAGGCGTACCCTGTTGTGTGGATCACTGGAGCCATTGTGCCCCATATAAATTAGTTTGATATTCTTTAGTCATGGTCCATTGATGAGTCAACTCCAGTGCCTTAGTTACATATATGGTGGAAGTCCAGGAACCTTTCCCAGAAATAAGAGCTAAAATATTTATTTATTTTTAAATAGTAATTTGCCTCTTAAAGGAAGTAAGTGTTGGAATGGCATACCTGCAGGCAACAGTCATCATCACATTCATATTCTAATAGAAAATACTATAACAACTATATGAGAAAATGAGAAGTTCCCCATGTACCTACAAGGGACATTGGGAAATGGGGATTTTATTGTGCCAAAATATAAGTCAAAGAAAGCCATCCATAAAAATACATACTTTATTTTCACATTAAAATCGATATACTATAAAAAAAACAAATGTCATTTGCTATGATCTGGTATAAGGGTATACATATGACTCAATTGTAAGAGAAGACAGGTGGATTTCACTTAAAAAGAGCTTCTTCAGGGACCACTCTTTAGCATATCATAGCTGACAAATAACACAATAGAAAAATCATTACAAAATATTTATACTCTACATGGCATCATTCGAATGGCAAATATTTACAAATCAAGAATATTAAAAACAAAACAGTCATCCCATGCAGCTGTCAAAAAGATTTAGTCAACTAAAATCCCCAGTACATGTTTTAGTCCACTAAATTGTAATGCATTATTTAAGTATTTCTGTAGAAATTCTAAACTCATTATATACTCCTCGGGTATACAGAGGAGGCCTGTAAATGCTGCACAGTGCTCTGGACAGTCTGAGGAGCAGAGGCCTTTAGATGCTGCACAGTGCTCTGGACGGTGGTCTAGGGAGGTCTGTAATGCACACAGTGCTCTGGAAGGAGGAGGCCTGTAAATGCAGCACAGTGCTCTGGAAAGTGGTCTGAGGAGCCCTGTAAAGCGCACAGTGCTCTGGACGGTGGTCTGAGGAGGCCTGTAATGCGCACAGTGCTCTAGGCGGTCTGGACTCTCAGGACTCGGAAGGCCTGTTATGCACAGTGCTCTGGACGGTCGTCTGAGGAGGCCTGTAATGATTCACAGTGCTCTGGATGGTCTGAGGAGGCCTATAATGCGGCACAGTGCTAAGCATACCACACCACTAAGCACGCTATGGTCGCTACCTTGCTTGCTGGGAGGAGAAACATTTGCATTTTATAGGTGGAGCTCTGAGGAAACTGGAGGTTTATATAAGTAAATCTCCCTCCCTAACATTTTCATTTGTTGGCAAAAATTGGAATTGACTTGCGTCATAGTTTTTGTCACTTGCCGGAAATTTGAGGTTATTTTCATTTAGCTTTCATCATTGGAAATATGCTGCTGGTGAAAATTATGGCGAAAATATTTTTGTCTACGAAATTAACACTGGTGATAATAAACACTAATCTTCCAAACAAGTGAAAAAACCTTGTTCATTAAATTTTTCCTGCACATGTCTGGCTATGCAAAGTGTCTACAGCTTCATCTTATCAATACACTAAGTAAACTTCCACTGTTGCTATGTGAATATTTTTTACCAAATCAACCTCAGTCAATCTGGAATCTTTCACTCTACATTGGAAATCGTTGCTGACAATCAGAAATATGTTGGTGGTTTGGTGCTGCCCCAGCACCCGACCACAATAGGACACTGCTAATACAGACTGTGTGTTGTCCATCAGTCCTCGAGAGGCCCCATCTTCTCCATGGAGGATCCTTGGCTTCTGCTCATTGTTGACTGATGTAAAACCTAGATCATGTATGATGGAGCAGGGGACTGGCCTCCATTGATGTTTCTGTCTGCTCACATTCCTTATTTCTAGACTCCCATGTCTCCTGATTTCCAGCATCTGTTTTATTGGTGTTGGCACTCAAGTCTGGTTTGTGGGACTCCACTGAATTTTCATTTTCACTCACTTTCAGTGAGTTAGCCTGATCCAGCAGTTTTTTTCCTGAATGAGGTGACATATGAAAAAACTCTGTATGAAGAAGGAATGAACCAAGTTGATGACCAGTAAACCCAAAATACGGTACAACTTATCTTCATAAGAGCTTTACTAATACCATACACATATCTGTGTGGACCTGGGCTTTAGAGTGAGGTAACAGACTTACACAGAGGTTACTTACTTCAGAGGGTAGTTCTAGAATTCAGGGAGAGGTCTTTAGAGGAAGGTCATAGAGTGTAGCTGAGGTTCACACACTTTACAAGGAGGCCTTATGGTTTAGAAAAAGATCAACAAGCTTAGAGGGAGGTCAAAGACTTATAGGAAGGTCATACACTTATAGTTTTATTTTGTTCATTCCTCCATGCAAGTTATACAGCACGGATGACTGAATCTACTGCTGCAGACATTGTATTGAATGAAGCTACTTTTTGCAACTAAGTTGCCGTTCCGACCATGGAATTTCACAGGCCAGAACTGCAACCAGTAGCTAGCTATACACTGTGCACATTGTAGCTTTGTATAAGGAAATCGGATTTTAGTTCCAGTGTGTGCTGTGTAGGGAGCAGAAGCTCTTAGTGCCTGTGTTCAGGCTGTGTACAATGCAGGGATGGGAGTAAGAGGTCTGCCTAGTGCACTGCCAGCAGTGACCCCTGTATTGTTCCCTCCTAACCCCCTTTACTGTGCCCTCCTGCTCCCTTTACTGTGTCCTCCTAACCCCCTGTACTGTGCCCCCCTAACCCCTTGTACTGTGCCCACCTACCCCCCTTTGTGTGCCCTCCTAACCCCCTGTACTATTCCCTCCTGCCCCCCCTGCCCTGTGCTGTTCTTTCCTGTTCACCCTGTGCTGTGTCCGCTTGCCCACCCTGTGCTGTGTCATTCCTGCCCCCCTGTACTGTGCTCTCCTGCCCACCCTGAACTTTGCCCTCCTGCCCACCTTATACTGTGCCCTACTGCCCACCTAGTTCTGTGCCCTCCTGCCCACCCCATACTATGCCCTCCTGCCCACCCCATACCGTGCCCACCTACCCACCTTGTACTGTGCCCTCCTGCCCGCCTGTACTGTGCCCTCTTGCTTCCCTGAGCAAGAGGCATTTATGACTGGGGGAGTTTATACAGGGAGGGATAGTGTAAAAAAAGGAGTGGGAGCAGTGTGTACAGGGAAAAAGCGGGTCAGTGTATAAATGGTGTCAGTGTATAAGGGGGGGGGGGGGGCAGTGTGTACAGGGGGTGAATTTAATTTGAGATCATTCCCTTAGATGTTTTTATTTGTTGTTTCTAATCAGACTAAAAGCCATGCCCAATAATCCCCCTATAGTACTTCTAAGGTACTCAGTTACCCCCAGGTCTTGCTGCTTGGCAAATCCCCATTGCTGCAAACATGTGTTCCAAAGTCTACAGTGTACCAGACAAGTAACACACAAAGGTCAGCCAAGACTGGACACAGAGTACAAACTGAAGACTTACTAACTAGAGCAATAGACAGACGGAAATGAAGAACAATTCAACAATCACCGAGATATGTGAGTGGTTAACTGTTAATTGCAGTGCAAGACAAATAATACACCAACAGGACAGTACAAGCAAAAAGACTGGAATGTAATGTGACAGTAGGAATGGCAGTGGGGCAGGACATCTCAACCAAGGCTTCATTAATAAATACAGGCAGCATTTGAAACTGTCTTTACTCATAGGAACTCTGCTTTGTTCTACTGAGAATTGGGTATAACACTGTATTGGGTATTCCTAAACAATGGTAGAAACTGGGTGATAGCAAAATGCTGGCTATAATATTGAGCACTTACAACAAATAAAGGGGCTTATGTCAAATTGGTAAGCAGTCCAAATGACCTCTTTGCCTCTTCCAGGAAACAGTAAAATAATTTTTAAAAAGAGGTTATCCTAGTTTAAATTTTTAATGTATTGAACAATAGGCGCCAAACAGGAATTAAGCAATCATGGCTTAGTGAAATTAGCATTTTCCAATTTAAAGTTACCATTTTACATAAATGGATAAACCATGTGATGACACTGGCCAGAAATGGTAAAACTGACCATTTCACATGTTGATAAATATGTCTCTGTGTGTTGGGGTTATACTACTGAAAATTTGGGTTTTTCTACTGAAATATAAACACTAGGGATCAGGACAATAGTAAGCAGATTTGGAGCTCATGTAGTTTTTGATTTTTTTGTGATTTTTTTTTTTGGTGTGCGGCTCGCCTTTAAAATCCATACCAGACCTTCATCTATGATAAGGATCTAATATGGACATTGAAGGGAATCCCCTAGCCACGTTGCTCACAAACAGTCTTAGGGCCAGTTCCTAACACAAGAGGTCCAGTGCATTTTTTTTCTGCATCAAAAACACATGGGCAGTAAATTATATGGGTTCCAATGGCATAGTTCAAACCAGTGCAGGAAAAAAAGTGAAACATGATGAATTTTTTTCATTTTTTCTGCACAGAACTATACTAGATTGGAGCAAAAAGAATAAAAAATGCACCAAAACACATCCAAACCCATAAAAAAAACATATTACAGCAAAAAAAACCACTAATGCACCAGAACACAGCAAAAACATGCATGCAGGAACACATCTGGACTAAATGTTTCCCTATAAACCATGTTAAAAAAATCTGCAGCTTGCTAAATAGTATTTTTTTAAATTCTTTTTTGTATTAGTACATGTTCCCTATGGCAGTGCTCAGATACGAACATCCTATCCTTTCTTTCCCAAAAACTTGCAAGTAACAAGATTAGTCTCCAATAGACCCTAATAGGATCCAGTTGCTATGTTCAGGATTCGCAGATGTTTTTCAATTGTTTGGCGAATGTCCAACAAAGCGAACTTTGCTTGGATTTGTTCATCACTAGCAGACACCACATCTAAGGACAATTTTTATTGTTGGGTTTAGCCATCTTTTAAAACTCACCAAAACCAAATAGAATACATCCTCTGTGCCAAACAATTGAACAGCTCAATTATAATTGTGGGACAGATCGTGATCTGTTAATGTGCAACTCCAGGATATAACCAAGATACATTGTATTTAATATACACTACAATGAAAGAGAATTATCAGAAGTACAAGCTGGATTTAGAAAAAGCAGAGGTTCTAGAAACCTTGTGAGGCATTTAATTAATTCTCAATTGATATTAAACCCTCAGTTTTTAGGCATCTTCAGCAGATGATTTAATCACTTACTGAAAATTCAGCTAATCCTTGATAAAATGTTCTAGTTTAAACTAGTCCTATGATCACTGGCACTGCAGCAGGCTTCCAGTTTTAGGGTGGCTCCTTTCTCTTGCAGCATCCTATGGAGCTGCCCTTGTATGCTAGAGTTGTGTCTCTACACTATCTGCATCAATAGAAACACACAGTCCCTCCTCTTTTCTCCAAGCTAACAGATTGACTGCAGACTGCGCTGTCCACTCAGTGGAGATTCAGGGAAGCAGCACTGAGAGCAACATTGAAAGTTGTAAACAAGTTCTGGGGTAAGAATTTTAACACCTAGTTTACTGGGGAAGGTTTAATTTATTTTGCCAAATGTGTTAAGCTAAAAAAATACTGATGGTTTAATACTACTTTAACCTGTTCCCGCCCAGCCTATAGTAAAATGAGGGCCGAACGGGACTTTCGCTGCTCTGGGTGGACATAGCTGTAGTTACTAGACAGGTCTGCAGGGCCGCTATCAGGGGGAGGGGACAGCCCATACCTTAGTAGGGAGCACCGGCTGTCCCGAGGGGCCCGGCCATCCTAAGGGGTCTGCGACCCAGGTGTGGAACAGCGATACCATGATCATTAAACCAAGTATTTGTACTTTTAGCAGTGTAGGCAGGTGCCAAGTCCTGCTGGAAAAATGAAATCAACATCTCCATAAAGCTGGTCAGCAGAGGGAAGCAAGAAGTGCTCTAGAATTTCCTGGCAGAGGGCTGCGCTGACGTTGGACTTAAAACACAGTGGACCAACACGAGCAGATGACATGGCTCCCCAAATCATCACAGAATGTGGAAACTTCACACTGGACCTCATGTAACTTGGATTCTGTGCCTCTCCACTCTTCCTCCAGATTCTGGGACCTTGATTTCCAAATGAAATGCAACATTTTCCACAGTCAGTGATGATTTGGGGAGCTGGTGTTGGTCCACTGTGTTTTATCAAGTCTAAAGTCAGCGCAGCCCTCTACCAGGAAATTCTAGAGCACTTCATGGTTCTCTCTGCTGACCAGCTTTATGGAGATGCTGATTTGCTTTTGCAGCAGGACTTGGCACCTGCCCACACTGCCAAAAGTACCAATACCTGGTTTAATGATCATGGTATCACTGTGCTTGATTGTCCAGCAAACTCGCCTGACCTAAACCCCATAGATAATATGTGTGGTATTGTCAAGAGGAAGATGAGAGATACCAGAGAGGCCTGCAACAATGCAGGCCACTATCAAACCAACCTGGGCTTCCATAACACCTCAGCAGTGCCACAGGATGATCGCACCCATGCCACGCTGCATTGATGCAGTAATTCATGCAAAAGGAGCCCCAACCAAGTATTGAGTGCATACTATACTATTTTCTGAGATAGAAACGGGCCCTGCTAAACTATTATTTCAAAAATTGTAATTACATGCCCCTGGTAAACAGGGCCAATAAAATTGGGCCTTGGGTGGTGGTGGTGCCACAACACTGTAACCCCTCACAGATACTCTTGTTGGGCGCAGGAACGGGCCCTGCTGTGAAATATTATATCAAAATTGTAATAACATGCCCCTGTTAAACGGGTGAAAAATTGGGCCTTGGGTGGTGGTGGTGGTGCCCTAAACCAAAAATATTGTTGGAAGCTAGCATCATCAAGATTGAGGAGGAATAGGATAGGCAGCATAGGCAGTCTTCAGGGGATCCCAGATCCATAGCAAATTCAATCAGTTACATCAGCATCAGGTGCTTGATAGCTGCTGATCCAGGACTGATTCATTTTTATAAATGTGAGCCTATCAATGGAGTCTGTGGACAGGCACACTCTTTGATCTGTTACAAACCCTCCAGCAGCACTGAATGTGCATTCAGAAAGCACGCTGGATGCAGGACAGGCCAGTAGCTCGATTTCATATTGAGCAAGTTCTGGCCAGTGGTCCATCCTCAAGACCCAGTAACTCAGTGGATGATCTGTTGGAAAGGTCTCCAAGTCTGCTCTTGCCCCTATATATTCCTGCACCATATAATGCAGATGCTGGCGATGGTTGCTTGAACCAATCAAACCTTGGCACTGAGGACTGAAAAATTGTTTACAGGCATCGGTCAGCTGGCCACCTTCTCCACCGCTCATCCTTTGACTGAACAAAGCCTCAGCAACACGTTGTCCAGCACCAGGAAATGGTAACCTCCCAGGGTCTGGAAATGCGTTACACGAACCTTTCTTCAAGGTCTCCGGAAGATGTTTCATCCTCTGCTCCCTCTGTGAAGGCAGGATGAGTTTTTCAACTTTACCCTTGTAACGTGGATCAAGAAGGGTTGCCAGCCAGTAATGATCCCTCTCCTTGATATCACTAATCCTAGGGTCCTTTCGTAGGCTTTGCAGAATCAGGTAGGCCATGCAGCGTAAGTTTGCAGAGGCATTCGATTCTGAGCCCTCACTAGGGTCACTAAAGATCACATTATCCCTAACTACCTCCTCCCAGCCACGTACAACTAACCATCCTTTGAATACTGCTGCTGAGTGTTATCCTCTACATTCATGCTGACACAATCCTTCTTCTCCTTCTCTTCTTCCTGTGTGTTTGGCGGGCCCACAGGAATGCTATCTGGATAAAGGTGGCCTTGAGAGAAAAGGAAGTCCTCCTCTTCCTCCCGCTGTTCTGACTCAAGTGCCCTGTCCATGATTCCACAAAGCGTGTGCTCCAGCAGGAAGACTAGAGGGACAGTTTCACTGTTGCATGTATTGTCGCTGATCATCATCCTTGTTGCCTCCTCAAATGGTGACAGGACAGCACATGCATCCTTGATCAGTAGCCACTGGCATGGCAAAAAGAAGCCAAGCTCCCCTGACCTTGTCCTGGTGCCATACTTGCACAGGTACTCATTGATGGCCCTCTGCTGTGTGTGCGGCCGCTGCAGCATTGGCAACGTTGAGTTCCATCTGGTGGGCATGTCACAAATGAGGCGGTTGGTGGGCAGGTTGCATTGCCTTTGAATGTCAGCAAGCCAAGCACTGGCATTGTATGACCGGCAGGAAATGACCACAGACTTTTCTGGCCTGCCTCAGGAGATCTTGTAAGCCTGAGTACCTGGTCAAGAACAACTGCACTACAAAATTCAGATTGTGTGCCAAACATGGAACATGGGTCAAGTGCCATACAACCATTCCTGGCTGAAGCTGGCGTAGCGTCAACCACCTCTGAGCCTGCCCCTGCAGAGCTGACAGAATCTCTGCCCCCAGTGTGGCTCCTGTCCCCTAGGTAGATCAACTCAAGCAGCGCATGGCATCCTTTAGCCTGACTGCTTGCGTAGCCCCTTGAACCAGCACTGCTGGTTCAGAGGACAAATCTGCAGAAGAGGCTATAGAGGAAGAAGACGAGGAGGGGGTGGAGGAGAAAGCTGTGGCAGAATCACCACTAGCATTTTGGAGGCGTGGTGGCGGAACAAGCTCCAACAACACTGAACCCTGTCCTGTATCCTTCTCAGCTGCCAGCAGAGTTACCCAGTGCGCCGTGAAGGAAAGGTAACGTCCCTGCCCATGCCTGCTGGACCACGAGTTAGTGGTAATATGAACCTTACTGCTGACCACCCTGTCCACTGAGGCCAAAACATTGCCTTCTATGTGCCGGTAGAGAGCCAGAATGGCTTTCCGTGAAAAGAAATGGTGTTTTGGAACCTGCCACTGTGGTACAGCACATTCCACAAATTCACGAAGGTGGGGAGAGTCTACCAGATGAAAAGGCAGCAGCTGCAGTGCTAGCAATTTGGCCAAGCTAGCATTTAGACGATGAGCATGTGGATGGCTGGGACCAAATTTTTTTTTACGGATCAGCAACTGGAGTAATGAAATTTGCCTGCTAAAATCAATTGGTGGTGTACTGCTAGCAGATTGGCTGCAAGTACTTGGGACACCTATTGCTATACCTTCATTCCTCTCAGTGCAGGTTTTTGAGAGGACTGGAGGTATAGTAGTATAGTAGGGTTGGAGATCCCAGATGAGGAGCAAGGAGAAGTGCTGTTGCTAACGGACTGCATGGCAGGTCGTCATATGTCTGGTCAAGCATGAGGTGCCCAAGTAGCTGCTGTTTTGGCCACTTCAGACATAGGTTGCAAACATCAACGGTACAATCTGCTGCACGCGTATCGAAAAAGGCCCACACCAAAGAACTTCTAAAAGTCAGCGGGAAGTCAGCGGGAAGTCAGCAGCGCCCTGCCTCTGCGGAGCTCTGCGGTGTGATGCAATAGGGTGGCTGCCCTTTAGCTGCCCCCTAGAGGACATCCTGGCATGTTGGAGTTGTGCCTCCTCCTCCTCACTTTCCTCCTCTCTTCTCTCAGGCACCCAAGTACAGTCAGTGACTTCATCATCCCCTCCCTCCTCGTCACTGGAGCAATACATTGTGGTCGAATAATTCTGAGGACTCCTCCGTGCATGATGGTGGGCCTACGGAAGGAGTGACTGTGGACAAGGAGCTGGTGGAATAGGCCACTTTGGCAGCTGCGTTGGAAGGCAAACTACTCTGAGCCTCGATGACAGAGGATGAGGAGGATGAGGACAGCTTCGTTATCCACTCCACCAACTCTTCTGCATGTTGTAGCTCAATAACACGGCCAGCAGCAGAAAAAAAGGACAAGTGTGCCCCACAGTAACCTGAAGAGGATGCACCATGTCCACGACCACCACTGTTGACTGTAGACACAAAGGCTGCTTGCCCTCTTTTAGTTGTCTGTGAGCGTCTGCCTCTCCTTGGTGGCCTTCCAGACTATTATATACTTTGTACACCGCCTGAAGTGTATTAAAAACTATACACCACCGAATGCACTGTATATATATGCTACACTGAATGCAGAGTATATATATATATATATATATATATATATATATATATATATATATATATATATATATATATATATATACTAGAGCTTACCAGTGAGCTGAGTCTACGCCAGATATGCAGTTTAAGGACTTTTTTTGGCCCATGTTTATTGAAGTAAAAGAAAAACAGTCCATCCAGGATTCTCTCGCAGGGGTTTCTTCCACAAAGCAATAATGAAATAAATGGAAAACACCGAGCCACCTGGCTCTCTGGTCAGCACTGCTGTTCAGGCATTGACCTCCGTCCTCTTGACCCTGTAACTGTGTCCCTGTCTGGTACACACACTGTACCTGTGGTGACACTCTCTGTTACAGCTTCCTGGCTTTTGTTATTGCCACATGGCTGCTTCAGGCCTGTAGCCTAGGCCTTAGGTCTGCTCCTTAGAACAAAATGGTTTCCTTGAGTTAAGCTCTCTCCTAGCTTACTCCTGATCAGTGCCTTGCTGCTCTATCACAAAGTACATCTACCTCCTGCAGACATGCATGCTCTGGCTGCACCCATGCAGTCTCTGACTCCTGCAGAGGAATGGGAGTCCACCTGACTTCCATGCACAGACTTCCTGTCTGTCGGGTGGGGCCCTGAGTCATAGCCAGGTCACAACTAAATAGCTCAGCACACAGCTGTGCAATCAGCGTGCCTTTATCTCCAAAATCTGGTGTAAACCAGCAATATTCCAGGTAGCACAGGGTCCCAATGCCACAATATATATATATATACACACATATATATATATATATATATATATATATATATATATATATATATATATATATATATATACACATATATATACACCACCTTAAGTGTATTAGAAACTGTACAACACTGAATGCACTGTATAAATAGGCTACACTGAATGCAGAGTATATATATATATATATATATATATATATATATATATATATATATATATATATATATATATATATATATATATATCAAATACACTGCCACTAACTGTGAATAACCTGCCTGCTTAATCTAACTCAATCAATCTCTCTGTCCATGCCAACAACAATACACACGGCTGCTCTGTAAGCAGCCTTATATAGTGTGGGGCGTGGACTTAGTCCCCCTAAACCATGATTGGCCAAAAGCACCCTGCCTTAGCCAAAGCATGCAGGTCAGGTGCATGCTTTGGCCAATCATCATACAGCAATGCACTAGGATCTCGCAGTGTATTATGGGGCGTTCCGCGGCGCTAAAATTTCCTGAGAACGCCCCATAATGTTCATTGTCCTGTGAATGGGCGAACACCCGATGTTTAAATCAAACTTGTGTCATTCCTAATTGTGATTTAAAAAGCCACAAATGTGGCAAATTAACCTTTAATTGCCATTTTAACCTGTGTGTGCCACCTTTTGTGTCTGTACCAAGGCCAAACATTCCAGGGTATGTACATTTTTTATCAGGGCCATTTGGGTGATTTTTGTTATCATTATGCTTTAAAAAGGATCCAAATAATAATAAATAACTTCATGTGATTGCTATCCTTAAATAAAAGAAAGTTTTATGGCATGATCAGTCATATTTTCAATATTAATGCTAAAATTTCACAATTTCTGCCAGGGTATGCAAACTTTTGAGCATGACTGTGTATATATATATATATATATATTAGGGTTGTCCCGATACCACTTTTTCAGGACCGAGTACAAGTACCGATACTTTTTTTCAAGTACTCGCCGATACCGATTACCGATACTTTTTTTTTAATGTCACTTGACAGTGTTTTTTTTTTGTTTTTTTTTAACAATGCTTTCTTTTTTTTTTTTTTTTTTTTTGGGGGGGGGGGTTGTTTGGGTGTGAACGGTGTCTGTGTGTTTTTTTTATTTACATTTTTATTATTTTTTACAATAATATTTATTTTTATTATTTATTGCAATATGTGTGTTTTTTTTTTTTAATCAGCCCTGTTGGGGGGCTTTGGTGAGATATCAGGGGTCTTAACAGACCCCTGATATCTCCCCCTTGAGACAGAGAAAGAGACCGAGGATAGAGATTCCCCAGTCCCTTTCTCTGCAGCCTCAGCTGCACTGAGAATGAATGGAGAGAAGACAGCGGCTCCTCTCCATTCATAAACTGAGACATCGTAATCACAGGAGGTTACAATGTTTCAGTTATGTGAATGGACAGAGTCAGCTGACTCTGTCCATTCACAAAGGAAGGACACGGAGAGAGAGACAGCGGAACGGAGAGGGACAGAGGAAGAGAGAGGGACAGCAGAACGGAGGGGGACAGAGCAAGAGAGAGGGACAGCGGAACGGTGGAATGGAGGGGGACAGCGGAACGGAGGGAGACAGCGGAGGGGGACAGCGGAACGGAGGGGGCATGGAGGATGCGGTGACAGTCAGCGGTGATCGCGCGTGGGGGAGTTACAAGCACCGATCACCGCTGTATGTCACTAAAGCAGCTGAAAGCCGCGGGGGGAGAAGCTTGTAACTCCCCCAAACACCGATCACTGCTGACTGTCAAGGTATCGGGTGAAGCATCGTGAGCATTTGCCCGAGTACAAGTATTTGGGCAAAACAACCCTAATATATATATATTACACTACCTGCACTGTATATATAGTCTAAACAACACTGACATATATATATATATATATATATATATATATATATACACTAAACTGCCTGCACGCCACTAACTAACCTGCCTCTAGCTAACGATCTCTCAATCATTATACTATATACACTTACTTACTTACACTTACTTACTTACACTTACACCCACCGTGTACAGTAAGCAGCCTTATATAGTGTGGGGCGTGGACTTGGCCCCCCTGAGCCATGATTGGCTAAAGGCACCCTGCCTTTGGCCAATCATGGCTCTCACAGCAGAGCGTGCTGTGATTGGCCAAAGCATGCAGGTCAGGTGCATGCTTTGGCCAATCATCCAACATAAATGCACTGCGATCTCACAGTGCATTATGGGGCTTTCCGTGGCACTCAAATTTGCCGGGAACGCTCCATAATGTTCGTTATTCGCCGAACGACTCAAACATTGGGCCCATCCCTACTTGTCACCAAGATGCAGCTTGTTACTTGTCACCAGAGATGCAGCGCTCACTTGTCACCAAGATGCTGCTTGCCACCAGATTCTGAGATCTCCATGCTTCTGTATCGCCAGAACCATAGCTAAAGGTTGGCATTGGTGATATTGTCTTTTTTTGCATTTTTGCAAAGAGCAGCTCTCGTGGAGGCAGAGGGGAACAAACAAGAGGCGGAGCCCCAGTGGCATGAAAGCGGCTGCCAATAGAAATGGGGCCTCCGCCAACCCCCCGCCTGTGGCCTGGCCCATAACCCGGGCTCCGCCTCTTATTTCTTCCCAGCCTCGGCCTCAAGAAGAGCTGCTCTTCACAAAAATGGGGGCGACCCCGGATCTCTAGCGGCGGCTCTGCGATTCATCATGGAACACCGGGAGAAAACCAATTTCCCGTGAATTTTCCCAGGACATGTTAAGACCAGGATTTAGGTCTTAACGTGAATACCGTGAATGTTCTGGGAAAATCAGGACTGTTGGCCAGAATGCACTACTTGGTACATAGTCACCCATTGGTACATGGTCACTCATTGCCAAAATCCCAAGTACTATCACGTGGGTGGTGAAGGATTGTACCTATTCCCACAAAAATACTGACTATCATAAAGTCTCTTAAAGTCTGTTTCCAGACTGTTAAGTAGTATGCATTGTTCTTTACTGGTGTTGGAACAATAATGCAACACAGAATACCAATAATGTGACAGTAAAAAACTTTTCTTCTCAAGGTACAACTTAGTACTACAGCAGACTCCTACCTACACAAAGACATGGATGCAGTGCGGTATAATGCAGGAAATTAGCTTCTCTACACCAGTAATAAACTGCCCACTCAGAATCTCATATTGTAGTCTACATGATACTCACCGGTGACTTGCAGAGCTCCTGTACTCGTCTCTATTGGTTGCTCCAGGCTGGGATGTTCCACCCTGCAGATATACTCCACACCCTGATCTCTCTCCAGAGAGGGGGAGAAGGTCAAACATGATTTGTACCCATACAGCTTATCACTCTGTCTCTCTAGTGGATTATTAGTAATTCTGTACATCCCATCTGAAGGTACAGGATACATTTCTCCGGATTGCTCGTCTTTTCTCAACCACATCACATTTACAGCATCCGGGAAGTATTTTGTTACTGTGCACTGTATGGTGGCTTCTTCACCGATCCTCAGGGGCGGGACTGACATCTCCACCTGTGGCCTCCAGGGAAAGTCTACACAAATCAAAAAGTAAAACCCAGTTATATAACATGTGCTGCACTGACTGGATTTACATAAAGAACATAGAGATGACGTTTAAGTACAAGTATGATTCAGAATCTCCATTTCAACTTAAAGCAGAACCTCACTTAATGAGTAATTTTACTTTCGTGGGGAAAAAAAAAGTGAAAAAATAAATAAAATAAATTAGAAACCCACACCCCCATAGCGACGCCACTGCAGAAACATAACTTACTGCTTGTGTGATTGGCTCACTGATTTTCCCAGAAGTCTGCACCAAGATACAAGTCAGATTTTTTTCATCTCCTGCAGCAAAAATTTAATTTTTGGTGAGATACTCCCAATAGGAAATCAGATCTAAAGGGATACAGACCCAGCAGCTTTCCTCATTAGAGCCTTGCAGGTGCAGCAGCTGACTGATAATTATGAAACCACTCTCATTAGGCTCACTTTCCCACATGGATACAGACACACACACATGGATTTCTTCAGAACAACAAAAGGTAGGAATCTACAACAACGTTTGTTAAAACCCTTGCAATGTACATCGATCACCCAGAGGGGAATGTTTTTTTCTAATGAGGCTCGATTTCAGCGGCGACATTCAGATGGTGGGGTCAGAATTTGGCATAAACAACATGAAAATATGGATCCATCCTGCCTTGTATCAACGGTTCAGGCTGGTGGTGGAGGTGTAATGGTGGGGGGGATATTTTATTGGCACACTTTGGGCCCCTTAGTACCAATTGAGCATCGTTTAAACCCCAAAGTCTACCTGATTATTGTTGCTGACCATGTCCATCCCTTTAAGACTACAGTGTATCTCATGGCTCCTTCCAGCAGGATAATGCACCATGTCACAAAACTCAAATCATCTCACCACTGGGTTCTTGAACATGACAATGAGGTCACTGTACTCCACAGTCACCAGATCTCAATCCAATAGAGCACATTTGGGAAGTGATGGAATGGGAGATTTACATCATGGATGTGCAGCCAATAATTCTGCAGCAACTGCGTGATGCTATCATGTCACTATAGACCAAAATCTCTGAGGAATGTTTCCAACACCTTGTTGAATCTATGCCACGAAGAATGAAGGCAGTTCTGAAGGCAAAATGGGGTCCAAACTGGTACTAGCAAGGTGTTCCTAATAAAGTGGCCAATAAGTGTTTGTTGTAGGTGGTGGTCGAATGGCTGGTGGAGGGGGGGGGTGGTAGCTGGCTGGCTGGGGGCTGCCCGCCAAGAGATTTGAGCACCATCCGCCACTGGTCTAAGGTCTTCTGACATTACCAAGATGAAGAGACCATTGCCCATTACCAGATGAAGAGACAATTGCCCTGCAATGTCCATGAAAACACCAAAGGACAGTCTACCGCCATAGCATATGGGAGCACTATCTCCTAGGAGAGTGGAGGATAGGCTACATAAAAAAGGCACTCCTACTGTTCCTCAACACAAGCATTTTACTCTTGCTTTGTGGGTCAGCCCTACTGCAAAGGAAGACTTTTAGTTTCTCTAAGTTCTGCTTTAAAGTGGTGTATGAACTTTATTGTTGGGAATGGTTAAGAATCTGGTGGCCTTGTGAGACTTTTCATAAATTAATCTCTTTTATCTGCCACCAAAAAGTCCACCTAGCCATTATTTCCCAGTTATGCCCTGTACACACGGTCGGATTTTCAGACGGAGAAAGTGCGACCCGATTGTGTTGTCGGAAATTCCGAATGTGTGTGGGCTCCATCTGACTTTTTTCTATCGGAATTTCCGACACACAAAGTTTGAGAGCAGGCTATAAAATTTTCCAACAACAAAATCCGATCCTTTAAATTTCCGATCGTGTGTACACAAATCTGACGCACAAAGTGCCACGCATGCTCAGAATAAATTAAGAGACGAAAGCTATTGGCTACTGCCCCGTTTATTGACCCGACGTACGTGTTTTACGTCACCGCGTTCAGAACAATCGGATTTTCCGTCAACTTTGTGTGACCGTGTGTATGCAAGACAAGTTTGAGCCAACATCCGTCTGAAAAAATCCGATGGATTTTGTTGTCGGAATGTCCGTTCAATGTCCGATCGTGTGTACGGGGCATTAGACTGCATTTACATCTGAGTGAGTGTTTCCAGGTGATTTTGGAAGGTTTTTTTTTGCGTTTTTGCACATTTTTTCAGCCGTATTCAGGCTTGAGTGTTTTGTAGACACCCTGCTCCATATAAATATTTGGACAAATTTTTCGTTATTCGGATATACCTGAATACCCGAATTACAGTTTAAATGAAATTTACGGAATGCTCAGAATAACGAAACAAAATGGCATCCGAATTTCCGAATTTCGAATTTTACATTGAATTCCAGTCGAATTCGAACTGTAAATATATTTTTGAAATCAAAGACTGTGTGTGTTATTAGGGTACTATTTTGAAATAATGCTGTTTTTGTTAAGCCAAAGGTGATTTAAAGACTGTAATGATTTAAAGAAATGTTTTCTTTTGTTTGTTCACTTTGCCACAATAATTAGAAAAAAAAAAAAAAATTAAAGTTTTAGATTAGACCAATTCAAAATTTATCGATTTGAACGTTTTGAATAAAAATAAAAAGTAAAAAAATCAGTAAATTCGTAGAAAATTCGAAAAAAACGTAAAACGAATCCTGAATACGAATCCCGAATACAGTCTGAACAAATCAAGCAAATTTAATGAAACTAAATAACTAGAATAACGAATCTACATGAAACAAAACACATTTTTTCGTCATGCACATGTCTGATGATTTGTTTTAGCCAATGGAAAGATGGAAAGATGGAAAGATGGTTACTTGGAGGAGAAAATGTTTGAAAAATTCTCATTTTCAGGTGCTCCTGTTGAAGTATATTGCCTGGTACACAATACTATTTTTTTATCATTTAACCCAGCGGGTTGAACAAAAAAACCCAAAAAAACTGACAGGTCAGGTCGTAGCCGCTGTACTAATAATCCCATTTTAGTATAGCGATCCCCCCTGCTGAGCTGATGGCCCCCCTTGCCAGAACACTCCAATCACCGCTCTCCACCATTGGCTGAGGGTGCTGATCGGGAGTTAGTCGACTGCTGGTTTTCCATCATGTTCGTCCGACAGAAAGTGGTTGGACCGGGTGCCATACACATGGGCCGAATGCCAGGCAATTTTTATTGAAATAGGCGATGTCTCCCAACATTCGGCCCGTGTGTACGGGGGCTTATGGGCCCAAAACTGCCACATCCAATGACAAAAGAATGTCATTTACTTTCTTGTTCTTCAAGCACCTGAGCACTCATATGTGGACAGATACAACTAGGGATTGAGACTTAGCATTCCATTCACAGTGACAGATGTATATTAAAAACATACACATGGGGGATAATTTACTAAAACTGGAGCACTCAGAATCTGGTGCAGCTGTGCATGGTAGCCAATCAGCTTCCAACTTCAGCTTGTTCAATTAAGGTGTGACAATATAACCTGGAAGCCGATTGGTTTCTATGCAGAGCTGCACTCTCTATTTCTAGTAAATCAACCCCATAATCTCTATAATGGTATATGTAGGTATACAGGTAGTGTACAGCGTTGGTATTTTGGCATTGGGAGGCTACTTATAGAGTAGCAAAAATTTACACAGCACTTTACATATTGTACATTTATCCGTCCCTGCCCTCAAGGAGTTTACAATCCAAGTGGTTATAAACCCCAGACATGAAATATGAACAAAGCATATCCTTCTATAGTGTTTTTTTGTCTCAGTCCAGAGCACTAAGTGTCATTTCTGTCTGCTGCCTTCTTCCTCTGCTATCAGCACGAATCACTTCTGACAAGTGTTCCTGAAAAAAAAAAAATGTGACAGGGGAGGGACCTCCAGCTAATTCACAGCCTCAGCTCTGTTCCTGTGTGTTGTGTGAAAGGGGAGGGTCTCCTCCCTCCAATCACCTCTCAGAGCTCTCCTTGCTGAGTTCTGCAGTGTGTCATTTCAGAGCTCTGCCCTGTTTTCTGAACTCTCAGATAAGCCTTATAAATTGAGCACTTGAATGAATGTAGAGAAGAGAAGAACACAGATAAACAGGTACAACTTATGTAGCAGAATTTGTTTCATCTCTATGTATCTATGTATGCCCGTCACCTCACTGGGTATATGGAAGGGTTTAAGACCCTATCTCACATACATACTAGGGTCAATGAAGACAGATGCCAATTAACCTCCCAGCTTGTCTTTGTAGTGTGGGGAAACGCATGCAAGCACAGGCGGAAGCATGCAAACTCCATGCAAATGGTGTCCTGACTGGGAATTGAATTGGGGTTCTAAGTGCTACAAGGCAAAAGTGCTAACCACTATGCCACTGTTTGTAATTTTCTATCCTCTATTACAGGCAGTATACTCAGTTACCCCTCTTTTTTTTTCTTGTTTTACTGTTTTTTTTTGATAGAGGGTTGTCCACAGATTAGTGGTGAGCCTTTATCTGAGGAATATATTAATTTTTTTATTATAAGCTTATTTCTCTTACCTTTATCTCTTATAGAGAATTCCTTGTATTCCTTCTCATCCATGGACTCGTGTCTCCAGGTCACTCTTACTCTGAAGTCCGGATGGTGTAAGAGATTCTCAGGGATGGTACATGCACTATTAACAGTGAATGTTCTATGTAAATTAGGTGTATAATTCTCCAGTGATGGGCAGCGTTGTTCCAGCTTCTCTCCTGACCAGTAACACCACTCAACCTGGATGTGTTTGGGGTAGAAGTTCTCCAACATACAAGAGAATATTACCACCCCACTGCCCACTGAGGCTTTTATTGGCTTCCTTGTCATTGGCTTACCTGGAAGAACATTAAAGACTTATAATAGTGAAACAAACATACTAAATTCATAATTCGCATTTGGCTGTCTATGTATAAAAAATATTTTGAAAGAATGAACTTTAAATGGGTCATTAGGACCAAGTTGGTCCAAACAAACTATTTTCTTCACTAATACAGCTCTATATGAACTGTATGAGGCATTAGTATACAGCACTGTGTTCTTGCAGTGGTTTGGGGATCGGTCACGCTTCCAAGACAAAGTCGGGCTCAGCCATTCACAGAAAGCTTTGTAGTTCTGCCACATTCCAGGTGAAAAAAAGCCAGGCTGGCTGCGAGGGCCACATGAAATGGCCTGGAGGGCCGGATTCAGCCCCTGGGCCTTGTATTTGACACATATACTCTAGATGTAGCTGGTCATAGGAGATGATCATTTTACAAACTATGTGGAGATCATTCATTTCATCATTCAAAGGTTTTTTTTTTTTTCATTTAAAAAAAACAAAAACAAACATGTAATACATACCTGCTGTGTGTAATGGTTTTGCACAGAGCAGCTCTGATCCTCTTCTTCTTGAGTCCCCCGCTGGCACACCTGGCTCCTCCCCTTGACCAGTGCCCGCAATAGCAAGCTGCATGCTCGCTCCATAAGACACTTATGCTGTGTACACACGAGCGTACTTTCAGGCATACGTGGTCCGGCGGACCGGAGTCCGCCGCACAATCCGACCGTGTGTAGGCTCCGGTGGACTTTTTTTTCCCAAAAGTCTGCTGTACCTAGATTTGAAGCATGCTTCAAATCTTAGTCCGCCGGACACAGTTCCTGACGGAAAGTCCATTCATCTGTATGCATCTGTATGCTGGTCCGACGGACCCGATACGACGTAAGGGCAGGGTACTGCATCTCTCGCTCGCTGCGATAGGAAAAACAAATTTTCCTATTGCGGTGAGCGTGGGGCATCCCAGACCCTTAGGTCTGGCATAGATTTTAAGGGGAACCCCCTACGCCAAAAAAACGGCGTGGGGTCCCCCCCAAAATCCATACCAGACCCCGATTTGAGCACGCAGCCCGGCCTGTCAGGAAAGGGGGTGGGGACGAGCGAGCGCCCCCCCTCCTGAACCGTACCAGGCCGCATGCCCTCAACATGGGGGGGTTGGTGCTTTGGGGCCCCCTCCCCCAAAGCACCTTGTCCCCATGTTGATGAGGACAAGGGCCTCTTCCTGACAACCCTGGCCATTGGTTGTTGGGGTCTGCGGGCGGGGGGCTTATCGGAATCCGGGAGCCCCCTATAATAAGAGAGCCCCCAGATCCTGGCCCCCCACCCTATGTGAATGAGTATGGGGTACATAGTACCCCTACCCATTAACCTAGGGAAAAAGTGTCAATAGTAAAACACACTACACAGGTTTTTGAAGTAATTTATTAGACAGCTCCGGGGGGGGGTCTTCTTCCAGCTTCGGGGGTCTTCTTCCGGCTTCGGGTGTCCCTCCGGTTCCTCTTCTCCCGGCGTCTGGTTGGTTCTTCTCCGCTCCCTCTGGCCTCTTCTCCCGGTGTTCCAGTTCTTCTGCCGGCTCCTCCGCTGTCTTCTAGCCGCTCTTTTGCCAGCTGAGGTCCGGACGTCTGGCCTGTGGCTTCTGGGCTTCTTCTCTTCTTCCCATGTTGACACGACGATCTCTCCGGCTGGAATGGTCTCTGAGAGCTCTGATGTGACTTATATAGGCGGAGACCCAGCCCCCTTATGCCGTCACCGTCCCTGGGCATGCTGGGACTGTGACGGCATAAGGGGGCATGGTCAGCATCACCCGGTGACCACGCCCCCTTATGCAGTCACAGTCCCAGCATGCCCAGGGACTGTGACCGCATAAGGGGGCGGGGTCTGCGCTTATATAAGTCACATCGGAGCTCTCAGAGACTATTCCAGCCAGAGAGATCGTCGTGTCAACATGGGAAGAAGAGAAGAAGCCCAGAAGCCACAGGCCAGAAGTCCGGACCTCCGCTGGCAAAAGAGCGGCTAGAAGACAGCAGAGGAGCCGGCAGAAGAACTGGAACACCGGGAGAAGAGGCCAGAGGGAGCGGAGAAGAACCAACCGGACGCCGGGAGAAGAGGAACCAGAGGGACCCCCGAAGCCGGAAGAAGACCCCCGAAGCCAGAAGAAGACCCCCCCGGAGCGTCTAATAAATTACTTCAAAAACCTGTGTAGTGTGTTTTATTATTGACACTTTTTCCCTAGGTAAATGGGTAGGGGTACCATGTACCCCATACTCATTCACATAGGGTGGGGGGCCGGGATCTGGGGGCCCTCAGACCCCAACAACCCTGGCCGACAAGGTGCTTTGTGGTGGGGGGGCCCTGCGGGGTGCCCCCTCCCCCAAAGCACCAACCCCCCATGTTGAGGGCATGCGACCTGGTAAGGTTCAGGAGGGGGGCGCTCGCTCGTCCCCACCCCCTTTCCTGACTGGCCGGGCTGCGTGCACGGATCGGGGTCTGGTATGGATTTTGGGGGGGGCCCCACGCCGATTTTTTGGCGTAGGGGGTTCCCCCTTAAAATCCATGCCAGACCTAAGGGCCTGGTATGCCCCATGATGGGGCTCGCAAGGTGCCAATCTCGCCGATAAAAGCGGCGAGATTGACTTCCTTTTCTAGTCCCGTCGTACCCAAGTCACGTTCAAAATGAACGGACTTGGCCGTGTGCGGGCAAGTCCGTTCATTCTGAAAGTCCGCCGTAACTCCGGCGAAAGTCCGTCAGAAAGACGGGCGGACCTAGTCTTCCGGAAAGTCCGGTCGTGTGTAGGCAAGTCCGTCCGTTCAAAAAGTCCGGCGGTAGTCCGCCGGAAAGTCCGGCGGGAAGAATGTCGGACCAAGTCTGCCGGAAAGTCCGCTCGTGTGTACGTGGCATTAGCCTCACTCTCTCCTCATTGGCTCACTGGCTGTGATTGACAACAGTACAGGCCAATGACTCCCGCTGCTTTGTCTCAGCCAATGAAGAGAGAGAGACCCAGAACAGTCGAGACTCCCATGCACATCGCTGGATCGAGAGGGGCTAAGGTGAGTATTAGGGGGGCTGTGGGGGGGAACAGCACACAGAAGGTTTTTTTTACCTTGACGCCTTTACAAACACTTTAGGACCTCAGTGTTGGGAATTTTTTTATACATAGACCCCATAAATATTCTTTTAGTGTGTATATATTTGATTGCCATAAATCATAGATCACTCACCTTGCACCTGTAGAGGTCCTGATCCTCTCTCTATGGATCTCTCCAGGCTGGGATGGGACACTCTACACATGATCTCCGATTCTCTATCTGCTACAATTGGTGTGAAGAGCAGTCTGGCTGTACAGGAATAGGTGAGATCGGACTGTCTCTGGGACTGGATGTCTGGGATCTGGTACTTCGTATCTTCTGATAGAGGAATATATTCCTGGGCTTCTTTCTCCTTTCTGTACCAGATCACAGACACATTATCAGGGAAGTATCCAGTGATGTTGTATTGTAGAGTGTTCCATCGCTCTATTAGTACATGGGGTATGAGGACCTCCTCAATCACCGGGCACCAGGACAGACCTTTTATAGAACAATATAAGGATTATTAACATCATAGGCCTAAAATATTCTCCAGCAGTCTACTGTATGTACCCTACACATCCAGCTTTTATACACCTATCATCCAGTTTTGAAAACCATACACTCAACAATTCAGCAAAACATAAACGTTGTATTCTTTTGATTAACATTAGCTGTACGGCTGTGTTCCTCCATGTCACTGTCATTATTCAGCATTATTTCAGCTTGTTAGTATAATTAGAAATTGTTTAATTAGTGAACACAATGCTACCAGTACAAGAGGTATTACATGCTCAGTTGTCAAGAATATGGAGGGAGACTGACAGACAGACAATAACTGCTATACAGGGTTTAATTAAAGCAGTACTAAACCTGCAAAGTTTTATAGCTTTACACATTGAGCACAATAAAATAAATATTCCCCAGTAAACTTTTTGAGAGTCTTATCCCGACATTTTCAATTTACAACTTTTAGTGCTGCTGACTCCTGCCCCCTCAGTGCTGCTTCCCTGAACTTCCAGTGTTCACAGGAAAGAGTCAGCAGTGTAAAGGGCAATCTCCTCTCAGTCTGTTAGCTTGGAGAAGATAGGAGGAGGGAGTGTCTTGCCATCCTAGGCTATTGGGTTATTATTATTATTATACAGGATTTATATAGCGCCAACAGTTTATGCAGCGCTTTACAATATAATAGGGAGACAATACAGTTATAATACAATAAAATATAAGAGGATTAAGAGGGCCCTGCTCAGAAGAGCTTACAATCTAACAGGGTGGGGCAGGTGGTACAAAAGGTTGTAACTGTGGGGAATGAGCTGATGGAAGCGGTAGAAGATTAGCTGGAGATGTGATAGGCTTTCCTGAAGAGATGAGTTTTCAGGGAATGCCTGAAGGTAGCAAGAGTGGGGGATAGTCGGACAGGTGGAGGTAGCGAGTTCCAGAGGATGGGAGAGGCTCTGGAGAAATCCTGGAGACGAGCATGGGAGGAGGAGTTGAGAGAGCTTCAGAGTAGGAGGTTTTGAGAAGAGCGGAGAGGACGATTTGGGTGATATTTGGAGACAAGATTGGTGATGCAGCTCGGGGCAGAGTTGTGAATGGCTTTGTATGTTGAAGGAAAAAACACAGTTGTTGTGGTTGGTATTTTGAATTTAATTTGCTGGGCAATCTGGAGCCAGTGTAGGGATTGGAGGAGAGGGTTGGCAGACACTGAGCGGTTAGGTGGATAAGTCTGGCAGCAGCATTCATGATAGACTGAAGAGGGGATAGCCTATGGAGAGGTAAGCCAATGAGAAGGGAGTTGCAATAGTCAAGGCGAGAGATAACAAGGGAGTGAATGAGGAGCTTGGTGGTTTCATTTGTTAAAAAGGGGCGAATTTTAGAGATGTTATGGAGGTAAATTCTACAAACTTTTGACAACGACTGGACTTGGGGCTGAAATGACAAGTTAGAGTCTAGGATTACACCTAGTATCCTGGCGTGAGGGGAGGGACTGATAGTTGCATTGTTGATTTTGATGAAAAAGTCATGGAAGGGGGCACGGGCAGGGTGGAATAATATCAGCTCAGTTTTAGAGAGATTTAGTTTAAGGAAGTGGTGCGACATCCATGCTGATATGTTAGTTAGTAAGTTAGTAATGTGAGAGGAGACTGAAGGAGTGAGGTGAGGAGTAGACAGATAGATTTGGGTGTCATCGGCATATAAGTGGTATTGGAATCCGTGGGTGGTTATCAAGTGACCAACGGAGGAGGTGTAGATAGAGAAAAAGAGGGGTCCAAAAACAGAGCCTTGGGGGACCCCCACAGAAAGGGGCAATGAAGAGAAGGAGTCAGAGTTGTAGGTGATACTGAAGGAGCACTGTGATAGATAGGCAGAGAACCAGGGTTGTTTCTAGGGATGGGCTGTCTGTTCGAGTCGAGCATGAGTTCCACTTGAACATTGGCTGTTCGCCTGTTCGCCGAATAGCGAACAATTTGGGGTGTTCGCGGCAAATTTGAAAGCCGTGGAACACCCTTTAAAAGTCTATGGGAGAAATCAAAAGTGCTGATTTTAAAGGCTAATATGCAAGTTATTGTCATATTATATATTATAAACGGCCGTTTTTTCGGGAGCAGTGATTTTAATAATGCTTAAAGTGAAACAATAAAAGTGAAATATTCCTTTAAATTTCGTACCTGGGGGGTGTCTATAGTATTCCTGTAAAGTATTGCATGTTTTCCCGTGTTTATAACAGTCCGAGAGCAAAATTACATTTCTAAAGGAAAAAAAAGTCAAAAGTGCTAGCGTTAGTGCCGGCTATTAATGAATTGTTGGTCCCGAAAATACACATAAAAGTCATTGAAAGTCATTGAAAAATAATTTAAAAAAATGCGTGGAGGTCCCCAAAAATTCCATTACCAGGCTCTTCAGGTCTGGTATGGATATTAAGGGGAACTCCACACCAATTTTTTTTTTTTAATTGCGTGGGGTTCCCCCCAAAAATCCACACCAGAGCCTTATCCGAGCACGCAACCTGGCAGGCTGCAGGAAAAGAGAGGGGTGAAAGAGTGGCCATCCCCTCCTGAACCGTACCAGGCCACATGCCCTCAACATTGGGAGGGTGCTTTGGGGTAGCCAATGCACCTTGTCCCCATGTTGATGGGGAGAAGGGCCTCATCCCCACAACCCTTGCCCGGGGATTGTGGGGGTCTGCGGGCGGGGGGCTTATCGGAATCTGGGAGCCCCCTTTAACAAAGAGGACTCCCAAATCCCAGCCCCCCATGTGAAATGATAATGGGGTACATTGTCCTCCTACCATTTCACCCAAAAAAGTGACAAAAAAGGTAAAAAAACACACACACAGCTTGGCACAAGTCCTTTATTAAAAAAAAAAATTTCCAGCGATGTAAATCCTTCTATGATCCATGAATGATACAACCTCCTCCATAGGAGGCGCCCCGCAGAATGATGCACGACTTGGATGACAGTTCCTAAATAACCGAGGGCTGTGACATGGATGGGTGACCCCGCCCCCCTCTGACACAAGGGAAAATGCCGGGGTTACCCAGTGACATGTACAGGTGAGCCCGCCCCCTCTGACACGTCACGAGAAACCCCCATTGCGTCAGAGGGGGCAGGGTCACCCGTACATGTCACTGGGTAACCCCGGCATTTCCCCTTGCGTCAGAGGGGGGCGATGTCACCCGTACATGTCACTGGGTAACCCCGGCATTTCCCCTTGCATCACGTCACGGGTGGCCCCGCCCTCGGTTATTTAAGAACTGTCATCCGAGTCGCACGTTATTCTGCCAGGCGCCTCCTATAGAGGAGGCTGTATCGTTCGTGAATCGTAGAAGGATTACATCACTTGAACTTTTTTTTTTTCATTAAAGAACTTGTGCCAAGCTGTGTGTGTTTTTGTTACCTTTTTTGCTACTTTTTTGGGTGAAATGGTAGGAGTACAATGTACCCCATTACCATTTCACACGGTGGGGGCTGGGATCTGGGAGTCCCCTTTGTTAAAGGGGGCTTCCGGATTCCGATAAGCCCCCCATCTGCAGACCCACCCAACCACCTGGCAAGGGTTGTGGGGATGAGGCCCTTCTCCCCATCAACATGGGGACAAGGTGCTTTGGGGGGCTACCCCAAAGCACCCTCCCAATGTTGAGGGCATGTGGCCTGGTATGGTTCAGGAGGGGGGGCGCTCTCTCATCCCCCCTCTTTTCCTGCGGCCTGCCAGGTTGCATGCTTGGATAAGGGTCTGGTGTGGATTTTTGGGGGAACCCCACGCCATTTTCTTTTAAATTTTGGCGCAGAATTCCCCTTAAAATCCATACCAGACCTGAAGAGCCCAGTAATGGAATTTTGTGGGACCCCCACGCATTTTTTTTCTTTTTTTAATGACTTTCAATGTCTTTTATGTGTATTGTCGGGACCGACAATTCATTAATAGCTGACACTAGCGCTAATACTTTTAAACGACTTTTTTCCTTTAGAAATATCATTTTGCTCTCGGACTGTTATAAACACGGGAAACATGCGCTACTTTACAGGCATACTATAGACACCCCCAGATACGAAATTTAAAGGAATATTACACTTTTATTGTTTCACTTTAAGCATTATTAAAATCACTGCTCCTGAAAAAACTGCCGTTTTTAAAACTTTTTTTTTGCATTGATCCATGTCCCCTGGGGCAGGACCCAGGTCCCCAAACACTTTTTATGACAATAACTTGCACATTAGCCTTTAAAATTAGCACTTTTGATTTTTCACGTTCGAGTCCCATAGACTTTAACTGTGTTTGCGCGTTCAAACTAATTTTTTGCCTGTTCGCATGTTCTGGATGCGAACCAAACCGGGGGGGGGGGGGATGTTCGGGCCCAACCCTAGTTGTTTCTATTGATGCACACAGCATAGGAAAACATAACTCTAGCCCCTACGTACAAGGGTGGCTCCATAGGATGCTGCAAGAGAAGGGAGCCCACTGAAACAGGGAACCTGGAGAAGTGATCATGGAACCAACTTAAAATGCAACATAGGCAAGGATTAAAAGGTAAAAAAGCTGCATACTCAGTAAGAGATTAAATCATCTGCTGAAAATGCTTAAAAAATTAGGTTTTAATATCACTTTAACACCTTTACACCCCAGTAACTCATATGTGCAGTGGCAAAAAGCTGGGCCTCAATGCCCACATGCTGCACTTACACATCGCTGGGCGGGCAATATTTATGTGCTGGAAGTGTGCTCCCTGTGTGCTCCCAGCACAATAGACCAAGCTGCCGAAAACGACTCTAAGGCCCCATTCACACCTCAGCATTTTGAAGTTGGAAGCTCCAAAATGCCAGAGGAGAAAAAATCTATTATTTTCTATGGAGATGGTTCACATCATGTCTCCTGAAGTCAAACGCCTGAAGCTCAAAAAAGTTCTGGAGCTTGTATTTGGTAGCTCAAAATGGGCAGATTTGTTCATTTTTGGCCCATTTTTATTCCCGTAGAATTGAATGGAAATGCCAATTCCAAAGTTTCTGCTCAAATGTAAAAAAAAAAGAAAAAACAGATGGTAATAATATATGAATAAATGAAAGTAAAATAAATACACAAATAACTAAAATCATCATAAATAAATAATAAGTAAATAAAATTAATTTATAATATGTAATAATAAATAAATTATAATTAACACCTAACCTTAAAAATAAAACATTAAATAAATTATAAAATTATAAAATAATAATTAAAGACTCAATCCCGAATAAAGAAAAAAGATTAATAATGATAATAATAATAATAATATTTATATAATAATATAATAATACGAATACTGCTAATATTTATTATTATTATTAATAATAATAATAATAATAATAATAATAATAATAATAATAATAATAATGTATTAATTTGTTTTGTGTTAGGATTAGGGTGTTTATTTATTACTTTTTTATTATTATTATTATTATTATTATTGTTATTTTAAGAGTTTATTATTTATTACTACATAGTATTAATTTATTTATGATTTTTTTTTATTTATTTGTGTATTTATTTTACATGAATTTAATCATTTATTATTATCATTATTATTATTAGTAGTAGTAGTATAAACACCCTAATCCTAACAAAATATATAAATAATAGGACGATAAATAAAATATTAGCCACTAACCCAAACCCTAACCTTAACTCTAACCCCTGACCGTACTCTAACCCTAACAAAAAAAAAAGTGAATAATAAAAATAAAAAAATAAATAAAAGCTGATAAAAAAGCTAAACAAGCTGAAAAACCTAGCAACAAATGATGCAACAGATGATAGTTTTCTCTAGTGGCTAATAAAAAAACACTAAAGCCCAAAAACGCTGTATAAAAATCCGCAAAAATGCACCAAAATCGTGCATAAAAACATGTGAAAAAATGTCCGAAAAAACCCGCAAAGATGCAAAACTCAGGTGTGAATGCAGCCTCAGTCCTTAGAAAACATCAGTAGACACCGGGATGGCTTCTGACCATGTGACCACTGTGACAGCCAATTATAGTGGTCACATGATTGCTGATAGTTACCACCCCCCCCCCCAGACATTAAGAACTTTTAAAGTCTTCATACGATGTATATTAGATGAAAATAAAAACCAAACTAGGATCCAGAAGTAGTTTTTTTGTGCTCTTACCTGGATCCCTCCAGGACAGGACTTGTGATTGCTCTTTCTCCAGAGATTTGTGTCTCCAGGTCACATGGAGGGTGAAGTTGGGATCTAATAATAGTTTTCCTGGGACAGTACAATCACTGCACACATTATATGTATGATTGTTATTCTCCTCAAACGTCTCTTTGGACTTCAGCTGATCTTCTCCTGATCTCCAGCTGAGCTTCAAATGTTTGGGGTAAAAATTCTGGAGATTCAGAGAGCAGAGGACATCTCCACCATCACAAAGACTTATCTTTACAGGATCCAGGAGTTGTGGCTTTGCTAATAGTAGACATTAAAATCATTCAGTAGGCTTGATTTATTAACAATTAAAAAAAACTTTCTGTAAAATTCCAAAGGAAGACCTCTACCCATGCCACATCCAAATGATCATAGAGTAGAGAAAAGGGGTTGCAGGGACATACCCTGTAAATGCTGGACTTTAATGGCATGACATAAGACTGAAACCATGATAGTATAAAAAATATAGTTTTATTTGTAACAATTTAAAATTCCAAGCAGTTTATAAAAGAATGTACAACATAGTATATATCAAAATAGAGATTGTGCTGTGATATGATACAGTAACCTTCTAACACCTTCTATCATTCGTATATGAAATAAACTTGAGGTGTATAGGTAGCGCAATTCTTCAAGGGTCGACACGCTGGATTGCATAGCTCCTTCAAGACCCATAGGTTGAGTATCATATTAACGACACATGGCGAAAACTTTAGAAGCATCAAAACGTTTGTGGTGCGGACACAGGAGCTATAGCTCCTTTAGTGTACCCTAAGGCATGTGAATCAATCTGAGCCAGAGTATCCTTATTACTTGGTAGCAGGCATGTACTGGCCGTCGGGACTACCGGGAATTTCCCGGTGGGCCGATGGCTCAGTGGGCCGGCTTCAGTGACAGCGGACCGCCACCCCTCCGCTCCTCTGTCTCCCTCTCCCCGCAGCGCTCACCTCCTCTCCCTGCCTAGTTATGAAGAGGACTGAATAATGACATGCTCCTCGGGAGTCGGCATTGAGAAGCTCATCATACGATCCGGAAGGAGGGCATGTCCAGCCGGCATGGGAGAAACCTGTCAAAGTGGGCCGGTCTGGATGAAGTCCAGGGCCAAATTTTTGTCCCAGTCCAGCCCTGCTTGGTAGCTAGTTGAATATAGTGAAGTGACTGGCCATTGGTCCTTTATCAAAGGACACCCCATGGAGCACACTTTTTGAGGATTCCTCTTGAGTTCCACATTCCATATTGAGATCTATTTGAATTTATAGGATATATAGCTTCGAGGTGGGTGCAAAAACACTACTACTCACTATATTATCTAAGAAAAACCAGAACTATATACAACTAACTACCAAGTAATAAGGATACTCTGGCACAGATTGGCCCACATGCTTTAAGGTACACTAAAGGAGCTATAGCCCCTGTGTCCGCTCCACAGATGTTTTGATGCTTCTAATGTTTTCGCCATGTGCCATTAATATGATACTCAACCTATGGGTCTTGAAGAAGCTACGCAATCCAGCGAAACGCGTCAACCCTAGAAAGATTGCGCTGCCTGCACAATCTCTTATTTGATATTTACTATGTTGTACATTCTGTTATAAACTCCTTGGAATTTTAAATTGTTACAAATAAAACTATATTTTTTATACTATCATGGTTTCTGTCTCACGTCATGCCATTAAAGTCCAGCATTAGCAGGGTAAATCCCTGCAACCCCTTTTCTTTGTGTAAAATTCCTTTTGCTTGCATTTACTTAAAGTGGTCGTAAACCCACTTTTTGGACTTCTACCTATAGGTAAGCCTAGAATAAGGCTTACCTATAGGTAATGAAAATATCTCCTAAACGTGATCCGTTTAGGAGATATTTCACTTGTAGTCTGCCGAAAATTCCAACGGCGCATGCGCAGGGAAGAAACGAAACTAAGTGCTGTTTCTTCCCTAGCCTGTGCCGTTAATCGCGGCTCCCGTGCGCATGCGTGGGAGTGACATCACGTGGCTCCGGCGAATCACAGAGCCGGAGTCCGCAGCCCAGAAGGAAGAGGGGCCAGAAGATGGACGCTGCCTACACAGGGGACATCGGTGGATTCTTTTGCAGGTAAGTGGCATATAATGGGCTAGTATGCGATGCATACTAGCCCATTATGCTTTTCATTTGCAGGCTTTGCAGCGAGCAAAAGAGGAAGTAAAACCCATCAGGAATGATTGCTACCCAAAAATGTATGTATCAAGTGTTTTTGTTCATTGTTGGCATATCTACACCATGAAAACATCAATTTTTAACTTTCATGCATACTTCGCACACTGCATGAACTCAAACATGGCAAAATAGTGTACTTCCACAAGCAGCCTGTTTTTTATTTGACATTTCTTGTGTTAGTATATTACTCTCTATTCTGTTTATTTTTTTTTTTTTTTTGGTTCAATACACCAGATCTCATTACTTGCCTCACCATGCAATGAGGTTAGAAGTTATACAACGAGGTCAGTTCTTACCCATGCAGAGTCAGGAAGCTTTGAAGAAGATTTTTTTTTCCATTCATGTAATCCAGAATAACATAATTTGTATGTGCCAAGCTGCACTAAAACTACACTAAATTTTACTTCTAACCCTGTTTGGTGAGATAAACAGTCTGTGGATCTGAATTCAGCAAGTTGCCATATTCTCCATATAGATGGGACATTGTCTTTTGCATAAAGCAACATTTGAGACAGATCAATCAACAACTTTAATCCCTTCATAAGAAAACACACAGAAATTATCTCAAAAGTAAAATCTCACCATAAAGATGTTTGTGTTGAAAAGTCTTTTCCTTTACTTTTCCATCACAGAGAATCTTACAGGAGATGGATATGTTTTGGTGTGTAATGATGGAGGGTGTGAAGGTCAGAGAGGAGGTGACATCCTGAAGACCCTCTTTATCGGATACTTCAGTTCTTTCTCTGTGAGCCACATATCCAGAGAACTGATGAGAGTCTCTATTCACATCTGCTCCATCCTCCCCTATTTCAGAAATAGTTACACCTGCTGCTTTCACCATCCAAATTACCTGAGTGCCTTCCATACAGTATGAGGCTGAACAGTATAAAGTGACCTTCTCCCCACTGAACCATGTCTGGGGGCCCTGGATGTTGTTTAAAATGAATGTTGGAGCCTCTGGAAGAGTAAAAGATAACATATATAGGAATATGAAAAATAAACTTTTGGTATAATTTACAACTAAATACCAATATAAATGTTCAGTTATCCACCGTGGTTATCAAAGACAATATTGTATGCTATTGCACAGAGAATTTAATGCAGTGGCGGAACTACCAGGGTCGCAAGAGTCGCTCGTGCAACTGGGCCCTGGAGTTCCACCACTGTGGGGGGGGGGCCAAAAGCCTGGAATGTGCCTTCAGGGTTGCTGGCTGCAGTTATGAGCAGAGTGTGTCTATTACACTCTCCTTCACACCACCTGAGCCAGCACTGACAGATCCCCCCCCCCCCCCCTCACCGCATGGAGGGGAAAGGAGAGAGAGCTGGATTTGCTCCTCCTCCTCCCACCCCTCACCTTCTGTGTGTGTCCATGGCCCTGTCCATATTCCAATCTCCAGCAGAGCTGTGCTTCACAAAGGGGATAAATGGGTGAGAAATCCCAACAGCCTGCAACTATCTAGTGGAGGAAATGTGCAGTCAGCCCGAGCTTCCATCTATGACGAGTGAAGTGTCCCCCCTTCATTCGCCAGCCTCTGAGCACACTAATGTAAGGGAGAGCTCTGTGGACTGTAATGTAAAGGGGGACTCTGATGTAAGTGGGGGCTTTGGTGAGCAGAGACCCCCTAACATTAGGATTCCCAGAGCACCCCTTACATCAGAGTTCCCCTTTGAATTATGGTCCAAAGAGCTCCACTTTAGGGCCCTTTCACTCTGTCAAGTGGATCCGCCTGCTCAGTGGGGGATTTGTCTGCTGAACCCCGCTGAGCAGGAGGATGACAGGTTCATATGTGATCCGCTTATGCAGAGCGGAAATGGACACGGCGCGCTGCTTTACTATGGGGAGGTCAGATGTAAACGGACCACCTGTCCGTTTACATCTGACTGTCATCTGATTCGATCCGCCAGGCGGATGGGGAACAGATCCCCATTCATATGGTTTCAACAGATTGGATCGGATGCAGGCGGGTATAAACAGACACATGTCTGTTTACAACCGCCCCCCCATACAGAACAATGGGTGGTCAGATCGTGTGAAAGAGCCCTAACAGCGCAAGTGGAAATTCTGCAGACTCTGATGTAACAGGGGCTCTGGGAACCCTGATTAAAGAAGAATACTGGTAACGATGATGTAAGGGGGGGCTCTGGTTACCAGGGACCTCCTTATATCAGTTACCCTTTACACCTGAGTCTGCAGTGTTCCCCCTTACATCAGAGTTCTCACTGTTCCTTAAATCAAAGCCCCCAGAGTTCTCCCTTATATCAGAGTCTGCACAGTCCCCCTTACATTGTAAGGGAACTCTGTAAGTTTAGATATAAAGGGGAACTCTGTGGACTCAGATGTAAAGAGGGAACTCTGTGGACTCTGATGTAATGGGGGACTCTTGTGATTAAATATATACAGCTAGAATTTTTATTTAATCACAAAATATAAGTATAGTTTATACTACAAAAAAAAAATTCTGTGCGCCGCTAAAGTCTTCGGGTTTGGCTTAAAGAAAAGGTGGCAACCCTACCCAAGAAGGTAGGAAGGGGTCCCTGCAGGACCATAATAAAAGGGCACCGTGACAGGAGAAAAGGACCCCGGGATCTGTGGGAAGGGCCCCAGAACTAGAGGTCAGGGGGGCCCTTCATGGTTTTTTTGTACCAGGGCCCTGAAGGCTCTAGTTAAGCTGTCAGGAAGGGCACGCCAATAATCAAGATGGCGGCCACAGAAGTTCCCCTGTACTGCATGTCCCACTGAGAAGGTCTGCATGGGCACGCTTTCGCGTGCCTATGCACACGTGCACACGCATGCGCGCTAATGCGCAACAGAATGCCAGCGGGTGCACGTGCCCGCACCTTGTGATGGTTCTTGGCGCTAAACAGGCTATTTAAACTGACTCATTCCCCTGGATCAGTGCTGTCTGGTCTACTGCATTCCCTGTGATTCCTGATAACTGTTTGCCTGTACCTGTTCCAGTTGACCTACCCGGCTTGTCTCTGACTATTCCTGTTATCTGCCTGCACCCGACCTTGGCTTGTCTTGACTACGTTCCTGCCTGCTCCTTCTACTACTTTGCTGCCAGCCTGTTGTCGAACCTGCCTGCACCTAACTCTGCTCCTGTATCACGTCTGTTCTGGACTTGTTTACCTGTGCCTCCAGCCTGCATGCCTGCATCTGCCTGAGCTCCAGTCTCCAGCCTGACAGCTGTTCCTGGTTCTATCCCAGATCCACCATCAGTTCCAGTCCAGCTCGTCTGCTAGCAACTCTGCCAGGCACTTGTGCGAATCTGCACTCCCGTGCCTCCTGTTTACTCTACCAGGGGCCTCGAGTCAGAGGTGTAAGAGAGGCCTCCCTCTGCATATCAGACTCTACCACCAGGTACATGACATACACCTCTGATTTAATAGTTTACTTACATTTAAATGCATAAAAGTATAAAATTGTGGGTTCAGGAAGATAACCACTGCTGTTAGGATTCAGCACGTGACTGGCATATCTTCAAAACTGTGTGAGGTCTGTAAAACTCAGCAAAAAAGTAACCATGTTGTTTCACCCTGATGTTTAGGCAGGGTTGCTAGTAAATTTACCTGCCAAGTGTAGCTGCCTCGGCCAATTGATAGGAGATCAATTGATTCCACCCTAATTCTGGAATTGCTGCACTTCTCTCTTCTGTCACTAGATGACCGGGTATCTGGTGGCATTAAATAAGACAAGGGCATTGCAAGGACAGATTAGGAATACTGTATATGGGGTGTCTCAGCCAATGGGTAGGGATTTTCTTGGGTCCCTTAGCCTGCTGGGAGAGCCTATTTATTTGGGTGAGGTAGGTGAGCGGGGTTCTGTGCCACCTGGACGGCTGTCTGGGTGGAAATATGTTGTATTGCCCCAGGCTGCTAGGCCAGAGCCTGAGGCCTATCCCGGGGACATCTGGCTGCTAGGCTATCTGAGGGCCTTTATATAAACTTTATATCCCTTTAGCCAAGCATCACCAGCTATGCCCATAAGGGTTGCTTACTAAGTATGGTTCAAGGAACAAACAATATTGTCACACTGCAGCTCAAGCTACCATACTCATATGGCGATAATAACCAAAGAAGCAGTCTATTAAGTTTGTGGTAAATAGTAAGTCCATAAATAGATATTAACTTGCATTCTTAGTAACTTCCGGCTCCAAATGGAGCTAGAAGAGACTCTGGGGAAAAAAAATTGCAGTAATGTAGTAGTTTAACATTTAAGATACGCTCACAAGATTTAAATAAACACCAACGTTTTGTGTATAGAAGTCTGGCATGATGTAATTTTTACCTTTTGACGTGAACTCTTTTTGTCCATGACTAACATGGTTACAGGTGAGAGATAATGGTTTTTCGCATTAGTTACTGGGCACTGGCAGTTAGACAAAGGGATTTGATTTTACTAGGTGCTATCTGAGCTTTAGTGCTTTTGGCTCATCTGTAGGTGACTTTGGGTTGGTCTGTAAGGGTGGATTTAAGATGTGGATCCTCATTTGATATGGACCAATGTGGATACTGCTGCTATGTATTTGAATATTCCCATGGTTTCTGCCCCACAAGTCCGCCCATGCCAGCATATATATACTTACCTATTCAAAGTTCGCCCCCAGCAGGGCCCGAGGAAGTAGCACGCATGCTCCGAACACGCGCTACACCCGATCTAACCGGTAGTGACGTCACCCGTGCTTCTGAGTGTCTCCAAGTTCTACTGGACCACTGAAACACAAGCGGCACCTTACCCAGGGGCAGAGCGGAAGAACCCTATACCCAAAACACTGGTGTTTATTTGAATCTTGTGAGTGTATCCCTTGTTTTTAAATATTAAACTGCCACATTACTGCACTTAGATGGCACTGCTCTTCTTCCTCTTTTTTTACCAAGTCTGGCTCCATTTCTCTCACACCAATAAACCAACAGATGTCTTCTTCTTTGATTGGAATACATTGTTCTCCTATCAAGAAAAGAGGCAGTTGATTAAGTAATATCTTTCTGCTGGAGGGATCTACAACTAGGCCTGCCATGTGATTTCTCACATTGCATCCACCTTCTTTTGGTTGGAGATTTTGTTACTTTAGGGATTTATTTTCAGTGTCCTGGCCAACTAGAACTTTAAAAACTGCCAAATAGATAGAGATGCATCAACCAAAGTTGATTAATCAAAAAACAAAATAAAGTAGGCGCTATCCTCCTCAAAACCTCAAAAATACATGTTATTGAAATCTATTCCAAACCCCAAATGTGACTGTAAATAGTGACAATAAAATACACATGCAAACAAAAAACCTTATAAAAAACATAAAGCAAATCCTCTGCAACAGCCTAGCCTCATGAAAAGCATTTTTATTGATGTTTATTATAAAAAAAACTACATGTTTTAATGTTTTCAATTGTTTATGTTGTTCACAATTCTCACATATCACCTTATGTGTATAAGGTGATATGTTTGTTTACAAAACAAAAAGCTATCTACATCTACCCTGTTTCCCCGAAAATAAGACCTAGTGTGATTGTCGGTGATGGCTGCAATATAAGCCCTACCCCCCAAATAAGCCCTAGTTAAAGTCCTTGTAGGTCTTATTTTCAGGGTAGGGCTTATTTTCAGGGAAACAGGGTAGGGCTTATTTTGGGGGTAGGGCTTATATTGCAGCCATCACCGACAATCACGCTAGGTCTTATTTTCGGGGAAACAGGGTAGCACACTAGAGGGTGCTACACTTGTGTGGGGTCTGGACCCTTTGGGCTCAAAGCTGAAGGTTGCTCACTCTCCAAAGCAACTAAAGTATGAAAAGATATGTATGGAAACATGCAATCATGGAAAGGAGAACCTCCATTGTTTTGATACTTCTGCACATGATTGTATGTTTCTGATTAATTCTCTGTTTGGTAAATTTGGCCCAAAGTATTTTCAATGTTTATTGCTGGTTTGAGAATGGGAAAAAAGTTCCCATCATACACAATAAATGATAAAATAATATCAATTACCTGTATCTCTGTTCTGTACAATACTGGTTTGGATGGGTGTATCTAGGCTGGGATGTTCCACTCTGCAAATAAACTCTACTTGATGCTCCGACAGATCAGACTTCTTGTAAGATAAAACCGCTGTAGAAGAGAAAGTTTGGTTCTTCATCCTGCATGATGAAATTTCTGGAATTTTGTATTTATGAGAACTGGAAACTTCCACCAAGTCCTGATTGTCCATTTTCCTCTCAAACCATTTTACAGTCAGAGCATCGGGGAAGTAGTCTGACACTCGGCACTGTAAAAGAACCTCTTCACCTTGGAAGACGCTCTCTATTGGGAACTTCTGTAGTTTTGGATGCCATGGGAGGTCTGAAAAAGGGAAAGACACATGTGGAAACACATTAGAACTTACACAGGAAAACTAGAAAAAGAAAAGTGTCCATACACTTTTGCTTGCATATTCCATTTCATATAATAACCTTATTATTTATAGACATGTGCAGTTATTTTCATTCCGCATTAAAATTCTGACAAATTTTCGTTTTTTGAAAATTCGGATGTATCCGAATTTCCAAGTGACAATAGTACCGAATTTAAAGGAATCCGAAATAACGAAAATAAATTCGGACGAAATTCGAATTCAAATAGTTTTCGAATACTTTTCTAATTCGAATAGTTTTTGAATTTGAAACGTTTTCGAATTCTTCGAATAGTTTTCAAATTCAAAAAGTTTTCTAATTCGAATAGTTTTCCAATTTCCAAAGAGAATAAAATAGAATAGAAAATAAAGGAATAGAATAGAAAAATAATTTATAGACTATAACAGAAAATACAAGAATAGAATATAATAGAGTAAAATAGAACAGAATAGAAAATAAAATAACAGAATAGACTAGAATATAATAGAAACGAAAAGAATAGAATAACATAGAAAGAATATAACCATCTTCTGAAATTCGAATTTCAAATAAAATAAATTTTAATACATAAGAAAAGAATAGAATAGAAAAGAACTGAATAGAAAAAAATAATAGAATAAAATAGACTATAATAGAATGGAAAATAATATAATTTAAAAAAAAAACAATAGAATAGAATAGAATAAAATAAAATAGAATAGAATAGAATAGAAAGAATATAACCATTTCCCAAAATTCAAATAGAAGCAATTCAAATGTGAATAGAATATAAAAGAATAGAATAGAAATTAACAGAATAGTATAGAAAAAACAACAGAATAGAATAGAAAAATTATAACTATCTTCCGAAATTCTATACTATTGTGTTATTTTCTATTCTATTCTACTTTATTCTTTTCTATTCTATTCAAATTCAGATTGCATCTATTTTAATTTTGGAAAATGGTTATATTTTTTCTATTCTATTCTATTTTTTTAATTCTATTCTTTTCTATTATATTTAAATTTTCGAAGATAATTATAATCTGTCTATTTTATTCTATTGTTTTTATTCTATTCCTTTCTATTCTATTCTATTCCATTCTATGCTGTTCTTTTATCTTATATCCTTTTGTGTTCTGTTTTACTGTATTATATTCTATTCTTTTCTATCCTATTAATTTTTTTTCTATTCTATTCCTTTATTTTCGATTTTATTTTATTCTCTTTAGAAAATTGGAAAACTATTCGAATTCGAAAACTTTTCAAATTTGATTAGAAAACTTTTTGAATCGATGCAAATTTGAAAAATTAGCATCGATGCGAATTTGAAAAATTAGAATCAATTCGAAAACGAATAAAACTAAATGAATTCCAAAAACAAATTAAATGAATGAAACAATGAAACTAAATAAATGTATGTAAATAACAAATCAAAACGAAACAAATTTTTTTCGTTCTGCACATGTCTAATTATTTAATCCATTTATGTGCCGACTCAGTAGAATTTATCCATGTAAAACAATATATGGTTTGCTACCACAAGCAACAAGTCTATGTGCGGAATTTTGTTTTTAATTTGCTATGTTCCTGTAGTTCTGATTTACAAATTAGTTTGGTCCCAGTCTGTGCTACTCCTTAGCCGTCCCGTCTCCAGGTTAATACAGTTTCAGTTTTCAAAGCTAACATGAAGATTAGGATCCAGGCAGTCTTTTGACCTGTAAGAAACTTATGCCTCGTACACACGATCGGAAATTCCATCAGCAAAACTCAGATAAGAGCTTTCTGTCAGAAAATGTGACCATGTTTATGCTCCATCGGTCTTTTGCTGGCGGAATTCCAGCCAGCAAAAGATTGAGAGCATGCTTTCTATTTTTCGGTCGGGAAAAGTTCCTATCCGAAAATGCGATCCCTCTGTACAAATTCCAACGCACAAAATTCCTACGCATGCTCGGAAACAATTCAACGCATGCTCGGAACCATTGAGCTTAATTTTCTCATCTCGTCGTAGTGTTGTACGTCGCTGCGTTGTTGACGGTCATAAGTTCTAAGAACTTTTGGGTGACCTTGTGTTTGCAAGGCAAGCTTGAGTGGAATTCCGTCGGAAAAAACATCCAAGTTTTTTGCCGGTGGAAAATCCCCTCGTGTGTACGGGGCATTAGAAGAAAATTGTCTTTCCTGACAGACTCCATGGCAGCCTACGTATGGGTTAATCCCACCTCTCATACCTCATAGGACCCCACTCCCATAAATCTTTGCTTCTAGACAGAGACTGTGTTCCTTTTTTGTCCTCCTCCTAGGACCAAGGTGTATCTCTTACCTTATGAAGTTTTGTTGATCCAGTCCTGGTGGTTCGCACGTGTTTGATGATGGCGGTGTCTTTGGAGTCCAGCTTCCCCAGCTATTAGCAGGGCGGACATACGGGGTTCACTCTGATGCCTGAAGAGCTGATTATACCGGCCATTGGCTGGGGAGCGGCATCTCGGCCAATCATCCCAGCTATTAGCAGGAGGCCTCCCTTATTATTACCCCGGTCGTGCGGTGAGCGCTCCTCTTGCTCCCATTCCAGGATGGATCCCCTCAGGTGCCGTGGTAATGTATGCTTCTGATTATGAATTCTTTTGGCAGCCTGTTGTGTGTGTTTGTTTGTCCGAAATGCCTTTTTTCCTATGGCCATGGCGGCTGGGACGCATCTGCATTCCAGTCCGCCGCTTCCCCGCTCCGACTGCGCAGCTGCGAAGTCTCGATTGAGATCGAGGCTTGGTTCGCACCTGCGCAGTCTGCGCGCGATGACGGCAACTGCGCATGCGTGCGAGCGCCGTGGAGTGGCGTCGGTCACAGCGTAGGGACGCTGTGGCCGCGATGACGTCATCACAGGCGGCAGATTCAAATAGCTGTCACATACAGCTATGCTTTGGGATGCTCTTTCGCTCAGGCAGCGGCTTCCCTGTGTCCATCTCTTTGGCTTCTGAGGTAAGGAGCTTTGTTGTACCTTCCTGTGTCTAGGTCTCTTTCTCCAAATAGGGGAAAGAGAAAGTGAAAGTATACATAGGTAGTTATTGGTTTCTTATTGATTGTGTTTGCAGTCCTTTGTTTCTGTCGCCATGGATGTCTCACCGCCCCCTAGTGGCTAACCCTTACACCGCAGGTAGGATGAAGTATTTTTAAATTTTTCATTCTGCCTGTATTGTTTGGAGTACTATTTAGGAACAAGGTATTATTTTCTTCCCCTTCAGCCCTTCTAGGTCTGAACCACAGCTATCGGCACATAAAGAAAAAGACCAGTCTAGGTCTCATCATCACCAGTCTACGTCAGGTTCTAGACGTACTAGGTCATCTTCCAGACACCGCAAAGAAGGGTCAAGGTCTAAATCTAGCCATCATTCCCCCCCCCCCGCCATTCCAGCCGCCCTGAGAGGAAAGCTTGCTGGGGATGTAAAACTCAGGTCCCAGAGGGTAAATCTTTCTGTGAGTTGTGCTTTTCGAGAGCCACAAAGGAAAGAGGAGCTGATGACCAGCAAGTGGAGGCTCTGGTCAGGAAGGTGGTCCAAGAATCTCTTAACAAAGCAGATCTTGACCGAGCAGTAATTCCTCCTTCTGTTATAACTCCAGTTGCTGAAGATATGGAGTCCGAAGTTCCAGGCCCATCTCATCATAGTCTCTCTTTTAGCGGCTCCTCGGACAGCGAAGCAGAGATAATTGAACCTGGTGCAGGTTTTGACTTTTCCCTGGTTCCCCAACTAGTCAGAGCGGTTAAAGACGCATTGAGATGGGAGGAACCAGTAGAAGCACCCTCTAAACAGAGGAAATACTTTAAACACCTTAAGAAGGATCGCCCGAACTTCCCCTTCCTGGGTGAACTGGGTGAAATTATCTTGGATGATTGGGGTAAAGTTGATAGGAAAAACTCTTTAATTTCCAAGATTGCGAAGATGTATCCTTTCAAGAATGATGAAGTAAAACATCTTGAATCAGCCCCCCTTGTCGATGCAGCTCTCATGAGGCCGGTGAGACATGTTACGCTCCCTCTAGAGGATACCGTCTCTTTCAAGGATGGTCTGGAGAGGAAGATTGATACGGACTTAAAACGTATCTATATCACGGCAGGGATGGCTTGTAAACCGGCTCTGGCCCTCGCAGCTTTGTCAAAAGCCATGGAGTCTTGGACGGATGATGTGGGTGCAGCTCTAGGAAGTGTGTCTGAGGACTTATTTAAGAGCTCTCCAATACATGAGCTGAAACTGGCTTCGGTCTTCCTGGGAGAAGCATCCATCGACATTATTCGCCTCGTGGCACGTGTCATGCTTTCATCAGTTACAGCAAAACGTGCCCTCTGGTTACTCCCATGGGTTGCAGACCCTGCCTCTAAACAGGCCTGGTGCAGGATTCCTTTTGAAGGCTTCTCTCTCTTCGGAAATAAACTGGATTCTGCTATCTCCCGTGCTACTGGGGGCAAGTCAGGATTCTTACCCCAGGACCGTCGTATCCTTAACCAAAGAAGGACTCAACCTAGACAAGAACCAGAACGCGCTAGAGATGCTCGTCGCTACAGACCTGGTCGGGAGTTTAGGAAAAACTGGAGGAGAGGCCAGCCTTCAGGCCAAAAATCCTCAAAGTCAGCCCCGTCAAGTGGTCGGGACACTTCCAAGTCCTTTTGATACGATTCCTGTCCAGGTAGTGCAAGTAGGGGCTCGTTTACTCCGGTATCAGCACATCTGGGCAGCCTCGATTCAAGATTACTGGACCGTCAAAACGGTCTCCTCAGGTCACACTTGGGTTTTCACCAATCCACCCAGTCACCGGTTTGTGCCTACGGTCCTTCCGCTCTCAGAAGGAAAAAGACAAATTCTTCTATCTTATACAGAATCCCTGATTGCCCAAGGGGCCGCTATTCAAGTTCCATCAGAAGAAAAATTTCTTGGAATTTATTCCCCCCTTTTCATGGTCCTCAAAAAGAATGGCTCTTGGAGGCCAGTAATCGACCTGACACATCTAAATTCCTTCATCAAGAAGGAAAAATTCAAGATGGAAACCCTGCTGACAATCCGACAAACAGTTCAACCAGGAGATTGGCTGGTCTCCATAGACCTGAAAGACGCCTACTTTCATGTGCCGATCGCAAAAGATTTCCAGAGGTATCTCCGATTTGCAGTAGGCCAGAGGCATCTCCAATTCACTTGTCTCCCATTCGGGCTCACAACATCGCCTCGAGTGTTTTCGAAGCTCTTATTGGCGGTAGTTGCTCTAATCCGAGTAAAAGGCATTCGGTTACACCATTACTTGGACGACCTACTCCTACTGTCTCAGGACAGGGAACAGATTTTGTCACATCGGGATCAAGTCATATCTACTCTGACAGAGTTCGGTTGGCTATTGAACAAGGAGAAAAGTCACCTAGTTCCGACACAAGCTCTAGTATTCCTCGGGGCCCTATTCAACACAGTGGAGAGCACCATCTCTCTTCCTTTGGAGAAGATTCCGGTAATTCGAGAGAGAATTCGCCTAGCATTGTCAGCAACTCTCCTCAGAGCCTCTCAGTGTCTCAAAATAATCGGCACTATGGTAGCCACAGCCCCCATGGTGAAGTGGGCGCAATGGAAAATGCGGCCCTTTCAGAAGGGTTTTCTCCAGCAATGGGATCCAGGGTCTCGAGACCATCTGGTGCGGGTAACCACCTCCATGCGGGAGAGCCTCCCCTGGTGGCTGCTACGGAAAAACCTCCTCAATTGTCACTCCATAGCACCTGTCTCCTGGATTACAGTGACAACGGATGCGAGCAACAGAGGTTGGGGCGCTCTCTGTCTGACGGAGATAGCCCAAGGCAGGCGGGACTTCCCATCCCAAGGGATAGTCTCAAATGTCCTGGAGCTCCGAGCTGCCTTCCGTGCCCTTCAAGCTTTTCTCCATCTGATATCAGGAGCCTCAGTCCTCCTGAGACTGGACAACACGACCGCAGTGTCATACATCAAGAGACAGGGGGGCACCCGCAGTCTCTCCTTACTGAGGGAAGTAAGCCCGATCATGTCCTGGGCTCAGATGTACTTAACAAATCTATCCGCTGTTTATCTTCCAGGAATTCAAAATGTCCAAGCGGACTTCCTTTCAAGAGTCACCCTGGACAACAACGAGTGGTCCCTCCACACCGAAGTTTTCGATTGGCTCCTGTCTCTAGGGATGATGCCGGAAGTGGATCTGTTCGCATCCCCATGCAATTTCAAGCTGGGGAAATATTACACGAGGTGTCGTTGTCCCCAGGCCTTCGGAGTGGATGCCCTGACGGACCAGTGGAAATTCCACAGGGCCTATGCCTTTCCCCCAGTTCCAGTCATTCTTCGTTTCCTCTCGAGGCTCAGGTGGGAGAATGTCAAGGTACTGGCAGTGGTCCCGTTTTGGCCCAGCAGGCCATGGTTTCCTCTCCTGATGCAGCTCAGTTACCGAGAACCGGTCCCTCTCCCATCCAGACCAGATCTCCTGCTGCAGGGAGCGTCTCTTCACCCTTGCCCATCCCAGCTCCATCTGATTGCTTGGTGGTTGAGAGGAGAAGGTTGGAAGCTCTAGGTTGTCCTAGTACAGCTATTGCTACATTGTTGAATGCCAGAAGAGCGGGCACCAACAGAGTATATCAGAGGATTTGGGCGAAGTTTGCGGACTATGTGATTTCCACCAATGGATCCTGTAGTAATCCAAGGATTCAGGACATTTTAGGTTTTCTACAAACTGGCCTGGATCTGTCCCTATCGGTGAGTTCCTTGCGGGTCCAGGTTTCGGCAATCTCAGCCTTCACAGGCGTATCATGGGCCAGACACCCCCTTAATAGGCAGTTCTTCAAGGGAGCAATAAGGCTTAGGCCTCAGAAAAGACCAAGATTCTCTAAATGGGATCTCCCTCTCGTCTTGGATTTCTTCTCAGAAAAGGAGATACGGCATATGGATCAGTCATCAATTAGAGAGCTTTCTCTCAAAGTGGTCTTTCTAGTGGCCATAACATCGGCCAAGAGAGTTTCTGAAGTTGGATCCCTAGGATACAAAGAACCTTTTCTTACCTTCTTCCCAGACCGGGTAGTCTTGATCCCCATGTTAGGATCGAATCCTAAAGTAACAACCATCTTCCATGAAAATCAGGAGATTGTCCTCCCTACTTTCAGATCCACTGAGGACTCTAATGTTCACCCTCTAGATGTTGGGCAGGTTCTGAAACAATACCTAGAAGCCACAGCTTCTTTCCGCCAGTCTGATTATCTGTTTGTGCTTTTTCACGGCAAGAACAAGGGTTTACGGGCTTCCTCTAGAACCATCGCATCATGGATCGTTCAAGCTATCCAATGGGCATACAAGTCTAAGGGTTTAGCTCCTCCGGAGGCGGTAACCGCTCATTCTACCAGGAGCGTCTCTACATCATGGGCAGCATCCCGACATGTGTCTCCAGTTGTAATCTGTAAAGCGGCCTCATGGTCATCAATTAACACTTTTATGACACACTATTGTGTAGAACCGGCTTCTTTGTCTACGGTTAACTTTGGTTTGCACGTATTATCTGTTGATGGTGCCAATTAAACCTTTTTTTCTTTAACCAGCAATTGCCCACCCGGGTGTGTATGGCTAGTTATTTCCCATACGTAGGCTGCCATGGAGTCTGTCAGGAAAACGGAAAATTTATATCAAATACTTACCGTAATTTTCCTTTCCTGATGGACTCCATGGCAGCAGGAGTTCCCTCCCAGTTGCTGGAGTAGGCTAAGTTACGGAACACAGTCTCTGTCTAGAAGCAAAGATTTATGGGAGTGGGGTCCTATGAGGTATGAGAGGCGGGATTAACCCATACGTAGGTTGCCATGGAGTCCATCAGGAAAGGAAAATTACGGTAAGTATTTGATATAAATTTTCCGTTGTATTTATAAAGCTTTCATTAAACTAATAATTGACAGGTTATACTATCTGGATCCCATCAAGTCAGCAGGATACCACCATATTCTCCTTATGTCCCGTACACACGGTCGGATTTTCCGACGGAAAATGTGTGATAGGACCTTGTTGTCGGAAATTCCGACCGTGTGTAGGCTCCATCACACATTTTCCATCGGATTTTCCGACACACAAAGTTTGAGAGCAGGCTATAAAATTTTCCGACAACAAAATCCGTTGTCGGAAATTACGATCGAGATGAAAGCTATTGGCCACTGCCCCGTTTATAGTCCCGACGTACGTGTTTTACGTCACCGCGTTCAGAATGATCGGATTTTCCAACAACTTTGTGTGACCGTGTGTATGCAAGACAAGTTTGAGCCAACATCCGTCGGAAAAAATCCTAGGATTTTGTTGTCGGAATGTCCGAACAAAGTCTGACCGTGTGTATGGGGCATTACAGATTTGGTGTCAGAGGGTGTGTCGCCTTTGCAAAGCTATATTGAAAACACAGTTCCATGGCACAAGGGCTCATAAGCAAATGTGTCAAAATCTTTCAGAATTCTTGGTTCTAAAGAACTGACCTGCATTCTAGTCTGGCACCTCTAAACTCAGAAGTGGGTAAATTGCTGAATAGGAAAGGAATTCTTCAGTAGGCCTTACAACATGTTTAGTAATATTCCAAAATTGAAAAAAAAAATCTGTAGTTGTAAGTCCGTACCTCTTACAGACATCTCATGGGACTGTGATTCCTCCATGGATTGATGTTTCCATCTCACAATGACTTTGAATGAGGGATCTTTGAATAATTCTCTAGAAACTAAACATTTACTCTCCAGATCAAATGTATCTCCAGAATTGCTCTTCATGACCTCTGATGGGATTTTCTCTTCAGATTGTTCTCTTTTGAAGAACCATCCCACCTCCATCTCCTGAGGATAAAACCTCTGTAATCTCACTGATATTTGTACCTCTCCTTGGTCTGATAGTGTAAGCTGTACAGGCTCAACGAACGTGGGTTTAGCTGCAGAAATAAACAGTATGTTTGAGGTAAATAAAAAAATAAACGAGTTGAATGTAAAAAACCTGCCAGATTGCTGTACCAAAGCAAGTGATGTTGGTGCGGCTTTCTACCCCACTGTGTCTCCTTCGCTCGTCGCCGCTGGGGCCTAAATAGCAGCCCCAGAGGCGAGGAGCGTCACTCCCTTTGGTGGATGGAGGGAAAATCTCACCGCATCTCAAAGAGCGTGTTGCCACCTCTCTTTTATCTTCTCCTCTTCACATGATTTCTTGAGATTTTCCCTCCATCCACCAGAGGAAGTGACGCTCCTCGCCTCTGGGGCTGCTATTTAGGACTCAGCGGCGACGAGCGAAGGAGCGGATGTGACGCGGCCCGCGCATGCGCGGTACGGTCCTCACGTCCACTTCCGGTCTAGCCCGGATGGGGGGTATTTAAGGCCACTGGTTCCAGCTATTAGACGCTGCTGGAACCCAGGGACACATGTATGCTGTTATTGAATGCCAGGTAACCATCTGCTATCTTCAGACTTGGAAAAATCCTTCTCTTTTTACTTTTAAAACTATGCCTCTGTTTTGACTTATGCCGCGTACACAGGGTCGGAATTTTCGACAGAAAAAGTCAGATGGGAGCTTTTCATCGTATATTCCGACCGTGTGTGTGCCCCATCGGACTTTTTCCGTCAAAAATTCAGACGGACTTAGATAGAGAACATGTTCTATATTTTTCCAAAGGAACAAATTCCTATCGGAAAAACCGCTGGTCTGTATGCGAGATAAATACGAGATTAGCAGAAGGAGCCCAAAGGGTGGCGCAGTGGCTATTGAACTTCCTTTTTATAGTGCCTTCGTACGTGTTGTATGTCACCGCGTTCTTGATGGTCGGAATTTGGTGTGACCGTGTGTAGGCAAGACCGCTTGAATGGAATTCCGTCGGAAAAACCTTCAGAGTTTATTCCGACGGCAAAACCGGTCGTGTGTACCGGGCATAAGGCTGTTGCTGCCTTAGAGAACGTATTTAGTAGCCCGTGTTCTGTTGATGAAATACACAATTATTTTTGGCTCTGTTTTTACTTCATAAACCGCAAGTGCCTCACAAGTTACTTGCTTGTTTTCGAATTAGTCTCAGTTTTCTGTGTCCGCTTTTTGGACAGCTTTAGAATTTTATTTCTGTAAATTTGATATTTTTTCGCTTTTTTATACATTTGGCTCCTTGGTGTGGAGATCGGTTTAATGCTTATAATTAAACTAAACTTGATTCAATTTATTATTCAATTTATTATTCAGTTGGTCCTTGAATGCCCTCTATGGTCACCCCTAGTAAATGGTTCCTTGGACACATATGGATACCTTGACCCATAAGTGGTTTAGTTGATTCTTTCAAGAGACCAAGGTAAGGAGTGTTATCTAGACTGCAGACACGCACATGTATAGCTTATACTTGTCAAAACGTGTAAAATTATCTAAATTAAAATATTATATGTATATTTTGGCTGTAAACGTATTGCTAACTATAATCATTGTATGTATGTGTTTCTCTAATAGAAGGCTTGTACCGTTTACTTGGACAGCATCTCCTGAAGAAGCCTGATATATGGGTGAAACATGTTGGGAACTTTATCTGTTTATGCTGTATCCGTAAATACCTATTGATTGTACTTGCCAAACTGCTGTACTTTTTATCAATTTTTATTATTTTTTTTCTAAAATAATAAAAAAACTCTTATATAATATAGTTGTTACTACTATTTTTCAATCTAAACTGCACCCTGAAAATCCCATTCCTCTTTTCCTATATACACTTTTATACTACAGGCAAGCCTATAATTAGCCTTAGCTGTAGCTACACTGGATATCTCCCAAGCCTGCACGCTTTAGGAGATATCCCTGTATTTGCATGTGCTGACGTCATCGACACATGCACACTTAAGCAAACTGAAGCAACGGCACGTACGCATACCCGGAAGTAACCCCCAGGAGCGATGTCGGCCACCGGAGCGGTAAATGAGGACTGCTGCGGGGGCTTCGATCTCAGGTAAGTAATTCATAATGAGCTAGTATGCTATGCTATGCATATTAGCTCATTATGCCTTTGTCTTTCAGTTTTTTTTTCATTTTTTTTTTTTAGGGTTTACAACCACTTTAAACTAAAGGCAAAACATTTTTCATTTTGGATAAAGTAAAGGAGGGTTAAAACCCCTATCATTTTTTTTTGTTTTGCCTTCTGTGTCCCATGGGGGAGATTGCCCTTTTGCTTCCTGTCCCATAACCAAAAGAGAAAGTGACAGGAAATCCCTCCAAAGTGATGGAATCCTGAGGTGTCACCAGAACCAGTGTCCCCATTGGAAGATTTTCCCTCTGTTTTAGTGTTAATCCTGAATATGGGATTTTCTTTTACTTTCGCTTTCAATGATAATGGTATACTAGCTGTTGGGAGTGCAATAATTAATACCTTGTTGGGATGACGTGCCCATCTGAGGATACCTGTCAGGAAGGGCATGCCAGCAGACAAGATGGCTTCCTTGGGCAGATTCCTTTTCAAGGCTCTTCACGTGCATGTAAGAGATGTGCATATGCTCATGCCCACATACGTGAATTTTTGCGTGCAAGTGTGCACATTGGGGTGCAAAGATATGTGCGAGTGCGCATTGGCATCCGCACTTATTGGCGTGTGCAGGCACACACACATGCACTCCATGACAGATGTTGGCACCAGATGGGCTATTTAAAATGGGCCAGTACTCAGGAACAGTGCTGTCTTGTCTACAGCGTTCCCGTGCTAATCTGCAACCAGTTACTCTGCATCTGTCTCCAGTTATGGACCTGGCTTGCCTTGACTCCTGAACTCCACTTGCCTGACCCTGGCTTCTACATCTGTACCTGATCTGTCGGCCTGTGTATGACCCGGCTCATCTGACCCTGTCTATGTTCCAGTCATTACTGGATTGCCAAGCTGCAAGCATCTGCCTGTTATCCCTGAGTTAGAACTGTAACAATTTAATTTGACATAGGTGCAATATCATCTTAGATAGAAGTTAGGAAAGTAAGGCACATATCCATCCAGAGTGATGCTAACGACAGTCCCAGCTTTGTAGCGTTCCCCTGGCTCTCTCTGCCCATGAGGTAGCTTACCTTACCAGTGACATCATCGCGCCCAACACTGCGTTTCAGCCCTCATCACCGCACTCCAGCTCCGCTCCAAGCCTCGCTTTCGTTTCTTTTGCTGAGATCCTGTGGATCAGGACAACCATCCTCATAAGCAGAGAGAGCCAGGGGAACGCTACAAAGCTGGGACTGTTGTTAGCGTCACTCTGGATGGATATGTGCCTTACTTTCCTAACTTCTATGTAAGTTGATTTTGCACCTATGTCAAATTAAATTGCTACTGCAGAGATTTCCCATAGACTGGAAATACATCAAAAGACACTCTGAATGAGTTAGGAGCAATGAAGCAGCTCAGAATTTGAGTGTTACATAACTCCAAGCTATTTGTTTAAAATACACTGTGCCCCAACTCATACAGCATAACATAAGGTTACATTATTTACCATAAATGGACTTGATCCCTAAATTTTTCTCTACAGATTTCGTCTGATGAACAATCCTGCAAGACACAGAGGATCCCACATGTCTGGATATAGAAGGAATGAAGGTCAGCTTTGTGATCATATGTCCTTTCATCTTCTGACTGTCACACTCCTTTGTCACCTGGTACTCTCTGGACATTAGTGGTTGCTCCTGCTCCTTATCACTTGATCCCACGTCGGAGACCTCATGTTTTGTGCCATCTCTAAGCTTAATGACCCAAGTCACCTTGACAGCCCCAGTACAGTGAAAAGCTTCACATTTCAATACGGTCTTCTCACCAACAATCCATACAGGACTCTCAATATCTTTCACCATAATCTTCTGATACTCTGTATGAAACAAGATAACAGTGTAAAAGAAAAATATGTAATCCATCCCAGAGTGGGCAAAATTATTACAATGTTATATCATTTTCTATTTACATGGTAAAGCTGACTTGCAAAATATACATAAACCATGTACTGAGGCGCTAGTTTAAATCAATTACGTCTTTTTTTAAGTGTATACTTATACAATTACTAGTTACCAATGCAACCATATAAACATCAGGTAAATAGTACAGAGAATACCACATAGAGAAATCCCAGAATAGAAAACAGTAGCACAATATTTGTACAATACTTTTATTTTAAAGTCTTTATCCTCTTGCCGACCAACGCATGACGATGTACGGCGGCACAATGGCAGGGCTGCGCAAATGGGTGTACCTGTAGGTCCACTTAAATTGCAGGCTAGTGGGCGTGCGAGCGTACCATGTGCCGCGTGAGCGTGCCTGCGGGTCCCGCGGACTCGGTGTCCGCCGGTGGCCCGCGAACGTGGCACGGAGAGGCAGAACAGGGAGATGCCTATATAAACAAGGCATTTCCCTGTTCTGCCTGGCAACATGACAGGGATCTACTGCTCCCAGTGATCTCTGTCATGTTCTAGTGAACCCATCCCCCCTACAGTTAGAACACAGTGAGGTAACACAGTTAACCCCTTGATCACCCCCTAGTGTTTAACCCCTTCCCTGCCAGTGTCATTTACACAGTAATCAGTGCATTTTTATAACACTGATTGCTGTATAAATGTCAATGGTCCCAAAATAGTGTCAAAGGTGTTGCAGTCACAATAAAAATTGCAGATCACCACCATTACTAATAAAAAAAAATAATAATAAAAATGCCATAAATCTATTCCCTATTTTGCCCAAACCAATCAATATACGCTTATTGCGATTTTTTTTACCAAAAATATATAGAAGAATACATATCGGCTTAAACTGAGAAAGAAATTTGTTCTTTCTTATATATTTTTTGGGATATTTATTATAGCAAAAAGTAAAAAATATTGTTTTTTTTTTCAAAATTGTCGCTCTTTCTTTGTTTATAGCGCAAAAAATAAAAACCACAGAGATGATCAAATACCACCAAAAAAAAGCTCTATTTGTGGGGAAAAAAAGGACGTCAATTATGTTTGGGTGCAACTTCGCACAACCGTGCAATTGCCTGTTAAAGCGACGCAGTGCCGAATTGCAAAAAATGCTCTGTTTATTGTGACATGAGGATGAAGGACAAATGAGATGAGCCTTGTGTCCTGCTCAAACCTTTATTTCTAGTATGAATTCAACCTAAGGGGGTGATCAGAGCCCCCGGTAACTATACAGAGTCAAGTCCAATGTGGGGAGGGACAGAAGGAGCAATGAGAGCAAAGGGCTCTATGCATCATTGCAGGCACCTGCAGAGATGGGGGTGTGCAGCCAGGCTGGATCAGGGGAGAGGAAGCTAATTGTACCCCCTCATCGGGGGTGCTGGAAGCCAGTTCTGCCCCTGAACTCCCAAGGAGGAGGAGAGGAACCCCAGTGGATCAGCAAGCAGAGATCGCTGAGAGTGGTGTATGTCCTGAATGACAGCCTGAAGACAGCCATGGGGGGGGGGGGGGATCTGGAGCCCTGCACTGTCTGCATGGAGCCTGTGAGAACGAGGGGGCACAGCTGACCAGTGTGAACTTTGGACACCTTCTACGATGCAGGTAAGACAGCTGATCAGCATGGACATGAGAGGCAGACATGTGTCACCTTTTTAAAAACAAAAAAATGTAAATAGCACATTGTGGTAGATGCTGAGTTTTATTGTGTGAAAGTATGCATTTTAAAGCAGACCTAAACCCTCTGGAGCTGCCGGCCATACACACAGCAACACAGCATGCAAACTGAACAAAAGAAATCTAACAGATACTTCCATTAATGCAAAGCAGTCCTGTGCCCATATACCTCCATACCATCCTGTGCCCATACACCTCCATACCGTCCTGCACCCATACACCTCCATACCATCCTGTACCCATACACCTCCATATCGTCCTGTACCCATACACCTCCATACCGTCCTGTGCCCATACACCTTCATACCGTCCTGTGACCATACAACTCCATACCGTCCTGTGCCCATACACCTCCATACCTTCCTGTTCCTATACACCTCCATATCGTCCTGTACCCATACACCTCCATACTGTCCTGTACCCATACACCTCCATACCGTCCTGTGTCCATGCACCTAAATACCGTCCTGTACCCATACACCTCCATACTGTCCTGTGCCCATACACCTCCATACCGTCCTGTGCCCATACACCTCCATAACGTCCTGTGCCCATACAACTCCATACCGTCCTGTGCCCATACACCTCCATACCATCCTGTTCCTATACACCTCCATACCGTCCTGTACCCATAAACCTCCATACCGTCCTGTACCCATACACCTCCATACCGTCCTGTGCCCATACACCTAAATACCGTCCTGTACCCATACACCTCCATACTGTCCTGTGCCCATACACCTCCATACCGTCCTGTGCCCATACACCTCCATACCGTCCTGTGCCCATACACCTCCATACCGTCCTGTGCCCATACACCTCCATACCGTCCTGTTCCTATAAACCTCCATACCGTCCTGTGCCCATACACCTCCATACCGTCCTGTGCCCATACACCTCCATACCGTCCTGTTCCTATACACCTCCATACCGTCATGTGCCCATACACCTCCATACCGCCCTGTACCCATAAACCTCCATATTGTCCTGTTATATTAACCTGACCTTCATTTAAATGGAGAATTTTTTTTCCATTTTGTTATACATTAAACATGTTAGTAATCGCACTAGCTACATGTTTGTAACTTAAAAATTGATATTTGCACCAAAAATTACCATTTTATATACTTTTTGAAGTGTCAGTAAAAAATGTGGCTCCGATTTTTTGTAAATTTGGACGTCCTGTCAGTAAATTTCTCTTAGATGGGTTCTCCCAGGCAGCAGCTGCAGCTGGCAGGAGGTGCCAGAGAGAAACCCAGCTAGCAGGTGAAGGGAAGTGCTCAGGATGTTAAAAAATTGAAGTGCAATTGCCGGTGGGAGAGGCAGCCAGGGGAGCCGCAATTACATTAGATCCACAGAGATCCGCGTTGATGGAGGCGGGGGGCGCACTGATGGTCGGTTGGTACAGGGGGGGATCAGTGCCCTAATGAAAGCAGGGGACATTAAGCTGTACATTTCTGCTATAAGTTCATGGTCAGTGAAGTGACCATGAGCTTATAGCAGAGGAGGAATATAGGTCCGTACGGCACACGGGCCTGGCCAGCTAGGGGCAGTGCTGTAGGTCTGTACGCCGTACCTGGCAACGGAAGGGTTAAAGTGTCTTGCCTATATTGATATTATTTTAAAATGCAATGCAAACACATTGTCACTCACCTGATTTCCTTTTGTAATACAATAAAAAAACAACGACCAGTATCAAAATGATGACTCCAACAATGCAGCCCACCACCACACCAGTAATATCATGTATGTCTCCTAGAAATAATAAAAGAGTTATAGAAATGTATATTTAAATAATATAAAGTGGTTGACCTTTATACTGTCCTGGTTGGGGTAAATGGCTAATTACCGGTACATGAAAAAAGTTGTATTGCTTAATAAGTGTAACAATATGAGTAACAATTCAGTACGTAAACTTTTTTGTTATGCTTTTATTGAAATGTTTCTTAACATTAACATGCTGATTGACCTATCAAAGGAAAGTGACAAAGAAATTTGTAAAAATGAAAAAAAGAATGAATACTATCATTAACTTCATACAGTTATCTGAATACGATATTTTTCATGATAGTGATCCCTTACTCATTCAGTGACCTGAGATCTTTAAAGCCTAGATGCCCAGATCAAATTATCATCATCAGTATCAAAAGGCTTCAGTTGCAGTGCCTTGCAAAAGTATTCACCCCCCCCCCCCCCCCTTGGCATTTTTCATGTTTTGTTGCCTCACAACCTGGAATTAACATGGATTGTTTGAGAATTTGCATCATTTAATTTACAGAACATGCCCCAACTTTGAAGATGTTTTTTTTTTATTGTGAAGCAAACAAATAGGACAAAATAACAGAAAAAGTCCATCTTTCCCTCAACTCTGACCAGTTTCCCAGTCCCGACTGCTGAAAAACATCCCCACAGCATGATGCTGCCACCACCATGTTTCACGGTGGGGATGGTGTTCTTTGGGTGATGTGATCTGTTGGGTTTGCGCCAGACATAGCGTTTTCTTTGATGGCCAAAAAGTTCAATTTTAGTCTCATCAGACCAGAGCACCTTCCTCCATACATTTTGGGAGTCTCCCACGTGCTTTTTCGCAAACTTAAAACGTGCCATTTAGTTTTTTGTTGAAAGTAATGGCTTTCTTCTGGCCACTCTGCCATAAAGCCCAACTCTATGGAGCGTACGGCTTATTGTCGTCCTATGTACAGATACTCCAGTCTCTGCTGTGGAACTCTGAAGCTCCTCCAGGGTTACCTTAGGTCTCTGTCCTGCCTCTCTGATTAATGCCCTCCTTGCCCGGTCCGTGAGCTTTGGTGTGCGGCCGTCTCTTGGCAGGTTTGCTGTTGTGCCATATTCTTTCCATTTGGTTATGATAGATTTGATGGTGCTCCTAGGGATCATCAAAGATTTGGATTTTTTTCTTATAACCTAACCCTGACTTGTACTTCTCAACAACATTGTCACTTACTTGTTTGGAGAGTTCCTTGGTCTTCATGGCAGTGTTTGGTTAGTGGTGCCGCTTGCTTAGGTATTTCAGCCTCTGGGGCATTTCAAAAAGGTGTGTATATGTAATGACAGATCATGCGACACTTAGATTGCACACAGGTGGACATCATTTCACTAATTATGTGACTTCTGAAGGTAATTGGTTGCATCAGAGCTTTTTATGAGCTTCATAACAAAGGGGGTGAATACATACGCACATGCCAATTATCATTTTTTTATTCCTGAAAAATAGCTTTATGTATATATTTTTTCTAATTTTACTTCACCAACTCAGACTATCGTGTTCTGATCCATCACATATAATTCAGATTAAAAAAACATTGAACTAAAGGCTGTAATGTAACAAAATAGGTAAAAAGCCAAGGGGTGAATACTTTTGCAAGGCACTGTAAATAATTGTATAGTATATGGCTTTTGTTTGGTACAGTATTTTAATATATATTTTAATATATACCATGCTCAGGCTTATTATAATCATAAGCTGTGAAATGTATTTTTAATTGAATTGTATGTTTAATTAATAAACAGATTTTATTGCTGTAGTTGTATATGACAATTACAGTATTAAATATATCAATACATTTTCAGTATCTTAGATTTTAGAGGCCTAAGTGAAAAATTTGAAATGCTTCCACACCCTTCCACCTCCACAGCAAGCACTGTAGGTGGTCTACTAGTAAGGTAAAAATAAAAAAAATACAAGATGTATTATTATTATACAAAATTTATATAGCACCAACAGTTTGCGCAACGCTTAACAAAATGAAGAATGTAGAAGCAATATTAATGGTCAATACAGTATTTTATGTTATAACCTAATTTTTAGTACCCCTGCACACAATTACTCTGTAATACTAATAAGGATATCTTTTAACTGTGTTTTTTTCTGCAGAACTAACAAAGAGCTGTCTTCTCAATTGTTTTCCTTGAGCGGACATTCTGGGATTTTTTACAGCCTCAGGAAGACTCTGTTGGCATTCAAGGTTAATTTTAGTGCTGGCTGGGATAACTAGAGGCTCTTAGGGCGATACATCTACATTACAAAGACAGCTAAAGAAATTTGCCTTACTGTACAGCCTACAATTGTATCTGTGACTAGTGACAATGATTCTGAAGTTTCCCTCTGTATAACTGAGGCTTGCTGTTCTTGAATGGAAATCTCACAGGGATTAAGTGTCAATGTCAAGAGCAACCCCTGCAACCCATATTCATACAATGCTGGATTTTTGTTATTTTTACATTCACATAGATCTTTTAAGTGAAATTTGCCCCAGGGCCCCCCCAAGAGAGCCCCCTTCTATTTCAGGTCCCACAGCAGCCAGTGTCCCTGGCCCACCACTTTTATTCATCGGATTTCAGTTCCTTCAATCACAGAGGCTCAGCATCACATATGAGTGTTATCAGGGCAAAATTGGGAGAGGAGGGGCATGTGCCCTTGGGCACCGCATTGAGATCTTCCTGTCATACCTGGACAGGAGGGGGGCGGAGGCGGAATATATTAGAACTGATTGGCTGTATTGAATCCTCCTGCAGCAACTGAAAGCTGGCTTCTCCTCCTCTCCCTCTTGACAAAATTCAGCAGCTGCAGGAGGATTGGTTCTGGTAAATGCCACGCCTCCGTGTTCCCCTTCTTTCTGCTGCCCGGGCCAACCAAGCCCCTTCCCTCTTCTCCCTCTGCTGCAGAGGATCATTTTAGGATGAAGAGCGGCAGAAGGGGCCAATAAATATGTAATTTACTGGCCCCTTCCTCTTCTGAATGAACACAGTGAGTGATCGGTAATGATCGCTCCTGTGTCCATCCATAACCGAAGAATAGTAAACTATGTTTATTATGCTTCAGGTTTACGAATAATCAGTAGGCCACTCGGCACTTGAGCATGAGTGCTTCCGATTCATTCACTGTTCAGTCAAGCTGAGGTTGCAGAGAAAGGGACTGGAGAATCTCTGTTCTCAGTCCCATTTCTCTGTCTTTGTCTCTGTCTGTTCACCAAAGCCCCCCCCCCCCCAATGTAACTCCTAAAAAAAACTGTAAAAGAAATTGTAAAATATATTATTGTAAAAATAAATAAATAAAATTGTAAAAAAATCAATAAATACCCACCACTTCCCTACTGACACCCTCCACTGCTCTATTGACACCCTCCACTGCTCTATTGACACCATCCACTGCTCTACTGACACCCTCTACTGCTCTACTGACACCGTCCACTGCCCTACTGACACCGTCCACTGCCCTACTGACACCATCCACTGCCCTACTGACACCGTCCACTGCCCTACTGACACCGTCCACTGCCCTACTGACACCATCCACTGCCCCACTGACACCATCCACTGCCCCACTGACACCATCCACTGCTCTACTGTCACCCTCCACTGCTCTACTGTCACCATCCACTGCTCTACTGACACCATCCACTGCTCTACTGACACCATCCACTGCTCTGCTGAAACCATCCACTGCTCTACTGACACCGTCCACTGCTCTACTGACACCGTCCACTGCCCTACTGACACGTCCACTGCTCTACTGACACCCTCCACTGCTCTACTGACATACTGACACCATCCACTGCTCTACTGACACCCTCCACTGCTCGCAACCTCCACTGCCCTACTGACACAATCCACTGCTCTGCAGACACCCTCCACTGTTCTACTGACACCCTCCACTGCTCTACTGACACCATCCACTGCTCTACTGGCACCCTCCACTGCTCTACTGGCACCATCCACTGCTCTACTGACACCCTCCACTGCTCTACTGACATACTGACACCATCCACTGCTCTACTGACACCCTCCACTTCTCTACTGACACCATCCACTGCTCTACTGGCACCCTCCACTGCTCTACTGACATACTGACACCATCCACTGCTCTACTGACACCCTCCACTGCTCTACTGACAAAATCCACTGCTCGCACCCTCCACTGCCCTACTGACACCATCCACTGCTCTGCTGACACCCTCCACTGTTCTACTGACACCCTCCACTGCCCTACTGACACCCTCCACTGCCCTATTGACACCATCCACTGCTCTACTGGCACCCTCCAATGCTTTACTGACACCCTCCACTGTTCTACTGACACCCTCCACTGCTCTACTGACACCCTCCCCTGCCCTACTGACACTGTCCACTGCTCTACTGACACCCTCCACTGCTCTACTGACACCCTCCCCTGCCCTACTGACACCATCCACTGCCCTACTGACACCATCCACTGCTTTACTGACTGACACTGCCCACTTTTAAGGTAGGCTAAGTTCATATTTTTACAATGACATTTGTTTTATTAATCTAAGCATATCTTATGGGTACAAGAATGTTTCTGTTTTATTTAACCATACCCCCTTAAGCCCTTCTCTACTGTTAACACAATTTGGCAATACCCACTGTTCACTACTGCATGCTATGGTACAGGCACCACATTACATCTCTCCTTGGGGCACTCAAAGGTCTCCCAGGTCTTTTACAATCCTATAGCTTATACTATGGGGGAAAAAATTGTCTAGCACTGCTAAACTGTTCAGGTTTAGCTTAAAGAAAAGGTGGCAACACTAGCTGCTGCTCCAAAAGAAAGCAGCAGCGCTTTATGTGGCAATTTCTAGCCTCACCTCTGCAGCAGATTAGGAGGGGTGCTGCCACTTCAAAAGAAGAGATCCCAGGAGCGAGTCTTTAAGAATTCACTTCTTCTTTCCCCGCAGGGTCCCTCCTAATCCACACCGGAGGTGATGCTTCGTTCAGTCCTCACCTCCGCAGATCAGAAGGTGCAACACCACAAAAAAAATAAAAACAGACCAGCAAGGCGGGCCTTTAATAAGCCAAACATGACTGTAGAATGAGGCGATTTCAAGCCTCATCTCTGTGGTGGATTAGGAGGGGTGCCACTGGGAAGGAAGAAGAGAGCACAGGAGCAGGCCTTAATAAAACCCCAAATCTTGACTCACTTCTTCTTTCCCGAGGAAGCTCCTCCTAATCTGCTATGGAAGTGAGGCTTGAAATCACCTCATTCAAACTTCACCTACGCTGTGATTGTGTAGGCCTTCACACTACATGTGTAGTGAGGCACTAAAACTTTGAAATTACTAATATATATTATGAAAAAATTATTTATTTATTACACTGGAACTTTTCTCTCTGGGCAGAAAGCTGGGGGTGTGTGGATGGAGAACTTCTCTCTTGGTTGGGGGGGGGGGGGCTTTGCCAAACTCTTTTGTTCTGGGTGAAAAAATGTCTAGCATTGCCTCTGGGTGTTACCACCTGTTTTTAGGAAGCTATATACAGCACCCTGCTGGCCACTCCCACCAGCTATGCTCAGTCTGAATTACATTGAGAAGCACCAAGACCCGGTGATTATGTTACTGATTATAAAATAAGGTATGTAAAGAAAAAGTAAAGGCTTTAGCTATGTTTGCTAATCCCGGAGTTCAGCTTTAAGTTATGTTTAGTTCAAGGGGTGTCTGCATAAAACATTCACTCTCAGCTGATACAAGCACTTATGTTACCCTTATGCCGACCACATAACACATATATCCAGCAGCAAGAAGGAGGTTGTGTACCGAGAGCAGGCTCAGTGAACTATCCCAGCACACTGACTGAGCTGTTACTAGCAGCTCTTAGTCAAGGCTTCTGATCAGGAGCCAGCAGGATGGGTTCCTGGTAATGTAACCATTTTTAGAGCCAATCACATGATACAGAAGATTCCCCCCATCTTGGGCATTAACGCCCACTTAAAGGGCTGTCAGGGAGCAGAATTAAAGGGTTAATGTGACACGTATTTCCCAAAGTAATCTCCTATCTGTTGTCTAGCTTACAGTTTAAGTTTTGTTAATAAACATTCATTGGTTTCCAATAGACAGGTCAGGATCATTTGTGGGTCTTACCTCGATAAACCAGATGAAGGTCTTTTTGTACAGAAGGTGAGAGTGTTTCATGGAAGACTGAACAGGACAACATTTTTGGTGACACATCAGTTGGTATCTTCCATGTTCTGTTAACAGAGTAAGTACCATCCTCATTTGTGTGATACGCAGACAGTACTGAGTCCTCCATGATCGTGCGGTCCTTTAAAATTTCCACTGTGATATTTCTTGGGTAGAATCCCATCACTGAGCACAGTGCAAAGCTGGTCTTGTCCTCCTTCTCCACCTTCTCAATCATGACCAATGGAGTTGCTGAAGAAAACAGGAAACCTTGAGCAGTTATAGAAATAGAGTACCTTTAGGCTAGGCTCACATGTATGCGGGTGCGGTTGATGCAGTTTTCAGGCACGTTTTGCAGCGCATTTTTGAACATGTGTTTTTTATTTTTCTCTTCAACTGTGTATAGCTGGTTGTTAAGAAGTGAGCCAGGAAGCCGGCCGCTGCGTCCTTAACAATGGATGACTTCCCCGCTGAAAAACATTGTCGGAAATAAAAAAATCTTTAAAAAAAAATGTCGTGAAGGTCCCCCCAAATTCATATCAGGCCCTTTCAGGTCTGGTATGGGTTTTAAGGGGAACCCTACACCAATTTTTTTTTAAATGGTCCCTCTCCATCCCCCAATTTCATACCAGACCTTTATCTGAGCATGAAGCCTGGCAGACCAGAAAAGGGGGAGGGGCGAAAGAGAGCGTCCCTCTTTGACAAAGCACCTTGTTCCCATGTTGATGGGGACAAGGGCCTCTTCCCCACAACCCTGGGTGGTGGTTGAGGGGGTCTGCGGGCGGGGGGCTTATCGGAAACTGGAAGCTCCCTTTAACAAGGAGGCCCTGCAGATCCTGCCCACCCACTTTCATGTGAATGAGTATGTGAATAAGTACCCCTACTTATTCACCAAAAAAAGTGTCAAAAAGAAAAAAAATACACACATAGTTTTTGACAATTCCTTTAGTGTAAAAAAACAATGTCCCTGGTGTAGATCCATCAAAAATCGTGATGCCCACAGGACCCCCAAAAAAGCAAGAAAAAAAAAGCTCCAATCACGCCAAAGCTTTTTTTTTTCTTTTTCCGGGTGCGGCGGACATCTTGATTGATGATGGATCTACATCGGGGGACATTGTTTTTTTGTTTTAATAAAGGAATTGTCAAAAATTTTTTGTATGTTTTTATTTCTTTTTGACACTTTTTTGGTGAATGGGTAGGGGTACTATGTACCCCATACTCATTCACATAGGGGGGCTAGGATCTGGGGGCCCCCTTGTTAAAGACGGCTTCCATATTCTGATAAGCCCCCCCACCCGCAGAACCCCACAACCCTGGCCCTTGTCCCCATCAACATAAAATGATAATTCTCCCACTCTATAATACTCTGGTCCGGCCACACCTGGAGTATGCCGTCCAGTTCTGGGCACCAGTCCTCAGGAGGAATGTGCTAGAACTGGAAAGAGTCCAGAGAAGGGCACCAAAACTAATAAAGGGACTGGAGGATCTCAGCTGTGGGGAAAGATTACAAGCACTGAACTTATTCTCTCTGGAGAAGAGACACTTGAGAGGGGATATGATTTCAATGTACAAATACCGTAAAACTTTTCAGCGAAAGGGCATTTAAAAAGACTCACGGCCCTTTACTAAAATTTGAAGAAAAGCGGTTTAACCTTAAACTGCGTAGGGGGTTCTTTATGGTAAGAGCGGTAAGGATGTGGAATTCTCTTCCAGAAGCAGTGGTTTCAGCAGGGAGCATATATAATTTCCAAAAACTATTAGATAGGCACCTAAACGACGATAACATACAGGGATATACAATGTGATATTGACATAAAAGCACACACACACAGGTTGGACTTGATGGACTTGTGTCTTTTTTCAACATTTCCATGTAACATGGCCACAAAATGCTTTAGGGTGGGAGGGGGATAGAGCCTTAATGTTCCTTAACATCCAGATATACACTGTTTGTTAAAGACAAAAAACGCAAAATGCAAAACGCATCAAAACCGTAACACTTGCATTTTTGGTGCGGGTCCATTGAAGTCTATTACACTTTCACTGTGAGCTTACTTGTTACACAAAAAATATTTTTTTATGTTCATAGTTACATTTTTTTTAGCAATATTGATTTTCATTGTTTATGGCACTATCTTTGCATTTGTAAGGTTCAGTATCACAAAGCGCTGCATTTTTTTGTAAACCTCAAAAATGCCTCCCTGTCTTCTGGAGTAGGATCCTCTAGAGTCCATCCAGCCACTGACATAATTGCTGCTTGGCCGTGGAGCTGAGTGAGGCAGGGACACTGATTGCAATCCTCTGTTTCAGTAACCTAGAGCTATCTAACTGCTTTTAGAACATGACTGCCTAAAATATGGTCTATAGCCGCCATAGCAAGTTTAGCTCCAGCATAGGTGTGCACAGCCTATTGCACTATGGTGTACATGCCAAAGCTCAACAAACACAGAGCAACAGAGGCAGTAACTAGTGAGTGCAATGCACATGTAAACAAGTCCTTTTTTTTTTTTTTTTAAATGTGTTTTTTTTTTCATTTTTTAAATTTATTTATTTGTTACATTTTTTCACTACCCTTTTGGGGGCTTTGGTTAAATATCAGGACAGGATGGAGTCGCAGATGCTAGAACCGATCCCCCTACAGCACAGCCGGAGCGAGGGAGAGGAGGAGAAGCTGGCAGCACCGCAATGGGAGGAGCAAGAGGATCAAGGCAGTAAAGCCGGTCCTCCTGATTGGCAGGTACCTGGGCCTTCTGCTCTGTGTTTACATTAGTGATTAGGGAGAACCGCTGCTTATTTACTGCAGGGAAGGAGGAGCAAGGGCAGCTGAGCTGCTGAGTCACTGCTGGGAGGGGGGATCAAGGGAAACTGAGCTGCTGAGTCACTGCAAGTAGGGAGGAGCAAGGACAGCTGAGTTGCTAAGTACTGGGAACAGAGGAGCACCAGACTGAGTGCACTATAAATCATAAATTTAATAAAAACAAGTAGTAACTGACAGGTTATATAGATGAGATCAGCATGTAGTGAATATAGCCAGTCCTGGAGTCTCGTAAAACGTCCTATTATCCTTAGCAGCCTGGGGCACTGATGTGATCTTGCAGGGGACCAGAGTGGGCTGTAAACCAGGAAGCAAGAAACGGAAAGCAGCTGGTCACGGCTGTGATCAGCCTGAACCGCAAGGTGGCAAGATGGCACTGGGGCGGACGTGACGTCACAGGAACAGAAAGTGTGATTATTCATAATGTTAAGGAATGGTAATGCATTTCGAAGCTACAGCTTCTTCATCAGACCATGATTGGCTGTTGCTAAGTACCAGCTGGGAGGGTAAGCAGGGCTTAAAGGTGCACTGTTAAGTCACTTATGGGAGAAGGGGAGCAGGGAGCTAGGAGCTGCTGAGTCACTGCTTGGAGGGGAAGCAGGGGAGCCTGAGCTGCTAAGTCACTCATGATAGGGAGGATCAGAAAGTACTGGGCTGCTGAGTCACTGCTATGAGGGGGAGCAGATGGAGCTGCGTTGCTGAATCATTGCTTGAAGTTGAAGTCCATAACCTGGAGGACTTTATCATTTCTACTGTGACATTTGAAGATAAATTGCTCCACAGTATCTGCAGCTACAGAGGTCAAAGGGATCTTGTTTTAAACATTTGTTTGCTGCTTGTTTGGAATATGTAAACACTTGGAATGTTCATAGCAAGACCAGACATTCACATTAGGTTTTAGGTTACAATTATCTATTTTCATGGGAATTATACATTCATTTTTACATAAAATTTGCACTACAAGTTACACTATTAAAGTGGAGTTCCAGCCATTTAAATGTCAGCAGCTACAAAATCTATAGCTGCTGACTTTTAATAAACACACACTCACCTGTTCCACGATACAGTGGTGTACTCACCTCAGCCGTGTTCTCCCCGTGTCCTCCCTTGCATCTCTACTATGGGCAACCGGCTGTGACAGCTTGCGGCTTCACAGCCAGGTGCCCACTGTGCATGTGCGAGCAGCCCTGTGCTCTGTGAATGGTCCTGGAGTCTTCTAGGACCTGTCATGTGTCCCCGAAGACTTTGGGAAGGAGAACTTCCGCTTCCGAACGCCTAATGCCGCGTACACACGAGCGGACTTTCTATCCTACTTGGTCCGGCACACTTTCCGACGGACTTTGTCCGCCAGGTGCGCCGGACTTTAAAACGGACGGACTTGCCCACACACGCCGGGACTTTCCGGCGGGCTAAGTCCGCCCGTCTTTCCGACGGACTTTCGCCGGAGTTCCGGCGGACTTTCAGAATGAACGGACTTGCCCACACACGGACAAGTCCGTTCATTTTGAACGTGACTCAGGTGCGACGGGACTAGAAAAGGATGTCAATCTTGCCGCTTTTATCGGCGAGATTGACACCTTACTAGCCCCGTCGCGGGGCATACCAGGCCCTTAGGTCTGGTATGGATTATAAAGGGGAACCCCGCTACGCCGAAAAAACGGCGTGGGGTCCCCCTAAAATCCATACCAGACCCCGATCCGAGCACGCAGCCTGGCCGGTCAGGAAAGGGGGTGGGGACGAGCGAGCGCCCCCCCCCCTCCTGAACCGTACCAGGCCGCATGCCCTCAACATGGGGGTGGGTGCTTTGGGGGAGGGGGGCGCCCTGCGCCCCCCCCCCCAAAGCACCTTGTCCCCATGTTGATGAGGACAAGGGCCTCTTCCCGACAACCCTGGCCGTTGGTTGTCGGGGTCTGCGGGCGGGGGCTTATCGGAATCTGGGAGCCCCCTTTAATAAGGGGGCCCCCAGATCCCGGCCCCCCACCCTATGTAAATGAGTATGGGGTACATGGTACCCCTACCCATTTACCTAGGAAAAAAGTGTAAGTAATAAAACACACTACACAGGTTTTTAAAATATTTTATTAAACAGCTCCGGGGGGGGGATCTTCCTCCGGCTTCGGGGGTCTTCTTCCGGCTTCGGGGGTCCCTCCGCTTCATCTTCTCCCGGCGTCCGGTTGGTTCTTCTCCCGGTGTTCCAGTTCTTCGGCCGGCTCCTCTGCTGTCTTCAGGTAGCTCTCTTGCCAGCAGAGGTCCGGACTTCTGGGCTTCTGGGCTTCTGGGCTTCTTCTCTTCTCTTCTCCAGATGTTGACACGACGCTCTCTCCGGCTGGACTGCTCTCCGAGGGCTGCGTTGTGACTTATATAGGCGGAGACCCCGCCCCCTTTTGATGTCACAGTCCCTGGGCATGCTGGGACTGTGACGTTTTAGGGGGCGTGGTCAACATCACCCAGTGACCACGCCCCCTAAAACGTCACAGTCCCAGCATGCCCAGGGACTGTGACATCAAAAGGGGGCGGGGTCTCCACCTATATAAGTCACAACGCAGCCCTCGGAGAGCAGTCCAGCAGGAGAGAGCGTCGTGTCAACATCTGGGGAAGAGAAGCCCAGAAGCCCAGAAGCCCAGAAGCCCAGAAGTCCGGACCTCTGCTGGCAAGAGAGCTACTTGAAGACAGCAGAGGAGCCGGCCGAAGAACAGGAACACCGGGAGAAGAGAGCGGAGAAGAACCAACCGGACGCCGGGAGAAGATGAAGCGGAGGGACCCCCGAAGCCGGAAGAAGACCCCCGAAGCCGGAGGAAGACCCCCCCCCCGGAGCTGTTTAATAAAATATTTTAAAAACCTGTGTAGTGTGTTTTATTACACTTTTTTCCTAGGTAAATGGGTAGGGGTACCATGTACCCCATACTCATTTACATAGGGTGGGGGGCCGGGATCTGGGGGCCCCCTTATTAAAGGGGGCTCCCAGATTCCGATAAGCCCCCGCCCGCAGACCCCGACAACCAACGGCCAGGGTTGTCGGGAAGAGGCCCTTGTCCTCATCAACATGGGGACAAGGTGCTTTGGGGGGGGGGGGGCGCAGGGCGCCCCCCTCCCCCAAAGCACCCACCCCCATGTTGAGGGCATGCGGCCTGGTACGGTTCAGGAGGGGGGGGGGCGCTCGCTCGTCCCCACCCCCTTTCCTGACCAGCCAGGCTGCGTGCTCGGATCGGGGTCTGGTATGGATTTTAGGGGGGACCCCACGCCGTTTTTTTCGGCGTAGGGGCTTCCCTTTATAATCCATACCAGACCTAAGGGCCTGGTATGCCCCGCGCTCGCCGCAATAGGAAAATGTGTTTTACCTATTGCAGCGAGCGTGAGATGCAATACCCTGCCCTCGTGTTGTATCTGGTCCGTCGGACCAGCCTACACACGAGTGGGCTTTCCGTCGGACCAGCACACACACGAGCGGACTTTCCGCCCGAAACTGAGTCCGGCGGAAAGATTTAGAACTTTCTTCAAATCTAGGTCCGGCGGGCTTTTGGGAAAAAGTCCGCCGGAAAAGTCCGCCGGTGCCTACACACGGGCGGATTGTCCGGCACACTCTGGTCCGCCGGACCAAGTATGCCGGAAAGTCCGACCGTGTGTACGCGGCATAAGGCGACCGGAACGGAAGTGGGAGCAGGTACCTTCACAAACAGGAGACGGGGAGGAGACCTTAAAGTGGAACTTCCACTTTTGGGTGGAACTCTGCTTTAATGTCAAAAATTCTTCCGATAACATTTCCAACACTGAATTTCTTGCCCCAAACAACCAATGTTCCAAGGCTAAACACTCTCCTCATACCTGATCTCACTCCTAGGTTCCAAAACTCATAAAAAATAAACTTACAAAACACAACTTTATGCACAACTTTGCTAATAGTATTCTATTTAAAAAAATATGATATGAATTTAAGACTAGGCCAATGGACTTGTAGATCTTACAGTTAAAACACCAGGCAAGAGTCTGCTTTGCAATATCTGAAGGCAATGGACCATGATACCCTGTTAAGGTTTACTTGTGGATCCAATTTAATATTTAGAAATATAGTTTTGTAGATATTACTTGCCATAAACATTAAGGTCTACATCTACGAATTTCTTTTGTTTACTGTAGGTTACCATACACCGATATTTTCCAATGTCAGAGATGGTGACATTTGTAATTTCCATATCAACAATTCCTTTGGTGGTGTCCTGTATATTAATAACCATTCTTGGATTGGACAATGTCCCCTTCCTGTCAAACCTCAGAACCTCCTTGTCCTGGAAATGCCACGAAATGGTGAGGAACTGAATGTTTATTGAAGGGTCATCCACTTTGAAAGTGCACGGCAGTACATTGTTCTCTCCCAGCTGGGCTCTGTGTGGTGATGGAGCGAAGACCACCAAGGTGGCTTCATTGTGAAGAAAAGCTGAAAAAAAGAATTATATATACAAAAGATGACTTAGAATATAGTGGTTACCAGGTGAAGGTTTGCTATATTAGTAATATATCAATGTATTAATATATTAATTAATTGCATCTAATCAGTACACTAAAAAATCTACTTTTTTGTCTTGATTTCCAACTGAAAAACTGTAAAGAATACTTGTGCCCTGAGAATTATGGCTGTATGTTTGAAGAGAGATGTGTTGATGTCGCCACTGTGCTGCTTATTTTTCTCCTTGCTGGAGGGGAGGCTATACCTGAGGACCTGCAGTGTGACGATCTCCCTGCTTCTGCTTCATTATTCTGTTTCCCTCACTTGTCCTTCTGTTTCATCTGCTCACCAGTCATCGGATCACCAATTGTTGGGACAGCTCTGACATAAGGAGGCAAAGCCTTGCCTCTACCAAGATGGCTGCCTCCACACAGAGACAGTGCAGAACAAGACGTGGTAAGTTTTTGGAAAAAATATCAGCTATAGGGGGACTACAGGCAATACTGGTAACTAGTCCGTTGTCCTCTGCTTGCTTTTTGGGGCACAGTTTGCACAGTACAGGTCCTCTTTAAAGCACACTGGTCAACTGCTCCCCTTTGCTGTAGCCATGACAACCTTAAATACTTACCAGTTAGCTGGTGCAGATTGCCTTACATTCTGAACATCCGTTGGTTCTCTGACACTTCTGTTTGTTCTGACTCAACTACAAGGCAATAAATGTTATCTTCAGCTTCACATAGAGCTTACATGACCTGGTGATCTATTTATCCCTTGCATCAATTCAGACAGCTTAACTCAATGGATAACTCACTGTATGGAAAGACAGACGATGAATACTCTCGAATGTTCCGTTTAATGATGGGTATCCATAGGTAAAAAAACGTTGCAGTTGTAAGCCACATGTAAAGATGTTACAGCAATGAGGTATACTGTGCACAATGAATCAGAGAGAGGAAGGGGAGGAGAATATACAGAACTACGGTGAGAGAAAGAGTTCAGATAGACAGAAGGAACAAATCTTAAAGACACACAGCATAATAAATCACATAGTGTAACACAACACTCCCCGTCTGAAATCTTTAGATTTCATAACCATAAACAATTATATATATATTCAATAAGTCCAATACTATTAAATGTCCTGGAACCTGTAATGAAAAACATGCAACAAGCAAGTATAAACATAAGTCCAACAGGATAGAAGAACATGTAGTCTGACGTATGACGTCTTCAAAGAATTCCAAAGTAGAACCTGTTGATAGCAGCAATGTACTCCCCGCCGTGCCAACAGCATGGCTAGTCCTTGCATAAGTCACTCACCTGGCAAAAGGAGTACTAACTCAGTAATTGGTCGAGTGAAGGTTTGTGTGGATCCTCCCTAGGTTACCTTGACTTCTACCTTCCGGACCTTGTTATCGTCACTGGGCATAACCTTGGTAATAAGACCCATAGGCCACTCATTCCGACAAACTTCCTTGTCTTTTAGAAGGATGAGATCTCCAACCTTAAGATTAGGCTTAGATGTTTGCCATTTGTTACGACTTTGAAGGTGATGAAGATACTCCTTCCTCCAGCGATGCCAAAACACATTGGCGAGATGCTGCACCTGCTTCCATTGACGTCTGTAGATATCCTTGGGTTCAATCTCACTTGAAGATATTACAGCAGTCCCAATCTTTTGAGGAAGGAGCGAAGCTGGAGTAAGGATCACTGGAGCATCAAGATCTGAAGATACCGGCACTAAAGGTCTTGCGTTCACTATAGCACACACTTCAGCGAGAAAGGTAGACAAAGTATCATGGGTGAGTGGTAAAGACTTGTGAGTCTGCAACATGGAGTCAACAGGGGGTGAGTATGACTCCTCACACAAAAAGCTTGGAGGTGACAGCCATAAGTTGTCCAGAAGAACATCAGATGACACGGCTCTGGTCCCACAGTGAGCTGGATTGAGTTCAGTGGGAACGTAATGCCATTGACTTTGTAGGGAGAATCTCTTTATACGTTCAACCCTGTTGCTGACGTACACATGAAACTGTTTTGTTTGGTTGTATATGTAACCAAGTACTACCTTACTGTCTGTATAGAAGGTGAAAGAATCAATTCTAGTGTCCATTTCACTTCGTATGACTTTGGCAATTTCTACTGCTAGCACGGCTGCACAAAGTTAAAGTCTTGGTATGGTATGTGCAGGTTTGGGAGTGAGTTTTGCCTTGCCTAGGACAAAACTACAGTGTGATTCCCCATTCATTTCAGAGATCTTCAAATAGGCTACTGTAGCAATAGCTTCAACTGATGCATCTGAGAAAATATGAATTTCCCTCCGGTAAACAGTTGAAATAGAACCTGGAACATAGCAACGGGAAATCTGAAGTTTTCCTAGTGACTTCAAAGAATGTGTCCACCTTTCCCACTTGCGTTGATTCTCACTAGGTAAGGGAGTATCCCAGTCTATGTTCTCAGTAGATAACTGTCTTAGCAGAATCTTACCTTGAATGGTAACTGGAGCAAGGGAAACGAGTGGGTCATAGATGCTATTCACCACCGACAGGACTCCTCTCTTAGTGAAGGGTTTGTCACAAGTTGACACTTGGAAGGTGAATGTGTCTTGTTCGATGTTCCACAACAAACCCAGACTTCGCTGTACAGGAGGCACATCTGTACCCAAATCAAGGTTTTTTAGACTGGTGGCATAGTCCTCAGAGTGAAAGGCATTCATAAGTTCCTGGCTGTTGGATATAATCTTGTGCAGTCTAAGGTTTGCTGTAGCCAGCATCTCCTTTGTTCTGGTGAGGAGATAAATCGCTTCTTTAGTGGTTGGAAAAGACTTGAGTGCGTCATCAACGTAGAAGTTTCTTTCAACAAACTGACGAGCATCAGATCCATATTCTTCTTCTCCAGTCTGAGCTGTTCTCCTTAGCCCATAAGTTGCCACCGCAGGAGAAGGACTGTTACCAAAGACATGTACCTTCATTCGAAAGTCTATAACTTCCTTGTGGATGTCATTGTCTTTGTGCCATAGAAACCTGAGGTAGTTTCTGTTGTCTTCTCTGACAATAAAGCAGTGAAACATCTGTTGAATGTCTGCCATAACTGCTACAGGTTCTTGTCTGAAGCGAATCAAGACTCCTATTAGACTGTTGTTCAAGTTAGGCCCTGTAAGGAGCATGTTGTTGAGAGAAACACCTTTATGCTGAGCACTGGAATCAAAGACAACTCTGATTTGGTCTGGTTTACGTGGGTGATACACGCCAAAGGATGGAAGGTACCAGCATTCTTCTCCCTCCTTTAGTGGGGGTGCAGGCTCTGCATAATCTCTGTCAAATATATTTTGCATAAAGTCCACAAAGTGTCTTTGCATCTCTGGTTTCCTGCTTAAGTTGCGTTTTAAGGAGGAGAATCTACTGATGGCCTGTTGCAAGTTGTTGGGCAGTCTCTCTCTTGGGAGACGAAAAGATAGGGGTGCTGCCCAGTTATTGGCGTAGTCTTGAAAGAACTCATTGTCCATTACCTTGATGAATTCTTTGTCTTCCGTTGAAGGAGCCAGTATGTCATCTTCACTGGTTGTATTAAACACTGTAGAGCCGAAGTCGTCATCGTGGCAGGATAAAGGGCTTGTGTTACCTGAGATACCATGTTGCCATCCGTGGCTGGCTATCTTCTCTTTCACCCAGTAGTGATGTGCGCATGGCTCAAAGTAAGTGTTTCGGCCATTTGGCAGAACATTTGGTAGGTTTGTTGGTAGGTCTCTTCATTTTGCCTATACAGACGTTGCCTATGATGACCCACCCTAGATCCATGCGCTCAGCAAATGGGGCATCTGGGGGTCCACTGACTTGTCTGTGTACCTTGTGAATTCTTAGAATGTCTCTTCCTAACAGAAGAAGGATCTGAGCATCTTTGTCAAGCGGCGGTATCTCATTTGCTATTACCTTCAGGTGAGGGTGATGGAAAGCAGCAGCTGGAGTAGGAATTTCTTCCCTGTTAGCAGGTATCTGATTGCACTCGACAAGTGTAGGTAGGGGTAATTGCAAGTTACCTTTGAGAGAAGATACCATGAGTCCATGAGCCCTTCTTCCAGAAACCTCTGTAGTTCCACTACAGGTACTCAAGGTGTAAGGATGAGCTTCGCCTTTTATTTCAAATAGATTAAACAGTTCTGATTTTGCAAGCGATCTATTGCTCTGATCGTCTAGGATAGCATAGGCTTTTAGAGTCTTTTCTGGTTGGTCCTTGTGGTATATGTTCGCCAAGCATATTTTAGCACAGGACTTATCGCAGCGGTCTTCTCCAAAAAACTTCAGTGCAGGATGAAGAAATTATGGTAGAATTAGGCACTTGGTCTGTATTCTCCCCGCCATGCGTTAACCTGGGAGGAGCGTTAGCAGGTTGTGCAGAGCTGGGCTCAAGCGGATGGAGGGCTTGCACATGCTCTTCGGAGCCACACTCTATGCACTTGATGGATACATTACAGTCCCTTGCAAAATGTTCGGTAGAAGCACAGCACCTGAAACATACCCTAAATGTCTTTAAAAGCTCCTTACGCTCTTCAAGAGGCTTTTTCCTGAAGCCGATACATTTTTTGAGGGGGTGTGGCTTCTTGTGAATGGGACACTCTCTGTTAGGGTTTTCAATCTTCCTGCTCTGTCTGTCCGTGGCCACCACTGTGGTAGGAGTGGGAAGGATGTCAGTCTTTTTCACGGATACTGGGCCTCTACGGCTTCTATAGTTGCCCTGAAGACTGGTACTCTTAGGAAATGGTGAGAAGAGACTGTACTCACCGTAGGAAAAACTTGGATCATTCTTGGTCTCTGCAATTTTTCTGATGAAGTTGCAGAAGAAAGAGAATGGAGGGAAGGAAACCTTGTTCTCTTTTTTGTATGATGATCCTAGTGCAGACCATTTCTCTTGTACACCATACGGGAGCTTGGAGACGATTGGGTTTACCCCTCTTGCAGTGTCAAGGTAACTGAGTCCAGGTAGTTTTGGGTCTGCCTTGGCTAGATGAAGCTCAAGGAGAAGGTCACTCAATCTCTGGAACTCCTTGTTGTCCTTACCAGATATCTTTGGAAAGGTTTCCAGACGCATGAACAAGGCATTTTCTATAGCTTCTGGACTGCCATAACTTTGCTCTAGTCGCTCCCATGCAGCTATGAGGCCTGCTGTAGGATTGTCCATGAAAACTGATCCTAATGGCTTAACACGTGCAGCAGATAGTGGACCAAGCTATCTAATCAGCAGATCCAATTCTTGAGCCGCTGTAATGCCAAGATCGCTGATTGCAGTTCTGAAAGCACATTTCCAACTTCTGTAGTTCTCAGGTTGGTCATCAAAACTTGTAAGACTAGTCTTTGTGAGCTCTCTGCGAAGTATGTACCTCACAAACTCTGCTGTCTCAGTTGTCTCTGCCTTTATGTGAGATGTTGTTGGCTGAATAGTGCTGATTGCACTATCTTTGACATTATTGTTAAAGGACACAGGTAAATATGGTGCAGCAGATGCGTTCAGGTGAGTTGCTTGCTTGAAGTCAGTTGTTCCAATGGTACGTTGACTCAATGCTGTACCGATGACAGGAAATTGATGACTTGCTTGCAGCTTGCTCTGATGCTCTATGACATAAGAAGGAAGGTTTGGTAGGCAGGCTGGAAATGCATTGGAGTGATTTTGCATGCAGGAAGTTGCTGGAACCTCTTTAACTTGGAGCTGTGAAGGAGTTTCTAAGTTGCCAGGAGCATTGGAGACAATGGAGTGTATACTGCAGTGGCTTAGGACATAGTCTTTAGTGCGTTTGAGGGGATCTTCCATATCTGCTATGTTTAGGTTGATGCTGTCTTTCTCACTTGCACCTTCGTCTGCACTGATAGCTTGCTCTAAAACCCTTAGCCTTGCCATAGCTGCGTCATGTTTACACTGTTCATTTAAGATTTCTATAGTTGCTCTTTGACGTGCGGTCTGAAGCACTTAGCGCGGGCACTAATAAGTCGCTCACTTAGTGTAGAGTATCTTGAACTATGACTTCTAGAAGACCTTTTAGAATGTCTGGTGTAAACAGATCTGTGAGATGCAGTGTCCTGTAGCAGCTTTAACTTTGCTTCTGCCTTTAATTTGATTTGCTGGATAAAACCGTCTCTTTCCAGATTAAGAGCCTTGAAATTCTTTAATTCCTCGAGTGAAAGTTCTGTGTTCATATTTTGTAAGACATTAATGAACTTGTCACTGGTAAGCTGATAGAGCTCATAAGAGCTAGAGAGTTGTTTAATGGCGCCCTCTAGTGTCAGTAATTCACGTTCAACAGACACTGTATTTGATTCAAAGGCAATCTTGTCCCAAAATAGCTTCAAGCTATTAAACAATTCAGTTCTTAAGGCTTCATAATTCTCCATCACTTTCCAGGTGGGTTTGACTGAGCGTTTGGGTAAGTCAGTTGGCTCAGTGTCTTGTGTTGGAGTGGCTGTGTATTCATATTGAGAGCTGTGGTGACTCATGGCTGACACAGGCAGAGAATGTCTCAGTGATAAGCAGGCAGGATCTGTGTGCTGTAATATGACACCCTGCAGCCTGGTCTCAGGTTATGAAGATTCCATGTGCTGCTGTCTCAATCTTTCTTGTAATGAGGGCAGTAAATCTTGTCTGTAACAGTACTGTATGCAGAAATCTTGTAATTAGGCTGTGGAACTTCGTTTTTCTACTGTTCTGACTCAACTACAAGGCAATAAATGTTATCTTCAGCTTCACATAGAGCTTACATGACCTGGTGATCTATTTATCCCTTGCATCAATTCAGACAGCTTAACTCAATGGATAACTCACTATATGGAAAGACAGACGATGAATCCTCTTGAATGTTCCGTTTAATGATGGGTATCCATAGGTAGAAAAACGTTGCAGTTGTAAGCCACATGTAAAGATGTTACAGCAATGAGGTATACTGTGCACAATGAATCAGAGAGAGGAAGGGGAGGAGAATATACAGAACTACGGTGAGAGAAAGAGTTCAGATAGACAGAGGGAACAAATCTTAAAGACACACAGCATAATAAATCACATAGTGTAACACAACACTGTTTCTTCACCAAAGCTCTGAGTAAATTCCTAGTGAGGCAGGGATTCTGACTAGCTCCTCGAGAAGAACATTTTTTTCTTTGTGTAGCACCATCTAGAAGTGTGCTAGAGTAGTTAAGTTTGTTAGTGTAAGTTTGTGAGAGTAGGCAAAAAACTATAGTTAAGCTCAGGGCTAAGCCTGAGCTGTGTAATCTGGGTCAGGGTTACTTTAGGGAGGCTGGATGACTCAGCAAGCAGCTTCTCTGGAGCCTCCCTCTGTTTTCTGGAACCTTGGAGAAGGTTCCAGATATAGTGGGTGGAGGCTAGGATGGGCTGTTTTGCATATTTATGAGGTCCAGGGGGCAGTCTTACCTCATAAATAGGCATGACTCATGACAGCACGGGAGTCAGGTGGAAGATGGAGTGCTGAGGAGGCTGTTGATGGCCCTCTGGGGTACCCCCTAGTTTGGAGGGGGTGACCTTGGACCGGGGCTCGGGTGCTGGAAGGATCCTGCCACAACACACAGATGAAGCCCTTCCTGGAGGCATGGGAGCAAGTGAGGGGACAGCGAGAGCAGGTCTGCACTGGTGAGGGAATCACAAAGGGGGGGGATTGCCACATGTAGCCAGTTCTCTCTGAAGACCATGTTGTGCCAAGTCTTCATCCCTTTTCCCTGGGAGATCTCCTGAGAGTCAGCTGGGTGGGCTGGTGAGTGTCAGTCTGGAGGACTGTGTGGAGAAGTTAGCCTGGAGGGCTAGTGAAAGGTGAAGCTGCAGCCAGGTCACCTGGCAGGGCCGGAAGAGGTGATACTGGGATCAGTGACCACAGGGAGGAAGTGCTGGAAAAGTGCAAGCTGTGTCACTCCTCTGTTCTACAAATATAGGGGCTGTGAGCAACCTCCCCCCTTCCCAGATCAGCTCAGGGTGGCAGAGCAGACACAAATACCCCTTCAGCCTCTTCTATCACAACAGCTCAGGTGACTGGGCAGTGGATACCATGCCAGCCCACACCTCCCACCCCCTTATCACCAGCTCACCTCAGGCAGTGGAGGACACTGCCATTACAATCCACAACCCCCTCTGGCTGGCTGTCTCTCAGCCTCAGATACACCCTGGCAGCAGCTAGGAAGGTGGACTGGGTACATAGTTTGCAGCAGCAGCTACCGGTGGAAGGAGCAGGAAGTAAGACTGGACCAGACCACGGCGCCTTGGGGGTTCCGGCTGAAAAAAAAAACAGCCAGGGCTCTTGCCGCCGTGGGATGGTGTCACATATGGCGGGTGTCAACTGACCTGGCGCACCACCATAGCAATGCCACTGACACCCCCCCATGTTTTGGCTCCCGGGGCAGACCGCCTCCCTCTTGGTATGCCAAGGATCCGCCTCACATCCTGTCCTCTCTCCTTCACAGAGAAGCCCAATGCCGATATTCCAATGCGTCGGCGGCAACACCGGGGGGGGGGGGTCGGTGCCTGGTCAGTATTTGCTCCATAAGACACAGGGACATTTTCCCCCATTTTTTTGGGGGGGGGAAGTGCTTCTTTTGGTGCGAAAAATTTAACTTTAGGCCTATTTTAATGGGAAAGGCACCTTCAGACTTGTTTTGGTCCAAATAACAGCTTCTGGAACAGATTCACCACCTGAACTTTTGCTCAATCACTGTGACAGAGGGTCTCAATGACCATTTGTGAGGGCCAGGAGATGAGGAAGAATCAAGATTAACCTGCAGCTGGTACTTCTAAATAGACTGTCCTGAGTGCTGTGCAAGCCATTGATGGATATGTAAAGGGAAACCTGAGAGCATCTGCATTTCATTCATGGTGCCAAATTATTTGTAATAATAAATAAGTTATATAAATACAGTGCTCAGCCAAACTACAAATAAATCCCAGCAAAGTGAATGAAAAACGAAATAATATATATATAAATAAACAATTATACATACAGTGCTAATTATGTGCTCAATAATATGTACAAGAATACCCTTAATGTATGCATTAAACCACATGATTATATATGAAACCTCAAACCAATATAAAAAGTCCAAAAAATGTGTAAAAGTGCCTTATGCAAGAAAAAGTGCCTTAGTGTCTCATGTGCTTTACAACTGTTGTACTTTCCACTTTAAGCCTTCAACCTCCACCTTCACAGACCACTTACCAAATATATGGACCCACTGCTGTTTAGGGTCAAAACATGCTTAGGATCACGGGAGAGTTCCCCCACTCCTCCACCTCGCTTATTCAACAGTACCACCTCTATCCTCTTGCTCTCCAGGGTCTACACCGCTTATCTCTCCTAAGGGATTCCACCACTTTTGTTCTTCTTTATTCATCAGCCAGACCAGCCCGCCAATCACCATAACTCCCCTTCTTTTATTCTCGCATGGATGCCGGCATAAGGATAAAATACAACTTTCATAGTTCCTATCCTGGAACGCAGCTATAAGTGAAATCATCCCTCATACAGAGTCTTGCACCAGGCTGAACAATGGAGCCCAACAGTGGCGGCCCGTAAAGGGCGCACCGGCGCCACCCTCTAACCATGCGTCCGGCCCCCTTATCTACAATAGGGGGGAGTGTTTTTTTGAAGCACGTGATTAGAGCCAGAGGCCGTCCGGGGTTGGGGGTGGTAGTTGCCGCACCGCCGGCCGCCCGGGGGGGTGGTAGTGCCACACCTAGGCTGTCCAGGGGGGTGGTTGTGCCGCCCCGCCGGCTGCCCAGGGGGGTGGTAGTGTCACACCGCTGGCCGCTCGCGGCGTGGTAGTGCCACGCCGCCGGCTGCCCTGGGATGGCGGGGAGGTTGGTTGTTTGCCGCCCCCCCAAAAGAAAAACCCACCAGCCGCCACTGCTTCTGTAGACAGGTGTCTTTTATACAGATAACAAGCTGAGATTAGGAGCACTCCCTTTAGGGCCTGGTTCACACTGGTGCGACATACGCTGCGACTTTGGGAGCACATGTTGCATTACGTGTACAAATCAATGGTTCCCCATGAGAGCCAACTTAATTGGTCTGACACAAGTTGGTACAACTTTAGAAAAGGTTCCTGCACTACTTTGGTCCGACTTTGGTCCGTTTTCAGACCATTCAACATCATTGATGTTGGATCAATGACGGAACCTAGTCCTAACCATCCGACATGGTGATTACAGCAGCACTGGAATTGTTTTGCTTGGTCAAAGGACAAGTCGGACTATCTCAAAGTCGAAGCAAAATCGTATCCTGTTCATTCAAGTCGGATGGCAGTCGGACCGAAGTAGGACCGATGTCACAGGGCAAAGTAGCATAACAGTCATACAATAGTGGTGTCGTACCAGTGTGAACTCGACCTAAGAGAGTGCTCCTAATCTCAGCTCTTTACCTGGATAGAAGACACCTGGGAGCCAGAGATCTTGCTGATTGATAGGGGATCAAATACTTACAGTATTTTACTCATTAAAATGCAAATCAATTTATAACTTTTTTGAAATGCGTTTTTCTGGATATTTTTGTTATTCTGTCTCTCACTGTTAACCGCTTGCCGACCGCCGCATGTACATATATATCGGCAGAATGGCACGGCTGGGAAAATGGGCGTACCTGTACGTCCCTTTATATTTGCCGCCATGCCATCGCGTGCGCTCCCACCGCGAGCTCCGTGAGTAGGATCGCAAGTCCTGCGGACTCGATGTCCGCGGGGATACCTGCGATCATCTCATGGAGAGGAAGAATGGGGAAATGCTAATGTAAACAAGCATTTCCCTGTTCTGCCTAGTGACACTGTCACTGATCATAGCTCCCTGTGATCGGGAGCTATGATCAGTGATGTGTCACACACAGCCCCTCCCCTCCACAGTTAGAATCACTCCCTAGGACACACTTAACCCCTCCCTAGCCCCCTAGTGGTTAACCCCTTCACTGCCAGTGTCATTTTTACAGTAATCAGTGCAATTTTATAGCACTGATCGCTGAAAAAATGACAATGGTCCCAAAAATGTGTCAAAATTGTGCGATGTGTCCGCCATAATGTCGCAGTCATGATAAAAATCGCAGATTGCCGCCATTACTAATAAAAGAAATTATTAATAAAAATGCCATAAAACTAACCCCTATTTTGTAGACGCTATAACTTTTGCGCAAACCAATCAATAAACGCTTATTGTAATTTTTTTTACCAAAAATATGTAGAAGAATACGTATCAGCCTAAACTGAGGAAAAAAAATGTTTTTTATATATTTTTTGGGGATATTTATTATAGCAAAAAGTAAAAAATAATGCGTTTATTTTTCAAAATTTTCGCTCTATTTTTGTTTATAGCGCAAATCAATCAAATACCACCAAAAGAAACCTCTATTTGTGGGGTAAAAAAGGACGTCAATTCTGTTTGGGAGCCACGTCGCACGACCGCGCAATTGTCAGTTAAAGCGACGCAGTGCCGAATCGCAAAAAATGCTCTGATCTTTGGCCAGCTAAATGGTCCGGGGCTTAAGTGGTTAAAGTAAACCTAACATTAAAAGTATAGACTGATCATTTCTTTGTCAGTGGGCAAAAGTAAAAAATCAGCAGGGGATCAAATACTTTTTATACCTCACTGGTACTTTACATAGCAGGGAGGGGGTTATCGGGTAGAGCTATTTTGTTATGGTATGTGCTCTTTGCCCTGTTATTTTTTTTCATACAGTGTGCATACCAATGTGTGACCTTTGAATAGTTTTCTGCAAGATTGTTTTTTCTATCTCCTACTAGAGCTGCACGATTCTGGCTAAAATGAGAATCACTATTTTTTTGCTCAGAATAAAAATCATGATTCTCGCGGTGTAACATCACCTTTCACATTATCCAAAAAAATTGGGCTAACTTTACTGTTTAGTTTTTTTTTTAAATTAATTTAAGTGTATTACTTCATAAAAAATTGTGTTTAAAAGTCCACTGCGCAAATACAGTGTGACATCAAATATTGCAACAAGTGCCATTTTATTCTCCAGGGTCTCTGCTAAAAAAAAATATATATAATGTTTGGAGGTTCTAAGTAATTTTCTAGCAAAAAATACAGATTTTATCTTGTAAGCAACAAGTGTCAGAAAAAGTCTTTAGCTGGATGCACACTATACAATTTTCTGTAGATTTTTTCCTTCAGATTTACCAAACCATATAATATAAGATCAAACCTTAAGAGTTTCAATTTGTATGAAATCAGGCAGGCCCTTGCACTACATGGTTTTGGTAAATCTAAAGGAAATCTGACAACAAAAGTTGTATAATGTGTATGGGGTCTAGGAAGCAGACAAGCGGAAGTTCCACTTTTGGGTGGAACTTCGCTTTAAAGCTGAGTTCCACCCGTATAAAAGTCAGCAGCTACAAAAAGTGTAGCTGCTGACTTTTAATAATCGGACACTTACCTGTCCCACGGTCCAGCAATGCAGGTGAATGAAGCCTCGCTTCTCTCCCCCTCCTCTCTGCAGCTCCGGCATCACTACTGTGGGCACCCAGCTGTGGCTTGGGCACGTACTGTGCATGTGCAAGCCACGCTGCGTGCTGTGGTTGGCCGGCAATCTTCTGGAACCTGTGACGTGTCCCAGAAGATTGCAGGGAGGGAGGGGGGAGAGGTGAACTTCCTTCTGGCGTCGCGGAGCCCTGGGAGAAAGTGGGAGCTGGATGCCTCTAAAAAGAAGGTATCTGCCCCCCCCCCCCCCCCCAAAAAAAATGACATGCCAAATGTGGCATGTCAGGGGATCACGGTCACTTAAAACAGAAGTTCCATTTTTGGGTGGAACTCAGCTTTAAGTGGTTAACTGACCACATTTACAGAACGAAATTCATCCCTTTGATGTTTATAGGTATCTCTCAGCGCTGAGCAATGTTGATAAACATTTGTCAGCTTTTTTTTGTGCAGCTCTGAGCAGAGAACGGCTCTGCACTTGTTACATAGAATCGTAGAAATGCCGGATGAAGATTGTGAGGGGGGGGGTTGAATTGAGATTGCGATTTTCTAATGATTAATCGTGCAGCTCTATCTCCTGTGTACATCGGCTGGTCGGGTGCAGCCGCCGCCATTGCTGGTAAGGGAACCCGGCAGTGTAGCCTTTCAGCTTCAGGACCGGGTCCCTACTGCGTACTTCGCTGTGGCCTGGTCTCCCGGAAGTCAGGACAGGGTACCTGTAAAAAGCAGGTACCTGCTCACCCCCCCCCCCCCCGAAAAGGTACCAAATGTGGCACCAGAGTGGGGGAGAAATCAGATAATCAGAAGTTCCACTTTTGGGTGGAACTCCGCTTTAATTCCCTTCTTATTTCACTTGACTTTTTGAGTTTGATATGACATGTTGGTGTACCATTGGGGCAATCCGGGACACGTGGTCACTCTACTGGGCATGCTGGGGTATGTTGTCTGCCTCTAGGGATTGCTATAGGGCCATCTGTCTTTGGGACTACATGTCCCAAGATGCTCTGCTCCTGTAGTCTGTCTTCAGGATTGGCTGTCCCCCCCTGCCAATGAGAAAGCAGGGGAGGGAGCAGAGCGGGCTGGTGTCCCTGCGAGTGCCGCTCTCCTACTGCAAGCAGCACAAGGAAGATAAGGAGGGGGGGAGAAATCCCCCGCAGCTGTGACAGGCTCTGTGCTCCAAATGCCTGTTAGGCACACCTCAGCGTTTTGTAGCTTGTAGCTCGATGCTCCAAAACGCTGGAGGAGAAAAAATCTATTATTTTCCGTGGATATGCTTCACAACTTCACTTCAAGTCGCCTGAAGCCAAATGTCTGAAGCTGAAAAAAGTTCTGGAGCTTTTTTTTGTAGCTTAAATCGGACAGATTTGAGCATTTTTGGTGCGTTTTTATTCTCCTAGAAATGAATGTAAATGGGCCATTGGTGCGTTTTTGTGTGATTTTCTGCTCATAATATTTTTTTTTTTTAATTAAATAGTAATAATATATGAATAAATAAATGTAAAATAAATACACAAATAACTTAAAATCATCATAAATAAAATAAATTAATATGCAATAATACATGCATAAATAGTAATTAACTCCTAAGCTTAAAATATCTGAAATACATTATTTTTATTAATAATAATAAACACCCAAACCTGAACATAAATAAATGAATAATAATAATTTTTTTTTGTAAGGGTTAGGGGTTAATTATTTATTGGAAGTAGTAGTAGTAGTAGTAGTAGTAGCAGCAGCAGTAGTAGCAGTAGCAGCAGCAGCAGCAGTAGTATTTACACCATAACCTCAACATAAAATAAACAAATAAATAACTCTAACCACTAATCCTAACTCTAACCCCAACTCCTAATCCTAACCCTAACTTAACATTAACTCTAACCCCTTACCCCCCTTAAAAAAAAAAAAAAGAATAATAATAATAAAAAAATAAATAAAAGCCAATGGAAAAGCTAAAAAAGCTGAAATACCGAGCAACAAATGATGCAAAAATAGTTTTCTCTATTGGCTCATAAAAAAACTCCACAGCTCAAAATGCAGTATAAAAACACGCAAGTCGTGCATAAAAGCATGCCAAAATTGCACATAAAAACGCTCTAAAAACCACCATATAAACGCTCAAAGATGCTACGCTCAGGTGTAAATGCAGCCTTATCACCGCTGCCTTTTGTCTAGCGGTGGGGGGGGGGGGGGGGGTGGTACCCGGATCGGCACCCACTATATCTCTTATCACCCCCTTAAAGGGAACACAACCCAAATAACAGGGAAACATACCTGCAGTACAGGACCCATCCCTGATGTCCTGCACTATATATATATATATATATATATATATATATATATATATAGTAAATTCTGATTAGAGCAGACTTTTTCATTTATTTAACAGATTAATTTCCTGTTGCCTCTGTTTCCTGCAGTAACATGCAGCTTTCACATTGCAACCAAACATTTTGATTGATTATTAATTGACATTATTAACACATCCATATGCCATTTGTTTGAATAGAGGAGGCCCAACATCCAGCAAACTATACAGAAGACATGACAGGCTCAGTGAACTCTACCCATAAAAAACTCATTACATCAAGGTTCTATATTCTAATAAAGATTCTACTCACTTGTGTGCCATAGAAGAATCAGGAACACCACCTTCACAGCGGACATGTTCTAGGATCTGGGTGTAGAGATCAAGGATCATGTCTTATTTTCATTTTCACTTTTGCGGCTATTCCTATGGGAGGCAGGATAGGTGAGGAGTGAGAAGGACACCTGCTGATCTTTTACACCATTCAGAACAGACATCCACAATGAATAAAGATTTATGTATTATCTTCAATTCGTATATACAGGACCATGAGCCAACAAAGGGCTTTCCAACAAAAAAGCCACCCAATCACTTTTATGGGGCTCTCAACCACCATCACCAGTGGCACCAACAGTTGTTCCTGGGCTCTCTCATCCCTCCAGGGAAGGAGCTTCCCCAGAAAAACCAGGAGAAACTCAGGAAACATCCATTTCCCAATTTCTCCTGTGACTAATGACCCAAGAAGCGACGTGTATTGCTCCACTTCCGGGGTCACAGGAAGTGTAGCTGAGGATGCAACTATTCAAGCACAATCTGTGTTTGAAAAGCTGCATTGGAGGGCAGGTGAGACATTGGGGGTCATAATATATATATATATATATATATATATATATATATATATATATATATATATATATTTTTTTTTTTTAAATTAAATTTAACCACTTCCCTACTGCTCTATTTTCAAATGACGCCCGTAGGAACCCTTCGTCCCTCCGGGCGGGCGTCATATGATGTCCTGGGATTCCTGGCATTGTGGAGAGTGCGCTCCCGCCGCATCACTCGGGGCCCGATGCGCGTGCCCGGCGGCCGCGATGGCCGCCGGGCACCCGCGATTGCCCGTTAACCGAGCAGGACCGTGGATCTGTGTGTTTGTAAACACACAGATCCACATCCTGTCAGGTGAGGAGACTGATCCGTGTGTTCCCATTACAGAGGAACACCGATAGGTCTCCTCCCCTAGTGAGTCCCCTCCCCCTACAGTTAGAATCACCTTCCTAGGACACACAGTTAACCCCTTGATCACCCCCTAGTGTTAACCCCTTCCCTGCCAGTGACATTTATACAGTTATAAATGCATTTTATAGCACTGATCACTGTATAAATGTGAATGGTCCCAAAATAGTGTCAAAAGTGTCCGATATTTCCGCCACAATATCGCAGTCACGATAAAAATCGCAGATCGCCGCCATTACTAGTAAAAAAAAATAAATAATAAAAATGCCATAAATCTATCACCTATTTTGTAGACGCTATAACTTTTGCGCAATCCAATCAATATATGCTTATTGCGATTTTTTTTACCAAAAATATGTAGAAGAATACATATCGGCCTAAACTGAGGAAAAAATTTTTTTTTTTTTTTTAAATTGGGATATTTATTATAGCAAAAAGTATAACACAAATATTGTATTTTTTTTCAAAATTGTCGCTCTTTTTTTGTTTAATGCGCAAAAAATAAAAACAGCAGAGATGATCAAATACCACCAAAAGAAAGCTCTATTTGTGGGGGAAAAAAATTATCAAAGTTAATTTGGGTACAACGTCGCATGACTGCACAATTCTCATTCAAAGTGTGACAGCGCTGAAAGCTGAAAATTGGCCTGGGCAGGAAGGGGGTCAAAATGCCCGGTATGGAAGTGGTTAAAAGCACCCCTGCACACACCCCATATAAAAAACACAGTATAGGGCAAACAAATGTAAACATCAATTGTGTCATGCATGTGAGGTATTGTCGCAAAAAGAGAGCAATAATTCTAGGGCCATAATTCACAGTTAAAGTGGATATAAACCCCATTCATGAAATTTGAACTAAGCACATATATCTGCAGTGTTTACTTATCTCTTTCCAAAGCTCTAAGTGTCGTTTCTCTGTGGTGCTTTGTTCCTCTGTTATCAGCATGAGTCACTTCTGACAAGTTCTCCACCAAGATAACAGCAGCTGAAAATTTATGTTGGGGAGGGAGCTTAGAGGGAGATAAGCACTGAGCTTATCTAGATTTCTCCCATAGACTTTTAAAGGGTGTTCCGCGGCTTTTCGAATTTTCCGCGAACACCCCAAATTGTTCGCTATTCGGCGAACAGGCGAACAGCCAATGTTTGAGTCGATCTCATGTTCGACTCTAACAGATAGCCCATCCCTAGTCAGGAGTACTTAGCGCAGAGTACAGAGGCTAGGAGTAGGTAAAAAAAAGAGTGCAGCAGGGTTCAGTAGTGCACACCGGATTGGACTACCTATCGCACAGATGACAGGAGTCAGTATTGTATAACACAGAGTGCAGTAGTTTAGGCAGGGAGCTCCTCACAAATTTACTCGCCAGGAGTAGCTAGCTATCCTGGTTAATTGATGGATATCTATTGATTTCTCCCTAAGTTTGGCCTTGTTGCACTTTTCTCTTCTACCACTAGATGGCAGGGTACTTGGTGGTACTAGATATGTCAAGGTCAAGTTATGGGTATGTGGGGTGTCTCAGCCAATGGGCAAGGGCTTTCTTGAATCCCTTGGCCTGCTGGGAAAACCTATATATTTAGGTGGAGTCAGGTGATCTATGTTCTGTGCCACCTGGATGGCTGTCTGGATGGACGTGTGTCGAGTGCCCTGGGCTGCTAGGCCAGAGATTGGGCCTATCCCGGGGGGCATCTGGCTGCTAGGCTGTCTGAGGGCCTATCCAGAAGTAAGATAGCAGTGCAGGGTTGGGATTTCAGTCCAACCAGCAGTGACGTTTCTGCCGTCATGGTCAGAACCTGTCACGGTCATAGGTAGAAGGGAAGCTGTCGCTATAAAGGGACCAACCACCTTATTACCAGGGACCACAGTGAGCAACTGAAGCAAGTACTGGAGCAGTATTCTCACCGAACGGGCACGATGGAGAATCTGGAAACTTCAGGCGATGATCAAGTCAGGGGCACCAACCAGCAGGGGTGAAGCTTGAGAGGTATCTTGAGTGCAAAGCTAGGGACCCAGCAGAGAAGCGGGGGGTGACGCTTGAGCAAGATACCACCGTGAAGATTGAAGGAGCTCAAGGGATTCAGTGAATCATCTAGTCTAGTGAGAGATTGGGAGCTCAGTGGGCTGAAGAACTACAAGAAGTGATTGTAGTGAAAGGGAAAGAACTGTTACGCTTTGTGTTAGAAACTGTTAAAGATTGTTGCCATAGGAGATAGCATTCCTGCACATGCAGATGTGGTGTCTTGCTAGATGCCTTTCCCTGCATGGCTGTCCTCCTACTGAAGTCTCGGAGTCTGCCAATTAATCTTGCAACTACCTAAGGGTGTCCTGGCCCTAACCCTCTCTCCCCCCCAAAAAAGTCTGTTAAGAGAAATACGCTCACTTTTGCATTCAAGAATACTCAAGAAACTTTAATTACTTTGCACCCACCATGCCTCACAACCCACCATTTACAGAAGGATGTCAGCTGTCCCTGGCCCTGGAGGTTCTCATTAGACCAAAAGAGGCCTGAGACCTTTCTACATATACAATAATAATCAGAGTAACATCTGCAAAACATTGTGGTGGAAAGCTTCTTTGCCGCCTTGTGTAAAGGAATGATAAAAATGCTTTGTGGTGTAGCGCTGACAACTTTTGTTTCTAGTCATATGTATTGTTGTAAAGGTAATAGGTTGATATAGCGCCATCTAGTGGCTAATTATAAGGATGCAATCTGTTTATTTTTTATTATTTTGAGAAGTGACATGGAAGTGATTGATTGTTTATTTCTGGACATTAACTATGACCTACCCACAATGCTCAAGGACCAGAGGAAAACTGAACTGCATTGTGGGGAGGATATAAAAGGGCTGGGAGCGGCCATCTTAGGTCTCTTGTTCCTGGGAAGCGTGGCCTGCCAGCAGAATTCTGTAGGTGGGTGTGTCCTACAGGGTTGCGGCCTACCTTGTGAAGGAGCGGAGCAGCAGCAAGGATCCTGTTTTTGATCACAGTGTGCTGGAGCAGCAGAAGTAATCGTTCCGGAGACCTGTGGAGGAGGTAACCGAGGACTCCTGGTCGTTAGTAAACGGAACAGCGTGACAGCGTGGTTGTGGCTCCACACGGACTGAGAACTGCTGAAACGGAGACACCCATCTGTTAACACCCAGAAGTTTGTTTAACACTACACACATTTGGAACTGTTACAGAGTGTTGCTGGGACTGATAGTCCCACGGAACAATTGAGTTGGAAAACATTACATTTACACAGACTTCAATATCCAAGAACTGATACTAGATGTCTGTCTTCTTCAAATAAGAACACTTAATCAATTTGCTGGATTATAATTGCCTTTGTGTATCACTTTGCACTGCGCAACACTCCAGAAGAACTCTCTGTGGATTACGATTACTGATTTATAGCTAGCGAAGATTGAAGACGTCAGGACTATCTTTTTTATTGCACAGCCCTGCATCTAGTTATAAAGGATAGTGACTTTACGGTTTAAAGCAGGGGGAGCTCCCTGGTATATATATATATATATATATATATATATATATATATATATATATATATATATATTTATATATATATATATATATATATATATATTTAGGTATATTTGTGTATGTTACAAAGACTGTCATAACTATTTACTATACTGTCGCACTATGTTGGTGTAATAGTGTAGCCATTGTAATAACTTTTATATACATATATCATTTAAGTAAAAATAAGTTATTTTGGTTATTACAGAAGTTTGTGTGCAGTGTTGTTATTTCCCCTGTAGGTGGAGCTACAAGCACCCAGGTAGAGGTAAATATATATATATATATAAGTGTATATTGTGGGCTAAAGTTGGTATTAGTCTCATTACAACACTGCACTACAGCTGAGTCAAGGGGATTGAACGAGTTAAGAGGGGTGAAGAGATCAGATAACAGGCCCAATGATAAATCAGCAGCTCCACCGTGAGTTATTGCTACAGTGGTTTATCTTGCAATGATGGCTCTTAGCCAACAGCTGATGGTGATGATGCCTTCCTTCCAACCACTGGGATAAATGAATCACCTTTTTTTTTTTTTTTTAGCTTAATTGTCTGTGGGTGCGGCAATATATGTCGTTTTTCACACCTTTATAAGGAAGTAAGGTTATGTAAACTGGGAGAGGAGCTCATCCAAATAACATTATATTTATACATCAGGCAGGAGCTGGACAACACTAAAGACATACCTTCTTCGATCAGGTAGGAACCACCTCTGCCACACCTCAATCTCTGAGGCTATCGGGGAATGAATGCTTTCTGCTAGTGTAGAACCAATTGTAGGTCTGTCGAGGACTGGGTACTTGCTGTTAGTAGTAGGGCCAGATGTAGTGCTATCAGGGACTTGATACTTGATGTTCGTAGTAGAGCCAAGTGTAGTTCTGTCAGGGAATGGATGATTGATGTTAGTAGTAGGGCCAAGTGTAGTGTTATTAAGGACTGGATGCTTCTTGTTAGTAGTAGGGGTAAGTGTAGTACTATCAAGGACTGGGTGCTTACATTTAGTAGTAGTTCCAAGTGTTGTGATATCAAGGACTGGGTGCTTGCTTTTAATAGTAGTTCCAAGTGTTGTTCTATCAAGGACTGGATGCTTGCTGTGAGTAGTAGGTTAAGTGTAGTGCTGCTGAGGACTGATTACTTGCTGCTAGTAGTAGGGCCAAATGTAGTGCTATCAGGGACTGGATATTTTATGTTAGTAGTAGGGCCATGTGTAACATTATTAGGGACTGGGTGCTTGTTGTTAGTGGTAGGGCCAAGTGTAGTGCTTTTGAGGTCTGTCTGTTTGCTCTTAGTAGTAGGACCAATCGTTGTGCTATCAAGGACTGGGTGCTTATTTTTAGTAGTTGGGCCAAATGTAGTGCTCTCAGTGATTGGGGGCTTGCTGTTAGTAGTAGGGCCAAGTGTTGTACTATCGAAGGCTGGGTGCTTGCTGTTAGTAGCACTGCGTATCGTGTTATTAGGGACAGGGTGCTTGCTGTTAGTAGTGTGGCTGAGTGTAGTGTTATCAGGGACTGGGGGCCTGCTGTTATTAGTAGAGACAAGTGTTGTGCAATTGAGGGCTGGGTGCTTACTTTTAGTAGTTGGGCCATATGTAGTGCTATCAATGACTGGAGACTTGCTGTTAGTAGTAGCGCCCAGTGTTGTGCTATCGAAAACTGGGTGCTTGCTGTTAGTGGTAGGGCTGAGTGTAGTGTTATCAGGTACTGGGGGCCTGCTGTTAGTATTAGAGACAAGTGTTCTATTGAGGACTGGGTGATTACTTTTAGTAGTAGTAGGGCCAAGTGTTGTGTTATCAGGGTCTGGGTTCTTACTTTTAGTAGTAGGGCCAAGTGTAGTCCCCAGTGTAGAGGCACAGGGCTGAAAGTTAAAACAACTCTTTCTAAATTCTATATACGTGTGGGTCAAACTGACACTGGAGCCCCTTCAAGTGATACACTTTATACAGTTTGTAATTATATATGTTACCTGGTGGCAGCCATGTTCCCTTATTTCATACAAAGGGTCTTGTTTACATTGCTATAAAATAGGGGTGCTCTACTGTCCCTCCTAGCAATGTAGGTCTATAAGTTAGTGATTCTATAGGGATAGAATATTTATTGCTGTATTGCTGTCTAAATACAGTGCTTTGAAAAAGTATTCATGCCCCTTGAAATTTTCCACATTTTGTCATGTTACAACCAAAAATGTAAATGTATTTTATTGGGATTTTACATTTGTATTCGGCCCCCTTTACTCTGATACCCCTAACTAAAATCTAGTGGAACCAATTGCCTTCAGAAGTCACCTAATTAGTAAATAGAGTCCTCCTGTTTGTAATTGAATCTCATTATAAATACAGCTGTTCTGTGAAGCTCTCAGAGGTTTTTTAGAGAACCTTAGTGAACAAACAGCATCATGAAGGCCAGGGAACACATCAGACAGGTCAAAGATAAACTTGTGGAGATGTTTAAAGCAGGGTTAGGTTATAAAAAAAAATATCCCAAGCTTTGAACATCTCACAGAGCACTGTTCAATCCATCATCCGAAAATAGAAAGAGTATGGCACAACTGCAAACCTACCAAGACATGGCCGTCCACCTAAACTGACAGGCCAGGCAAGGAGAGCATTCATCAGAGAAGCAGCCAAGAGGCCCATGGTAACTCTGGAGGAGCTGCAGAGATCCACAGCTCAGGTGGGAGAATCTGTCCACAGGACAACTATTAGTCGTGCTCTCCACAAATCTGGCCTTTATGGAAGAGTGGCAAGAAGAAAGCCATTGTTGAAAGAAGAAAAGTGGCAAGAAGAAAGCCATAAGAAGTTCTGTTTGCAGTTTGTGAGAAGCCATGTGGGGGACACAGCATGCATGTGGAAGAAGGTGCTCTGGTCAGGTGAGACCAAAAAAAAAAACTTTGGCCTAAAAGCAAAATGCTATGTGTGGCAGAAAACTGAACATCACCCTGAACACACCATCCCCACCGGGAAACATGGTGATGACAGCATCATGTTGTGGGGATGCTTTTCTTCAGCAGGGACAGGGAATCTGGTCAGAGTTGATGGGAAGATGGATGGAGCCAAATACAGGGCAATCTTAGAAGAAAACCTGTTAGAGTCTGCAAAAGACTTGAGACTGGGGCAGAGATTCACCTTCCAGCAGGACAACAACCCTAAACATACAGCCAGAGCTACAATGGAATGGTTTAGATCAAAGCATATTCATGTACTGTATTAGAATGGCCCAGTCAAAGTCCAGACCTAAACCCAATTGAGAATCTGTGACAAGACTTGAAAATTGCTGTTCACAGACGCTCTCCATCCAATCTGACAGAGCTTGAGCTATTTAGCAAAGAACAGGCAAAAATGTCCCTCTCTAGATGTGTAAACCTGGTAGAGACATCCCCAAAAAGACTTGCAGCTGTAATTGCAGTGAAAGGTGGTTCTACAACGTATTGACTCAGGGGGGCGCTATACAAATGTACACCACACTTTTCACATATTTATTTGTAAAACAAATTGAAAACCATTTATCATTTTCCTTCCACTTCACGATTATGTGCCACTTTGTGTTGGTCTATCACATAAAATCCAAATAAAATAAATTTACAGTTTTGCTTGTAACATGACAAAATGTGGAAAATGTCAAGAGGTATGAATACTTTTTTAAGGCACTGTGCCCATGAGTGGAATTTTGCTAAATTTGTCGCCATCAGAAACACAGCATAAATCAAGATCATAAAGACATCATCGTTGATCTGCAAATAGGTGCATCTATACATGGCTAGACTAGATTGCTAGAAATATTCTCCATCCATGATGAACAAATATCTGTATTGCATGTTATTTTAGCTAATCATTCACAAACATCTGGCGTCTGTTAATGCTGGACTGCAGCCAATGTGCAATAATGTATTAGCTCTGTTTTTTTTTTTTGGCTGGGTGGAGAGAACACAGCAAACTTAGAAACCCGGTTCAAATTTCAGTTTCAATAGCTAAATACATTGTGTGCTATGTCTTACAGTTTGTTTTAATCAGAAGCAGCCACAGCATGAGGAGAAAGGCCTGTCCCCTGCCAACATGCTACAGAGAAGGACCCTTGTTCGCTATGTGGAAGCAGTGGTCTCTTTGTAGAGGTCCTTCTTGTCCCCTGTTGAGTCAGCAGGCAGCATGAGGTTTGCTAATAGTACAGCTATAGCTCTTACCCAGCAAGGGGCATGCTGGATCTCTGCAGAGAGACCACTGCTTCCAAAAAGAGAGAAGGGAACTCATTGTGCAGCTGCTGGCAGGGGACAAACTTTTCTAGTTAAGCAGTGGCTGCTTTATAAAAAAAAAAATTAAACACTTTTTGTTTTGACACACACATAGAATGTATTTAGCTGATGGAAACTGAAATACATAAAGATATATTGTTCTATTTTGGTGATATCAATGTCCCTGAAACAAAACGATAGCAAATGTACATTGTATAGAAAGGGTATATAGACTTGGGCCTCATCCAAATAGATATATATATAGAGTTTAAGAGATCGCCGGGATGATACACTGGAACCCTACAATGACGGACTATAACGGCCACAGAAAGGAGACAAGTCCACTTTCTGTGGCCATTATAGTCCGTCATTGTAGGGTTCCGGGGTATCCTCCCGTTGATCTCCTAATCGTTGTAGGAAATGTACATTAACTTATTTTTATTTGTTCATCAGATGAGATGAATTTGGCCTGGGGATTGCTACTTCTTGGCTGGCATCAATCAGGTATAGCACGTGTACTATTATTATAAATGATAATAATTATTATTATTATAATACAGGATACAGTACAGTTACAATACTATTCAATACAGGAGGAACAAGAGGGCTATAATTAGAGATGGGCACGACGGAAAAATCCACTTAATTTCAGATTCATTCATTAAGTTAATCATTTTGTTTTATCATATTCGATACGTGAGAATGATTTCGGAATTCATTTTGTATTTTCTGATTCGTTTCCTATATTCATTATTTTCAAAACAATTTGTAATTCACACTTTGAAATCGTTTCGAAATTCGAATTTCAGGAGATGGCTATATTTGTTCTGTTTTATTCTATTCTATTCTGTTTTATTATATGCTAGTCTTTTATTTTCTATTCTATTTTATTCTTTTCTATTCTATGCTATAAAGCAGCCTAAGTAGTAATCATCATCGTATTTCACATTTGTACCTTACTGTATATGTGTCCGTTTCTAATTCAAAGTCATTTTCAAAATTGAATTCTGAAAATTTGATTTGCTATAATATATTTTATAGTATACAATTTTCCCCTTGGAAAATAGGACTTTGTAGGCACAGATTGTGAAACAATGTATGTATTTTAGTAGTTTTATTTATCAAAAAAGTAGTATCATAGAAAGTAACAAATTATAAAAACATAGATGGTTGGGTTATTTGTACAGAACACAAGAGATGCACATAATACCCAAACATTGAAAATATAACAAAATATATGAACATATACTACAATCGTATTTCCTACGCGTTACGGAGTATAATAGACTCCTTCTTCAGATGGTTCTATATGTAGTTTGTAGTTTTAATGATGATATGTCCACAAATGAGTAGGGCCCAAAAAGGTAGTATGAGGAAAGGCCAAAAGTCCTCAGTGGGGAGATAGGGAAGAGAGGCAATGAAAAATAGAAGTTGCCCCCCCTAACTCTGGGGAGAGGCAGACACGGCAGTTCCTCGTGTGCAAACCGGCACTGGCACAGCAAGAGAAACTTGAGCAGTAATGTGTAAAATAACAGGAGGCAGACTGGATGAGGTGCTTCAATCAGTCCCTTGTTCCTTCCATATAGGAGAGGGAGGGTTGGAGCATGGAGTAAATGCGTTGAGAAATGCTGACCCCACACAGACAGGTGTGATCAGTGGCTAGAATGCCTAGGAATAGTACCTCAGCGACTCAACCATTTGAACTAAAATCCACAGCAAGGGCAACCTCCATGAGCACAGTCACCGGTATCCTGCCTCTCTGATCAATCCCCTATTATCCCTGAAGAAGGAGTCTATTATACTCCGTAACGCGAAGGAAATATGATTGTAGTATAGGTTCACATATTTTGTTATATGTTCAATGATTGGGTATTATGTGCATCTCTTGTGTTTTGTACAAATAACCCAACCATCTATGTTTTTAGAATTTGTTACTTTCTATGATACTACTTTTTTGAAATACATATATTGTTTCGCAATTTGTGCCTACAAAGTCCTATTTTCCAAGGGGAAAATTGTACACTATTTAAGTTAGGGATATTGGCCTTTATATGGCAGATATTACACCTCCTATTTTTTGATAGTTATAATATATTTTGGATTAGTTGAAACTTGCCACCATTGTGATTTGGACATTTGGATACGTCCGAATAAGGAAAATGACATCCAAATTTCAATTGGTAATGAAACAAATCACACATCTCTAACAATAATCGCATTCTTAGCATTTTTAACCACTTACCCTCTGGGCACTTAAACCCCCTTCCTAACCAAACCAATTTTCAGTTTCCGGTGCTCTCACATTTTGAATGACAATTACTCAGTCATGCAACACTGTACCTATATGAAATTTTTGTCCTTTTTTTCACACAAATAGAGCTTTCTTTTGGTGGTATTTAATCACCACTGGGATTTTTATTTTTTGCACTATAAAGAAAAGATACAGAAAATTCTCTAAAAAAATGCGTTTTTCTTCGTTTCTGTTAAAAATTTTTGCAGGAATTAGTAATTGGTAATTTTTGTTCATACATTTTTTGCCAAAATGTATACTGCTACATATCTTTGGTAAAAATAAGCCAAATCTGTGTATATTATTTGGTCTTTGTGAAAGTTATAGAGTCCACAAGCTATGGTGCCAATCTCTAAAAATTGAACACACCTGATGTACTGACGATCTCATTTCTTGAGGCCCTAACAAGCCAGGAAAGTACAAATATCCCCCAAATGACCCCTTTTGGAAAGTAGACATTCTAAGGTATTTAGTAAGATGCATGATGAGTTTTTTGAAGTTTTAATTTTTTCCCAGAATTCTTTACAAAATCAAGATTTTTTTTTTTCTTTTTTTTTTTCACAAAATTGTTATATTAGCAGATTATTTCTCACAGACAGCATATGCATAGCACAAATTACACCCAAAAAACACATTCTGCTACTCCTCCTGAGTATGGCAATACCAATTATGTGGGACTTTTACATAGCGTGACCACATACAGAGGCCCAACATGCAGGGAGCGCCATCAGGCCTTCTTGGAGCATAAATTACACATATAATTTCTTGACTACCTCTTACACTTTTGAAGGCCCTGGAGCACCAGGACAATGGAAACACCCCGAAAATACAATATTTCTAACACATAGCATGTACATACCAAAAATTACACCCCAAAATAGATTATCTTACTCCTCCTGAGTACAGCGATACCACATATGGGAGACTTTTACACAGCCTGGCCACATAGAGAGGCCCAACATGCAGGGAGCACCATCAGGTGTTCTAGGGGCATAAATGTCAAATCTAATTTGACTACCTATTACACTTTTGTGAGGCACTCTAGTGGCATGAATGAGAACTGATGTGGCATGGATGAGCATGAATGGGGATGGATGAGCCGTGGATGGGGATGGCTGAGTATGAATGGGATGACTGAGCATAAATGAGTATGGCTGGGTACGACTGAGTATGGCTGGGTACGACTGAGTATGGCTGGGTACGACTGAGTATGGCTGGGTACGACTGAGTATGGCTGGGTACAACTGAGTACGGCTGGGTACAGCTGGGCACGGCTGGGTACGGCTGGGTACAGCCAGGCACGGCTGGGTATGGCTGGGTACAACTGAGTATGGCCGGGTAAGGCTGGGTACGGCTGGGTACGACTGAGTGCGGCTTAGTATGGCTGGGTATGGCTGGGTACAACTGAGTACGGCTGGGTAAGGCTGGGTACGGCTGGGTATGACTGAGTCCGGCTGGGTATGGCTAAGTACGGCTGGGTATGGATGGGATGGCTGAGCATGCATGGATGGATGAGTATTGCTGAGTATGGATGGATGGCTGAGCATGGATGAGTATTGCTGGTTAGGGATGGATGGATGAGTATTGATGAGGATGGCTGAGTATGGATGGATGAGTATTGATGAGGATGGATGGATGGCTGAGTATTGGTGGCTGAGTATTGCTGATTATAGATGGGATGGCTGAGCATGGATGGATGGATGGCTGGATGAGGCAGGAATTGTCACATATCAGCGCTGTGGGCACTACAGATCCAGCCCACAGGGCTGCTGCATCTGATCTCTCCCCTTTCCGCTCACGCTGTACCGATCAGTACAGAGAGCAGAGAGAGGAAATGGATATGATGCCGGTTTGTTTACAAGTGATCGCTCCGTCTTCTGACGGAGCGATCATGTGATAAATGGCCGCTGTCAGTGCCCATTTACCGTGATCCGTGATGCAGACCCGGCGGTCACAGATATTCCCGGGTGCACGCCCCCGGCAGGCACGCGGGACCATGATTCTGGGAGGAAGTCAATGTACTCCCTCCCAGAATTATCGAGCCGTCATTCGGCTATAGCACGGTCAGCAAGCGGTTAATGATTGCCAATTAAAGAAACCTCAGGGGGCATATATAGGTCTAATGCCGGGGGAAATCCAGATATCTGTGGTTTGCATATTTTCTGCTGAAGTGCATTATTTTTTAGATCACACTGTTCCATCATATTTCTTAGTATTGTGAATAATTATCCATGGTAGAAACTGGTAAGAAAATTCACCTTATCAGCATCCACCTAAACATTGAGCCTAGGTTCACATTGGTCAGATTTTGCATGCGATTTGGCATGTCAAATCGTTTGCCAAATCGGCGGTTATTGCCGGCAATAGCACCGTCAAAATCGGTGCAGGGCCGCACCAATTCCCAAAAGTAGTAGTTCCTGCACTACTTTTGGCGACTTCGGGTGCAATTTCAATAGACATCTGTGCATGAACCCGCACAGATGTCTGTCAAATCACCCCCCCCCTCCAAAATTGGACTGCATTGCGGGGTTGAAATTGTGCAAGTTCAGCTGAACTCGCATGATATCTAACCCGCAGCAATGTGAACCTAGGCTTAAAGATGAACAACAGGAAAACTGCTAAGTACACAGATGTACAGAATACTTGTACAGGAACTGTTTAACCTGTCAAAAGATTTGTATTTCTTCTCATCCAGTCCTGAGATTTACACAGCTCTACCACACATCACAGCCCTATCTGGTAGGGGCAGAACACCCATTTTCTCTTTGGTGCAGTTCAATAATACATGCAGGTCTTGTCCCTCCCCAGCCTGTGACTGAACAGTGAAAGAACAGGCAGTATACTGATAAGCTCATCTTTCTGTCACTCTGCCCTCTCCTTCTATCTGCATGCTCCATGTTAGCACATGAGCACTTCAGCACAAATAATTGTCTCCCTGTGTATTGTCCAACCCCCTAATCTAAGCTGCACTGTACAGGGACTGCAAGTGGTTAATATCATATGTGTGCTTTTCCCACAAAGGATAGAACAAAATAACAGGTTCCTTTCAATCCAAGCAGAATATACTCAAATTCTCTTTGCACCCTCCCTCTGTTCATCTGCTAAAAGTGAAGAAATTTACCAGTCTTTGAGCTCATGTCATGTGACAGCACTGGACCAATTAGCACCAGAACTGTCACATGGCGGAATCCCCAGCCCTGTGTAAGCTCTGACTTGAGTGACTTTTGCCTTGGATTATTCTTCTGCCTGGTAGGTAAATGAAGCATCAGAACTGTGTAGGAAAGGTCAGATTGCTGGTCGGGGAGGGACAGATTAATGCAAATCTATTGGTTTGTTGTGTAACAGGATTCATGATTAGCTTAATAATCAGTAGGAGGGGGGCTTTAACATGAATGTTACTGAATAGACGCAGAGTAGAAACCGATAATGCCAACAGAGTCTGAGCAGCAAAGAGTTATGCATAAAACACAGCACACTATACAACAGGGAATGACGAGATTGCAATAATAGGGCTGCCAATGAGCAGTTTTCCTAAAGGCTCACTAGGTGGCAGCACAGTCTATTAGAAACTCAGTAGCGATAGATAAGCAGTCAGTTCAAGTGGCTACTTGCACTTCCCTTGGAACAGCAACTCTCACAGGTAGGTAGGAAGTTTCTGGTAGTCCAGGTGGGCACCTGAAGGGTTTCCCAAACCGGCTCCACAGGGTAGTGGCAGGAAAAGTCTCTGCTGTGGTATAGACAGGATAATGGCTGCATGAACAGGATAACACTACTTTGGACTTGGCAGTCCAGACACAGCTGGCATGGTGATCTATGTAGTGACTGGGGCTTGGAAGGAAGCTGCATGCTCTTTTGCTCAAACCAAGCGGACCACAAGCCAGTTTTAATGTAGGAGCACCATTCCCCTGGTGACGGCTCACATGCCCTGTCAATTTACACCTCCTGGCATGTCTAAGAGCCCAGAGGATTGTGGGAAACAGGGTTAAAGGTGCCTGAGCCTGCAAATGGTAAGTAAAGGAGTACGCCACTACAGGTTTAGCACAGGTTCAATACAAGTCCAATTCAATAAAAGAGGGTTAGGAGAGCCTTGATCCTGGGAGCTTACAACCTAATTATTCAAATCTCAAAACTCATCTGCTATGTCCCATAAATATTAGAAACGAATCAACCTGAAAAAAAGTTTTCATGTTTTATAAGAAGTTACATTATTGATTGTATCTTGCAGGGGCTGCGCTGGAGACCTTTGTGTCCAACAAGATGGCCAAGCTGGGCCATCTTGGACATTTCCGTACACCTTCCCTATGTGAAACACTCCCATATACTCTATGATTGTCTCCGCCATCTAGTGGCCATAATGTAATATTGTTCCTAATTACAGTGTTTAAGAAAAAATACAATATGACCACTTGATGGCGCAGATGATCATAGGAAATATTCATGCCAATGTTTTCACATTTGTACAGCAATATATTATAATTATATATTTATAGACACAAGAAATGCAGTTCTGTATTTACTAATATATTAAAGTGGTTGTAAACCCAGACTAAATGTCCACGTTATATTATTGTTGTATTCTGCAGAGGCTACACTGAAAATATTTGTGTCAAACAAGACGGCCAAGGTGAACTCCAATGTCACCCTTCCCTGTACCTTCTCTTGGGGCGATGCTCCCATAAACACCACACTGCTGCAAATAATATGGATAGTCAAAGATCAGTTTGTTTTGACATACTGCAACAAGCTGACTGTGAATGAGAACAGGGCTTCCATGAAGATTGACCAACTAAAGAATGGAATCGCTTCTCTAATGCTTTCCAAAGTGTTGACAACCGATGATGGAATCTACAAATGTGTGGTCATTTATGACAAAGTCCATAAAGACGGAATTGTATCACTCCATGTAGAAGGTGAGGATAAAACATGTGGAAGATCACTGTCTACTCTCAAAACCTCAATTTATTTTGTGTATCATATCTGCCGCAGGAGTCACTGCATAGGATGGGTCCTTTGTTCTTTGTCTTGATCTCCTAAATTACTCTATCCCCTCTAACATACTATTGCATTAAAGTGCATTTAAGAGTGACAATGCTAGACCTAGGCTTACTGGAGGGGGTGTAGAATGGCAGTCATTTATAGTGTTCTTCGGCTGGCTTATGTTGGGGCCCATAATCAGCATTGATGCATTTAACAACTGCCTTGGTGAACCAACAAACAGTGTAGGTGCTAAGTAGTAAGGGTTCTGCTTTTGCTAACTCAGTCTCTGATATCAGTGTGAAAATATTGGACAATGCGCTCTCTCACCAGTCCCTGTGGTAGGGCTGTAGACTCTGGCTGTAGAAGAGGGACCCCTTTGCCTCTGCGCAGATGACTCGGGTGATCGGAGGTGAAGGAGGGGAGAGTGAGAGAATGCCCCAGTCTCCCTGCAGCAAGGGCAAGATTGATTGGATCACCATGTTCCCTGCAGAGCCGAATAACTATCAGGCCTCAAGCTCTTGTCCCGTCGGTCTGGTCTCCCACAGTGATGTGTGCACACAGGCTGAGGCTAATGTTCTCACATGGACTCCCGCACTGCCAAGAGAAAGAAGATTCCAGTGCAGTCTGGTAAAAGCTACTCCACCTCTACCCCTCTTCTTCAGCGTCCTATGGGAACTGAAGTGTAAGGGTCCATGAGCCCCATTCAATGATTAATGTCCTGTATTTAAATTCCCATGATCTTCAATGTTCTCTATAGCAGTCTATAGGCTTTCCTGGCTATAGCTCTCCCCTGCTGACTGGAGGAGGTAGTGCAACACAACATCCAGCATAGCAGTAGAAAGTGAAAAAAAATACATAGCATACAAGACTAGCTGACAAATAGCTTGTATGAGATCTGGAACTCTTTATTGAACAAACTCACACAGAATATATACCCCACCAGGTCAGGTGCCTGATTAAATTATCATATGCAGATGAAAATGTATACAGAAATATAATTAACATAACTAAGCAACAACCAGCATAAACTATGCTACTCCCCCTCTAGCAACTACTAGCTGACAATGATATAATTAATATGCTAATTAACACAGCACTTAAAACAGCCTGGTTGACCAGACTGCCTGGCCACAAGGCTAAAACAAAGTACATTACACATTATCCTAAGTATAAACACAGGGCACCTTAAAAAACAGACAGTAGCAGGAGACCCAAGTAACAGACTGTCTGGCTCCTATGAACAATAGTCAATGGGCAGAGCTCATACAATGTCCCATCATCCTGATACAGTGGAATTAATTTATTATTATTATTATACAGCGCCAACAGTTTGCGCAGTGCTTTACAACATGAGGGCAGACAGTACACTTACAATACAAATCAATACAGGAGGGATCAGAGGGCCCTGCTTGTTAGAGCTTACAATCTAAAAGGGAGGGTCAAGTGGAAACAAAAGGTAATAACTGTGGGGGATGAGCTGATGAAGAAAATAAAAATACAGTTGTTAGGTATGGGTAGGGTAGAAGAGAGGGGTTTTCAGGGATCGTCTAAAAGCTAATAAAGTAGGAGATAAGCGGACAGATTGGGGTAGAGCATTCCATAGGATTGGAGAGGCTTTAGAAAAGTCCTGGAAGCGAGCATGGGAGGAGGTGACGAGGGAGCTAGAGAGCAGGAGGTCTTGGGAGGAACGAAGAGAACGAGTAAGTTGGTATTTAGAGACTAGGCTAGTGATGTAACTGGGGGCGAAATTGTGGATGGCTTTGTACGTAGTTGTTAGTATTTTGAATTTAATTCTTTGGCCGAGCGGAAGCCAGTGGAGGGATTGACAGAGATGAGTAGCAGACACAGAGCGATTGGTAAGGTGGATGAGTCTGGCAGCAGAATTCATGATGGATTGGAGAGGTGATAGACTATGTAGAGGTAAGCCAATGAGAAGGGAGCTGCAATAGTCGAGACGAGAGATGACCAGTGAGTGAATTAAGAGCTTTGTTGTGTCGTTGATTAGAAAGGGATGTATTTTGGAAATGTTGCGGAGGTTGAGGCTGCAGGATTTGGACAGTGATTGGACGTGTTGCTTAAAGGAGAGCTCAGAGTCCAGGACTACACCTAGAACCTTGGCATGTGGGGATGGGTTTATAGTTGTGCCATCGATTTTGACAGAGAGATCAGGGGAAGGGGTATATGGGGGAGGAAAGATTATAAGTTTGGTTTTGGATAGACTGAGTTTGAGGAAGTGGTGTGACATCCAGACTGATATATCTGATAGTAAATTAGTGATACATGAGGAGACAGAGGGAGTGAGCTGAGGGGTAGAGAAATAGATTTATCATAGATTTCTTGAGGGATATTGTTGATAAATATTACTGTCCCATTTGAAGTAATCCAAACCACATTCTCAGCATCCATTAAGTAGTTGTCCATCATTTTCTCAGTCACCCTATGCCCCTAATAGACACAGGTGACTTACACATAAGATGGGCTTGGGAAGCTGAACCAGGAGTTTCCTGACCTCTTTAAGGTAAGCTGGGTTTTACGGGCCCCCCACCCAAAGTGACTCCCATCACATATCTCCCCTTTCAACAGGAGACTAACACAGAAAAAGACCCCAGACGGGTTGACTTCAAAGTTAGTCCATAGTTCCAGACCCCTAATGCCTGTACCCACACAGTACCCCAAACTGTCCCAAACAGAGCATTACTCACCCATCCAACCTCTGCCTCTCTCCTAGAACAGACCCACCGCTGTAGAGAAGTGCAGACTGGGCCCTCTCCCTGGAGTCCTTTCAGCCGCTGCAGCGAAGACAGGATGGTGACTCACTCCGCCATGCTGTTGGGGGTCTGGGCTGACTGCCCAGCATCCCTGGGGTATACAGGTGGAGACTGTAGTCCCATCCACTACCACAGGAAATTAGTCTTTTGCTAGTTGAGGGAAGAGTGAACTCACATAGCCGGTCAACCTGATTTTCATTCTTGGCCGCAGGAAATGGTTGTCTTCAGTAGGTGTGGGGCAGAGGTCGTTGACTCTCTGTCCAGCTGCCAGTGCTTCAGCTAGGTGTAGAAGCTTCACTACATCAGCTTGTCGCTGGGGAGAGGGGCCGACTGCCATGGCTCTCTGGAACTTTGCCGTTGTTGCCGGTGCTGGGCAGAGGTTGGTAGCACTCTGCCCTGTTGCCAGCACTTCTGCTGGGGACTCCACATAAATCTCTCTGACTAACTGTTGGGGAGGAAGGTCGGCTTCCTCTACTCCCAAACTGTGGATCAGTCGATGGTGGGGAAGGATGACCATGTTATCTCCCAAACTGTGTATCTGATGTTGGGGAGATGAGTCGGCTGCTCCATCTCCCAGAATCCCAGACCCTGGCTATGGAGTGGGGACGACTTCCTTTGCTCCTGAGTCCCTGCTCTGCTGTTGGGGAGGAAGGACAACAACCTCCTCTCCCTTCTCCCCCTGGATCCTGATCTGCTGCTGAGGCATGACTTCCACCTTCTCACCCTGGGCCTCCGGAACTGCCGCGGGTGTTGGGCAAAGGTCCTGGACACTCTGTCTGGTTGTCAGCACATCAGCTGGAGAAGTTTCTTGTAACTCCACAGATGCTGCTGGCAGAAAATCCCATGTCCCTGTTAGTGTTGTGGTAGAAAGACCGACTACCTCTTCTCTCAGGAAGGCCAAAGCCGCTGTTGGTGCTGGGCAGAGCTCAGTAATGTTTGGCCCCAATGCCAGCTCTTCTGCTGGAGGCTCACAAGGTCATTCTTCCCCAGCAGAAAAGTGGATTAAGTCCCCAGTCTCTGAAACTGGTGTCTGGGGATAGAGTTTCACCATCTTCTGTCCGTGGAACCCAGAAGATGTTACTGGTGCTGGGCAGAGGCTAGCAGAGCTCTGCCCTGTTGTTAGTACTTCAGTTGGAATTTCAGTAAATGTTACATCCTTCAATGAAAAGTCAATTAAATCCATGCTTTCTGTGATCTGCGGCTGGGGAACCTCTCCCGAGCTCTTGAACTGCAAATGGAACGATGAGCTGGCTGCTCCATCTCCCGTACCCTTTTCCGGCTGCTGGACAGATGTAGAAACAGGTTCATCAAGGTCAGTCAAACTGGTGCATGTTTCCTGTGTTTAGAACAGTCTGACAGCAAAATGACATTTCTAAAGGAAAAAAGTAATTTAAAAGTGCTAGCGCTAGTGCTGGCTATAATGAATTGTCGGCCTGGCAATACACATAAAAGTTCATTGATAAAAACGGCATGGATGATACAGGGGAACCCCATGATACAGGGGAACCCAGAACCAAAATTTAAAAAAAAAAATGCGTGGGGGTCCCCCTAAATTCCATACCAGGCCCTTCAGGTCTGGTATGGATATTAAGGGGAACTCCATGCCAAAATTAAAAAAAATAGCATGGGGTCCCCCCAAAAATCCCTACCAGACCCTTATCTGAGTACGCAACCTGGCAGGCCGCAGGAAAAGGGGGGGAACGAGAGAGCGCCCCCCCTCCTGAACCATACCAGGCCACATGCCCTCTACATTGGGAGGGTGCTTTGGGGTAGCGGCCCCCCCAAAGCACCTTGTCCCCATGTTGATGGGGAGAAGGGCCTCATCCCCACAACCGTTGCCTGGTGGTTGTGGGGGTCTGCGGGTGGGGGGCTTATCGGAATCTGGAAGCCCCCTTTAACAAGGGCACCCCCAGATCCCGGCCCCCCCGTGTGAATTGATAGGGTTACCCCTACCATTTCACAAAAAAAAGTGTCAAAAATGTTAAAAAAGACAAGAGATGGTTTTTAACAATTCCTTTATTAATTTCTGCTTTCCCCGTTTCTTCTTCCATCTTCATTCTTCTGGTCTTCCTTCGGTGTTCTCCTTCTTCCTCCATCTTCTTCTTCCCCCGCTTCATCCTCCACTTCCTTCTCCGGACTTCTTGTCCGGCATCTCCCTCCGGCTTCTTCTCCGCTTCTTCCTCCGCACGATCCGCTTCAGTGGGAATGTTCCGCTGTGTGACGCTGACGCATGGGGATATCCCTATGGCTTTCCCCGTGTTGTCAGAGGGGGGAAAGGGGGAAAACGAAGGACCCCCACACCATTTTTTACAAAAATTTTGGTGTGGGGTTCCCCTTAATATCCATACCAGATGTGAAGGGCCTTCGATTTGATTCTGCGATGCGTCATGATGCATCACGATTACTGTGATCGGTTTTCATTCAAAAAATTTCAAGCAGTCAGAAGAACTCAATTTTTTTATTTTTTTTTATTTTTTTATTTTATCTGTTCTTAAAAAAAAAAAAAAAGACAACACTCCCTGCATGTAGCAAAGTGTAAATTATAGCAGACAACTTAAAGAGGAGCTCCAGACTGCCCCCAAAATACTACAAGAGAGGGTCAGAGACTGCAGACATGATACAGGAGAGGGTCAGAGAATGCAGACATGATACAGGAGAGGGTCAGAGACTGCAGATATGATACAGGAGAGGGTCAGAGACTGCAGACATGATACAGGAGAGGGTCAGAGACTGCAGACATGATACAGGAGATGGTCAGAGACTGCAGACATGATACAGGGGATGGTCAGAGACTGCAGACATGATACAGGAGATGGTCAGAGACTGTGGACACGATACAAGAGAGGATCAGAGACTGCGGACACGATACAAGAGAGGCTCAGAGACTGCGGATGTGATACAAAAGAGGATCAGAGACTGCGGATGTGATACAAAAGAGGATCAGAGACTGCGGACATGATACAAGAGAGGATCAGAGACTGCAGACATGATACAAGAGAGGGTCAGAGACTGCGAACAATGTCCCCATAATGTCCCCTGAAACTATAATGTATACCATTTCATTAATGATGGTTTATGTATGTCTTATTGTCTTAGTGATTGATTCACATCACAACTTCATTGATACCTCTTTTTTTGTATGATTTATGGTTTCGCTCATCACAGATCCCACACATGCAATGCTGCATGTGTGGGGTCAGTGATGAGCAAAACCATAAATCGTACAAAAAAAAAAAGTTATTAATGAAGTTATGATGTAAATCAGTCACTAAGACATACATAAACCATAATTAATGAAATGGCATTGTCACTTGTTAGGTCCACCATCAAGTTTATTTATTTTAAAGTAACTTACTTGTGCATACAGTAACTAACGATTGCTGCAGGAGCACACAGGAGCCAGAGAGGAGACAACCTGCCTCCAATGGGGGACACACAATGCCAGTGGATTGGCAGAACCTGGGGGTGCTCAGGAAAGTAGCACTGGATCTAAGTGTTAGGGGCGGGGGGACTGCGGTGTCCACCAGCCCCCAGCCGCACAGCACAGAACGCCAGGGGATGGAATAAGGGGGCCAACCATGTAGCCTTGATGCTATCCAGGGAGAGCGGCAGCACCGACACCGCTGCAGTTAGCCAGGGAGAGCGGAGGAAACCTCTTGTGGCTCGACCCCTGGGTTCCAGGAGCTACCGTCACCTGGCCAGCCGCGTCACACCTCACACAGGCTCCAGCGAACACTGTGTTTCCCGACGTGGCTGAGGATGACCGCAGCGGAAGGGGGCGTGGCTAATGCCCACGGCTCAGTGTGGAGAGGCAGGGCACAGCGCTTTCAGCTCCGTTCGGAGGGGCGCAGCATGCAGATAGATGAGGTCATCCCAAAATTTATTTTTAGCGGTCGCAGCATCGATGCCGAATCGCGATGCATCGATGCTGCAATTAAATTTAACACCCCTAATAGACACCCCCCAGGTACGAAATTTAAAGGAATGTTTCACTTTAAGCATTATTAAAATCACTGCTCCCGAAAAAACAGCCGTTTTTAAAACTTTTTTTTTGCATTGATACATGTCCCCTGGGGCAGGACCCAGGTCCCCAAACACTTTTTATGACAATACCATGCATATAAGCCTCTAAAATTAGCACTTTTGATTTCTCCCATAGACTTTTAAAGGGTGTTCCGCGGCTTTCGAATTTGCCGCGATCACCCCAAATTGTTCGCTATTTGGCGAAGGTGCGAACAGTCAATGTTCCAGTCGAACTCATGTTCGACCCGAACATAAAGCCCATCCCTAGTCCCAGGCAAAGGGAGCCTAGACCTGCTGCTGAGCAGAATCTAGCAGCCGTCTATAGGCGATCTCCAGCTCCCATTCCTGAACGGCTAGAAACTCCAAATCTTCCAGTGCCCAGTGCACTTCTGAGATGTTCAGTATCTCTTCTCTGTAATCCATGATTTCCTCCAACCACCACTCCAGATCGTTCCCAAAGTTAGGGTCCCCTGACAGCTTCCCGTACAACAGTCCCAGGCCGCCATAGCCAAAGCCTTCTGTTGGCCTGTCATCCACTATCCAAGGGCACACCTGGGCTACATTTTACCAGAGGGCTCTATAGCTCTCGTTCAACTGCATCTCTACCCAGACCATTCTGCTTAGCTCAGCTGTTCACTCCTTGTGCATTTTTTCTCCCAAAAACAGCACCCACAATCCATACTGCGACCAGTACCTTTCCTGGATGAAAAGGAGAATTTTTCCCTAGTGGCGCTGCTCGCAGGCTAGCACTTCCTTCCAGAGTTCCCAGCGGACAGAGTCATACCAGCCCAGCAGGACCTATGTTGGCACTGGTCCTCTGTGCTGTATCCGCAACCGCCTTCCGAATTCCTCTCCCATGGCAGCTGATATCTGTACCTCTATTCTTCTGCTATCCAGACCTTGGATCCCAGTGGAGGTTTGGATGTCCCAGACTGCAGAAACATCCAACTGCATCCACCAATGTGACGTAACCATCCCAGCACCCTGCTTCCTCCAGTCTGAACATAGATACCAGATATTATAGCATACAAGACTAGCCGACAAATAGCTTGTATGAGATCTGTAATGCCCCGTACACACGGTCGGATTTTCCGATGGAAAATGTCCGATCGGAGCGTGTTGTCGGAAATTCCAACCGTGTGTGGGCGCCATCGGACATTTTCCATCGGATTTTCCGACACACAAAGTTGGACAGCAGGAGATAAAATTTTCCGACAACAAAATCCGATCGCGTCAATTCCGACCGTGTGTGGCCTGTTCCGACGCACAAAGTGCCACGCATGCTCAGAAGAAATTCCGAGACGGGACAGCTCGTTCTGGTAAACTTAGCGTTCGCAATGGATACAGCACTTTCGTCACGCTGCAATGTTAAAAATTAGACATGTGCATTCGTTTTCGTCCGAATGCATTTTCGTCCGAAATTTAGGTATTTTCGTTATCGTTTTACCAAACGATAACGAAAGTGCAGAGTCCGAAAAACGAAAGATCCGACATAAACAAATGCTTTATTTTCGTTTTCGTTGCTACAACAGTTCGATATAGATAGGAGATTCGACATGATGATGACAATAACAATCTGTGTCCATCAAACCTGTGGTCGAATGTGCCTAACCTTAGCTCTATTAGTCCAAGATTATTCTACATAGAGAGAAAAGATTCGACGTAGAGAGAAAAGATTCGACGTAGGGGAGGAAAGATTCGACGTAGGGGAGGAAAGATTCGACGTAGGGGAGAAAGGATTCGACACAGGGGAGAAAAGATAAATAAAAATAATGATGATGATGAATGTTATTGGCTGATTGTAACCAAAGAGGTGGAGCAGTAAAATAGCTAGAACTAAGTACACACGTACTTTGGCTTATGCTGTCTGTTGAAAGTTCTAAGAAGATTCGACGGAGCAGGTAAACTATACGGCATTGTGTACAGTTTAGCTGCTCCGTCGAATCTTCTTTGAACATTCGACAGACACCATAAGCCTTCACTGACAGATTCGACCTTAATTTGGATTTTCAGACGAATGCAATTTTTAACGAAAAACGAAATAAATAAAAACGAATTTCGGGAGTAACTAAATAAATTTATTTTTCAGACGAAAACGAAATTCCGAAACGAAATATTTCAGTGTGCACATGTCTATTAAAAATGGTTTAATACAGCGCACTCTTCTTCTTTATAATGTGACAAGAATTAAGTAGTTTTGCTGCTCATATTCACACACACTTCTCACAAACTTTTATTTGTGTTTTTTTAGTGGGATTCCCTGAATATATTGTTATTAGTTGTCACATCTGACAGTTTTATATATTTTTTTTTTTTGTTTTTTTGGATTTTCAGCCTTTTTTTTTTTAATTTAATGTTTGGATTTTTTCCAAGGCTGATCTTTGTTCAATGTTATTTTTATTTTTACTCCTGAATATTTTTGTGTGTGTTTTGTGTGTCAAGTTACCCCAACACCATTGATATCTTGTATTATTTAATCTCCAGGAGATTGTTTGGTGTTGGTGTCCCTTGTTCATTTCACATTGTATATTTGAAATGTACCTGAATCCTCACAAACCAACTGTCATTTTTCAAGTAAAACACATAGGAGAGTATAATTCAAAACAAAAATCCTTTATTAAGGGATCAGAACCAAACAAAGAGGAAGGCAACACTGGATCAACATGAGAAATTAGCGAAGCCTGGGACCCCCACGGCAGACATCAATTCTTCAACATCAAAATTGGTGGCCTGAGGAGTCTATATGTAAGGGAGGGCAGTCTGGTCCAGAATTCGCAGAGATCCGGATAGCAGCAGATGACATGTATGTCCCCAGGCTGTGGTACCACAAGAGGCTGCATTTTTTGGCCGACCAGACTGAACTCAGGGCAATCACTGTCTGGTCTTCCTTCCACGCTTCCTTCCGGGCTGTGGCTGTGCAGTTGGAGATGTGGCAGGAGGAGGAGTAGGACCTGGAGGAGGAGGAGGAGGACCTGCAGGAGGAGGAGGACTGGGAGGACCTGGAGGAGAGTGAGGAGGAGGACCTGCAGGAGGAGGAGGAGGACCATCGCGAAGGTGTGTCTGAGGTGTAATTTGGCCCCTCATACCTTTCTCCAGAGCCTCCGATATGAGGGCCTCACACATTACTTTTTGGCCCTTCTCCATCCTCTGCATTTTATATGCAATGAAGGCAGCAATGTTCTCCTCCATGGTGTGGGGTGCTCCCAGGACCTCTGTAGCCCTCCAAAAGAATCCTATAGCAGCCTCCTCTAGGGCACTCCTCCTACTGCCACTTTCTGTTTTCAGGGGGGGGTGGAGGGACCTGCAGATCAGCCAGCCGGCTTGGCCCGGCCACCTCCTGGCTGAGACTTCCCTGTGTATGAAAAAGGGACATGGTTTTATGTTTTGCATCAGCAATCACAATCCTAAATTAGTACTCCCAACTAACATCTAGTTAACATCATTGATTGGACAAGCAGAAATATTTAGAGGAATGCTATACCTGGCTCAATCTGGGCTCCTCCACATGTGGCCTGGAAGGCCCAGGTTGGGCGTCAGAAGCCTCAGCCGGGGGGGAAGGAAGCGTGGAAGGAAGACTGGAGAGGGATGGCCTGGGTTCAGTCTGGCCTGCCAGAAAATGCAGCCTGTCGTAGTACAACATCCTGGGGACATAGATGTCATCTGCTGCTCCGGATCTCTGTGAATCCAGGACTTTCTTGCGCTCCCTCAGATATGTGCTCCTCAGGCCACCAATGAAGATTTTTAAATAAGTGATGTCTGCCGTGGGGATCACCTGCTTCACAATTTCACACAATTGCACCAGTGCTGCCTTCCTCTTTGCTTGGTTCTTGAAATGGGGGTGGTTAATCTCCCACAGACAGGGCAGCTCCCTTAGCATCTCTATGAATACTGACATGAAGTCATTATCTTTGAGTAGCATATCCATGTTCACTGCAAGACACAACACAAGACAAAGCCTAATGTCATACAAAACTCTCCTAATCTTGTTACAATATAAGCCTCAATCTAGAACCAGTATAGGCACAAGTTTGTCTCTTATCTTCGTTCTTACGATCGGCGCGTCCAATGCTCCTTCCTCCACTCACAGATCGTACGTAATACGCACGCGTGTTACGCTTTATACACACTGCGCATGCGTGTAACTCCGCCCGCCCCTGACGTTCTTTCTAGTCTATTCCCCGCCCCTTTTCGTTCGGCGCAGTGGGTGAAGAGCATGATGGCGGATTTAGAGCAGGTGTGTGTTAATTATAGCAACGAGGAGGAGGAGGAGGAAAGCCCGGATCCAGGCACGTCCTGATCCAGAAGGAGACGTTTTAAGGCCACAAATATGTCCTTTGGGGAGATGTTGGAGATGGTCGACATCATGAGGAAGTCCGACTATGATGGAAAATATGGGCCTTACCCCAACCCCAATATACGAAAGGCCAAGATCATGGCGAAAGTGATCAAAAGCTTTCACAGGAATTTCGGGGTACGAAGATCTAAAGATCAGCTCAGGAAGCGGTGGTCGGACCTGAAGTTGAGCGAGCCAGAGCAGTAAAGATCCGGAGAGTGCTGCAAAAAAGTAAGTAGTTGTGCTGTGTTCCTATTCTTTCTGTCTTTATTCCGTTCCTTCTGCTCCATATGCTTTTATTAATTGTAACGTTTAAAGGGGCAACTTTAATGTTCATGGGCCCATTATTCGTTCGTATCAAACATTTTTCTTTCGGCCTCTAGAACACCATTGTTTAGGCCATATGCATTTTCACACATTTTTTTTGGGCCTACTTGGATGCCAAATATTTGTTTGTGTAGATGGCTTTGTTACTAGAATGAAATGCCAACTAGATTGTGTGTAAGGAAAGGACACTGAGCAGCTGTTTTCACATCTGGACACTGGAGCACTAGTGTGGGACACAAGAACCCCATTTTTATTAGGGGGCCACACAGGTGCTCCAGTGTATACTATAGGGGGGGGGGCTACATCTGTGAAGCTTGTACTAAACAGGTAAAGTATTGCAGCTTGACAAAGGGCAATAAAAAAAATACATCTTGGAACTCGGCTAAAATTGACAATTGTACCCCACTTCCAAGCAATGTTTCCTATTTCTAGTTCTGCCATCAAATATCTGTGTGCTAATTATACCATTTTTGTTTTACATAGGGGAGAAAAGACTCGGAGGACACCCCTCATCCGAGGAGACCACAGACCCCCCACCTATGGAAGAAGGTGAAATACCCCCAAACGAAGCTGAGCAGGAGGAAGAAGAAGATGTGGTGGAGATTGGCACCACAACAGGTGAGTGTCTGCGACCACAGGCTCAGGTAAAAGAGATGGATGGTGGCAGATTTTTGAGACCTATTTTTTTTTTATTTATCTCTTTTTAGGTGATCGTGAGGTTGTGGATCCCCAATGCTTTACTCCAGAAAGTGCCCAGATCCTGATCGGGGAGATTATGGGGTGTAATGCCGAACTGCAAAACATCCAGCAAAAAATCCATGATGTTATTAAAAAAAAAATAACATCATTGATGTTTGGGGGCGAATTTAAACCCCACAAAATCACTTTTTGTATTGTGGTTCAATATTTTAACATTTTTTGCAATGTTTAGAAAAGCCAAATTTGGAGGATGCACACAGTGTGCCAACATGTGCTATCTGCCATCACGGGAGATCAATGGACGCGTTTTGGGGGTGCAACCCCTTCCTCAATTATAAAGTCGCGTTGAGGAAGGGCTTGCTCCCCCAAAACACGTCCCTTGATCCCCCCTGATGGCAGCTAGCACATGTTGACATTGGGAAATTGGTGTGCATCTTCCAAATTTGGCTTTTCCAGGAGTGATTTCCCCCCATCTGAACGCTATATCAAACCCAGTTCCTAAATACTGATGTCTGATATAGCCTTCAGGTTTTACCTAATGTGAACTTTGTAAGTTCAAGTTTTTTGGCTTTCTTGTTGGTTTTCACAGGCCTGTTTTATCTGAAATGGATATTTCGATTTTTGATAATGCTACTGCAAAAATTGTTATACAACAAACATGTTGGTTTGTTTTAAAAACCTTTGGTAAATGCACATGTGATTGTGCAGGTATAAAAAAGTGGCTTACTCAAGAATGTGTGGATTATTGTCTCAACACTACAATACTTTTGGGGTGATGTAATAGCTGTTTTATGCAAAAATGAGGGTTATTTCCTAAGGGCAAATCCACTTTGCACTACAAGTGCAGGTTCAGTGCAGTTGCAAGTGCACTTGTAGTGAAATGTGTTTTTGCATTTAGTAAATAACAGCCAACAGTGCTTTGTATAAGGTTACCCAATCACGACATTTTCTGCACTCAAAACATTTCTGAGGGTCAGCTAAAACAAACACAAGCAATAAATGTCCACCAAGAATTTCTTTTGTTTTTTTATTATAAAAAGGCTTCACATATTGTCTGGCATATTGATAGCCCCCCTACCCGCAAAGAACTCCAGGTATCGTAACCGGACATCACGGGCACTCAGGGAGGGCAAGCCAGGACGGCTGCTTTCAAGCGCCGTCAGTGTTGTTGGATGTAGGATTCCGGCCTCAGGCCCAACTGAGCCAGCATAGTTGGCAGAATGTTTTCTTAAAAAATTATGGAGAACACAGCACGCCAGTATTATATGGTTCAGTTTATACTCCGCCATATGGATGGGTGTCAGAAATAGTCGGAACCGGCTGGCCAGGATTCCAAATGTGTTCTCCACCACTCTTCGGGCTCTGGCCAGCCGGTAATTAAAAACCCTCTGTTCCGGGGTGAGGGTCCTCATCGGGAATGGCCGCATCAGGTGGTCCCCCAGCGCAAACGCTTCATCAGCAACGAACACAAATGGGAGACCTTCCACATTGTCCTGTGGAGCTGGCAAGTCCAAGCTGCCATTCTGGAGACGCCTGTAGAACTCCGTCTGGGCGATGACTCCACCATCAGACATCCGGCCATTCTTCCCCACGTCCACATACAGAAAGTCGTAATTAGCCGACACCACCGCCAACATCACTATACTATTAAACCCCTTGTAATTATAATAGTATGACCCCGAGTTGGGTGGTGGGACGATGTGGACGTGTTTCCCATCAATTGCCCCTCCACAGTTAGGAAAGTCCCAACGCTGGGCAAAGTGGGAGGCCACAGTCTGCCATTCCTGTGGCGTGGAAGGAAACTGTTGAGGAAAAAACAATAAACATTACTATTTTTTCACAGAAACATGGCAAGCATTCTGGGGCAACCTCCAGATAGCATTTATTAAGGGGAATTTAACAAGGCCAAAGTATAAGGTACACCTATCATATTCCCCCCCCCCCCCTCATGGGCCATTTCTAACATTATAGGGGGGGGGACTCTTGGACAGGTAACCCTCTTCACTTCATTGAGAGATGAATGCCTAAATACAGGGTATTACTTGGAACAGCCCCTCCTTTAGTTACACTATTGGCAGACCACTGGACAGGTAAGAAGTGTCATAATACAAAGATATAAATACACATTGTACACTTTTGAGGACATTTGGACATTCTGCTATTACCTATCAAGATAATAATAGGATACAAAAACTTTAAACAGTACCATTGGAAAGTATACAGGCAGGCCCTTGCACTACATGCTTTGGGGAATTCATCCATAAATCTGAGCACAAAAGAGATGGGTATAGTGTGTATGGGTTTGTCAAAGTCAGCAGATAGATGATTGAGGATAGATAGAGAATTGGTATCAGCTGACTTAGCAGTTGGGGGAGGGAGGGTTACTAAAAATTATTTGGGGACACCACAAAAAAAAGCCTCTGCCTCTCTGCCTGAATTTAAATCAAAAATAACATTTACAAACATTTTAGGGGGTGTTTGGGGTAAAGCACTACTATGGAGCTGATAAAATACATTGTTAAGTGACTACATGAGGTGAATATAGGGCAGGAGACACCATGCTGGGGAGGTTATTGAAGGGCAAATATGTATGAAGGACCGAAAATAATAATTACATAAAAATCCAGCATGCATGAGGACAAAGGGGACATTCACAGCATATTCCAATCATGGTAATTTGGGAATGAGCAAAGAAATACAATATATTAGCAAACATTCAATACAATAAAATGGGATATAAAAGGATAAAAATCTTACCTTCATATACTCCTTCTGCAGGACCTGGATGATGGCAGAACAGGTCTCTGGGATAATGATCCCCAGAGCCTGGGGGGAGATGCCTGTCGAGAACTTCAAGTCCTGCAGACTTCTCCCTGTGGCCAAATACCGCAAGGTAGCGACCAACCTCTGCTCCGCAGTGATGGCTTGCCTCATGCAGGTATCCTGCCTGCTAATATAGGGGGTCAGCGAAGCCAACAAACGGTGAAATACGGGGTCCGTCATCCTGAGAAAGTTCCTGAAATCATCAGGATTATTCTCACGGATCTCACGGAGCAAAGGCATATGAGAGAACTGGTCACGCTGAAGCAGCCAATTCTTGGTCCATGAACTCCTCCCCACCCTGTTCATGGACTGGACTTGTGTCAAGGTCAGGACCCCAACACCAAGCCCCCGCACAGCACGAACTCTACGAGGAGTACGCATACGAAACATGGCTAGAAAACGGTCGGCTGCTCAGAACGAAGTAACAGAACGCACTGAAGAACAGCAAGGCCTGTGAAGAGCGACCTGAAAACCAGTAAAGAACGAACAAGAATACAATGACTACCTAAAGTCATGCGGAACTTGCTTGCACGCACTGAAGAGCAGATACAAACCCACAAGCACAAACTGAACGGCAGAAAACGATCTGAAAGCCACAAGTCCGAAAAAGCGCGAATCGTCTCTCACCAAACTTTTACTAACACGAGATTAGCAAAAGGAGCCCAAAGGGTGCCGCGCTTGGTTCTGAACCGGCCTTTTCTAGTCTCGTCGTACGTGGTGTACGTGACCGCGTGGTTGCCAATCGGAAATTCCGACAACTTTGTGCGACCGTGTGTAGGCAATACAAGTTTGAGCCAACATCCGTCGGAAAAAATCCTAGGATTTTGTTGTCGGAATGTCCTAACAAAGTCCGACCGTGTGTACGCCCTATAACTCTTTATTGAACAAACTCACACAGAATATATACCCCACCAGGTCAGGTGCCTGATTACATTGTCGTATGCAGATGAAATTCTATACAGAATTTAAAATTAACATAACTAAGCAACAACCAGCATAAACTATGCTACTCCCCCTCTCGTAACCACTAGCTGACAATGATATAATTAACATGCTAATTAACTCAGCACTTAAACCAGCCTGGGTGACCAGACTCCCTTGCAACAAGGCTAAACAAAAGTACAATACACATTATCCTAAGTATAAACACAGGACATCTTAATAAACATACAATAGCAGGAGACCCCAGTAACAGACTGTCCGGCCCCTACCTACAATAGTCTATGAGGCAAAGCTCATACAATGTCCCATCATCCTGATACAGTGGAATCAATTTATCATAGATTTCTTGAGGGATATTGTTGATAAATATTACTGTCCCATTTGAATGTAAACCACATTCTCAATGTCCAGTAAGTAGCTGTCCATCATTGTCTCAGTCCAGGGCTTTTTTTCTCAAACAATAGGTACTGGAACTCAACCACGACCCCCCAAAACCCCTTGCCCACAAATCACATCAAATAGTGGGTTTGGTCATATTTCACAAACAGTAGAAGGGTATTAAAGGGGCATTACATATCAGGATTGCATTACATACAGAGTGCAGAGTTCATGGGGGTTACACACAGAGTGCAGAGCTGTCACTTGTAAACACAGAACTCAGACTTCTGTGTTTACAAGTGATTGTGGTGAGCAGGCACCAAAGGGTCTGAGCCAGAGGTGGTGGAACTGAGTTCCACCAAGTTCCCCCTGAAAAAAAGCCCTGTCCTAGTCACCCTGTGCCCCTAATAGACACAGGGTAACTTACACATAAGATGGACCTGGGAAGTTGAACCAGGAGGTCCTGACCTCTCAAGGTTAAGCTGGGTTCCATGGGCCCCCCGCTCAAAGTGACTACCGTCACAATGATCATGTGACCGTCAGGATTGGCTTTCACAGTGATCACTTGATCGGAAAGCGCAGGACACACTCTTTTGGCACAGCTGTGTCTGCTAATTGGTACACAAATATGTGGCCACTCGGCACCAAGGCCCACCCGCCGAGAGGCCGCATATTTGCTTAGTGTCGGCGACTATGGGGTTAAAGAGGACAATGTCTCCTTCTCCATGTGTCTGTAGTCCAGCACCTGGCTGCATGTGTCAGAGAAACGCTGTATTTCATTGTTTCTCTTTGTTAATCTACATATAAATATGTAGGTTTAATAATCCTTGATATGTCTCAGTTGAATTACATATGTGGGCATTGCTTTGTTTGCCAAAGGATTTGTAATTGCACAGTTGGGCCATTGACCCCACATTACTATTGCAGAAATATTATCCTTAGTTGACCTCATCTCCTGTCATTTACCCCACCTCAGTGGTGCACCATGATTAAGATCACACACCAGCCTGCACTAATAGCCAATCACATTCTGTTGCATGCATGTGTGCTGACATGGAACATGCTGATAGGAGGAGAGAGCGGAGTGTGCTGAGTTATCAGTGTGCTGCTGCTCCTTCATTGTCCAATCAGCAGATTTAGAGGCAGGGAGGGATCACCACTGCATTCAATAATCCTGGAAGAAAAAGTGATGTCGCCCTCCTGGCTGTGCTGTGGGGTGAATGGATCACACAAGTGGATGAACAGAATTATAAATCATTTTGTCACCTCGTTGCCAACTTTAAGCCTCAAGATACCAACCCACGGTTGGGGTGTGGCCCCATTTACCTGAATGGGTCATTTTAGATGGGACATGCTGTTTAATTTTTGCAGCAACCACTGCATTTTTACAGCCGTGGGCGTCTGCATTTCGGTGTTTAGGTTGGCAGTTTGGAGGGCAGGTAAAACCATAGCTCAACTGCCTGCTTTTACGGCCACCTGGTCACCCATGTGACAAAGCCCTTATTCTAAAAAAATAAATAAAATCTGAATGCTAAATAATAAGCTCCCTCTAGTTTTCCTGTATAAAGAGTTTTCCACATTTCTCTTCCAGGTATGACACACTGGATGCCCGCAGCTCTGTGTATAGTAATCCTGGTAACAGCGATCCTCCTAGGAGGGGGAATGTGGTTCTACCGCATCTGCAAGAATGAAAGGTCCGACGCCATTTGAAAAGAGAAGATAAACTTGGGTCCGAGTCCGAACGTAAATATGGGGCTTTATGGTATAAGACTATGCCTGGTCCTAGGTCCCTGAACAGTGACCTCCTACAGCCCTATCTAAAAGCCAGGAACACTGAAATGTGGTGGTTGTCATAGACCATCCTCTATCCCTGTGAAAAATGTTTGAGTGATCAATTCCCCATATTAATTGATCAACACCAACTTCCCTTTTATTTTTGCTTATTTTTACATATATTTCACATTTATTTATATTTTTTCAATGTTCATTTCATGGCATTCATTAACCACTTCAGCTTTGGAGGATTTGGCAGCTCAATGACTGGAGGACTTTTAACAATTTGGCACTGCTCTGCTATAACTGGCAATTGCGCGGTCATGCAATGTTGTACCCAAACGAAATTTGTGTCCTTTTTTTCCCACAAATAGAGCTTTCTTTTGATGGTATTTGATTGCCTCTGCGATTTGTATTTTTTGCGATACAAATGGAAAAAGACTGAAAATTTTGAAAAAAGTTATATTTTCTACTTTATGTTATAAAAAAAAAATAATAAACTCAATCTTAGTCATACATTTAGGCCAAAATGTATTCAGCCACATGTCTTTAGTAAGAAAAATGTCAATAAGCGTATATTTATTGGTTTGCGCAAAAGTTATAGCGTTTACAAACTAGGGTACATTTTCTGGAATTTACGCAGCTTTTAGTTTATGACTGACTCATTTCTTGAGGTGCTAAAATGGCAGGGCAGTACTAACCCACCCTACCTCCAAATGACCCCATTTTTGAAAGTAGACACCCCAAGGAAATTGAGAGAGGCATGTTAAGCCCATTTATTATTTTATTTTTTTGTCACAAGTGATTGAAAAATGACAAAAAGAGAAAAAAATTACACAAAGTTGTCACTAAATGATATATTGCTCACACATGGCATGGTTATATGTGGAATTACACCCCAAAATACATTCTGCTGCTTCTCCTGAGTATGGGGATACCTCATGTGTGAGACTTTTTGGGAGCCTAGTGTACAGGACCCCGAAAACCAATCACCGCCTTCAGGAATCCTAAGGATGTAAATTTTTGATTTCACTCCTCACTAACTATCATAGTTTTGAAGGCCATAAAATGCCAAGATAGCACAACCCCCCCCCCAATGACCCCATTTTGGAAAGTAGATACCCCAAGATATTTGATGAGAGGCATGTTGAGTCCATGGAAAATGTTATATTTTGCCACAAGTTGCGGGAAAATGATTTTTTTTTTTTTTTTGGACAAAGTTGTCACTAAATGATCTACTGCTCAAACATGCCATGGGCATATGTGAAATTACACCCAAAATTACATTCTGCTGCTTCTCCTGAGTATGGGGATACCTCATGTGTGAGACTTTTTGGGAGCCTAGCCGTGTACAGGACCCCGAAAACCAATCACCGTCTTCAGGATTTCTAAGGGCGTAAAATGGTGATTTCACTTCCTCACTACCTATCACAGTTTCGGAGTCCCTGAAATGTCAAGATAGCACAACCCCCCCCCCCCCCAAATGACCCCATTTTGGAAAGAAGATACGTCAAGCTATTTGCTGAGAGGCATGTTGAGTCCATGGAATATTTTATATTTTACCACAAGTTTCGGGAAAATTACAATTTTTTTTTTTTTACACAACATTGTCACTAAATTATATATTGTTCAAACATGGCATGGTTATATGTGAAATTACACCCCAAAATACATTCTGCTGCTTCTCCTGGGTACGGGGATACCACATGTGTGGAACTTTTTGGCAGTCTAACCGTGTACAGGTCCTCGAAAACCAATCATCGCCTTCAGGCTTTCTAAGGGCTTACATTTTTGATTTCACTCCTCACTAGCTATCACAGTTTTGGAGGCCATGAAATGCCCAGGTAACAACCCCCCCCCCATTTTGGAAAGTAGACACCCCAAGTTATCTGCTGAGAGGCATGTTGAGTATTTTGCAGATCTCACTTTTTGTCACAAAGTTTTAAAAATTGAAAAAAGAAAAAAAAAATTTTTTTCTTTTCTTTCTTCATTTTAAAAAATAAATGGAATCTGCAAAAGACTCACTATTCCTCTTAGCAAATACCTTGGAGTGTCTACTTTCCAAAAGGGGGTCATTTGGGGGGGGTTTGTGCTATCTGGACATTTCAGGGCCTCCGTAACTGTGATAGGTAGTGAGGAGTAAAATCACAATTTTATGCCTTTAGAAATCCTGAAGGCTGTGATTGGTTTTCGGGGTCCTGTACGCGGCTAGGCTCCCAAAAAGTCTCACACGTGTGGTATCCCTGTACTCAGGAGAAGCAGCAGAATGCATTTTGGGGTGTAATTTAACATATAACCATGCCATGTTTGAACAATAAATCATTTAGTGGCAACTTTGTGTAAAAAGAAGAAAAAAAATTGTAATCTTCCCGAAACTTGTGGCAAAATATCAAATATTCCATGGACACAACATGCCTCTCAGCAAAAAGCTTGAAGTGTATTCTTTCCAAAATGAGGTCATTTGGGGGGTTTTGTGCTATCTTGACATTTCATGGCCTCCGAAACTGTGATAGGTAGTGAGGAAGTGAAATCACAATTTTACGCCTTTAGAAAGCCTGAAGGCGGTGCTTGGATTTTGGAGTCCTGTACGTGGCTAGGCTCACAAAATGTCTCACACATGAGGTATCCCTGTACACAGGAGAAGCAGCAGAATGTATTTTGGGTCGTAATTCCACATATAACAATGCCATGTTGCCCCCGTTATTAAAGAACCGTCAGACGAGGAGACGTCGTCACACAGCGGGAGCCTCCCTCCATGCCAGCATGGATGCGGAGCGGCCCGGAGAAGAAAATGAAGAAGAGAAGAAGAGAAGAAGGAAGAAGAGAAGAAGATGAAGAAGAAGATGAAGAGAAGAGCGGGAGCTTCCCCCCATGCCATGGGTGGGGAGCGGCCCGAGGAGAAGAAGATAGAAGACGCCGCGGAGGAGATGCTGGACGAGAACGCCGGAGGAAGAACCAGAAGAACCAGAAGAAGAAGATGAAGGAAGATACAGTAGAAGAAAGAAGAAGCATTTAAATAAAGGAATTGTCAAAAACTGTCTCTTGTCATTTTTAACATTTTTGACAGTTTTTTTAGTGAAATGTTAGGGGTAATTACCCCCTTACCATTTCACACAGGGGGGGCCGGGATCTGGGGGTCCCCTTGTTAAAGGGGGCTTCCAGATTCCGATAAGCCCCCCGCCCGCAGACCCCCACAACCACCGGCCAGGGTTGTGGGGATGAGGCCCTTGTCCTCATCAACATGGGGACGAGGTGTTTTTGGGGGGCTACCCCAAAGCACCCTCCCAATGTTGAGGGCATGTGGCCTGATATGGTTCAGGAGGGGGGGCCGCACTCTCGCCCCCCCTCTTTTCCTGCGGCCTGACAGGTTGCGTGCTCGGATAAGGGTCTGGTATGGAAATTAGGGGGACTCCCACGTCATTTTTTTTTTTTTTATTTTGGTTCGGGGTTCCCCTGTGGGGAATTCCCATGCCGTTTTTATCTATGAGCTTCTATGTGTATTGTCGGCAATGCAATAGCCGCAAGTAGTTTTAAATGGGTTTTTTCCTTCAAAATGTCATTTTGCTGTCAGACTGTTCTAAACACGGGAAACATGCGCTCCTTTACAGGCATACTATAGACACCCCCCAGCTATGAAATTTAAAGGGATATTACACTTTTATTGTTTGACTTTAAGCATTATTAAAATCACTGCTTTTGAAAAAACGACCGTTTTTAAAACTTTTTTTGCATTGATCCATGTCCCCTGGGGCAGGACCCGGGTCCCCAAACACTTTTTATGACAATAACTTGCATATAAGCCTTTAAAATTAGCACTTTTGATTTCTCCCATAGACTTTTAAAGGGTGTTCCGCGGCATTCGAATTTGCCGCGAACACCCCAAATTGTTCGCTGTCCGGCGAACTTGCGAACAGCCAATGTTCGAGTTGAACATGAGTTCGACTCGAACTCGAAGCTCATCCCTAGTCACCACGTGTTACTGCAGTGCTGGATGTACGACTAGGATGTACTAGGCCGCTGGTGCTTGCCAGTTCACCAGAAGGAATAGCGGCGTTAGTACTGGCTCTCTGCTCCATACGAGGGAACTGCGGTTCTTGCACCTCAACAACAGCAGAAAAAGATTGGGGTCTGGTACGCCTGACCTTGGCCGGGACCACAACTCCGTTGTCAGAGCTATCTGTCAGGGTGCCGCTACTGCTCGTATTCTGAGACTGAATCTGACAGATGAGTGACTTCCTCTTCACTATCTGTCATGCTCAGAAACGTGTAGGCCTCTTCACTAGTGTACCTTCGATTTGACATTTTGGTCTCTAAATTTATTGGTACAATAGTGAGAATCACAGGTAAAAAAGCTCCCGACTGTTAGCGACTGACTTTAACGCTACCAAAAAAACTGTTAGTGTTCGCAGGGATCAGGCCTGACTCTGTGAACGCTGCAGTTATGTGTGTTGTGTTTTGTAAGTGACAGTGATTGATCAATACTGCACTTGGGTGGGCTGGGCTGGGCTGGGCGGAGGGGCTAAACGCAGGTGCTAGCAGGTATCTGGGCTGATCCTGCTAACACTGCGTTTTTGGGAACTCTAAACTGCTGTGGACGCTAGTAGAGATCTGATCAGATCAGATATTGATCCGTTCAGACACTAGACTACTGAGGGAGGCGTATGGTGCGTGTGTGGGTGTTAACTGTACTGGCACTAATCTGACGCTGCCTGGGGCGACGCAGACCTTATCTGACTCTAAAACCTAACTTTGATCACCTGCCGGGTGATCAGGGGGTTAAACCTTTATTGGGTAAAATACGGCGGGTGCCCTGACGCTATAAAAAAATAAACGAGCTAAACTGCATCACCCGTGACACTTATGCCGCGTACACACGACTGGACTTTACGGCATACTTGGTTCGGCGCACCGGAGTCCATCGGACAATTCGATCGTGTGTGGGCTCCAGCGGACTTTTTTTCCCCAAAAGTTTGACGGACCTAGAAATGAAACATGTTTCAAATCTTTTCGGTCGAAAAGTCCCCTCGTCTGTATGCTAGTCCGACAGACAAAAACCGACGCTAGGGCAGCTATTGGCTACTGGCTATGAACTTCCTTGTTTTAGTCCGGTCGTACGTCATCACGTACGAATCCGTCGGACTTTGATTGATCGTGTGTAGGCAGCTCCGTTCATTCAGAAAGTCAGTCGTAAAGTCTGTCAAAGTCCGCCGGACAAAGTCTGCCGTATGGCCTGCTCGTGTGTGATCACAGGTGACAGGGGGTAATCAAGGGGTTAAACCTTTATTGGGGGGGTTAGGGGGGTCCCTAGTCCTATCTGGGCCTAAGACTAATTACCCTAACACTGATTTTTGTCACTAAAGACACTAGTACAGTGATAAAAAAAAATCTGATTGCTGTACTGGGTGACACAGTGACAGGTGATGAAGGGGTTAACTGGGGGGGGGGGTGATCGGGGGGTGAATTATGTGCCTATGTGACCTGGTGTCAGTGTAGTGTTGTGCAACTCACTGTTCTAATGCTCTCCCCTCTCGGTCTGGAACGGAAAAGACCAACACGAGGAGAGATGACATCACTTCCCCTGTCAGTCTTTACAGTTACACAGACAGGGGAAGGATAACATTTGTCAGGAGCGATCACCAGGTCCAGGCCAGATATCATTGGATTGATCAGCTCCTGATTGAATCCGATCCTCAGGGATAACGGTAGGGGCGCGTGCGCCAGTTGACCACGTGCATCACGTACAGTAACGTGATCTCGCGCAGCCGGACCAACCTGCCGCAGTTAAACTGCGGCGGCTGGTCCGGAATCGGTTAATATGTCTTTTCTTTTTCCTTTTCTTTTTATTGTGTTTTTTCTTCATAATTTTGTTTAATTCAGAGCCATTCTCGGGCACAACCTCTGCATCTTGCCTTCCTGCCAGGCAATGGTCTCCCTAACGGATGTCCAGGGGCATACATCAGCACGGCCTGGTATCAGCCTGTGCTGAACCCCTGTGGAGACAGGAGTGCTATCTATGTCCGAAAATAGTGGTGACCTCTTTACCGAGGGCGGGCGTGGTCAGCCATAGCTGCGCCCACTGTTCCCATGGCGATTGGCGACAACAACACCTGTTGCCTTAGTGACCGGGAAGCACGCACACTGGCTGTAATTGACTGCAAAGGATTTGCAACCAAGTATTAAAAAGTGAAAGTTTGATGGATGATTGTTAATCTGCACCATTACTTTTGGTCCCTTAAAAAGTGGGAGGCACATATACAAACTGTTGTAATTCCTACACTGTTCACCTGATTTGGATGTAAATACCCTCAAATTAAAGCTGAAAGTCTGCAGTTAAAGCACATGTTGTTTGTTTCATTTCAAATCCATTGTGGTGGTGTATAGAGCCAAAAAGATTAGAATTGTGTTGATGTCCCAATATTTATGGACCTGACTGTACAAACTAGACTAGATCTATCTATCTAACTAGATATATCCCATTTTGACATAGATAATTTACTACTTTTTAATTAGATTGGTAAATGCAAGCACCAACTCTGAAAACGATAGTCCAAACATTTGCAGTGCTTACCATTTAGGAATGTGGCTCCTGAACATATGATTCAAACTACACATCTTATCTAAGCAAAAAAACTTTTTCCCTTTATTTCAAATTAAAAGATTTAAATATAAAGCAATAGATAATAATGATTGAAAACGTATATTAATTTATTATTATTTACAGGTAATTAGACTTTAGTCAAAGTCAATACACAAAGGCAGAGCAATATTATCCACTTTGGAGACCGTGGCAGGTTTTGAGGTGATTTTTCTGGGGGTCAGCATTCTGTGCCCGATGATTTGCTCTGACGTCACCTTTTTGTGCGTACAATCTGATTATTCCATAAGTGAATTCAAAGTTACTAGTTTGAGGTTTCTGTAAATATCCAGGTATTGCTATATGTCGTTTAATAAAATTTGAACAAATGCTTTGTTTTTTGAGCATGAATTTTCATGTATATTTCTTGTATTCTTATTTATTAGACAAGAGTATCCATGCACGTTCCTGAGGAAGCCGTAAGGCCGTAAGGCAAAACATGTAGAACAATTGTGGTATCTTTTGTATGGAAGAAATGTATATGTATTTTTATATTCTGTTTTCTTTCCTCTCTGTACATGTGTCTAAATAAAATATTCTTTTTTTATCATAGCTGTTGTTGAAGAGTATTTGAATAGCACCCAGAAAGTCCCATATATTTCCTGTTTTTAGGGGTGTTTTCTCCATCCTCTATCCCTTTTTGATTAGATGTACTACCCTACATGCCAGTATGTCCTGTTCTCTACAGTGTTACCTATTGTAGGTGAGGGGATATATTAATATTTAGAGCTGAACTCGAGGCAATAAAAAAAAACCTGTCATTTAATTATACAATATATTTTCAAAAGTATTGGGACACCTGCCTTTACACGCACATGAACTTTAATGGCATCCCAGTCTTAGTCCATAGGGTTCAATATTGAGTTGGCCCACTCTTTGCAGCTATAACAGCTTCAACTCTTCTGGGAAGGCTGTCCACAAGGTTTAGGAGTGTGTCTATGGGAATGTTTGACCATTCTTCCAGGAGCCCAAAACCTTGTGGACAGCCTTCCCAGAAGAGTTAAAACTGTTATAGGTGGGCCAATTCAAGAGCCAAAGATTGGGATGCAATTAAATTCCATGTGCGAATATAGGCAGATGTCCTGAAACTTTTGGTAATATAGTGTATTTGTCAATAGCCACAAAAGGATATAAATGCACTTTGCATGCACAAAGAGTGTCTCGGTACTACTTACAATGAGCCTAGAGGCGAGCAGGTGACATGGGACCCCCAGGGCGTGGAGTCTAAGGGCCAGCCGGTATTCTGCCAGGGACCCCCTCACAAGGGTTTGGGCTTAGCTGCGTGCTGACCCCAGGTCACGACCCCCGGGTTCACCCGGCTCGCTAGGGATGTATCAGAAGACACTGTTAGACAAGGATGGATGAATGAAGCAAAGGAGAGCTGGATAGCGAGCAAAGGTCAAGGCGGGCTGTAGACAACGTAATCAGAACAAGCCGAGTCGGTACACAAGAGATCAGTTCACGAGAGGTTAGGTTAAGGCAGGTTACACGAAGGGAGCTCAGAAACAAATGTTGCTCAAGCAACTGTAGCTGGTCTGAAAGGGATTTAAATAGAGAAGCACGTGAGGTGCTGGACAGGAAGTAGCAGGAAGGAATCATATATTAAGCAACAGGTGGGGCCGGCGACACCCATAGCTGCAGAGCGCAGCAGAGCTGAACACAAGCTAGTGGAACAACAGGTGCCAGCCGGCCTACAGCAGTAAAGGTGAGTCACAGATCAACTCCGCAGCTGATCTGTGACAGTACCCCCCCCCCCCTTACGAGGTCCCCCTACACGTCTGGGGGCAGACTTGGAGGGAAATTTCCGATGGAATCTGGTCACCAAATGTCGGGCTGAGATATCGTGGCAGGAACCCAAAACCTCTCCTCCAGACCATAGCCCTTCAAATCAATCAGATAGAGTAGCCTCCCTCGGGAGTACTTGGAGTGCAATATTACTTTAATCTCATACTGATCCGTGGTATCAGCCACAGGAGCTGGGTGAGAAGAAGGGCGAAAGAAGCAATTGAGGACCAGTGGCCTGAGCAGGGAGACATGGAAAGCATTGGGTATCCTGAGATGAGAGGGCAGACGGAGCTTGAAAGCAACTAGATTGATCTGATGGAGAATAGGAAATAGACCAATGAAGCAAGGGGCAAATTTCATTTAGGGCACCCGAAGTCGGATGTGCTTGGTAGAGAGCCAAACTCTATCGCCAGGCAGGAACTTAGGAGTCGGACGGCAATGACAATCTGCTGCCGTTTTATGCCTGGAAGCAGCTAGATGAAGATTCTCAGAGACTTCTTTCCAGATTGAGTTAAAGGACCTTTGGGTTTCAGCTGCTGCTGGTACAAGAGGAGAAATGGGAACAAGAAAGGGAACAGATGGATGCTGCCCGTAAACAGTGAAGAAGGGAGATTTTCCAGAACTCTCATTGGAGTGATGGTTTAAGGCAAACTCTGCCCAGGGCAAAAGGTCCACCCAGTCATCTTGGTGGGCTGAGATGAAGGCACGGACAAAACGTTCTACATTTTGATTGACACGTTCCAGATGAAAAATCCAATTTAATCCCAAAGGAGCTGGCCAAGGCTCTACAAAACTGAGCAGTAAAATTGAACTCCTCTGTCAGAGACGATATGAGAAGGCATCCCATGAAGACGAAAAATCTCCTTAATGAAAGTTGTGACAAGACTGGGAGCAGAAGGTAGGCCTGGGAGAAGAATCAAGTGACACATTTTGGAGAACTGATCCACCACTACCCAGATGACTGTAGAACCTGTGGAGGGGGCAGATCTGAGATAAAATCCATGGAAATACAACGCCAAGGTATATCGGGCACGGGTAAGGGCAAAAGCAACCCAGCAGGGGCGGACGTGGAAATTTTGGATAGTGCACAAACCGTACAAGCTTGAACATATTCCTTGACATCCATAGGAAGAGAAGGCCACCAGTAATGATGCTGAAGAAGGTCACAAGTACGAGGTATGCCAGGATGCCCAGAAAACTTGGAGTCATGTGCCCAAGCAAGGAGTTTGGGATGAAGTGCGGGAACTACAAAAGTTTTACCTGGAGGAGGCTGCGTAAACCGGAGCTGAGTAGTGGCTAGAATACGATGCAGAGGGATGATGGGACCAGGATTTAGGTGATTCTCAGAATCGTTGACATCAAACGACCTAGACAAGGCATCGGCTCAAAGGTTTTTGGCACCTGGACCAAAAGTAATGTTAAAGTTGAAGCGGGCGAAAAAGAGGGCCCAGCGAGCTTGAAGTGGGTTCAAGCGTTTCGTGGATTGTAAATACTGCAGATTTTTATGATCAGTATAGATGGTAATACAATGGGGAGAACCCTCTAGAAGATGTCACCATTCTTGAAGAACTAGTTTAATAGCGAGTAGCTCACGGTCCCCAATGGTATAGTTCTTATAGAAAACTTCTTGGAAAAGAATCCACAAAGCTGAGACTTGCCCTTCTGAGCTTGGAGTAGGACGGCACCGACTCCTACTGAAGAGGCATCTACCTCCAAGGAAAAGGGTTTTGTAATGTCCGGACGTAGGAGAATTGGGGTGGAGAGGAAGGCTGCCTTGATTTTGAGATAAGCATCAATGGCTTCAGGGGACCAGACCTGATCATTGACACCCTTGCGGGTGAGAGATGTATTAGGGACCACCAAGATGGAGTAGTTACGAATGAATTGGCGATAGTAATTGGTGAAGCCCAAAAAGCGTTGGGTGGCTTTTCTCTGAGGGCTGGGGCCACTCAGAGATGGCCCGAAGTTTGGCTGGGTCCATGAGGAGACCCTGTGATGAGATTATGTAACCCAGAAATGGAACTTGTGTTTGTTCAAATAGACATTTCTCCAATTTTGCATTTATACAATTGTCTCATAGACACTGTAGCACAACACTGGGATGGATCTGGCAGCATCAACATTTTTTTTTTAATTTCTTTTTGACATTCTCCTTTATGTTGCACAATGACAGACAACATAGCCCGTGGTCTCTCTCCTAGATGTTTTACAGTTCTAAACACGCCTCGTATTTGGGACTATGCAAAGTCGATATATCAAACAACCAAGAATGACGTGCCTTTGTATGTACTTTTTTTTTGTATCAGTTTATTAACACTTTATGTATGTACCATGCATATATTTCTCAATAAAGTTGGTTTTTCCAATTAAAAAAAAAACATTTACCGGTAAATCTTACCTCTGGGAAAAATGCCTAAGCTTCCATTAAAATTGTAACTGACAATTGTAACTGCGGCACTGGATTCGACTCAGCAATGGATTACGATTGGAGAAGAACATATAGGGTGCAATGGCTCAAGTGAACTAAATAAGCCGTGTACCTCAAGTTTGAAAGCTAAGTATACAAAGTTCAAAAAGAGAGACCAATAAGCTGAGAGTCCAAAAAATTCTACTATTGGTGTTTGTTCAGCAAGACAATATAAAAAAGAAATCAAATACAAAATCAATACATAAATGGTTGGTTGTATATTTTTACCACCATCTATGTATCAGTTCTGGATTTGTTTTGTAGCCCTGAAGGGAACTTTGGACCCCTGAAATACATTGGGTGTTTTTTTTGTTTTTGTACTCTCAGCCCATTGGTCTGGCACTCTTTGGATGTGTATACACAAACGTCTGCCATTACCTTGGCTTTCATTGTTCTGTTTTCTGTTTACGTACAGTGATTAACTTGGGAGATCTTAAGTAAGCACAAAATAAAGTCCTGTTAAATTAAGGTTTGTGATCATTTTTTAATAGCATTCCAGGGCAATACACCCCCTTAAAGTAGTAGTAAATTAAACTCTCATTTGTGATTTTTACCTACAGGTGAGCTTATAATAAGGCTTACCTGTAGGTAAAATTAGTATCTCCTAAACGTGCACCATTTAGGAGATATTAGGGTGAGCTGCAGCCGGTGACATCACCAGCGCATGTGCTCTGAATGAACGACATACCCGTGCCGTTCCTTCAGATCTGTGTGCCATGACTGAGTTTTCCACATACATGGGCAGCAGTGACATCATCGGGGCTTATCCATTCAGGCAGCCAGAGTCCCTGAACCCGGAAGGAAGGCTGGAGGAAGATGGAAGTGCCTGCATCAATGACAGAGCGCAACTGGAGGGCTTTGTTCAAAGTTAAGTTTCTCATATTGTGCTAGCATACACCACATGCTAGCACATTATGATATTGCCTTGCAGGAGATTTATTTTTTTTCACACGACTTTACTACCACTTTAATAAATGCACATATTAGCAGGAGTGAAGCTGGCCATACACTAGAAGAATTTGTAAAATTTCTTTTTCAGATTTCTCGTTCAGTTTTCTAATAGTTAGTGGGGTCAATTTGATGTTCATTTTCAACTGCTTTGATGAGAAAATTTGAAGGAGCGAAACTCATTTCTAACAGCGAATGTAGCCTTCATTCAGGAAGTTCCATTCATATAAAATTTGATGGGGACACTGATGTAAGGAGGACTCCGCCGATGGGGACACAGATGTAAGGAGGACTCCGCTGATGGGGACACAGATGTAAGGAGGATTCCACTGATCGGGACACAGATGTAAGGAGGGGCTCCACTGATCGGGACACAGATGTAAGGAGGGGCTCCGCTGATGGGGACACAGATGTAAGGAGGATTCCGCTGATGGGGACACAGATGTAAGGAGGGCTCCGTTGATGGGGACACAGATGTAAGGAGGGGCTCCGCTGATGGGGACACAGATGTAAGGAGGATTCCGCTGATGGGGACACAGATGTAAGGAGGGCTCCGTTGATGGGGACACAGATGTAAGGAGGACACCGCTGATGGGGACACAGATGTAAGGAGGACTCCGCTGATGGGGACACAGATGTAAGGAGGACTCCGCTGATGGGGACACAGATGTAAGGAGGACTCCGCTGATAAGGACACAGATGTAAAGAGGACTTCGCTGATGGGGACACAGATGTAAGGAGGACTCCGCTGATCGGGGCACAAATGTAAGGAGGGGCTTCGCTGATGGGGACACTGATGTAAGGAAGACTCCGCTGATGGAGACACTGATGTAAAGAGGGGCTCTGCTGATGGGGACACTGATGTATCGAGGGGCTCTGCTGATGGGGACACTGATGTAAGGAGGACTCCGCTGATGGAGACACTGATGTAAGGAGGGGCTCTGCTGATGGGGACACTGATGTAAGGAGGACTCCGCAGATGAGGACACTGATGTAAGGAGGACTCCGCTGATGGGGACACTCATAGGCATGCGCAGCCTATTGCATTAGGGTGTGCACCCCTAAGCTCAAACAAACATGCATATATATATATATATATATATATATATATATATATATATATATATATATACACACATATACACTGTATTACCAGAAGTATTGGGACGCCTGCTTTTACACGCACATGAACTTTAATGGCATCCCAGTCTCAGTCCGTAGGGTTCAATGTTGAGTTGGCCCACCCTTTGCAGCTATAACAGCTTCAACTCTTTTGGGAAGGCTGTCCACAAGGTTTAGGTGTGTGTCTATGGGAATGTTTGACCATTCTTCTAGAAGAGCATTTATGAGGCCAGGCACTGATGTTGGATGAGAAGGCCTGGCTCGCAGTCTCCATTTTAATGTGAAGGCCAGTCAAGTTCCTCCACCCCAAACTCGCTCATCCATGTCTTTATGGATCTTGCTTTGTGCACTGGTCCAAATCATTTGGTGGAGGGGGGATTATGGTGTGGGGTTGTTTTTCATGGGTTGGGCTTGGCCCCTTAGTTCCAGTGAAGGGAACTCTTAAGACATCAGCATACTAAGACATTTTGGATAATTTTATGCTCCCAACATTGTGGGAACAGTTTGGGGATGGCCCCTTCCTGTTCTAACATGACTGCGCACCAGTGTACAAAGCAAGGTCCATAAAGACATGGACTGAGCAAGGGTGGTGGAAAATTAACTTCAAGCGTAAAAATTCACATTATAATAGTAACTAAGACATATAAAATTAGGTATAACAATCTAAACAATAAAAATTCCAAAATGCTATAATGGTGTGAACCTCCCAACTAAAAATTTGTTGCACTTGAAGTTAATTTGTATTGCAATTATCTGTAGAGGGGTTTCCACCATCCCTGCTAAGTAAAAAAAAAAAGATTTCTTATTATTATTTTACGTGTGAAATCACATATCACTGCAATTATTGCACTTGTAGTTAATCTGTATGGCAAATATCTATAGGAGGGGTTTCCCCCATACCTGCTAAGTTTTATTTATTTTTTCAGTTTGATGTGTATTATATGTGACATTACATATCACTGGTATTGTGGTAATATTGACGTTTATTGAGATTTCCTTACATTAGAGGGTTCCAAAATTATTGTTAAGTTAATAATTAGTAAGTTAGCGCTGCACTTTTTTTTGTGGCGTGGGAACACATAACAGTGCTTACTGGCAGGCCTTTTACTGACACTTTTTAAATTTACCTCCAGTAGTTACTGTAAATAGTAGTGTGGTGATTGCGTATTATGCTAAAGATCGGCATGTGGCATTAATAAACATCAACAGATTTCAGTTGTGCCCCACCAGGCCGGCCCCCATAGACAATGTGCCTAACTGCTGAGTTCAACTGCCCATCCCTGCACTCAGTGCATGGACGGGCACTGATTGGAAGCACTGATAGGCAGCACTCATAGGCACTGATAGGCAGCACTGATAGCCAGCACTGATTGGCACTGATAGGCACTCATGGGCACTGATAGGCAGCACTTATTGGCAGCACTGATGGGCACTGATAGGTGGTACTGGTTGGAAGCACTGATTGGCAGCACTGATAGGCACTGCATGGTGGCACTGATAGGTGGTACTGATTGGCACTAATTGGCAGCACTGATTGGCACTAATAGGCAGCACTGATGGGCGGCACTGATGGGCACTGATATGCAGCACTGATAGGTGGCACTGATGGGCATTGATAGGCAACACTGATGGGTACTGATAGGCTGCACCAATAGGCAGCACTGATGGGCACTGATTGTCACTGATAGATGGCAATGCTAGGCAACACTGATTGGCAGCACTGATGGGCACTGATAGGCAACACTGATGGGCACTGATTGGAAGCACTGATAGGCAGCACTGATTGGCACTGATAGACAGCACTGATTGGCACTGATAGGTGGCATTGGTTGGCACTAATAGGCTTCACTGATTGGCAGCACAGGTGGGCACTGATAGGCAACACTGATGGGCACTGATAGGTGGCACTGATTGGAAGCACTGATAGGCAGCACTGATTGGCACTAATAGGCAGCACTAATTGGCACTGATAGGTGGCATTGGTTGGCACTAATAGGCTTCACTGATTGGCAGCACAGGTGGGCACTGATAGGCAGCACTGATGGGCACTGATTAATGGCATTGGTTGGCACTGATAGGTGGCACTAATAGGCAGCACTGATGGGCACTCATTGGCAGCACTGATGGGCACTCATTGGCACTGATAAGCAAAACTGATGGGTACTGATAGGCAGCACTGATGGGCACTGATAGGCAGCACTGATAGGTGGCGGCACTGATTGGAAGCACTGTTGGGCACTGATAGGTGGCATTGGTTGGCACTGACTGGCAGCACTGATTTGCACTGACAGGTGGCACGGATTGTCTCTGATAGGTGGCATTGGTTGGCACTGACATGTGGAACTGATGGGCGCTGACAGGTGGCACTGGTGGGCGCTGACAGGTGGCACTGGTGGGCACTGACAGGTGGCACTGGTGGGCACTGATTGGCACTGACAGGTGGCACTGATGAGCAATGATTGGCACTGATAGGTGGCACTGGTGGGCACTGACATGTGGCACTGGTGGGCACTTATTGACACTGACAGGTGGCACTGATGGGCACTGATTGACACTGACAGGTGGCACTGGTGGGCACCGATTGGCACTGACATGTGGCACTGATGGGCACTGACAGGTGGCACTGATAGTTGGCATTGGTTGGCACTGATAAGTGGCACTGATAGACAGCACTGATGGGCGCTCATTGGCAGCACTGATGGGCACTGATTCGCACTGATAGGCAAAACTGATGGATACTGATAGGCAGCACTGATGGGCACTGATAGGCAGCACTGATAGGTGGCGGCACTGATTGGCGGCATTGGTTGGCACTGACTGGCAGCAATGATTGGCACTGACAGGTGGCACGGATTGTCTCTGATAGGTGGCATTGGTTGGTACTGACATGTGGAACTGATGGGCACTGACAGGTGGCAATGGTGGGCACCGATTGGCACTGACAGGTGGCACTGATTAGCAATGATTGGCACTGACAGGTGGCACTGGTGGGCACTAATTGACACTGACAGGTGGCACTGGTGGGCACTGATTGGCACTGACATGTGGCACTGATGCACACTGACAGGTGGCACTGTTAGGTGGCATTGATTGGCAATGATAGGTGGCACTGATGGGCATTGATAGGCACTGATCTAGGAGAGGGGAAGTTTCCCATTGAGCAGTCAGCTAGGCATGTAAGAGTCGCTCTGTTATGGAAATGATTAAGAGCTCCAATCGAGCCCAAGGTTATCTGCTGCTGTCTCTAATTTGAAAAGTGTTGATATGCATGCATATAAAAGTAAACACTCTGAGACACGCTCAGCTCCATTACTTACATTAAATTACACTTCTAATTTATTCAAGGCGGTGTTAATGTTTTATACACACAAATACATCATTGCTATGTTAGTCTAATAGGTACATCTCATTGGTTAAGAAGGAGAAAAGAAGATGGAGGATTTTCATAACGAGGTTTGGCTGTCTTTGGTTTTATCTTCAGTTCCGCGTTCTTCTGATGTGTGGGATGTAGGGGGTACCCGCCATCTTGAGAAAATATAGGAACAGAGCAAATCTGTATACTTATATAATGAGTAAGGAGAAAAATATGTATGCACATAAGAAAATAGACATTTTCAGATTACTATTATTATTATCTACATCACATTCCTTCACAATCCCCCCTAAAATGACTATTTTCTCTTTTCTGTCCCTAATACTAAAGGTCCTACTTTTTAGCCTGGCCCTTCTCCTCAGCAACTCTTTTAGGCTGTATATAGAATTGGGCAGCAACTGTTCACTTCCCTCCTCGATACAGCTGGAGAGGTGCAGTCAGGCGCTATCTATCCCTATAACCCTATAGGATTGTGAGATTATGGACAGGGAGTGACTGTAGAGGAGTGAAGGGTTTGTCATCTTCCATCATAAGGGGGTCCTCTTCTTCTTGGTGGAGAAACGTAGGTGTGCTATTGCCTACAGCTTTGCTCATTAACTTTTTATGAAAGGTAGAATACAGCATACAATCAGGGCTAAAAGAACCAGGATTATTAATACCCTTACCCGTATCTGGGCGAGCACCTTCTGCCACCCACTCATCCAGCTAAAATATTGGTCCCATGGGTCTGTGATACCTGAGTTCTTCTTCAACTCCAGTGACAGATCTTCTAATTTCTTTATAGCTAGAGTAACCTTACCATTTGGGCCAATATTATCAGGAATGTATGTACAACAGGTTCCCGTTTTTTCCTATGATTTTACAAAACACCTCCTTTTCCAGCTAGCACCATGTCTAAGGCCATCAAGTCCTGGAATGTCATGTAGGAAGTGGGAGATAACTGGTCAGCAATTCGCTGGAGGGCATCTTTAGAGTAATTTACAAATCTCTATTGGTTATAATATGTGTAGTGTCATGTCACCTAGAGGCTGGGTGACAGATGCACACCGTTGGGATCAGGAGTGCACTGCAAGGTAGTGGACCCTACGGCTGACTGCTACGGATTGTACCCTGGGAGGTTCAGGAAGCAGGTCTACTGGATCACTGACACAGATCCCACTGGGAGCTAGAGCATAGATTCCCCAGGGCGCGGAGTCTAAGAGCCAGCAGGTGTTCACCAGAGCCTCTAGTGGTGAGGATGGACTGCGCTGCAGTCTGGCTCCAGGTCGCGGCCCTCAGGGTCTCACAGCTCACACTCATGGTAGACTACAGGAGAAGAGGAAGGAGGGAGCTGGCTGGAACATCAGGGTCACAGGCAAACAGGGATGGCCGGGAACAGGCCAAAGCCGGTAACAGAAATCAGATGTAGGAAACATAGCAAGTACACACAGAGGCTAACACACAGTGGTTGATCAGCACTGCTGGCTTGCAGTGCACAGGTTAATATAGGGTTCCCTGATAGGGCCTGGGGTGGGGCCATGCTTATAGGAGAGGTTACAAAAGCAGTCTGGTGAGGGTCAGCTGGTCTCTAGAGATGAACACATGGAGACAGGTATGCTGATCGACAAACTCTATTGCATAACCATGACATGTAGTTAATCCAATCTACATTCTTGCTGACAGTTGTTATGGGGATCAGAGACTCAAAACCAGCTTTTACCTGATCCCTGGCTTTAAACTGATCAGGGACCCCCCTTGTAACCCTTATGACATGTATGTATACATGAGGATCAAAGCTTCCGGAGATAGCTGCTCGCTTCCTCCTCTGACTGTGTGCCGGATCAGTGTATGTATCAGGGGTATCTTTGGTTAGGATATGGGGCTTTCTATTTTCATCTTTTTTGTCTAATGCACTCTGTGGTCGCCCAGTCTGGCCCTGTGTTCCAACCCACTGGCCCCCACAGAAACCACAACTCTGTCCCCAGTAACTGTCTGTGTGGCATACATATATGTCCTTACCGTCAGGGATATCACTGTACCAATGGCATCACCATGAAGGGTCAAACGGACAAGGTACTATGTCACAGTAATCTAAGGTAAAGGTGGTCACATGTGTACCTGAAGAGTTACACCAAAACGTAATTATGTTATCATTTTTGTGATGGCCACCCCCTGGGCCCCCCCCCTTAGATCAAACAGAAAAAGGATATGCAGCACCCGAAAACACTCTCTCCTGCAGTGATAAGCGTGCATTCAGGTGTTCTTCCTGGCCAACTTGACTGAGGTGGCTGTGGTCACCAAAACTTGGAATGGACCATCATAACTTGGCTCAAGGATCTCCAGACAGTAGTTGGTGTGTTCCTGTATCTAATTCAGGATCTGGAATGGAAGAAAACACCTGGTCATGCATTCAGGTTAATTCTCGTGATAAAATGGTTACATAATTAGTCAACACATCAGACTGTAACTGTAACTGTTGTGGAAAGTAACAACCAAGTCTGGGAGCTGAACCCAACAAAATTTCATAAGGGGATAGGGCATGTTTCCCCTGGGGGTGTGTCTGACACTGAACAGGGCAATGGGCTAACTGTCTGGCCAACTCATGTTAGTCTCTTGGGCCATCTTTAACATCCTGTTTTTAGTGTCCCATTCATCCTTTCTACCTTCCCGCTACTTTGAGGGTGGTATGGGATGTGTAGTGCCAACTGAACCCCCAGTGCTGCCCAAATCTCTTTTGTAAGGGTTGCTGTTAAGGCTGGTCCCTGATCTCTCAATATCACCTCTGGGACCCCAAATCTACATACTATCTCACTCAGTAGTTTCTTAGCTGTGGTCCTGGCAGTCATGACCACTTCCACTAGGGCGTTTTCAAATCTGTCACTTCTTGGCACTTGAGAATGATCAATTTGCATCCTCTGGAATGGGGTATAGGGCTTTTGCCAGGTGCTTCTTCTGTGCTTCTTCTGTGCTTCTTCTGTGCATCCTGGGTTACATTTGGTGCAGATAATGCATTATCTGCAGAAGTTGTCGGTCAGTGGAGTAACTCTTGGTGCAACACTTGTTGATAAGAGAGTTCATAAAAGTCTTTGTCAAGTGGGCAGCTCCATGTGCCCATTGCACCACGGCTGGGTACATACTCCTGGGTAGACAAGGCTTCTTGTTGCACTCGAATAGTCCATTTCTGAGAGTTGCTCCTCTCCGTTTCCAGCTTTCCTTCTTATCCGGACTTGTTGTTTCCTGTAGTTCTTTTAGATAAACTCTGTCCACTGGGAAAGTCTGTAAGGTAAACACGGGGTGGTCTTCTTCTACCACCCTACTGTCCACTTCCCGTGGACCACCAGCTGTCTGTTGGGCAGCTGAATTGGCTAGATGATTGCCTCGAGCTTCCTTTGAGTTCATTTTGTCGTGTGCTTTACTCAGAATAGTCACTTGGGTTGGGAGAAGCAAGGCATCAATTTTTCACAGGTGTTCCGCTTTACTCAGAATAGTCACTTGGGTTGGGAGAAGCAAGGCATCAATCAATTTTTCACAGGTGTTCCTGCAGCCGTCAGGAATCCTCTGTCCTAGATAACACCATTATCATGGGCAATGCTGAAAGCATATCTTGAGTCCATATGAATGTTGGCTCTTTTTCCCTCTGCCCATTTACATGCTGTAGTAAGTGCTTACAGCTCTGCCTCTTGTGTAGACATCACCGGTGGTAAGGCTTCAGCTTGTAGAACAGTGTTTTCAGTGGTGACCGCGTGTCCTGTGCGGTCATGGGGTGACAAGTCAAGACTCTACTCCTCCTCCTCCTTTCCCCCCTCGAGAAGTGGAAGAAGGGTGGTAGGGTTCAGTGTTTGACAACTTAATAGAGTAATGCTGTCCAGTAGGAGGGAACACAGGAGTCTCAAGTGTCTGGTAGTGGACAAGTGTTTCGGCTGGATCTTGGTTGAATATGGCAACAACGTCATGGGGGCAAGCACAACGAGGCAGTGTCCGAGGACTAAGTTCAAAGTTTTGTCAAGCAAGGCTTGTATAGCAAAGCCAGCTTGCAGACACAATAGGCCTCCTCTTGCTACCGCATCCAGCCGACAGGAATAATATCCTATGGGGCGTAGGCTGATGCCGTGTGATTGGGTGAGTACACCTGCAGCATGTCCCAGACGTTCGGATACAAAGAACTTGAGCGTTTTGCCGTAGGCTGGGAGCCCTAGCGCCGGGGGTGGCGCACTTAAAGGCTTCAAACTTTAGATATTTCTTCAGGAGACATCTGGAAGGGTCTGATTGCAGAGCATCAGTAGGAAGGCTTCTGGAATCCATGCTCTGCACTAGGAAATTAGTCCAAGGAAAATGACAAGTGTTTAGCACCACTGCAATTTGGGCTTTGAGGCTCTGCAGCCCTGGTTGGCAAGATAGCACAACAGGCTTTCTGAAGTGACTTCAACAGGGGGTAAGTCAGCTGCACAAAGGAGAAGGTCATCAACATGTTGGAAGAGAATCACTTCCGGGTGTTCCTCTTGTCATGTGTCAAGGATGATAGCCATAGCTTTTGCAAACTGGCTTGGAAAGTTCTGTGCCCCTTGTGGCACAACTGTTTAGGTATGTTTATTATTATTAACTATTTAGGTATGTTGCCGTTTCTTTCCGTGGATGAATGCAAAAAGGTACCAGCAGGAGGGGTGAGGGTGGACACTGAAGAAAACGTTTGTAAGGTCCACCTCTGTGAGGTATTTTGCAGTCAAAGGCATCCACAGTAGGTACCTGGTTCTCTTTTTAGGATTCTCTTCTTGGGGTTATTGTGGTTTCCGGGGCAATGAAGCGCCCTCTTTTAGCTTGACTGAAACTGGTGGCACCTTTAAGTGACCGTTGTCTTCCGGTCCTGTGGACCATAGGCACGCAGGGATTCTGTCAAGTACTTCCTGCAGTATTGAACTTGAAGTTTTTGCTTCATTAAGTGTCATCAGGAGAGGCAGAGAACACAAAGCAGATGAGTCTTCTAAAGATAGGGGAGTATGTAACTTCATCCCCCCTTCAGGCGTGTCCTGATTGAGGCCTGTAGTCTGGACAACACATCAGCTCCTAGTAGATTCAAGGGACATGTAGAGGACACCACAAATCTGGCAAGCAAATCAGGAAGTGGACTGGAGCGGGGCACCCCATCCATTCCTACGCAGGAAACATCAATAGTGGAAAAGAAAGAATTATTAGGCAGGTTCACCGCCCTCAACACACTTTTGGCTGCACCCCTGTCAATGAGGAAAGTGGTAGGTTTTTCGTCTGGGACATCTTGGGGCTCTGCATTCTTTTCTGAAGTGACCCCGTTTCCCACAGTTGATAACATGTGTGTGTGTGCCTTTATGAGTCTAGCATGATACTTCTTCACAGACTCCCCTTTATCTTGGGTAATATCTTGGATTGTGGTCTTCTGATCCGTCAACTTCTCCTTTGGCCAGTCGTGGAGTTGTGCACAGAACTCCACGCCTGAGGTGTAGGAAGTGGCACTTGTCAGGCTGGCATCATTGAAGGCCATCTGCATGACTGGCCAAAAGACATATCCTGCTTTGATTTGGCATAGGCTGATCAAGTCTCTCCAGGCAGCTGAGTAAGTTTCTTGTATCTGCACTATCCTGTGGTAGAAGGGTATTGGCTGCTTCTCTGGGTCAGGCAGACTTGTCACTAAGGCCGCTGCTTGTGATAGAGTAAAAGCGACATACATCACTGGTGCCCCTTCTGGTAACCGAGACTGTTGTTGGGGCAGGGGCTGGCAAGGGGCACTGTTCTTTACGGTTGCCAGCATGTGTTTGAGATCCTCTCGGAACTGTGAGTCCGGAGCCGGATTGGGGGTTAAATCAGTGGGTGGCCTTGCTGCCTGTTGTTGGGCTTCCCACTCAGACGCTTTTTCATCATTAACATATCCGGCCTGGGAATGTGATGCTTCCGTATTGGGGAAGACAGGTGTGTGGTATGAACCATCCTGGTTTAAAACAGGGAGGGCTGGGTACAGGCTGTTTAAGCTTACTTGGTGTACCAAGATGGCCGCCGGCAGGAAGTGCACTGGGCTAGGTAGAAAGTGAAGGCATGGGTGCACTAAGATGGCCGCCGGGCTTAGTTGTCACAGTGGGTTGTGCTTGGGTGGTGAGAAAGGAGTGGTTGTTAGACGGAGGGCAGTGCCGTCCCTCCCCTCTTTTGTTTCAAGTTCCAACATATCATCAGCTCTGTGATACACATACATAATACAATCGCCATCTTTCTTAACTTCCTTTATCCAATTTTCTTTATCACACAGGATTTTTCTCCCTGTTTCTTCAGCAACATAACTTTCGCCACTTCTTTCAACTTTGTTAACTATTTCAACATCTTCTTCTCTCCTTCTTTACAATATCACTTTCTTTTCTCTCTCTCAACCAAGGGGTTAATATTTTTCTCAGTGTTCTTATCAACAAATTCCTTCGGTGGGGGCATATAAGACTAATGTACGGTTAATCTCAGAACAAGAACAAACACATCAGGGGTAATAGGGAGCAACGTAGCAAACAGTAAATCACAAATACAATCACGACAGGACATTACACCTGCCACTCTTCGAACTGCAAAATTTCAGCAGGCTAAGATAACCACAAGGGCAGACCACCCTGCAAAAATAAACCCGTTTTATAGACGTTTGCTACAAGGGAAACCATCTCATTCCAGAGACCGATAGCTCATCTGGAGATGAGACCACACATTCACACATGTAGCACTTTAGACTGCAAAGCCAGCAGCTAAAATAACCCTCAAAGGTTTGTTAGTAACCCGTCTATAAACATTTGCTACAAGGGAAACCATCTCATACCAGAGACCACACATTCACACATGTAGCACCCTTAGACTGCTGAGTTTCGTAGCCCAAAGAATGGCAGACAGTGAACAAAAAATACAGTCAGCAGAAACCCATTGGCAGGTTCGTTAAAACAACCTCAGGCGAGGAATTACCTGCCTCTAAGACAGTCTCAGCATACCGACAGAATCCAGCCGTCAACCGAAAGATAAGAAAGTCGTACAGTGGTAAGAATATAAATCAAACTTACCGTACTGTTAGGGCTGCGCAAACCCCACTCTCATCAATCAGTTAACGCCCGAATGCTTGTCGCGGTATAGCTTCGACTGTAGCCTGAGGTCCCGGGTTTCGGCACCATCTGTTATGGTAATGATTAAGAGCTCCAATCGAGCCCAAGGTTATCTGCTGCTGTCTCTAATTTGAAAAGTGTTGATATGCATGCATATAAAAGTAAACACTCTGAGACACGCTCAGCTCCGTTACTTGTTACACTTCTAATTTATTCAAGGCGGTGTTAATGTTTTATACACACAAATACGTCATTGCTATGTTAGTCTAATAGGTACATCTCATTGGTTAAGAAGGAGAAAAGAAGATGGAGGATTTTCATAACGAGGTTTGGCTGTCTTTGGTTTTATCTTCAGTTCCGCGTTCTTCTGATGTGTGGGATGTAGGGGATACCCGTCATCTTGAGAAAATATAGGAACAGAGCAAATCTGTATACTTATATAATGAGTAAGGAGAAAAATATGTATGCACATAAGAAAATAGACATTTTCAGATTACTATTATTATTATCTACATCACATTCCTTCACAGCTCAGTGTGTGAAACTGTAATGTAATGTCACTGCTTGCAGAGAGGAGCTGTCAGAACTCGGAGCTGATGTCGGGGTGTGTGGGACCGAACAGCTAGCCTATCAAACACAAGCCAACGGGATAGGGGCTGGGTGGGCAGCTCCATGTATGTGGCTCCGCCCCTTTCTATCAGCTATCAAACCCCAGCCAAAGGAATAGGGGCTGGGCGGGCTGCTCCGTGTATATGGCTCGGCCCTCTTTCTTAAGCAGACCAATCATTGGCTGGTGTTTAATAGCTGGTAGAAAGGGGGCGGAGCCAAATACATGGAGTGGCCCGCCCAACCCTGAACATGAGCGTGTTTGATAGGCTAGCTGTTTGGTCCCGTCCACCCCGAAATCAGCCCCGAGTTTGACAGCTCCTATCTGCAAGCAGTGACATTACATTACAGTTTAAAGCACTAAGCGGCTCTTACATGCCTCAATGCTCACTGCTCAATGGGAAACTGTCTCACAGGCAGCTCCCTATACAATCTCGTGCAGCATCTTACAGCAGATCCCTGGACACACATTAGGGTGTGCCCAGGCACACCCCATGTGCACGCCTATGGGGACACTGATGTAAGGAGGGGCTCCACTGATGGGGACACTGATGTAAGGAGGGGCTCCACTGATGGGGACACAGATGTAAGGAGGGGCTCCACTGATGGGGACACAGATGTAAGGAGGACTCTGCTGATGGGGACACTGATGTAAGGAGGACTCTGCTGATGGGGACACAGATGTAAGGAGGGGCTCCACTGATGGGGACACTAATGTAAGGAGGGGCTCCACTGATGGGAACACGGATGTAAGGAGGGGCTCCGTTGATGGGGACACAGATGTAAGGAGGACTCCGCTGATGGGGACACTGATGTAAGGAGGGGCTCTGCTGATGGGGACACAGATGTAAGGAGGACTCCGCTGATCAGGACACAGATGTAAGGAGGGGCTCCACTGATGGGGACACTGATGTAGGGAGGACTCCGCTGATAAGGACACAGATGTGAGGAGGGACTCCGCTGATGGGGACACTGATGTAAGAAGGACTCTGCTGATCGGGATACAGATGAAAGGAGGACTCCGCTGATAAGGACACAGATATGAGGAGGGACTCTGCTGCTGGGGGCACCTGATGTAAGGAGGGGCTCTGCTGATGGGGACACAGATGTGAGGAGGACTCCGCTGATGAGGAGACAGATGTGAGGAGGGACTCCGCTGCTGGGGACACCTGATGTAAGGAGGGACTCTGCTGGGGGCACCTAATGTAAGGACGGACTCCACTGGGGGCACCTGATGTAAGGACGGACTACGCTGGGGGCACCTGATGTAAGGACATGAGTTTCTTTACGGTCCAGTCTGGCCTTCCATGCCTTAATTACAGCCCTGGGGTTCTCTACATCTGAGGTCCGGTTTGGCAGTTACCCTACAACCCTTGGAGTCGTGTCTGGAGGTCCTGGGTTTTTCTGGAGTTCCGTTGACTTGCCGATCCCGGTGTGGTAAAAAAAACCTTGACTCATGCAGAAGCTTGACCACATCACTTCCGGGGCAGCTACATCACAAAACAGCTGATCGCGGGCCTCCACTGCGCATGTGCGGCTTCACCGGGCAGAGGCGGTGCGAGTTGCCTAATTACATCATCGGCAGCCCCGCCTCCACCCCCACCCCTAACATGCCCCTAGCCTGCTCTGCTGAAGGGGACGGGCCCCTTGCAAATTAGCACTCAATGGGAGCGAGGTCGAGAGAAAATATAGAGCTGCACTGCCTCCAGCCCCGCCCCTAACACGCCCCTAGCCTGCTCTGCTGAAGGGGACGGGCCCTCTTGCAACTTAGCACTCAATGGGACCAAGGTTGAGAGAAAATGTAGAGCTGCACCGACTCCAGTCCCGCCCCTAGCCTGCTCTGCTAAAGGGGGGCGGGCCCCGTGTATATAAAGGGCAGGTCCAGGAAAAATATAGAGCTGTACCTGTGGGAGGGGCCAAGCCTTTGCATAGCAGACATTCCTCATCAATAAGAGCATCCACACTGCATGATGTACATAATGTGAAGGGCTGTGCAATCTGTTCAGGAACGAAAACAGCAGCCTGACACATGGAGCCTCCGCTTACACAAATCTGTCTGTGCACAGCCCTGCAAAATACATATACGGGAGGTCAAGACAGCAGTGTCTGTGTCTGTGGCGGCTGGTGCTCAAAAAATTTTGGGGGAGCGCAAACAAACTGAAAAATACTGAAACCCCCCCATCAATTGCAGCCTCACTGTGCCCGTCAAATACAGCCATTGTGCCCATCATATGCAGCCACTTGTGCCCATCAAATGCAGCCATTGTGCCCACTATATGCAGCCATTTGTGCCCATCAAATGCAGCCACTTGTGCCCATCATAGCCCATCATATGCAGCCATTTGTGCCCGTCATATGCAGCCATTGTGCCCGTCAAATGCAGCCACTGTGCCTGTCAAATGCAGCCATTGTGCCCATCATATGCAGCCACTTGTGCCAATCAAATGCAGCCATTGTACCCACCATATGCAGCCATTTGTGCCCATCATATGCAGCCATTTGTGCCCGTCAAATGCAGCCAATTGTGCCCATCATATGCAGCCATTTGTGCCCATCATATGCAGCCACTTGTGCCCATCATATGCAGCCATTTGTGCCCATCATATTCAGCCACTGTGCCCGTCAAATGCAGCCATTGTGTCCATCATATGCAGCCACTTGTGCCCATCAAATGCAGCCAATGTGCCCATCATATGCAGCCATTTGTGCCCATCATATGCAGCCATTTGTGCCCGTCAAATGCAGCCACTTGTGCCCATCAAATGCAGCCAGGCGCATCCCCGGCTCGGCTGTCACTTCAATAACCCCCCGCGTGTGGCTGCTCTGGCGGCAGTTACTGAGTGACAGGGCTTCCTCCTCCTCTTCTGTAGCAGCGGCTGTGGCTCCTGTGTCCACTCAGCTCCTCAGGCTTCCTCTGCCATGTCTCCTCTTCCGCCAAAGCGTTAGGCATCTAATAGGATCGCCTAATGCTTTGGCCATTCGGGAGACAGGTCTCACTGACCTGCCTTATGATTGACAGGGAGGAACATTAGTGTGAAAATAGCGAAAATTCATTTGCTATGCCACACAACAGCGTGGGATTGACACGCAGTGCTCTGCGCCCCGAGCCCACCCTATTTTGAAGCCTATTAGAGCCTTCTTTCCCCGGAGGTTGGGGACACCCTTCTCTCTCCGGAGGTCGGGGACACCCTTCTCTCCCCGGAGGATGGGGACACCCTTCTCTCCCCAGGGGTAGGGGACACCCTTCTCTCCCCTGAGGACAGGGACACCCTTCTATCGCCGGAGGACGGGGACAGCCTTCTCTCCCCGGAGGTAAGGGATACCTTTCTCTCCCCAGAGGTAGGGGACACCCTTCTCTCCCCCGGAGGACAGAGGACACCCTTCTCTCCCCCGGAGGACAGAGGACACCCTTCTCCCCCGGAGGACAGAGGACACCCTTCTCCCCCCGGAGGACAGAGGACACCCTTCTCCCCCCGGAGGACAGAGGACACCCTTCTCCCCCGGAGGACAGAGGACACCCTTCTCCCCCGGAGGACAGAGGACACCCTTCTCCCCCCGGAGGACAGAGGACACCCTTCTCCCCCCGGAGGACAGAGGACACCCTTCTCCCCCTGGAGGACAGAGGACACCCTTCTCCCCCCGGAGGACAGAGGACACCCTTCTCCCCCCGGAGGACAGAGGACACCCTTCTCCCCCCGGAGGACAGAGGACACCCTTCTCCCCCGGAGGACAGAGGACACCCTTCTCCCCCGGAGGACAGAGGACACCCTTCTCCCCCCGGAGGACAGAGGACACCCTTCTCCCCCCGGAGGACAGAGGACACCCTTCTCCCCCTGGAGGACAGAGGACACCCTTCTCCCCCCGGAGGACAGAGGACACCCTTCTCCCCCCGGAGGACAGAGGACACCCTTCTCTCCTGGAGGATGGTGACACCCTTCTCTCCTGGAGGACGGTGACCCCCTTCTTTCCCGGAGGACGGGGACAACCTTCTCTCCCGGAGGACGGGGACACCCTTCTCCCCCAGAGGACAGAGGACACCCTTCTCCCCCCGGAGGACGGGTACACCCTTCTCTCCCTGGAGGATGGGGACACCCTTCTCTCCCCCGGAGGATGGGGACACTCTTCTCCCCCAGAGGACAGAGGACACCCTTCTCCCCCAGAGGACAGAGGACACCCTTCTCCCCCAGAGGACAGAGGACACCCTTTTCCCCCCAGAGGACAGAGGACACCCTTCTTCTCCCAGAGGACAGAGGACACCCTTCTCCCCCCCAGAGGACAGAGGACACCCTTCTCCCCCCTCGGGGACAGAGGACACCATTCTCCCCTGGAGGACTTGGTAGCTGACTTAGAAGTGGTGATTTCTGTGCCTGGGTGTTTGTGTCTAACAATCTACATAATGTGTAACGCGAGGGCAGCAACATAAGTGTTTATTGTCCATCAGAACATCTTCACATACATGAGACTCGATGTCAGAGAAGAAATGAAATGAAGATGAGTAGGGATGGGCTTTATGTTCGGGTCGAACATGAGTTCGACTCGAACATTGGCTGTTCGCCCGTTCGCCGAACAGCGAACAATTTGGGGTGTTTGCGGCAAATTCGAAAGCCGGGAAACACCCTTTAAAAGTCTATTGGAGAATTGTCATAAAAATTGTTTGGGGACCTGGGTCCTGCCCCAGGGGACATGTATCAATGCAAAAAAAAGTTTTAAAAACGGACGTTTTTTCGGGAGCAGTGATTTTATTAATGCTTAAAGTGAAACAATAAAAGTGTAATATTCCTTTAAATTTCATACCTGGGGGGTGTCTATAGTATGCCTGTAAAGGGGCGCATGTTTCCTGTGTTAACAGTCTGACAGCAAAATTACATTTCTAAAGGAAAAAAAATCATGTAAAACTATTATCGCTACTATCACTACTACCTGGGGGCTGTCTATAGTATGCCTGTAAAGGGACGCATGTTTCCCGTGTCTAGAACAGTCTGACAGCAAAATGGAAAAAAAATCATGTAAAACTACTATCGCTACTATCACTACTAACTACTGTAAAACTACTATCGCTAGCACCGGCTATAATGAATTGTCGGTCCGGCAATACACATAAAAATTCATTGATAAAAACAGCATGGGATTCCCCCACAGGGGAACCCCGAACCAAAATTTAAAAAAAAAAATGCGTGGGGGGTCCCCCTAAATTCCATACTAGGCCCTTCAGGTCTGGTATGGATATTAAGGGGAACCCCGTGCCAATTTAAAAAAAAAAATGGCGTGGGGGTCCCCCTCAAAATCCACACCAGATCCTTCAGGTCTGGTATGGATTTTAAGGGGAACCCAGCGCCAACATTTAAAAAAAATTTTTTTTCAATTTTGGTTCGGGGTTCCCCTGTGGGGGAATCCCATGCCGTTTTTATCAATGAACTGTTATGTGTATTGCCGGACCGACAATTCATTATAGCCGGCGCTAGCGATAGTAGTTTTAGAGTAGTTAGTAGTGATAGTAGCGATAGTAGTTTTACATTACTTTTTTTCCTTTAGAAATGTCATTTTGCTGTCAGACTGTTCTAAACATGGGAAACATGTGCCCCTTTACAGGCATACTATAGACACCCCCGGGTAGTAGTGAAAGTAGTTTTACATCACTTTTTTTCCTTTAGAAATGTAATTTTGCTATCAGATTGTTCTAAACACGGGAAACATGCGCCCCTTTACAGGCATACTATAGACACCCCCCCCCCAGGTAGTAGTGATAGTAGTTTTACAAGACTTTTTTTCCTTTAGAAATGTCATTTTGCTGTCAGATTGTTCTATACACGGGACACATGCGCCCCTTTACAGGCATACTATAGACACCCCCAGGTACGAAATTTAAAGGAATATTACACTTCTATTGTCTCACTTTAAGCATTATTAAAATCACTGCTCCCGAAAAAACATCCATTTTTAAAACTTCTTTTTGCATTAATACATGTCCCCTCAGGCACTTTTGATTATTCATGTTCGTGTCCCATAGACTTTAACGGTGATCGCATGTTTGAACTAATTCTTTGCCTGTTCGCATGTTCTGGATGTAAACCGAACCGGGGGGTGTCCGGCTCATCCCTAAAGAGGAGTAAACCTCAGGCTGCTATATACTGGCAATCTCATATCTGGATGGAGGAGGAGAATTTAACAACTTATGGAGACACAACTGAGCGAGGCATGGCTACAGGAGCGGCAACTGTAAGTACTGTCCTTGATAGTCATGTAAGGGGCACACACAGAGGGGTCAGTTCTGATAAGAGCTGTCACAGGAGGGCCCTCACACAATACACATGGCAGGCAGGGGGGTGAGGTTGGCACACAGGGTGATCAGGCAGGGCGGTGAGGTTAGCACACTCAGGGTGATCAAGTTCCTGTTCTTAGGGGAGGTGGGGTCCTGGTCCCCAGGGAAGATGGGTGTTCAAAGTCTTGGCCCCTCCCACAGGCACAGCTCTATATTTTTCCTGGACCTGCCATTGATATACAAACGGGGCCTGCCCCCCTTCAGCAGAGCAGGCTAGGGGCGGGGGCGGGGCTGGAGTCAGTACAGCTCTATATTTTCTCTCAACCTTGGTCCCATTGAGTGCTAACTTGCAAGGGGGCCCGCCCCCCTTCAGCAGAGCAGGCTAGGGGCGAGTTAGGGGCGGGGCTGGAGGCGGTGCTGCCGATGATGTAATTAAGCAACTCGCACCGCCTCTGCCCGCCCGATCAAGTCTATAATTTTCCTCGAATGAAATGAGCATCTGCACATGCGTGGTATAGCCATGGTGAAGCCGCACATGCGCAGTAGAGGCCCACGATCAGCTGTTTTCTGACGTAGCCACACCGGAAGTGAAGTCGAGCTTCTGCATGGGTCGAGGTTTTTTTTACAACACCAGCATCCCTGCCTTAATGACTTGCTATCGCTGACATTCGTGTCCACCTGTTCCGGGAAGAGTATATATACTTCCTCTTTATTCGGTTGAAGATGTACCATCTCTGATGCTCTCCATGCCGGACTGTGTCAGTGTACTCCAATCCTAATTAGCCACTATTTGGTGGTGGACTTACACAGGTCCTGTTAATGACCTTTTACATCTATTGGACTTCTTCACATTTCCATTTTTTCTTTTTCTTTTTGTATGATTGATTTATGTATCACTTATGTGCATATAGATATATGTGTATATTTTAGCGCTATATTATTTACCGTTCACTATTTAGCACTTTTGTCACATTGTTTATCTAGCAGCTTTTCACTTTTTATTAATTTGAGTTAGCGCAGCATTACCTCCCATTTACACTTCTATACTATGTACGACTGTATAGTCACTTCAAGTACCAACCAATAAATAAAACGTTTTGATTAAAAATAAACAAATGTTAAAATACTGTATATTGTATGAAACAAAACATCCTGAGACTCAAGCGAATTTGTGGAGAAAAAAGATGCCAACACATTATTCCCAATGCACACGTTCCTGTATGGCTGTGCATATAAGTGGGCGCTGAAGAGACCACCGGCTTTCTTCTTATTATTTTTTTTTACTAGTAATAGCAGTGATCTGCGATTTTTATCGAGACTGCAAAATTATGGCGGACATATCAGACACTTTTAACACATTTTTGGGTCGATTGACAATTATACAGCGATCAGTGCTATAAAAATGCACTGATTACTGTATAAATGTCACTGGCAGGGAAGGGGTTAACACTAGGGGGCGATCAAGGGGTTAACTGTGTTTCCTGGGTGTGTGTTCTAACGGTAGGGGGAGGGGACTGACTATAGGAGATGAGAGATCGTGGTTCCTAGCTCGTAGGAACTCACAATCTGTCTCTCCTCTCCTCACAGGACAGGGATTTGTGTGTGTACACACACATGTCCCTGTTCTGCCTCCCGTGCCCGCGATCGTTCGTGGCCGGCGGTCATTGCGACCGCCGGTCACGAGCATTGGCACCCCCGCAGTGCAGCTGCTATCCCGCTTAAAAGGACCGACTTACAGCTACAATTCTAGGGTTGCCACCTTTTTTTCCAAGTCAGACCCGAACACTTTAGCAGCGCACAGCAATTTTTTTTATAGTATAAACCATACATTTATTTTTCTGTTAAATAACATTTCTAATCATATGAAGTTAATATCAAGAGCCCCCCTTTACATCAGAGTCCACAGAGTTCCCCTTTTACATCTGAACTCGCAGAGTTCCCTTTCACTGTAAGGGGGGACTCTGCAGACTCTGATGTAAGGGAGAACTCTGGGGACTCTTACATAAGGAATCCTCTGGGAACCCTGATTTAATAGGGAACACTGAGAACTCTGATGTACGGAGAGGACTCTGATGTAAGGGGAAACACCGTGGCCTCTGATGTAAAGGGGAACTTTGATGTAAGGGGTGCTCTGAGAACCCTGATTTGCCTTAGTGTACTTACTCAGAGGCAGGAGAGAGAAGGGGTAGACTTCAGTCACAGACAGGGATGGATGGTGAGCTCACTCACTCCTTGGCAGTCAGTACCTCTCATCCAGATGTATCGGAGGCTGCTGGGCTTCAAATTTCCGGCCCCAACTTTCCTTTTTTGAGTCACAGCCCCAGGGATTGGAGTGTGGGCGATGACACAGAGGGGTAGGGGTGGGAGGAAAAGGTGCAGATCTAGCCTTCTCTCCTTTCCCGTCTGTGTGTGTTTGGGGGGGGGGGGGGGATTGTTAGTGCTGGCTTTGGGCAGCATAAAAGAGAGTGTAACAGACACTCTCAGCTTAGACAACTGCAGCCAGCAACCCTGCTGGGAAGCCATAGTCCAGTCTGAATCATGTGTCTGGGTTTCAGGCTGTCTGAAACCTGGACGCATGATTCCAAACCTGAACTTTCCGGGTGAATCCTGGACAGGTGGCAACCTAGACGGTTCGCAGGATCGTGCCGACCTGCCAAAGTATAATGACAGTGGCTGGTCAGCAAGTGGTTAAAGCATTGCTCATGGAAAATTTAGGGTACCGAAGTTTGTCAACATTTCATGGATACACACAGAGAGGCTGGGAGGGTGACTGGAGCTTCAGAGAGATCCTACAAAGGCAGCGTAGCCACCCTTGAAGAGGAAATTATATTTTGCTCTTCATAAAAATGGAAGAGAAACCAAGAATGATCTAAAATATGCTTTTACATTTTGTATGATTGGGTGTTTATTGGGTGTTTATTTGGCACTGCAAGGTCAACTTTAAAGCAGAACTCTAATCACCTACGCTCCAGTGATTCACATCTGCAAGCTTTATCACCAGAATCAACATCTTCTGTCCAGCTTCTTCCAGGTTCAGCTTTTTTGGTCATATTCCATCTTGGCTGGTCCTGGGTGATGTAATTCTCCTACATGCACATCAGAGTTCATTTATCCCAGAACCATGAAGATGCCAACATGTGTGCACAGGGCAGCCATCAGAAATTTTTGGGCCCCTTACACAGCTTTAGGCCTTGCCCAGAACCTGACCACCAACATTCCCCAGGGCTTGCCCACAGGCCAACCCACCGAATACACACACCGGCCACCTCATCTGCCAGCCCCCCCTCACACCTGTATATATGTCAGCTCCCCCACACACCTGTATATATGTCAGCTCCCCCCACACACCTGTATATATGTCAGCTCCCCCACACACCTGTATATATGTCAGCTCCCCCCACACACCTGTATATATGCCAGCCCCCCCACACACCTGTATATATGCCAGCCCCCCCACACACCTGTATATATGCCAGCCCCCCCCATACACACACCTGTATATATGCCAGCCCCCCCCCCACACACACACACCTGTATATATGCCAGCCCCCCTCACACCTGTATATATGCCAGCCCCCCCACACACACCTGTATATATGCCAGCCCCCCTCACACCTGTATATATGTCAGCCCCCCCACACACACCTGTATATATGTCAGCCCCCCCCCACACCTGTATATATGCCAGCCCCCCCCCACACACGTATATATGCTAGCTCCCCACACACACCTGTATATATGCCAGCCCCCCACACACACACCTGTATATATGCCAGCCCCCCTCACACCTGTATATATGTCAGCCCCCCACACACCTGTATATATGCCAGCCCCCCTCACACCTGTATATATGTCAGCCCCCCTCACACCTGTATATATGTCAGCCTCCCCCGCACCTGTATATATGTTAGCCCCCCTCACACCTGTATAAATGCCAGCCCCCCTCACACCTGTATATATGTCAGCCCCCCCACACCCCTGTATATATGTCAGACCCCATCACACCTGTATATATGCCAGCCCCCCTCACACCTGTATATATGTCAGCCCCCCTCACACCTGTATATATGTCAGCCCCCCCCACACACCTGTATATATGCCAGCCCCCCTCACACCTGTATATATGTCACCCCCCCACACACCTGTATATATGTCAGCCCCCCCCCACACACCTGTATATATGTCACCCCCCCACACCTGTATATATGTCAGCCCCCCCCACACACCTGTATATATGTCAGACCCCATCACACCTGTATATATGCCAGCCCCCCTCACACCTGTATATATGTCACCCCCCCACACACCTGTATATATGTCAGCCCCCCCACACACCTGTATATATGTCATCCCCCCCACACACCTGTATATATGTCAGCCCCACGCATACATAAATCTGTAAACACACAAAGCTCTGGCCCCTCCCTGTACACAAACATCCCCCCTCCCTTTTCTTCACAGCCCATACTTGTAAAGGAAATCTTCCTACCTAGTCCCAGCTCATTTTCACAAAGCTGACATGTTGCTGACACAGTACAGGCAGCTTACACGAGGGGTGAACATGCACATAGTAGCCATAGGTGGGAGTAAAGAGCTCGATGTCTGAACTCAATGACACAGAGAGCAGCAGAAGCTGCAAGATCGTTTCTATAGAGCACAACACTGCTCCCCTTCACCCGTCCTGCCTTCTTCAGGCCCCTTACAGTTGTATCAGCTGTACCCCCCTGATGGCAGCCCTGTGTGTGCACACAAAAGGAGAAAATAAACAGGAAGGTAAGAAACCTTTAGGGCTCTTTCACACAGGAGCTTAATGTTAAAGCAGCCTTTAAAGTGCATTAATGCACCTATAGCGTTAACCACTTGCCGACCACTCCATAGCAGTTTTACTGCTACAGGGCAACTGCGCTGTGCAGCATCACATGGTTATATACATGATCCTGCACTTTTGGGGATTGGGCACAAGTGAGCATCGGCAGCGGCTCACTCCAGACAAGATGTCTGCCGGCACCCGCGGAACGTTCTGTATACAGGCAGAACGGCAATCTGCCTATGTAAACAAGGCCTTCCTCTAGTATAAGCACCTCCCCACAGTAGTAAACTACCAGCTAGGCTCATATTTAACCCTTTGATCGCCCCTGATGTTAACCCCTTCCCAACCAAGTGTCATTAGTATAGTGACAGTGCATATCTTTAGCACTGATCACTGTATTAGTGTCACTGGTCCCCAAAAAAAGTGTTAAAAGTGTCAGTTTTGTCCAATTTGTCCACCGCAATTTCGAAATCTCTATAAGTCGCTGATCGTCGCCATTACTACCAGAAAAAATTAAAATAAATAAATAAAAATTCCATAAATATATCCTGTAGTTTGTAGACGCTATAACTTTTGTATCAATATACACTTATTGGGATTTTTTTTACCAAAAACATGTAGCAGAATACATATTGGCCTAAATTGATGAAGAAATTAGATTTTTTTTTGCTTTTTTTATTGGATGTGTTTTGTAGTAAAAAATATAGTTTTTTTTTTCAAAATTGTCGGTCACTGTTTTGTTCATAGCGCAAAAAAAAAAAACTGCAGAGGTGATCAAATACCACCAAAAGAAATTTCTATTTGTGGAAAAAAAAAGGACATCAATTTTTTATTTTTTTTGGGTACAGCGTTGCACGACTGCGCAATTGTCAGTTAACCATTTGCCGAGTCTAAATACTGCAGCAGGTCGGCACGATCCCGCGAACCGTCGTGGCTGTACGCCGGCTCCTTTAAGTGTGATAGCAGGTGAGCACGCCGGCTGCACTGCGGGGATGCCGATACTCGTGACCAGCGGTCGCAATGACCATCGGCCATGCGCGATCGCAGGCACGAGAGGCAGAACAGGGACGTGTGTGTGTAAACACACAAATCCCTGTTCTGTGAGGAGAGGAGATGCAGATCCTGAGTTCCTAATAGCTAGGAACCATAATCTGTCATCTCCTATAGTCAGTCCCCTCCCCCTACAGTTAGAACACACACTAGGGAACACAGTTAACACCTTAATCGCCCCCTAGTGTTAACCCCTTCCCTGCCAGTGACATTTATACAGTAATCAGTGCATTTTTATAGCACTGATCGCTGTATAATTGTCAATTGTCCCAAAAATGTAAAAACAGAGCATCACCGCGCTAACGCAGAAACCCCCCAAGAAAGCAGCAGTTCAACTGTGAGATACACACAACAATACAAGAAAAAAGGAAAAAACTGCACTATACCATATAAATATAAGTGCATAAAAATCAATAATGCATGTCAAAGTGGATGAAATTACAAATCCAGAAAATATTGTGAAAAAATATCATAATGAATGAATACATAAAATCATAAGTGCACAAAAAAATTAATTTGTAACCAAGTTCATAAGGTGAAAAATCCAGATATTCTTCTGTGAAAAGTAGTGCTGCGCAAATATAAAAGTCCTCAAAAAAATCATATGTCAGATGTAACAAGTGAAGTGGATGACAGGAACCACCAGTGGAGCCGCCTGACAAGCTTGCGATCGTATCAGCCAATGGCCGCGGGTCATTGGCTGATACGATCGCAAGCTTGTCAGCCGGCACTCGGATCTGAGTGCCGGTCTCTGTAAGTGCACATTTTTATTCTTTATATTTAATAAATTTTCTACGGAGAGCACTATGTTTTGCCGCTTTTTTGTTACATATGCATCATTCGTTTACCTGATGAGTGCTGAATTGTGAAGGCGATGCCATCATCATCTGGATCAGTCTACCTAATTTATGCTGTATGACCTGTTTCAGGTCGATTGTCTAAGGTGAGGGGCCATCCATGTGCGGTGGAGGGATCACAGTCACTATTAAGTCGTTTTCTGTCGTCCGGAGTGTCCACTGGTGGTTCCTGTCATCCACTTCACTTGTTACATCTGACATATGATTTTTTTGAGGACTTTTATATTTGCGCAGCACTACTTTCCATTTTATGTCATTGAGGTGTTGTTGAATTAGCCTTAGTGTCTGCTTGCATTTATTATCTGTGTCCGTTGATTAGTCAGCGCTGAATTTATATATATTTATTCTTCTGTGAAAGTAAGAAAAAGTCCCCTCGATGTTTCTCAGTGAAACTAAATATGGAAAGGCAGGAAATAAACACCGCTCACAGTGATCCTCCACCACATAAAATTCAAGCTCACCAGAGAGCAAGCAAATCAAGCTTGTTTGTGGACCCAGATCCAGGTGTCCAGCTAGTAATGAGGCTTCTCTGTGTGCAGCGTAACTGCAGACGTGCAATGGATGGTACACCAACCCAAACTCAAGGACATGAGGACAAAAGAAAGGTGGCCAGAGCGTAAATCCGATAAATACAATTTATTGTAAAAAAGTAGAACACTTACAGTAGATAAAGTTTAAAAGAGCAGTTCGCCAGCCGGCATAGCGAGCGCCCATTCTCGACAAGATCGCAATGGCGTCAGAGCGTCAACCTCCCGACGTATGTTTCGTCTATAACTGACGTCGTCTGGGAACGGGCTACGCTCTGACTCATCGCATTAAATAGATAAACATAAACATGCCTCGCTGTGACCTCTCTATGGCGGGCAGAACGAATAACTAATACATTGACTGGATCGAATTAAACCAAGAGTACACCCAAATAGGCATTGGGAAATCTCTAAAATCTATATAACATAATCAAATTAGAAGACTAATAATGAGGACTGGAGCTAATATGGACATAATGTGATATTGAATGCATCGAAGGTGAACCCTGTCGATACTAGGACTGTGAGTCGAAACTCACGCTGGCACATATCAATATGGACATAGAGTGTATATTAAACAACACTACGCCATCTTGTGGAAACAAAAGAAACTACCACTAAGCGAAATAGCTCAATGGTAGCTAATATGCACTGAATTAGTGAGAAATATATATATAAGAGAAAAATATATATACTTATAAAAGAAAAACATGTATACTTAAAATATGTATGCTCAAAGAAATAAATTGAATCTGCTATGAAACAAAAAATTTTTAAAATTTAAAAAATGATATATAGTGAAATAAACTCTAATATGTCGGGGTCACTCAATAAAACTAAAAAACTGAAAAAAATAAATAAATTTTTCCTTTCCAATATTGATATCAAATAACGCCATAAAGATGTCACACCGAGTTTACATCAACAAATGGATAAGCATGTTAAGCATTATCAATAAAAGCGTTAAGGTCTGTCTCTACATTCAACCCGGATTTCTATTATGGACTTCTGAATAATGCCTAGACACAGGGTGTTTGGGGAAACCATTATGGATATTCGTCACATGCTCATTAAGTCTGACCATAAGGGGGCACTTAGTCCTGCCCACATACTGCAGCCCGCAAGGGCATTGGAGCAGGTAAACCACCCCCTTGGTAGAGCAGGTGATAAAAGGCATGATGACAAACTCTACCTGGGTACTAGAGGACCTAAAGGTATGAGTTCTTCTATGTGAGAATCTATTTAGAGAGCATACCCTACATCTTCTGCATTGGTAAAATCCCGTAAGATTGTCAAAAAATCCCCTCTTAATAGCAGGGGGGTCGATAATGTTGGTGGCAACAGCACCCCTGAGGGAGTGTGCCCCTCTATATACCACCTGCGGTTTTGCACGGAGTATAGTGTTAAGAGTAAGATCATTGGTGAGGATATGCCAAAGCTTCTTAATCATATGACCAACTGTCCTATGCTGAATGGAATAGGTCGTTACAAATGGGATAGAGGGCGCCCTATTGGCATTGGGCATTCTCTCCTTGAGTAGGTTGCTCCTATCAATGGGTAATACCTCCTCCAGAGTATTCCTGAGAAGTGTTTCTGAATAACCCTTCTCCAAGAAGCGTTTGGTCAGGACATCCGCCTGCAGATAAAACTCGCCACTGTCGGAACAATTCCGTCTCAGGCAGACGTACTAACTTTTCCGCACCAACCTAATCCAAGCCTCATGGTGACAGCTATTGGTGGGGATATATGAATTATGGTTGGTGCTCTTAAAATAGGTAGCAGTGGTGAACTGACCATCCTTCACTCTAATGGTTAGATCTAAAAAATGGATCTCGTGTTGGCTGGCTTCACAGTTGAGGAAAATGCCCTTAGTATTGATGTTAAGTTCCCCAAAGAAGGAGTCCAAATCGGCCTTGTCTCCATCCCATAGGAGGAGGATGTCGTCTATATATCTGGCCCACAGAACCACCTGGGGTCTCTGTTGGGCATAGACGATATCCTCCTCCCAAAGGGCCATAAAGAGGTTCGCCAGGCTAGGGGCGTATTTAGCCCCCATAGCAACCCCCCTATCCTGCTTGTAAAACTGGCCCCCAAACCAAAAATAACTTCGAGATGCGGCAAATTGGAGCAGCTCAAGGATGAAAGAAATTTGCTCATCCAATAGACTAGAGTCACGCCTTAAAAAATATTCAACATCAAAAAGACCTAGACTATGTGGTATGACAGTGTAGAGGGACGTGACATCAGCTGTCACCATCCATAATCCCGGCCTAGGGGTATGTTCAGCCAGTAAATTGATTACGTGGCGTGAATCTTTAATATAAGAAGGAATTTTCATGACTACCGGTTGAAGGAAGAAATCGATATACCTGCCCACCCGGGACGTAACTGAATCAATACCACTTACAATAGGACGACACGGGGGGCAGGTAGGGTGTTTGTAGATCTTTGGTAAGTAATAGATCACCGGTGTCCGCGGTGGCCTTGGTACCAGATGTAACTTCTCCTTCTTATTAGAAATCCCTAATTCAAAGCCTTTTTGAGCAAGGATTTCTAGTTCTTTTTTAAACCTGACCTTAGGATCGCATCTATGGGGGTATACGTATCCACATCGCTTAATATTCTGTGCATTTCAGTAAGATAATCCCAAAAATGTGTCAAAAGTGTCCGATGTGTCCGCCATAATGTCGCAGTCTTCATAAAAATCGCAGATCACCTCTTTTGAAGACGCTATAACTTTTGCGCAAACCAATCAATATACGCCTTTTGCGATTTTTATTACCAAAAATATGTAGAAGAATGCATATCGGCCTAAACTGAGAAAAAAAAATAGCTTTTTTTAAAAAAAATTGGGGATTTTTATTGTAGCAAAAAGTACAAAATATTGTTTTTTTTTTCAAAATTGGCGCTCTTTTTTTGTTTATAGCGCAAAAAATAAAAACTGCAGAGGCGATCAAATACCACCAAAAGAAAGCTCTATTTGTTGGAAAAAAAGGATGCAAATTTTGTTTGGTTACAGCGTCGCACTACCACGCAATTGTCAGTTAAAGCAATGCAGTGCCGTATCGCAAATAATGGCCTGGTCATCGAGCAGCCAAATCTTCCGGGGCTGAAGTGGTTAAAGTAATGCTGTGTCATATCGCAAAAAATAGCCTGGTCAGGAAGGGGGGGGTAAATATTCCGGAGCTGAAGTGGTTAATGAGTGTTTCAGATGCTTTGCCCAGGTGAAGCGTTGCGTCAGTGATGCCCTGTGAGATTTTTATTTTTTATTTTACAAGGCTAAAATGGGAAATGATGACTTTGGATGCTCTGCAACCGTGCGTTAAACATGATGTAAATGCCATAGGTGCATTTATAGTGTGTTTACAGTGTGCTTGTGGTGTGCTTTAATAGAAATGAATAGAGGCAGCTGCAAAGCATCAACACCTGCCAAACTCTGCAGGCAGCATTATTTTTTTCCTCAACTTGAGACATGCTAATGCTGCAGTGTGTACACCTCCACCCATAGCCTATGTTATCAATTTTCTGTGGCATTGATAGGTGATCAGGAAGCAGTAAAAACACAACCTAATCCCCTATTTTCAACATCTCCCTGAAAGAGCCGTTATTGCAGGAGAGAGATAGAACATCTCTTCTGCAATACATCAAGGCATTCCGTGAATGATAAACATCACAACTGTCAAGCCATCAAATGCTTATTGTCTGGACACATGAGCACCACAATGGCAACTGCAGATCAAACAGAGGCTAAAACTGGCCATAGGTGGATTGAAATTTGGCCAGTTCAGCAGGGCCCAGCCAAGTTCCGATCCATCTATCGCTGTTCCCGCTCAGTAGAAGTTTATCTAATGATTAGTTTCTCTCGAACAGGAATACTGGAAATGTTTTCATTTGATCAGGGCCTGCAGCCAATCTGCCGCAGCACTGATCAGTGCATTCTGACTACAGAGAGTCACAGCTGCCAGAATATAATAGCACAGCAAAGAGGTTTCTACCATCTACATAGCTTGTGAAGAAGGAGGAAAAATAGGGAGGGTTTAATTTCCGCTTTAAAAAGTGCAACTTTACCCATAACGACTTGATATAAACAATGTTCTTTAGCAAGGAACATACATTACACACATACATTACATACATTACAAAATGAATGTGTGCTGTAAATTGACTCCAGCATTGTTACTGTTTCTTCTTGCTGGAGGCTGCCATTTTGCTGGAGCAGAAGTAAATCTTGTTGTTAGCAGATCGGCCTCTACAAATTCGGCACAGTGCCTCAAAATAGAGAGCAACTGAGCATGTGCGGAGCACAGTGAGACAATGTATTACTGGATTTTAAACAGTATAGACACTTATTTTTAATGTGTTACATAGATATACCTGCAAAAGGGGCCAGCCAGAAGTCATCTAGCAGGACTTCATTTTCTGACTGAAGTTCCTCTTTCCACTTAAGCCTCGGACCATTCTGCTGGCCAAAGACCAGAGCACTTTTTGCAATCGGCACTGCATTGCTTTAACTGACAATTGCGCGGTCGTGCGACATGGCTCCCAAACAAAATTGACGTCCTTTTTTTCCCCATAAATAGAGCTTTCTTTTGGTGGTATTTTAACACCTCTGCGGTTTTTATTTTTTGTGCTACAAACAAAAAAAGAGCGACGGTTTTGAAAAAAAAAAATATTATTTTTTGCTTTTTGCTATAATAAATATCCCCACAAAATATATAAAAAACATTTTTTTTCCTCAGTTTAGGCCGATACATATTCTTCTACATATTTTTGGTAAAAAAAAATCGCAATAAGCGTTTATTGATTGGTTTGCGCAAAAGTTATAGCGTCTACAAAATAGGGGATAGTTTTATGGCATTTTTATTAATATTTTTTTTTTTTTAGTAATGGCGGTGATCAGCAATTTTTATCATGACTGCGACATTATGGCAGACACATCGTACAATTTTGGCGCAATTTTGGGACCATTCACATTTATACAGCAATCAGTGCGATTAAAATTGCATTGATTACTGCGTAAATGAGACTGGCAGTGAAGGGGTTAACACTAGGTGGCGCTGTAGGGGTTAAGTGTGTCCTGGGGAGTGTTTCTAACTGTAGGGGGGATGGGCTAGCTGGGACACATCACTGATCACCGCTCCCGATCACAGGGAGCAGAGATCAGTAACACTGTCACTAGGCAGAATGGGGAGATGCTTGTTTACATTAGCATCTCCCTGTTCTTCCTCTCTGTGAGATGATCGCGGGTATCCCCGCGGCGATCGAGTCTGCGGGACCCGCGATCCTGCTCATGGAGCTCCCAGCCGGCGCGCACGCGATGGCACAGCGGCAACTTCAAAGGGACATACAGGTACGCCCATTTGTCCAGCTGTGCCATTCTGCCAACGTACATCGGCATGCACAAGTTGGGAAGCAGTTAAGGTTAAAAAAAAATAAGCTTTCTACACTCCCTGGTCAGAGAAAATGTAAAATGACTTTTGAAACCTAATAGGAGAAGCTCACCATTGACATGAGCAGGTGGTACATTTGCAATGGAATGATTTTCACTTGTTCCATGACGAAAGAGCATTTTTCATCAGTACTCCAGTCCTACTCATTTAATATACCTTAGATTTGATTGTATTGGCAATTATCTCTGAAATGTAATATCCAATATGGCACAGAATAAAAATAACAAGTATAAGGACTGGTGGTGAGGATAATTATCCAGAACAAAGGTCAGCTGCAAAACTTACAGATATACCCAAACTAAACCATTTCATCATCAGAGGAATTAAGGGATAAATGCTGGAGTTTAATCATGGTAATATCTGAGGGGCGCTTCTTGGTTTCTGGATTCCTGCGTTTTTTCTCTTGGTCTTCTTCATCATACATCGCATGGTGTGGCCCAAACAGCTCGGAATAGGGCTTCTGTTTTTTCTTTACATAAGTCGCTCCGGGTGTATCTAGGTTGGTCTCCTCTGGATCTGAGTTCATCTCCCAGTCATCCACGTCCATCTTTACCATAGTAGTATCTGAATTGTGATCTTGGTAGGTCTCCTGGTTATCTTCATATTGTGGAAGTTGATTTTGCTGCTCTAGTTCTGCAACAAAAAGCCACAAAAGATCAACATGACAATTCAGCAACTGGGTGTAAAAGAGTTGTTATTAGTGTTCTGAAGTTAATATTTGAGTTCTGATGTTCATACAGGACCAGAGATATTTTCCATTTGTTACAAAGATGGCAGCAAACTTTTAGCTTTTTAAAGGAACCAAAAAACCAAAGATGCATTATTAGTGTAGGAGGGAGTGGTGAAGACTTATGCCCTGTACACACGGTCGGATTTTCCGATGGAAAATGTGTGATAGGACCTTGTTGTCGGAAATTCCGACCGTGTGTGGGCTCCATCACACATTTTCCATCGGATTTTCCGACACACAAAGTTTGAGAGCTTGCTATAAAACTTTCCGACAACAAAATCCGTTGTCGGAAATTCCGATTGTGTGTACACATATCCGACGGACAAAGTGCCACGCATGCTCAGAATAAATTAAGAGAGGAAAACTATTGGCTACTGCCCCGTTTATAGTCCCGACGTACGTGCTTTACGTCACCGCGTTCAGAATGATCGGATTTTCCGATAACTTTGTGTGACCGTGTATGCAAGACAAGTTTGAGCCAACATCTGTCGGAAAAAATCCATGGACTTTGTTGTCAGAATGTCCGATCAATGTCCGACCGTGTGTACGGGGCATTAGAGTGCCTGTCAGGTATTTACTGTTGTCTGCATCCTTGTTAGAGATGCAGACAATCAAGTTAGAGATGTAGACACTTGAATACCAGCACTGCCCAAGCCAGTTTTTAGCTTTTCAGCACTGTCACTTTTTAAATGACAATTGCGCGGTCATGTTACACTGTACCCAAACATTTTTTAATTCTGTTCCCACAAATAGAGCTTTCTTTTGGTGGTATTTGATCACCTCTAGGGTTTAAAAATACCGAAAATTTTGAAAAAAATAAAAGTTTTTCTTTGTTTCTGTTATGAAATTTTGTAAATAAGTATGTTTTCTCCTTCACTGATGGGCACTGATGAGTCTGCACTGATGGGCACTGATATGCATTGATAGATGGCAGTGATGAGAACTCATAGCTGGCATTGATAGGCAGCACTGATGAGCACTCATAGGTGGCACAGATGGTCAATGATAAGCAACACTGATGGGCACTAAGAGGCTGCACTGATGGGTACTTATGGGTGGCACTAATGGGTACTTATGGGTGGCACTGATGGGCACTGATAGGCGCCACTGATGGGCACTGATAGGTGGCATTGATGGGCATGGATGAGCACTGATAGGTGGCACTGATGGACACTGATGGGTGGCACTGATGGACACTGATAGATGGCACTGATGGGCATCACTGATAAGCAGGCACTTGCAGGCATTAGTGATGGGCACTAATTGGTGTCATTTGTGGGCACTGATTGGCAAAATTTGTGGGCACAGATTGGCATCCCTGGTCGCCATGGGTGGCATACCTGGTGGTCATCAGTGGTGGACATCCCTAGTGGTCCTGGTGGCATCCCTGGTGGTCCTGGGTGGGCATCCTCGGGGGGAGGGGGCTACGCTGATAATCAATCAGCGCAGACCTCCCCTGTCAGGAGAGCAGCCAATCGGCTCTCCTCTACTCGCCTCTGTCAGACGCAATAGAGGAAAAGCCGATATACGGCTTTTCCTGTTTACAACGTGATCAGCTGTGATTGGACACAGCTGATCACATGGTAAAGAGCCTCCTTTAGCGTGGTAAAGAGTCCATGTTAGCGGGACTGTGAAATTGCGGCAGGCAAATCTGACACTTTTTGGGGACCAGTGACACTAATACAGTGATCAGTGCTAAAGAAATGCACTGTCACTGTACTAATGACACTGGCAGGGAAGGGGTTAACATCAGGGGCAATCAAAGGGTTAAATGTGTGTCTGGGGAGTGCTTTCCAACTGTGTGGGGGATGTGCTTTGACTGAAGGAAGACAGAGATCCATGTTTCTGCTTAGCACACAAGATCTCCATCTTCCGCTCTCAAATTCTGCCTCTCCTTAGACCGTGCAGCAGGTCCAGGCGGACATCGCGTCTGCCGGACCCACTGATTGGCTCCCTCTGTTAGTGGGTCGTCAGCGGCACGCGCGCACGCCCCAGACTCACTGCACGAAATCACGTACAGGTATGTGATTTTATGCAGGAGGTCCACCCTGCCACAATATATCTGCGTGGGACGGTCCTTAAGGGGTTAATCTCAGTATAAATACAGCTGTTCTGTGAAGCCCTCAGAGGTTTGTTAGAGAACCTTAGTGAACAAGCAGCATCATGAAGGCCAAGGAACACACCAGACAGGTCAGGGATAAAGTTGTGGAGAAGTTTAAAGCAGAGTTAGGTCATAAAAAAATATCCCAAGCTTTGAACATCTCAGGGAGCACTGTTCAATCCATCATCCAAAAATGGAAAGAGTATGGTACAACTGCAAACCTACCAAGACATGGCCGTCCAAACTGACAGGCCGGGCAAGGAGAGCATTCATCAGAGAAGCTGCCAAGAGGCTCATGGTAACTCTGGAGGAGCTGCAGAGATCCACAGCTCAGGTGGGAGAATCTGTCCACAGGACAACTATTATTATTATTATTAGTATACAGGATTTATATAGCGCCAATAGTTTACGCAGCACTTTACAACATGAGGGCAGACAGTACACTTACAATACAAATCAATACAGGAGGGGTCAGAGGGCCCTGCTCGTTAGAGCTTACAATCTAGAAGGGACGGTCAAGTGGAAACAAAAGGTAATAACTGTGGGGTGTGCACTGATGGAGAAAATGAAAATACAGTTGTTAGGTGTGGGTAGGGTAGGCTTCTCTGAAGAGAAGGGTTTTCAGTGATCGTCTAAAAGCTAATAGAGTAGGAGATAAGCGGACAGATTGGAGTAGGGCATTCCATAGGATTGGAGAGGCTTTGAAAAAGTCCTGGAGTAAAGCATGGGAGGAGGTGATGAGGGAGCTAGAGAGCAGAAGGTCTTGAGAGAAACAGAGAGATCGAGTAGGTTTGTATTTAGAGACTAGGCTAGTGATGTAGCTGGGGGCTAAATTCTGAATGGCTTTGTACATAATTGTAAGTATTTTGAATTTAATTATTTGGCCGACCGGAAGCCAGTGGAGGGATTGACATTGAGGGGTAGCAGACACAGAGCGATTGGTAAGGTGGATGAGTCTGGCAGCAGCATTCATGATGGATTGAAGAGGTGATAGACTACAGGGCCGGCATTACCACTAGGCAAAGTAGGCAGCAGCCTAGGGCGAACTGCCGCCTAGGGCGCAGCCACTGCCGCTGGCTTCCCTACCCTCCATCGGGAGGAGGGGGCGCCGGGGACTTGTAAGTGCCTTGTTCTCTATCCGCCTGTGTCAGTTGTAATGCCACTGTCAATCCTTTCTGGGCGCCGTGCTGTACTGTGGAGGAGGCACTGGGAGCTTGTCAGTTTCTCGCTCTCTATCCCACTGTATGATGGGAGTGGCGCCGCCGTTACTCATTTCATTTGGGTAACTGGTGAATGGACAGGAAGTCAGGAACATAAGAAAAGAAAACTTTAGGAAAGACATCCCTGAGTATTAGAAGTTCAAGACATCAGCCTGGGGGGGGGGGACAGCCCAGTGATATTATATACTGCTATATATATACCATGGACTGGGGGGACTCTGATGTTTTATAGTGATGAGGTGGCAGTGGTAGGTACCCTAATATCTTTTAGCACTGTCATGTAATGAGAATGACCATGTCTATGGTGTCACTGGTAGGTACCCCAGTATCTGGTAGCATTGTCATGTAAAATAGGTGCCTAGTAGCATTATTGTGTGGTAAGGGTGGCAATACTAGGTACCATATTGTCTTATAGCAATGCTATGGATGGCAGTGGTAGGTGCTCTAATGTCTTGTAGCACTGGCATGTGATGAGGATGACCATGTGTATGGTGTCACTGGTAGGAACCCTAAAGACTTGTAGCATTGCCATGTCATAATGTTGGCAGTGATATGTAGCCTAATGTCTTGAAGCATTGCCATGTGTTATAGGTGGTAGATATCCTTATATATGGTGGTATTGCCATTTTATAAGGATGGCAGAGGTAGGTAACCAAATATCTGGCAGCATCTGGCAGTGTGTCAAGGATGGGAGCAGTTGGTACTCTGTCATTTAGCATTGCCATGTGGTACAGATGACTTTGATATGTATCCTTATGTCTGGTGGCATTGCCATGTGATAGGGATGGCAGTGGCAGGTAATGTCTGGTAGCTTGATAAGGATGACCATCTGCATGATGGAAGTGGTAGGTACCTTAAAGTCTTAAAGCATTGTCATGTCATAAGGATAGCAGTGGTTGGTACCATAGTGTTTTCTGGCATTGCCATATGTCAAGGATAGCACCAGTTGGTACTCTGTCATGTAGCATTGCCATGTAATAAGTGTGGCCATGTGTATTATGGCAGAGGTAGGCAGCTTTGCCATGTGGTTAGGATCCTTTTAGATCAACACCTACAGCTAGGTGCATTTCTACCTAAGACTCTGCTCACCCATAGTGCAGTGACCTGTGTTTTAAAAATTTTACATTTTTTCTTTTTGGGGGGGCAGGGGGTTGCGAGTAGCTTGTCTTGCCTACGGTGGAAAATAGTCTAGCACCGGGTGCTGGGTGCTTCATTAAAAAGGTGGGGTATACATGAGCAGGGCAAAGGGAGTGGAGTCAGGGGTAAGGCCAAGGGGGCGGCAAAATGAGGTTTCGCCTAGGGTGTCAAAAATCCTTGCACCAGCCCTGATAGACTATGTAGAGGTAAGCCAATGAGAAGGGAGTTGCAGTAGTCGAGACGAGAGATGACCAGCGAGTGAATTAAGAGCTTTATGTCATTGGTTAGAAAGGGGCGTATTTTGGAGATGTTGCGGAGGTTGAGGCAGCAGAATTTAGACAGTGATTGGACGTGGTGCTTAAAGGAGAATTCGGAGTCCAGGTCTACACCTAGAACCTTGGCATGTGGGGATGGGCTTATAGTTGTGCCATCGATTTTGACAGAGAGATCAGGGGAAGAAGCACATGGGGGAGGAAAAATTATTAGTTTTGGATAGACTGAGTTTGAGGAAGTGGTGTGACAACCAGACTGATATATCTGATAGTAAATTAGTGATATGTGAGGAGACAGAGAGAGTGAGCTTGGGGGTAGAGAAATACATTTGGGTATTGTCAGCGTAGAGGTGTTATTGGAAACCATGGGAGGCTATCAGCTGACCCAGGGAGGAGGTGTAGATTGAAAATAGGAGAGGTCCAAGAACAGAACCTTGGGGGACCCCAACTGAGAAAGGAAGAGGTGAAGAGGAGGTAGAGTTGTAGGAAACGCTAAAGGTGCGGATGGATAAGTAGGAAGAGAACCAGCGAAGAGTACAGTCACGGAGACCAAAGGCATGGAGATTTTTGAGGAGGAGGGGGTGGTCAACCGTATCAAAGGCAGCAGAGAGGTCCAGGAGTAGGAGTACAGAATAGTGTTGATTTGTTTTGGCCGTTATTAGTTAGTTTGTTAGTTTTAGGAGAGCAGTTTCTGTGGAGTGTTGAGGACGAAATCCAGACTGAAGGGGATCAAGAAGGCTATTATCAGCCAAGTGGATGCTTAGTCGGTTGTAGACCAGACGTTCGAGGAGTTTGGATAAGAAGGGGAGCAAGGAGATGGGGCATAGGTTGTTAAGATTGGATGGGTCAAGTGAGGGTTTTTTAAGTATGGGTCTAACAAGTGCATGTTTTAGAGAGTTGGGGAAGATGCCAGAAGAGAGGGAGAGATTAAAGATGTGGGTAGAGAGTGTAGCATAGAGCCAGAGGGTGAACGTGGACATTAGCAAGTAGTTTAGCAACCTCGTCTATAGTGGTGGGGTTGAAAGAGGGAAGTAATGATTGTGCCTGTGGGCATGAAGTGTAAAGCATGGAGGGTATCGGAACAGTAGAGATCTCCTTGCGAATTGTATCCATCTTCTGTTTGAAGTGATTGGCGATCTCCTGGGCAGTGAGTGAATTGGCGGGTGGAGGCGGTGGAGGACGAAGTAGAGAGTTGAAGGTAGAGAAGAGTTGACGGGCACTATTAGTTGTGCACTTCAAAAAGAGTGGCAAGAAGAAAGCCTTTGTTGAAAGGAAGCCATAAAAAGCCAGATTGCAGTTTGCGAGAAGCCATGTGGGGACACAGCAAACATGTAGAAGAAGGAACTCTGGTCAAATGAGACCAAATTTGAACTTTTTGGCCTAAAAGAAAATGCTGTGTGTGGGGGAAAACTAACACTGCACATCACCCTGAACACACCATCCCCACTGTGAAACATGGTGGTGGCAGCATCATGTTGTGGGGATGCTTATCTTCAACAGGGACAGGGAAGCTGGTCAGAGTTGTTGGGAAGATGGATGGAGCCAAATACAGGGCAATGTTAGCAGAAAACCTGTTAGAGTCTGCAAAAGGGTTGAGACTGGGGCGGAGGTTCACCTTCCAGCAGGACAACGACTCTAAACATACAGCCAGAGCTACAATGGAATGGTTTAGATTAAAGCAAATTCATGTGTTAGAATGGCCCAGTCAAAGTCCAGACCTAAATCCACTTGAGAACCTGTGCCAAGACTTGAAAATTGCTGTTCACAGATGCTCTCCATCCAATCTGACAGAGCTTGAGCTACTGCAGCTTGTTCAGTTACTTTGACAAACAAACCTGGAAGCTGCAGAGCTGCACCAGATTTTGCACTCTCCAGTTTTAGTAAATTAACACATTTGCATTTTCTCAAGGGATGTAAAGTGTTCTCTGATTGTATGAAGTAGAGATTGTGACGTCACCCCCCTACCTCTCCACGTTGTCCAATCAGAGATTCAGGGGGTACTTTTAGATTATTTTCTTAATTTTTTTACATGTTTTAAAATATATTATAGCTTTGGGCAGATGACAGGTACTCTATATGGAGAAATCAGTGGTCTATTAGACCCCCATTTCTCCTCTGCCTGTGAAAGGGGAATCCATTGACCACAATAAAAGAGACGTCCAGATCACTTCTACTGAACAGCCAATGACCAACTGTAAAATATGGTACCAAACTCCCTGGCTACAGCTATAGCTATAGGCTTGTTATAAACATATGCTGCCAGCATATGTTTGGGTGGTGAGCAAGTGGTTAATGAAATATATATCTTTACCTCTTCTCTTATTGCAGTGTATGTGGTACTCACTGGTGACTTGCAGAGCTCCTGTACTCTTCTCTATTGGTTGCTCCAGGCTGGGATGTTCCACCCTGCAGATATATTCCACACCCTGATCTCTCTCCAGAGAGGGGGAGAAGGTCACACTTGATATACATCCATAGGGCTGATCAGTCCGTCTCTCTAGTGGAATATTCAATATTCTGTACATCCCATCTGAGGTCACAGGATACATTTCTCTGGATTGCTCGTCTTTTCTGAACCACGTCACATTTACAGCATCCGGGAAGTATTTTGTTACTGCGCATTGTATGGTGGCTTCTTCACCGATCCTCAGGGGTGGGACTGACATCTCCAAATGTGGCCTCCAGGGAAAATCTACACAAATTAATGAAGGAATAAAGGTAATTGTACACAATGTATATAGCACACCGCACATACACTGTAATTATTAGAACCAAGAAAGTAAAGCCTTGAAATGTATTATGTATTCCCCACTTATCCCAAATACACCCATGCTAGGATCCTATGAACAAATATCAGCTGCTGTATCTTAACACAACAAATTGTCCTAATTAAATCTACACATATAACTACCTCGCTATATATTATATATATTATACTACAGTGCCTTGAAAAAGTATTCATACCCCTTGCAATTTTCCACATTTTGTCATGTTACAACCAAAAACCTAAATGTTTTTATTGGGATATTATGTAATAAACCAACACAAAGTTGCACATAAGGGGGCGTGGCTTGGCACGCAACGGAGATGGCAGAACACTGAAGGAACTCCTCAGTACACGCAGCCGTTTGTAGCCCTTCACCCAACCACCAGCTTACAGATGCCGGGCAGAAAGCTCTATTCGACTCCCCACTCTTGTCCGTGCCGCAATTCAGTATCTTCCTCGGCAAAAAACATTCAAAACTAAGCCGACGGTCCACAGCAGCACAACGAGATCCAAGATGGCACCAACACACCACGAGGAGGAATGTAGTGAAGACTCCCAGTCAGCCTCAGAGGACCCAGGCAGGGGTAAGTCCAGATCGGATCACCCCTTAACATTTTGCCGATATGTCAGTGATTGCTGCAGACATCAAGGCTACCTTCTCGGCAGCTATCACTGACTTGAAGACAAGCATAATTGTGATCAATGAGAAGATGGCAGCGGAGGAAAATGCAGGCAAACTCAGGGACAAAGCCATCCACAGATTAGAGATGACTACAACAGCTCAGGCGCAGCACTTTATAGATATAAACAGACATATTGAAGACCTTGACAATAGGGGCAGAAGGTGCAACATCAGGGTGAGGGGCATCCCTGAGTCTGTGGAACATGAGCAGATTGTCCCAGCACTCCGGAGAGTCTTCAATAGCCTACTGAAAAGGCAGGACATGGAAATTGACTTTGTCAGAGCACATAGGGCCCTCAGGCCTAGAGGGTCTGACTCAGCTCCACCAAGAGATATAATCTGTTGCCTGCAAAGCTTTGGGCTTAAAGAGGACATTATGCGCAAAGCTAGGAGGAACGATCAAATCATTTTCAATGGCGCATCAATAAAGTTATTCCATGACTTATCACAGATCACCTTGAAAAACCAGCGCGCCTTGCGCCCCTTGCTGGAGGAATTAAGGGAAAGGGACCTCAAATACATATGGCGTTTTTCGTTTGCCCTAACGGTCTCATAAAATGGCCACCAGCATATACTGCGCACCCCAGCTGATCTGCCAGAGTTTTGTGAGGCGCTAGACCTGGGACGAGTGGATCTTCCAGACTGGTATGCTGACTTTCTACAGACCCCGCTGGAGAGGAGCCCACCTACTTCTCCTTTTACTACTCCAGACAAAGGACAATCGAAGAAACCTAAACACAGTCGTGAAGGAAATTCCACAGCAGGCACCCTGTGGAGACAGGCCGGGACTGCCAGGGACCAGGAGGATGACTGAAGCACTATCGTGGTGCTCTATATCTCCACTCTAGCCCTACTTTGTCCACCAAGTTCAGTTGTTCTACCTTAGCCGAACTGCTCTCAGGCAATGATATCCCACTTACACCTCCCCAAATATTGTTCACTGTATGAGACCTCAGTGATTTTGTGAAACATTTGCCCGCATAATACTCGTACTCATAGTGCACAGTTTGTCCCTTCACAGACTCATGATGGACCCTGATAAACAGAGGTGCGTGGCCTCCCCTTTCAATCCCAGATAGGCCTCAGGCTGAACCGTGGAGCATATGCTCATGATAACCAAGACTGATGGCTACTTCTGCTGGGACTCTTTTTAGCCCCTCTGCTGACTCGCCCTGGACGTGGCATGCTTTCAGTCTTACAGTCAGCTCAAACTATTAATGCTTGACTCATGAGGTGACTCTGACATGGATCAACCCACATAGTCCGTGCTCCCAGACCAGGACAGTGGCTCACCCCGTTCGCCCTGAGACGATTGCTAACGGTTTTGTTTTGTTTGCTATGGTTCATTGCATCTTTTACTCTTCTCAGGTTTACTCAGGGTCCAATCGCACATACTTAAAACCTACCACTTGGAGGATGCCCATACCACGTTCTGTTCTGCCTTCCTAATATGTTTGCCTAGATTTATAACTAGGGATGAGCCGAACACCCTCCGGTTCGCTTCGCACCAGAACCTGCAAACGGACTGAAAGTTGGCACGAACTTTAGAACCCCGTTAAAGTCTATGGGACTCGAACTAATTTTAAAGGCTAATATGCAAGTTATTGTCCTAAAAAGGGTTTGGGAACCCGGGTCCTGCCCCAGGGGACATGTATCAATGCAAAAAAAGTTTTAAAAACTGCCATTTTCTCGGGAGCAGGGATTTTAATTATGCTTAAAGTGAAAAAAAGTGAAACATTCCTTTAAATATCGTACCTGAGGGGTGTCTATAGTATGCCTGTAAAGTGGTGCCTATTTCCTGTGCTTAGAACAGTCCCTGCACAAAATGACATTTTTAAAGGAATAAAAGTCATTTAAAACTGCTTGCAGCTTTAATGTTATGTCGGGTCCCGGCAATGTGGATGAAAATCAGTGAGACAAATGACATGGGTACCCCTCCCCCCTAGTCCATTACCAGGCCCTTTTGGTTTTGTATGGATATTAAGGGGAACCCCGCACCCAAATTAAAAAAAGGGAAGGCGTGGGGCCCCCAGGCCCTATATACTCTGAACAGCAGTATACAGGCGGTGCAAACAAGACAGGGACTGTAGGTTTGTTGTTAAGTAGAATCTGTTTGTAATTTTGAACTGGTACAATTTTAAAGTGTAGCTCCAGCAAAAAAATCTATTTTTAAGCTTTTTGGAAAACATAGAGAAGGGTTATGACCCCTGTAACGTTTGTTTTGCTGTCTGTGCACCTCTTCAGAAGATATCACCTCACTTTCTGTCCCAATGACAAATGTTTTTTGAAAATTTGAGGTTTTTAGTGAAACAAGGATTGGTGATAAATCATCAGTGGAGAGGAGACACGTTTTTCCCATATTAACTCTTACAGGAGAGAATTTCCCTTCCTAGGAGTAGATTTCATCTCACTTCCTGTTGTCTCCTTCCCTTTGCAAGTAGGAGTTGTTTGTAAGTTGGATGTTTGAAAGTAGGGGCCTGCCCTATATACTCTGCAGAAATTGGGGCTTTAGGTGTTGGTGTTGCCACAACACTGTAAGCCCTCACAGTTACTCTTGGTGGGCGCAGGAACGGGCTCTGCTGTGAAATATTAGGTCAAGAATTGTAATTACATGCCCCGTTGAACAGGGTCAGAAAAATTGGGCCTTTGGTGGTGGTGGTGCTGGTGCCACAGCACTGTAAGTCCTCACAGTTACTCTTGGTGGGCGCAGAAACTGGCCCGGCTGTGAAATATTAGATCAAGAATTGTAATTACATGTCCCTGTTAAACAGGGGCAGAAAAATTGGGCCTTAGGCACTGGTGCTGGTGCCACAACACTGCAACCCCTCACAGATACTCTAGTTGGAGCGCAGGAACGAGCCCTGCTGCAAAGTATTGCATCAAAAATTGTAATTACACGCCCCTGTTAAACAGGGGCTGAAAAATTGGGCCTTAGGCACTGGTGCTGTTGTCGCAACACTGCAACCCCTCACAAATACTCTAGTTGAGTGCAGCAATGAATCCTCCTGCAAAATATTGCATCAAAAATTGTAATTACACGCCCCTGTTAAACAGGGGCTGAAAAGTTGGGCCAGAACCAAAAATATTCTTACAAGCTATCAGCATGATCATTGAGGAGGAAAGGGATAGTCACTCAGCATAACAGGATAGTCACTCAGCATCAGCATAGGCAGTCTTGAAGGGATCTGACATGTAAAAAAAAAAATATTCAGTTACATCAGCATCAGGTGCTTGGTAGCTGGTGGTGATCCAAGACTGATTCATTTTTATGAAGGTCAGTCGATCGACCAAGTTGGTGGACAGGCGCACCCTGTGATCGGTTACAAAACCTCCAGCAGCACTGAATGTGCGTTCCAAAAGAACGCTGGATGCAGGACAGGCCAGTAGCTCAATTGCATACTGTGCAAGCTCTGGCCAGTGATCCATCCTCAAGACCGAGTAACCCAGAGGATTTTCGGTGGGAAAGGTGTCCAAGTCAGATCTTGCCCCTAGGTATTCCTGCACCATGAAAAACAGACGCTGGCTGGAACCGATCATACTTTGGTGCTGCGGACTAAAAAATTGTCTGAACACATCGGTCAGATGGCCACCTTCTCCACCGCTCCATCTTTGACTGACCGAAGCCTCAGCAACACGTTGTCCAGGAACAGGAGTTTGTAACCTCCCAGTCTCTGGGAACGCGTTGCACAGACCTTTCTGCAAGGCCTCCCGAAGATGTTTCATCCTCTGCTCCCTCTGCGATGGCAAGATAAGGTCCGCAACCTTACTCTTGTAACGTGGATCAAGGAGGGTTGCCAGCCAGTATTGATCCCTCTCCTTGATACCACGAATACGAGGATCTGAGGCATTCGGTCCGGAGTCCTCTGGGTCTCTAAGGACGACATGATCTGCAGTCACCTCCTCCCAGCCACGTACAAGTCCATGGGTTTCTTGGGACTGTAGATGATCCTTTAAAGACTGCTGCTGATGCGGAGTGCCAAGCTCCACCTCCATGCTGACACAATCCATCTCTTCCTCCTCCTCCTCTTCCTGTGTGATCGGCGGGGACGCAGGAACACTGTCTGGATAAAGGGGGCTTTGAGAGGTAAGGAAGTCCTCCTCTTCCTGCCTCTGTTCTGCCTCAAGTGCCCTGTCCATTAAGGGGGACAGTGTCACTGATGCATGCACTGTCACTGCTCGCCATCCTCGTGGCCTCCTCAAATGGTGACAGGACAGTGCATGCATCCCTGATCATGGCCCACTGGCATGGGAAAAAAACAAAACAAGCTCCCCTGAACCTGTCCTGGTGCCATAGTCGCACAGGTACTCATTGATGGCCCTCTGCTGCGTGTGAAGCCACTGCAGCATGGCCAACATTGAGCTCCACCTGGTGGGCATGTCACAGATTAGGCGGTTTTTGGCCAGGTTAAATTCCTTTTGGAGGTCAGCCAGCTGAGCACTGGCATTATATGACTTGTGGAAATGCACACAGACTTTCCTGGCCTGCCTCAGGACATCCTGTAAGCCCGGGTACCTGCCCAAGAACCGCTGCACCACCAAGTTAAGGACTTGAGCCAAACAGGGCACATGGCTCAGTTGTCCCTGTCGGAGGGCGGAGAGGAGGTTGGTGCCATTGGCGCAAACCACCATACCTGCCTTAAGCTGGCGTGGCGTCAACCACCTCTGAACCTGCCCCTGCAGAGCTGACAGAATATCTGCCCCAGTGTGGCTCCTGTTCCCCAAGCACACCAGCTCAAGCACCGCATGGCATCTTTTGGCCTGCGTGCTTGCGTAGCGCCTTGAACACCTACGGAGCACCGCTGGTTCTGAAGACAAATCAGCACAGGAAGAGGCCATGGAGGAAGAAGAAGAGGAGGGGATGGAAGAGAGAGGTGTGGCAGAATCACCACTAGTAGTATTTTGGAGGCGTGGTGGCAGAACAACCTCCAACACTACTGCAACCTGTCCTGCATCCTTCCCAGCTGCCAGAAGAGTCACAAAGTGTGCGGTGAAAGATAGGTAACGTCCCTGTCCATGCCTGCTGGACCATGAGTCAGCGGTAATATGCACCTTACCACTGACAGCCCTGTCCAGCGAGGCCAGGACATTACCTTCCACATGCCGGTAGAGAGCCGGAATCGCCTTCCGTGAGAAAAAGTGGTGTTTGGGAACCTGGCACTGAGGAACCGCACATTCCACAAACTCATGGAAGGGGGCAGAGTCTACCAACTGAAAAGGCAGCAGTTGAAGTGCTAGGGATTTAGCCAAGCTAGCATTCAACCGCTGGGCATGTGGATGGCTGGGAGCGAACTTCTTTCGGCGGTGCAGCAGCTGGGGCAGGGAAATTTGCCTGGTACAATCTGACATCGGTGTACCGATAGCAGATTGCCCCCAAGTACTTGGCTGTGACACACCAAATTCTACACCTTCATTCCTCTCAGTGCACGTCTCAGAGAGGACTGAAGGTATAGTGGGGTTGGATATCCCAGCTGATGAGGAGCAAGGAGATGTCCTCTTTATTCTTTGGTGTGGGTCTTTTAGGTATGCTTGCCAACGAACTGCATGGCAGGTCAACATATGTCTGGTCAAGTATGTGGTGCCCAAGCGAGAGATGTTTTGGCCACGCGAGATACGCTTGAGACATATGTTGCAAATAGCAGCAGTGGGATCTGATGCACTTGTCTCAAAAAAGGCCCACACCAAAGAACTTTTGGAATAACGCGCAGAGACAGCAGCGCCCTGCACATGCGGAGCTCTGCGGTGTGATGCAGTCGGTGTGCTGCTCTTAAGCTGGCCCCTGGAGGGCATCCTGCCTCGTTGGTGATGTGCTTCCTCCTCCTCCTCTCTCCTATCAGGCACCCACGTGGAGTCAGTGACCTCATCATCCCCTCCCTCCTCATCACTGCAGCAAAGCTGGCAGTATGCTGCAGCTGGGGAAACATGACTGCCAGATTGCTGTCCTTCTTGGGCACCCCCTCTCTCTGGGCTCACGTTACTGCCTTCCTCTAGCTGGGTACCATCATCGGAGCCTTCAAAACGCTGGTCATCCTCCTGGAGCATGTACCCAACACTGTGGTCAAATAGTTTGAGGGACTCCTCAGGAGGACATGGTGGGGCTAGGGAAGGAGTGACTGATGCCATTGAGCCGAGGGAAGAGGCCGCTTTGGCAGCTGCTTTGCCAGACAAAGTACCCTGAGCCTGGGTGAGAGAGGATGAGGAGGATGAGGACGGCTTGGTCATCCACTCTACCAAGTCTTCCGCATGCTGCGGCTCAACATGGCCAGCTGCTGAAAAAAAGGACAAGTGTGTCCCACGGCCACGTGCTGATGAGGATGCACCATGTCCACGACCAGCACAGTTGCCTCTAGACACAGAGCCTGCTTGCCCTCTTTTATTGGCTTGTGACTGTCTGCCTCTCCTTGTTGGCCTTCCAGACATACTAATGGCCTGCAGTGAGATGTAGCTGCACAAAGCTGGGATGTATATATATACTGATACTGCAGCTAGCAGAATCAACTGCCTGCCTGTAGTATTATTAGTATGAGAACACCAGCAATTGTCTTCAGGTAGCTTTAGGTGCACACTGTGCAGAGGACGTAGTACACTAACTGTAAATACTGTAACTGCCTGCCTGTGGTATTAATAGGAGCAAAACAACAGCAATTGTCTTCAGGTAGCTTTAGGTGCACACTGTGCAGAGGACACAGTACACTAACTTTAAATACTGTAGCTGCCTGCCTGTGGTATTAATATAGGATCAGAAGAACACCACCAAATTTTTTCAGGTACAGTACCTGACCGCGAGATTGTGTTTCCAGCGTGATCCCATCGCGCTGGTTCTCGGCGACAGGGTACTGTGCATGTCGCGCTGGCTCACTCATCGGGAATGGATAAGTTTTTTTCCTTCCGCGATGAGCAACAGGCAGTGCTGACAGCTAGTGCTGGCTCCCATGACGGGGCTCGCAGGTGTCAAATCTTGCTGATAAATGCGGCGAGATTGACACAATATCGTGGTCACCTACTGTAGCTTTAGGTGCGCACTGTGCAGAGGACACAGTACACTAACTGTAAATACTGTAGCTGCCTGCCTGTGGTATTAATAGGAGCAGAACAACAGCAATTTTCTTCAGGTAGCTTTAGGTGCACACTGTGCAGAGGACAAAGTACACTAACTGTAAATACTGTAGCTGCCTGCCTGTGGTATTAATATAGGATCAGAAGAACACCACCAATTTTCTTCAGGTAGCTTTAGGTGCACACTGTGCAGAGGACACAGTACACTAACTGTAAATATTGTAGCTGCCTGCCTGTGGTATTAATAGGAGCAGAACAACAGCAATTATCTCCAGGTAGCTTTAGGTGCACACTGTGCAGAGGATGCACTACACTAACTGTAAATACTGTAGCTGCCTGCCTGTGGTATTAATAGGATCAGAAGAACACCACTAATTTTCTTCAGGTAGCTTTAGGTGCACACTGTGCAGAGGACACAGTACACTAACTGTAAATACTGTAGCTGCCTGCCTGTGGTATTAATAGGAGGAGAACAACAGCAATTGTCCCCAGGTAGCTTTAGGTGCACACTGTGCAGAGGACACACTACACTAACTGTAAATACTGTAGCTGCCTGCCTGTGGTATTAATAGGATCAGAAGAACACCACTAATTTTCTTCAGGTAGCTTTAGGTGCACACTGTGCAGAGGACACAGTACACTAACTGTAAATACTGTAGCTGCCTGCCTGTGGTATTAATAGGAGCAGAACAACAGCAATTGTCCCCAGGTAGCTTTAGGTGCACACTGTGCAGAGGACACACTACACTAACTGTAAATACTGTAGCTGCCTGCCTGTGGTATTAATAGGATCAGAAGAACACCACCAATTTTATTCAGGTAACTTTAGGTGCACACTGTGCAGAGGACAAAGTACACTAACTGTAAATACTGTAGCTGCCTGCTTGTGGCATTCAGAGGGTCAGAAGAACACCACTAATTTTCTTCAGGTAGCTTTAGGTGCACACTGTGCAGGGGATGCACTACTTTAACTTGTAAATATTGCAGCTGCCTGCAGTACTGTACTAATAGGATCAGAAGAACACCACTAATTTTCTTCAGGTAGCTTTAGGTGCACACTGTGCAGGGGACACAGTACACTAACTGTAAATACTGTAGCTGCCTGCCTGTGGTATTAATAGGAGCAGAACAACAGCAATTGTCCCCAGGTAGCTTTAGGTGCACACTGTGCAGAGGACACACTAAACTAACTGTAAATACTGTAGCTGCCTGCCTGTGGTATTAATAGGATCAGAAGAACACCACCAATTTTATTCAGGTAGCTTTAGGTGCACACTGTGCAGAGGACGCACTACACTAACTGTAAATACTGTAGCTGCCTGCTTGTGGCATTCAGAGGGTCAGAAGACCACCACTAATTTTCTTCAGGTAGCTTTAGGTGCACACTGTGCAGGGGATGCACTACACTAACTTGTAAATATTGCAGCTGCCTGCAGTACTGTACTAATAGGATCAGAAGAACACCACTAATTTTCTTCAGGTAGCTTTAGGTGCACACTGTGCAGGGGACGCACTACACTAACTTGTAAATACTGCAGCTGCCTGCGGTACTGTACTAATAGGATCAGAAGAACACCACTAATTTTCTTCAGGTAGCTTTAGGTGTACACTGCACAGAGGACACACTATACTAACTTGTAAATACTACAGCTGCCTGCGGTACTGTACTAATAGGATCAGAAGAACACCACTAATTTTCTTCAGGTAGATTTAGGTGCACACTGTGCAGAGAACGCACTACACTAACTTGTAAATACTGCAGCTGCCTGCGGTACTGTACTAATAGGATCAGAAGAACACCACTAATTTTCTTCAGGTAGCTTTAGGTGCACACTGTGCAGAGGACGCACTACACTAACTAATAAATACTACAGCTGCTGCGGTACTGTACTAATAGGATCAGAACAACACCACTAATTTTCTTCAGGTAGCTTTAGGTGCACTCTGTGCAGAGGACGCACTACACTAACTTTTAAATACTGCAGCTGCCTGCGGTACTGTACTAATAGGATCAGAAGAACACCACCAATTTTCTTCAGGTAGCTTTAGGTGCTCACTGTGCAGAGGACAAACTACCCTAACTGTAAATACTGTAGCTAATAGGACTAATAGGATCAGAAGAACACCAGAAATTTTCTTCAGGTAGCTGTAAATACTGTAAAAACACCTGCCTGCCTGTCAGTAGTAGGAAGAGAATAACAGGAACGGATCTAGCTAAACTGAATACAGTGTGTATATATATATGTGTATATATATATATATATATATATACACACACACAACACCTAGGATGTATATATATATACACAATACACTGTAAGTGCAGCTAACTGACTCGCCTGCCTACTCTATCTAACTTAAATCAAATGACACTGTCTCTCTGTCGATATATCTCTCTCTCAAAGCCGGAACACACTACACAGGGCCTTATATAGTGTGGGTGTGTACTAAACCCCATAAGCCATAATTGGCCAAAGCCAATTATGGCTCTCTGTACAGACAGCGCTGTGATTGCCCAAGCATGCTTGGCCAATCATCAGCCAGCAATGCACTGCGATGCCGCAGTGAATTATGGGCCGTGACGCACCACTCGAATTTGGTGCGAACGGCCCATATGGTTCGTAATTCGGCGAACGACCGAACACACAATGTTTGAGTTAAACATGCGTTCGATTCAAACACAAAGCTCATCCCTAATTACAATCATTGGAAAGACTGCTGACCTGACAGTTACATAGTTACATAGTTAGTAAGGTTGAATAAAGACACCAGTCCATCCAGTTCAACCTGAGTGAGTGTGTGTCTACAACCCTGACCCTTGTCCCTAACCCTGTACATCGCACACTCACATCAGTCCCTACCCTCAATCCAAGGTCCCCATTCATATACTAGGGCCAATTTTGGACAGAAGCCAATTAACCTACCAGCATGTCTTTGGAGTGTGGGAGGAAACCGGAGTACCCGGAGGAAACCCACGCAGGCACAGGGAGAACATGCAAACTCCAGGCAGGTAGTGTCGTGGTTGGGATTCGAACCAGCGACCCTTTTTTACTGCTAGGCGAGAGTGCTAACCACTGCACCACTGTGCCGCCCCAGTTGTGTAGAAAACCATCATTGACACCTTCCATAAGGAGGGAAAGCCTCAAAAGTTAATTGCAAAAGAAGTTGGATGTTCTGAAAGTGCTGAATCAAAGCACATTAATAGAAAGTTATGTGGAAGGGAAAAGTGTGGAAGAAAAAGGTGCACAAGCAGCAGGGATGACCGCAGCCTGAAGAGGATTGTCAGGAAAAGGCCATTCAAAAGTGTTGGGGACTTTCACAAGGAGTGGACTGAGGTTGGAGTCAGTGCACCAAAAGCCACCACACACAGACGGATCCTGGACATGGGCTTCAAATGTCGTATTCGTCTTGTCAAACCACTCCTGACCAACAACCAATGTCAGAAGCGTCTTACATTGGCTAAAGAAAAACAGATCTGGTCTGTTGCTCAGTGGTCCAAAGTCCTCTTTTCTGATGAGAGCAAATTTTGCATCTCATTTGTAAACCAAGGACCCAGAGTATGGAGGAAGAATGGAGAGGCACACACTGCAAGATGCTTGAAGTCCAGTGTGAAGTTTCCACAGTCTGTGTTGATTTAGGGAGCCATGTCATCTGCTGGTGTTGGTCCACTGTGCTTCATTAAGTCCAGGGTCAACGCAGCTGTCTACCAGGAGATTTTGGAGCACTTCATGCTTCCTTCCACAGACAAGCTCTATGGGGATGCTGACTTCATTTTCAAACAGGACTTGGCACCTGTCCACACTGCCAAAAGCACCAAAACCTGGTTTAATGACTGTGGGATTACTTGATTGGCCAGCACACTGACTTGACCTGAACCCCGTAGAAAATTTATGGGGCATTGCCAAGAGAAAGATGAGAGACATGAGACCGAATGATGCAGAAGAGCTGAAGGCCACTATTGAAGCATCCTGGTCCTCCATAACACCTCAGCAGTGCCACAGGCTAATAGCTTCCATGCCACGCTGCATTAAGCAGTAATTGCTGCAAAAGGGTCCCAAACCAAGTACTGAGTACATATGCATGCTTATACTTTTCAGAGGTCCGATATTGTTCTATGTACAATCCTTGTTTTATTGATTGCATGTAATATTCTAATTTTCTGAGATTATGGATTTGGGGTTTTCATGAGCTGTAAGCCATAATCATCACAATTATGACAAATCACGGCTTGAACTATCTTTCTTTGCATGTAATGAGTCTATCTCATATATTAGTTTCACTTTTTAAGTTGCATTAGTGATATAAATTAACTTTTGCACGATATTATAACTTTTTCGAGTATCACCTGTAGGTCAGCATTTTGTAGTTGTAGTTGTGGTTGTTCACTGATAACAAAGGAAGTATGCAAGGAAAGCTGTTATTATCTGACACTGATTTTAAAGTTGGTTGAATGTGAAAATTCACAGAAAATAATGTCCTAGATTATATTATAAAATATTTCTGAGAAGAACACTGAACATGTCCTTCCTGGTGGCCACTTTCTCATTTTCTCAATAAAATCCATTATTGGTCATATTATGCATTCAGAGGATAGAATAGCAAAGTTTTAAAATTATAACATAGATCAAACACTGATTCACGAAAGCCATAACTTTTTTTCTCCCTTCCATTAAAGCAATCCATTCAATTAATTAACTCCAGTTAAATCCAACCCAACTGCACTTTGGATATTGGAGTGTACTGGATTTAGTAGGAGTTATGTGGAAGAGATAGAAACGTGAGGGTTTTGTGGGAAAGTGTTTGATTTGCTGTTATTCTTCTCAACTGTTGTATGATGGAGAAAAAATAAGATTCTCTTTTGCATTCCAGTTTGATGTACAAGTGTCTATCAGGGTTGCCAACTTCCTAGAGGCATCTTTTTACTGACAAAACATGGAAAATTTACTGGCAGAGCAAATTTTTTACTGGCAAGCTGAGAAATTACAGAACTCCTATTGAAAACCAACACATTGTCAGTAAATTTACTGGCGGTTGGCAACCCTGGTGTCTATTCAGTCTTTGTTTAGGTAAACAGTAAAGGCCCATTCATACGTTATATGTGTTGATGCAATGCATTGCCATTCATTCTGAATAGCAACCCAATGCAGCTTACGACAGATGTACGTTGCAACTTTGTGGTGACGTGAGCTGCCAAAAATTGATGCATGCACCATTGTTTGGGATTGTACTGCGACGCAAGTAAGTACATTACTATGTGTTGTGCTGTTGCAACGTGCACTGGGGTGAGCTAATGCCACCAACGCATGTAAAATGAATTGCCGTGCAGAGGGAATGGGCTCTAAGCAGGGGCGGACTGACCATTGAGCCACTCGGGCACTGCCCGAGGGCCCTGGGCCACTAGGGGGCCCCATCAGGGTTGCCAGCCTCAGTAAAACCAGGGACAGTATGTATAAATCTGTGTTTTTTTTACATCTGTCTGTGTATACTGTGTGTACATGTATGTGTATACTATGTGATTGTATACTGTGTGTGTGTATACTGTGTGGCCCCATAATCTCTGATTGCCTGGGGGCCCCATAATCTCCTATTGCCCGGGGGCCCCATGAGTTATCAGTCCGCCCCTGGCTCTAAGTTATAATTTTTTTATCTCACACTTACCCGGATTCCTCCAGGACAGGACTTGTGATTGCTGTCCATCCAGAGATTTGTGGTTCCAGGCCACATGGAGAGTGAAGTTGGGATTAAATAAGAGTTTTCCTGGGACAGTACAATGACTGTTACAATTAAATGTTCCATCATTATTCTCTTCATACTTCTCTCTGGACTCCAGCTTATCTTCTCCTGATCTCCAGCTGAGCTCCACATCTCTGGGGTAAAATTTCTGCAGGTTCAGAGAACAGAGGACATCTCCATTGTCACACAGACTTGTCTCCACAGGTCCCAGGGCTTGCGGCTTTGCTAAAATTGATAAATAAAATGTATTGATTAAAGTGCATATTAAAGTGTAGCTGTACGGTACTTTTGGCAATATAGTGTACTACTAAAAATTTACCCAAAGGTACAGCCTGTACCTTTGTTTAGGTTTTTAGCAGTACACTATATTGCCAAAAGTATTGGCTCGCCTGCCTTTACATATACATGAACTTTAATGGAATCCCAGTGTTGGCCTGCAGGGTTTAATATTGAGTTGGCCCACCCTTTGCAGCTATAACAGCTTCAACTCTTCTGGGAAGGTTGTCCACAAGGTTTAGGAGTGTGTCTATGGGAATGTTTGACTATTCTTCCAGAAGTGCATTTGTGAGGTCAGGCACTGATGTTGGACAGGAAAGCCTGGCGTGCAGTTTCCGCTCAAATTCATTCCAAAGGTGTTCTATTGGGTAGAGGTCAGGACTCTGTGCAGGCCAGTCAAGTTCCTCCACCCCAAACTCGCTCATCCATGTCTTTATGGACCTTGCTTTGTGCACTGGTGCGCAGTCATGTTGGGACAGGAAAGGGACATCCCCAAACTGTTCCCACAAAGTTGGTAGCCTGAAATTGTCCAAAATGTCTTTGTATGCTGACGCCTTAAGATTTCCCTTCCCTGAAACTAAGGGGCCAAGCCCAACGCCTAAAAAACAACCCCACACCATAATCCCCCCTCCACCAAACTTTACACTTGGCACAATGCAGTCAGGCAAGTACTGTTCTCTGAGCAACTGCCGAACTCAGACACACCCATTGGTTTGATAGACATAGAAGCATGATTTGTCACTCCAGAGAACACGTCTCCACTGCTCTAGAGTCCAGTGGTGGCGTGCTTTACACAACCGCGTCCGAAGCTTTGCCCTCCTCCTGTCACAGTGCCCCCTCATCATACTGCCCCCTCCTGGAACAGTGCCCTCTGCCATACTGACCCCCTCCTGTGACAATGCCCCCCATCATACTGCTCCCCCTCTGTCGCAATGCCCCCCTCTTCTGTCACACTGCCCCCCCTCCTGTCACAATACCCCCCTCTTCTTTTTTTTTTTTTTTCCATAAAGTTTTTATTGTTTGATCATAAAAAAACATAAACATAGAATGTAACAGTGACATAGTATCTTGGATGTAATAATATTACAGTGGTAATGCATTACATTTTACTTTAGGATATTACTATTGACTTTCAATTAAATCCTAGCAGGTGAAATGGAAATAAACAATTTATGCGAATGTTTTGCATAGAGATTGATATTAATTTTTAATGACTTAGTTATATAATATAGTAGTGGTAATATGCTAGTGGGGAGTGGGGTGGAGGGGGGGATAAATAAATAATAATAAAAAAAAAACGAGACAGGGGGAGGCAATGAGTTGGATGTATTGAAGTACGTGTTGATGAATCCTTATTGTAAGCTACTGTATAGTAGTTTAATCTATTATATATTGAGTATTTTATAGGCTGGGGTGTTTTTAAACTCTAACCAATTGTACCATATCGATGTGAATTTAGTTATGTTTTCCTGTGCTATGCTAATAATTTATTCTCCCCCTCCTATATCACAATCCCATCCTCTTCTGTCACAATGCCTGTTTGCTTTAACTGCCTATAAAATGTTAGCTGGAGTTTGGCTTCAGTTTGTTAGTGTATCTAAATCTGCTAGTCCATCTTACACTCTCTCCCCCCCCCCCCCCCGGCTGAAGATGCCCCCTGTGCTCCTTCATCCAGAGTGGGGGGCACTCTAATACAGAAGGTGTTACAATAAGGTTGAGGCTTATTGAGACACACTGCTGTTTTAATGCGCTGCTACACTCGGAGTGCAATTTAGATGTGTGTTTATTGCTGAAATAAATTGTTTTAATTTGAAGCAGTATTACGCTATGGAATCTTATTTACTTTTTATGATGGGTGGATTGGTGCATCCTATGGACTAATGGAGAACGCTGCTAAGGGAGAAGGGATCCACTGTGATTGTTCCTAAAGTACTATCAGACCTGTATGTAAATATAGGTCTGATTTTAAGGTGAGCGGCTAGTTTAGACACTGAGTGGTGCACTGGGGTGAAGTACAATGGATGGTGTGGATAAAGCTTCATTAAGGACTGGAATATTTGTATTTATTGGGACACTGATTTAAATAAGGAAGAGTGTTTTAAATATTTTTGGGGCATTCACACTTTATGTGGATTGGAATCATGGTTTCAAATCCCAGCACTTTTATGAACTGTATTAATTATTTATGTGTATAGCACATTATATGCATGTGTATTAACTATCAGTTTAATTTTTTTACACATTTTATTTATTAATTATATGCAAATATTTATTTTTTGGTGAAAATCACATTTACAGCACTGGGGATTTTGGTTACAAAAACATTATATGGCATATTTGTTTCTAATTGAAATTCGGTTGTGTTCACGTTTAGGGGCCATAGCGCCACACTGATTATAAAAAAATAGAGGAGGTGTGTTACTGTGTGTGGTGGATTTGGTGGGAGGATGGTGGTGGTGAGGGGAGTGGCAAAGTGCACCTTTGCCTGTGTAGATAAAAATCCTTGTATCCAGGGTACTTGTTTCCTGCTGTCCCTGTGTGCTCCCCGGTCCCCCCCCCCCCCCACAAACGATGCCGACTTCCCCACTCCCCTCTCCTGCTGGCTGCTCTGGGCTATGCTTTCAGGATGGAGAGCGGGGGAAGGGGCCCTTACTGAGCACGTCCGCTGAATTGCTGACACCATCCACTGCCCTACTGACTGACACTATTCACAGTCCTACTGACATCACTGGCAGAACTACCAGGGTTGCAAAGATCACACTTGTGACTGGGCCCTGGTGTTCCACCACTGCGGGGGTCAAGATGGCATGAAGGGGGCCTGCTGCAGAACATGTGAAAGGGATCCATTGCGGGAACGTGGTAAAAATAAATAGAGTGGTCTCGCGCAAAAAATGTCACTGAATAACACTGTGATACAATGTACACACTTAATGGTATCGAATTAATACCTAAATAGATAAAATATAACAATATGAAGAATCAATGTGCAAAATTTGCCATGAAAACAGACATACATAAATAAATAAATAATAAATATCAAATGTAAAAGTGTCCGATAAACCCTCCAATGACGTGTAGTGATCATATGTCATGGAATAACAACAATATGATAAACATAATGATCCTCAAAAAAAGTGAATCAAATCATGATAAATTGAAACAAATAGTTCTCTAGGTGAATGAACAAGGAAAACTTCTGCCGTCTTCAGAGCCCGAAGAATTAATAGAGATGTTGTTAGTAAGAAAAGGTGCCCATATGTATTTTATAGATGACTTCTCAGTATTAAAGTCTCCCAGAACTCTCACCTTAATATTGTGGGATAGTAGCTTTTAGTATCTGAGATCTCCACTGTTCCCCATAAGTGGGTTGATCCTCCCGTACTTCTCCAATAAGCAAACTAATCCACTTGGTTATCCCTAAATAAAAAGGGGGATTGGGGAAATTGGGACTTTAAATGAGGTAAAAATGGCTGGGTAAAGCCATGTGCCTCCATCCCTGTCATCTGTAGCGAGATATACACTAAAGCGGCCAAGGCAGCAAAGTGTATCAAAAATGGTGGGACTTTAAATGAAGCTCATGGTGACAAAAAGAACAAAATGGTAGAAGGTAGAAATTGTTTAAAATTGCATAAAAACATAATTAACCAACATAGAATTGCACATACATGAAGATGCACCCGTAACTGGGCGTCAAAATCTATAGTAGCAAAATCTGGTAATAACATGTTTATAGTCATATACAATAATGGTAAAATTTAGGGGATCCACCAGTGTTCAAGCAATGTGAAAACATTCAAGAGATAACTGCACGGTCAATAGTTCTTAAATCCTTAATGAGTAGATTTGTAAAAACTTGCATATCATAATAGGTATATAAATGGTTCACAGCATCAATTAGCTCAACGCGTTTCGCGGTTTAAAAACGCTCATCAGGAGCAGAAATGTGTATTTTCTGTAATAAAAAATGTGTAGATATTCAGTATCAAAGTGGGGGGAATATGGGTAACATTTCTCATATATATAATGGAGTTTGGTGTCTGCAATGTATGTATATACAGACCGAACTTAGCATGTGTTAAGATTATAACCAACACGTCTGGCTCACTAATAATCTATCAATAATTCACAGGTAGTATACAGCTAGATGCTAATATATCAATGAATATTATAAATACTAGGTGGGGCAAATTCTAATTGCCGATCTAGTCACACCACACAAGTTAGGCAAAAAAGCATCCTTACAGTGATAATGACCATAATAGCCTAAAATAAATATATAAAACATATCTACAATGTTAATCACAATTCGATGTCAGCATATTGTATATGGACATTGTTATAAGGTCCCAAAATTGGATAAATATCAATCCATCAATATATATATATATATATATATATATATATAAAATTTAAATAAGGTAAAATAAATATAAAATATAAAATCAAAAAATAAAAATAAACTGTAGTTATAAATAAATTAATTAAAAATTGCTGCGAAAGCAGTTTAGGTTGAGATCTACATTCATACCCCCAGGTGTAAGTGTACGCATGGTGTATATCCATTTTGATTCCTCCTGACTTATTGTCCTTATTGTTCCTCTCCATGCCTTTTTATATTTTTCTATACCCCAAAATTGCAGTTGTGAGGGATCTTTGTTATGTTTCAGTGCAAAATGCTTCGATACATTAAGCTTGGGGAAGCCATTAATTATGTTTTGCACATGTTCCTGTATCCTTACTTTCAGTGCTCTCTTGGTTCTACCAACGTATTGCAGATTGCAACTGCACTGAAGTACATATACAACTCCCTCAGTGTGACAATTTATAAAATCATGAATGGTATATGATTGGCCCGTATTTGTGGCCACAAATTCAGTTCTTTTATTTTGGAATTTTTTTGAATGACGACAGGCATAGCAGTTCCTACACGGGTAAAACCATTTTCCATCAAAAAATGTGAATGTTGGTTTGGGTGGTAGTTCAATTTCACAATCAAGTCTTTGATTGTAGGCGCTCTTTTATAAACAATGTTAGGGCGGTCAGGTAAAATCTTTTTGAGGTCCTTATAATTTTTTAGGATATGCCAATGTCTCTGTATTTATTTGGCTATATTCTTATGTTGAACATTATAATCTAATATAATGTATGGTGCTTCTTGTTGTGGTTTCTTTTCTAGTTTATTTTGCAGCATTTTTGTTCTATCCATCTATTCAACCTGGTGTATTTGGTCCTTGATCCATGTATCATCATATCCTTTGGCTTTGAATCTTTCACCAATTATTGTGGCTTGTGCCCTGTAGTCTTCTTTCCTCCTACAATTCCACTTTAATCAGGTTAATTGTCCCTTCGGGATGTTATATAGCCGCGGTTTTAAATGGCAACTATCGATAGACAAATAGCTATTTGCATCGATATTTTTAAAAAAGGTTTTTGTAATTAAGTTGTCCTCTTCTATGCTTATATTTAAATCCAGAAAGTCCACAGCCTTCTCATCTATCTTTCACACCAATTAAATATTTTTCTGATTGTTGTTTAAATTTGTTAGGAAGGATTCCAAGGTCTCTCTATCACCATTACAAACTATAATCAAATCATCAATAAATCTCTTATAAAGGGTGAGTTCAGCCAGGGTGTCAGTGTATATCGATTTTTCCTCCCATTCTGCCATAAAGGCATTTGCCACACCTGGTGCAAATTTTGCCCCCATCGCAATTCCTATTGCTTGTTTATAATAGTTTTGGTCATACCAGAAGTAATTATACTTCAGGCAAAAATCGAGACATTTGATGATATATTTCCTTTGTTTGCATGCCAAAGTACTATGATTCCTAAGAAGCCACTTAGTCGCTGAGCATGCTTCATGATGTGCCACAATCGTATACAACGATGTAACATCAGCTGCTGCTAGAATGGTTCTACCCTCCAGCACAGGTATGTTTTCCAATAATTGTTAAATGTGTTTGGTGTCCTTGAGGTATGCTCGAGTTTGTTGCACTGCTGGCTGAATGAAATGGTCTATATATTGTCCCATCCTAGATGTTAGGGAATCTATCCCATTAAAGATGGGCCTTCCTGGTGGATTTTCCTTACATTTATGGATTTTTGGGACGGTGTAAATAACTGGGATCCGACATGACTCCGGGACTAGATATTTAGGTTCTTTTATATTCAATATTTCTTTCTTGATTCCTAAATCTATAAGGAGTTCCAGTTCTTTCTTATATTTGGCTGTTCGGTCCCCCAATAATTTTACATAGGTATTTTCATCTGATAGTTGCCTTTTTAATTCATTTTGTTCTTTGGATTGTAGGACCACTGCTCCTCCCTTATCCGCCGAGCGTATCATGATATCTTTTCTTTCTGTAAGTAGTTTGATTCCCTTTTTTATATGAATCGGATCCAACACTTTTTTTAGTTTTAGAGACTCCAGGTCTTGTAAAACTAATTTTTTAAAGACGTCTATATGTTGACTGTCCGATGTTTGTGGATTATATACCGAATTGTTACGTAGCGTACTGTGAACCGTTGTTGGTGGTATATTTCTCACTGTATTGCTAGGTTGGAAAGGATTATTCAAAATGGATTTCTTGATGTTAATTTTCCTTATGTATTTCTGTATACCTATATAGGTATCGAATTTATTAATATTTTTCACCGGTGCATGTTTCAGACCTTTATCCAGTATGGACAATTTGTCAGCTGTAATAGGTCTACCACTCAAATTTACAACATTTTCTCCCACTACTCTCTTTTTCGTTTGGAGTCTCTTCCCCACTCTGTGGCCTCTCTTCGTTCTGGACTTTCTCTTATTATGTCGTCTTGGGGTCTTCTCCTGGGTGATCGATTTAGGTCCTGTGGTGGTCTCCAAGGGGAGTAGTCTCTCCTCTCTCTGTCTAAAAAAGGGCGCTGCACGTTGTAATTGTGTTGATTCTGGTAGTGACGTTGATCATTATATTGGTCTTGATATTCCCTAATGGGGTCAAACCTGTTGTAAGTGGGAATGGGTGTTCTATTCTGTCCTCTATAATGATCATATTGGTAGTGTGGTCTTCTATGGTAATCCTGTTGATAAGGGGGTCCTCTGTTATCCCCTTAATTTCTTTCATTATATTGCCAGTTATTGTTTGTTTTTTTGAAGTGTTTCTTAAATGGGTTTTTTTCCCCTTTCTTTGAGGTTTGGTACCCATAATTACCATTATTAGGTTGATTCATCTGATGTCCATAATAATCGTTATCTCGTTGGTCATTTTGAGATCTTATTGTATCCCTATTTGCTACCCTATCATCCCATCTCAGCGGATTATATATATGAGATGTAGTAGGGTCTTGTATTCTGACTTCCCTTTCTGGTGTGGAATATGTTGAACTTGGTTGCGATTCTTCTATTTTACTCTGCCATTTAAAAACATGGTTCGTTTTGTAGTCAGTCATATATTTTTTTTTTTCTCTGGTTCCATCAGTCTATCAATTAAGGGGGGTGGTTAATTGCTCACAGGTGCCTATTTAACTGGGTGTAGGACTCAGTCTGAGCATGCTCAGTCTGAGGCTGTGGAACTCGGTGTAAGTGGAGCTGGTATAAGTGGGAGTTAAAAAACAGAGTTTAAAACAGGAGGTTATAACAGTGGTCATAGTACCTGTGTAGTGTGAGTATCTGAGTGTTGTCTGAGTTGTGTGTGTGGATCGTTAGTACTTGTGTATTGTGTACTGTATACTTGAGTATTGCGAGTGCACGTAGGTCTGCGACTGTTCTGCGATTGCACGTAGGTCTGTGAGTACCTGTGTATTGTCTTGTTGTGTACCTGTGTATTGTCTTGTTGTGTACCTGTGTATTGTCTTGAGTATTAGTGCCAGGAAGCTAGCTGTTAGGTAATTTGGACAGGGTAAAATCCCCAAATCCTCACTATATTTAATAGGTACGATGCCCGGCGGGTGTGGAGAGGCGACTCTTTGTACATCTTGCCGCATGTATGCATTCCTTGATCATCCGATCGAGGGCGAATACTGCTGTGCAAAATGTAAGCACATTGTTTCCCTGGAAGCCCAGGTTCTGAATCTGGGGAAGCAACTGTCAGCACTGAGAAGTCCCTCCATACTAAAGGTGAGCCAGGAACGTACACGGCAGGTGCCGGCAGGGGCCAGCACAGAGGCAGGTGGAGACAAAGAGGTGCAGGCACTAGCAAAGAGTAGATGGGTGACAGTCAGGAGGGGTAGAGGGGGAAGTGCCAGAGAGGTCGATCCAGGACTGGAGCATCCCAATAAGTACGCTCCATTGAGTGACATTGGTGAAACCAGTCAGGGACCAGCACTGCTGGAGATGAGGGACTCTCCTAGCTGCCAGGGGCAGAACTCCTCCAGTGAGAGTGGGGGGGCAGCAAAGGGAAAGGAAAGACATATTCTGGTGGTAGGGGACTCAATTCTTAGAAGGACAGAGAGGGCAATCTGTAACCAAGACCTGAAGCACCGAAGAGTATGTTGTCTACCGGGCGCTCGGGTTCGGCACATCACGGATCTTGTGGACAGATTACTGGGAGGGGCTGGGGAAGACCCGGCTGTCATGGTGCACGTTGGCACCAATGACAAAGTCAGAGGCAGATGGAGTGTCCTAAAGAACGATTTTAGGGACTTAGGTGCTAAATTGAGGAAAAGGACCTCCAAGGTAGTGTTCTCAGGAATACTACCGGTACATCGAGCCACACCAGAAAGGCAGAGGGAGATTAGGGAAGTAAACAAGTGGCTGAAGAGCTGGTGTAGTAAGGAGACGTTTGGGTTCCTGGAGGACTGGACCGACTTCTCAGTCGGTAAGCGGTACTATAGAAGGGACGGACTGCACCTAAATGAGGAGGGTGCAGATCTGCTGGGAATGAAGATGGCCAAAAAGTTAGAGGGGTTTTTAAACTAGGCGATGGGGGGGGGGTCCAGAGACAGTGATAGCCAGCGCGGAAGATATTCCAGAGGGTAGTATTGGGGGCATTAGTGGTAGGTTAACCAAAGCACAAAAACACAAGGTGAGTATAGTAGCAAGTCCTAGTTGCAATCTTGAAACACCCAATACGAGGACAATATGTGACCGGTCTATGTGGCATGTTCACCAATGCCAGGAGCATGGCGGACAAGATGGGTGAACTAGAGATACTGTTGTACAAGGAGGATTTGGATTTTGTGGGAATTTCAGAGACCTGGTTCAACAGCTCTCATGATTGGCTGGCAAACATTCAAGGGTATACCCTATACCGCAAGGATAGAGAGGGTAAAAAAGGGGGAGGGGTATGCCTATATATCAAGAATAATGTACAAGTGAATGTGAGAGATTACATCACTGAGGGAGCTAGTGAGGAGGTGGAATCCTTATGGGTAGAGCTCCAAAGGGATGAAGCTAAGGGGAAAATAATACTGGGAGTATGCTATAGGCCCCCTAACCTGAGGGAGGAAGTGGAGACGGATCTCCTATCACAAATTGGATTAGCAGCAAGGATGGGAAGTGTTATCATAATGGGGGATTTTAATTATCCAGACATAGACTGGGCAGAGGGAACCGCGCATTCATTTAAGGCTCGCCAGTTCCTTAATGTCTTGCAGGACAATTTTATGGGTCAGATGGTAGACGCACCAACTAGAAATAAAACATTACTGGATCTACTGATTACCAACAATACAGACCTGATCACAGATGTGGAAATACGGGGCAATTTAGGTAACAGCGATCACAGGTCAATTCGTTTCAGTATAAATCACACAAATAGGAAACATGAAGGGAACACAAAGACACTGAATTTCAAAAGAGTCAACTTCCCTAAACTACAAACCTTGCTAAAAGGCATAAATTGGGATAAAATATTAGGAACAAAGAATACGGAGGAGAGATGGGTTTGCTTTAAGAGCATATTAAATAAGGGCATTAGCCAATGTATCCCATTGGGTAATAAATTTAAAAGAGCGAACAAAAATCCTGGATGGCTTAACTCCAATGTAAAAATGCATATAAAAGCAAAGGAGAAGGCCTTCAAAAAATACAAGGTTGAGGGATCATCCTCAGCATTCAGACTTTATAAAGAATGCAATAAGAAATGTAAGGGTGCAATTAGGACGGCTGAGATAGAACATGAAAGACACATAGCGGAGGAGAGCAAAAAAAATCCCAAGAAATTCTTTAAGTATGTAAACAGTAAAAAAGGGAGGACAGACCATATTGGCCCCATAAAGAATGAGGAAGGACATCTGGTTACAAAGGATGGGGAGATGGCAAAGGTATTGAATTTATTCTTCTCCTCAGTATTCACGAGTGAATCGGGGTGCTTCAGTAACCAAAACTGCAATGTTTATCCTCATGACACAACACAGGAAGCAATAATAAACACTGGGTATCCTCACTAGAGCGCCCTTCCACCAAACAGACACCCCCACCGCGCCAATGCCTCTAAATAAACTCAAATAGTGGTGTGAACCAATATTAGGTGGTGAACACCCAAAACATCCAATTCCTTACTCTCACAAATAGTGTTGACCAGTGTTAAATGGTGTGTATAAAATGTAATGAAAATGTGAGAATCGATAAAAACAAGCGAAAATAGGAACAGCTGCCCCTTTAAATTATAAAGTATACAGGCAAAATATTTACTCCACCATGCCACTGCTAGCCCAATACTCCCCTAGAGGCACCTGGAATAAATATGGGGCGCTTCAAATATAAATAAATGTAACCAAAAAACTGTGTATAGCACAATAGTGGTGGAACCCTCCTACTGTGTTTTGTGCTGCACGTAACAAGTGTAACCAAAAAACTGTATATAGCACAATAGTGGTGGAACCCTCCTACTATGTTTTGTGCTGCACGTAACAAATAACACACATTAAATGAATAATTGTGACATTCACGTGAAACACTCTGTGAAATCACTGCATTCCATGCTGTGACATCTCAAAACATTAAATGACAGTCCATATGAATCAGATCCATCCAAGAGGAACTGCTTGTGATCACATCCAGTGTAAATCAGCTGCATACATTTAAGTGTCTTCATGTGTCTTCCACCTCACCCCTGTGCTCAGTGAATCACACCCTCCAGAAATGCACTCACCGAGAGTTACAATGCCAGCACTTTCATGCAAGGCAAAAAACGCAAGTTTTACCACACTCAGGTGTAAAAAATGGCAAGATACGTGTCCAGGAGGATAGTTGTTATATGGATCCACATGTAAGAAAATAAAATGCTCCAATAGTGTAAACCAGCAAAACTATTTATTAAAACCACTGCAACCTTCAACTGATGCACTCACATTGTACAAAAGATAAAACAGCAGAAATCATTTGTGGATCACATCAATCTTCAAGCAATCTTCAAACAGGTGTAACTCAAATAATAAACAACTGCCTTGCATGAAAGTGCTGGCATTGTAACTCGGTGAGTGCATTTCTGGAGGGTGTGATTCACTGAGCACAGGGGTGAGGTGGAAGACACATGAAGACACTTAAATGTATGCAGCTGATTTACACTGGATGTGATCACAAGCAGTTCCTCTTGGATGGATCTGATTCATATGGACTGTCATTTAATGTTTTGAGATGTCACAGCATGGAATGCAGTGATTTCACAGAGTGTTTCACGTGAATGTCACAATTATTCATTTAATGTGTGTTATTTGTTACGTGCAGCACAAAACACAGTAGGAGGGTTCCACCACTATTGTGCTATACACAGTTTTTTGGTTACACTTGTTACGTGCAGCACTAAACATAGTAGGAGGGTTCCACCACTATTGTGCTATATACAGTTTTTTGGCTACACTTGGTACGTGCAGCACAAAACACAGTAGGAGGGTTCCACCACTATTGTGCTATACACAGTTTTTTGGTTACACTTGTTACGTGCAGCACAAAACACAGTAGGAGGGTTCCACCACTATTGTGCTATATACAGTTTTTTGGTTACACTTGTTACGTGCAGCACAAAACACAGTAGGAGGGTTCCACCACTATTGTGCTATACACAGTTTTTTGGTTACATTTATTTATATTTGAAGCGCCCCATATTTATTCCAGGTGCCTCTAGGGGAGTATTGGGCTAGCAGTGGCATGGTGGAGTAAATATTTTGCCCACAACACAGGAAGCACCTACATGGTTAACAGAGGAAGGAATTAAAATTAGACTTGAGAAACTTAACATTAATAAATCACCGGGACCAGATGGCTTGCATCCGAGGGTACTTAGGGAACTCAGTCAGGTGATTGCCAGACCGTTGTTCCTAATTTTTACAGACAGTCTATTGACTGGAATGGTACCAGCTGATTGGAGAAAAGCCAATGTAGCACCAATATTTAAAAAGGGCCCAAAAAACATCCCTGGGAATTACAGACCAGTTAGCCTAACATCAATAGTATGTAAACTCTTGGAGGGGATGATAAGGGACTATATACAAGATTTTAGTAATAAGAATGATATCATTAGCAGTAATCAGCATGAATTCATGAAGAATCGTTCTTGCCAAACCAATCTATTAACCTTCTATGAGGAGGTGAGTTGCCATCTAGATAAAGGAAGGCCCGTAGACGTGGTGTATCTGGATTTTGCAAAAGCATTTGACACAGTTCCCCATAAACGTTTACTGTACAAAATAAGGTCCGTTGGCATGGACCATAGGGTGAGTACATGGATTGAAAACTGGCTACAAGGGCGTGTTCAGAGGGTGGTGATAAATGGGGAGTACTCAGAATGGTCAGGGGTAGGTAGTGGGGTTCCCCAGGGTTCTGTGCTGGGACCAATCCTATTTAATTTGTTTATAAACGACCTGGAGGATGGGATAAACAGTTCAATCTCTGTATTTACAGACGATACTAAGCTAAGCAGGGCAATAACTTCTCCGCAGGATGTGGAAATCTTGCAAAAAGACCTGAACAAATTAATGGGGTGGGCGACTACATGGCAAATGAGGTTCAATGTAGAAAAATGTAAAATAATGCATTTGGGTGGCAAAAATATGAATGCAATCTATACACTGGGGGGAGAACCTCTGGGGGAATCTAGGATGGAAAAGGACCTGGGGGTCCTAGTAGATGATAGGCTCAGCAATGGCATGCAATGCCAAGCTGCTGCTAATAAAGCAAACAGAATATTGGCATGCATTAAAAGGGGGATCAACTCCAGAGATAAAACGATAATTCTTCCGCTCTACAAGACTCTGGTCCGGCCGCACCTGGAGTATGCTGTCCAGTTCTGGGCACCAGTCCTCAGGAGGGATGTACTGGAAATGGAGCGAGTACAAAGAAGGGCAACAAAGCTAATAAAGGGTCTGGAGGATCTTAGTTATGAGGAAAGGTTGCGAGCACTGAACTTATTCTCTCTGGAGAAGAGACGCTTGAGAGGGGATATGATCTCAATTTACAAATACTGTACTGGTGACCCCACAATAGGGATAAAACTTTTTCGCAGAAGAGAGTTTAATAAGACTCGTGGCCACTCATTACAATTAGAAGAAAAGAGGTTTAACCTTAAACTACGTAGAGGGTTCTTTACTGTAAGAGCGGCAAGGATGTGGAATTCCCTTCCACAGGCGGTGGTCTCAGCGGGGAGCATTGATAGCTTCAAGAAACTATTAGATAATCACCTGAATGACCGCAACATACAGGGATATGTAATGAAATACTGACACATAATCACACACATAGGTTGGACTTGATGGACTTGTGTCTTTTTTCAACCTCACCTACTATGTAACTATGTAACTATATTGCGTTGGTACTTCTTCATTTTACGTTATTGGACCTCTAAATCCTTTGCTATCAGATCTTTGTTTGAGTAGCAAATTTCTTAAAGTCTGAGGACTCATTATTTGGTTCCAATTTTAGCTTGATTTCTTCAATCTTCTTCTAACTTGTGTGGTGCGACTAGATCGGCAATTAGAATTTGCCCCACCTAGTATTTATAATATTAATTGATATATTAGCATCTAGTTGTATACTACCTGTGTATTATTGATAGATTATTAGTGAGCCAGACGTGTTGGTTATAATCTTAACACATACTAAGTTCGGTCTGCATATCCATACATTGAAGGCACACAACTACAAGAAAATGGCCGACCGCAATAGTACTAGGCAGCCAGCATAATGGCTGCTATGTTTACTTATAGCAGACTTAAAAAAATGGCCGCTAGACAACTTTCGGTTATACAATATTTAAGTCATGGCCTAACAGCCAATCCGGTTCCCCAGATGAAGTCACGAGATGCGATGTAACGCGTAGGGATTGGCCGAGATAGACGCACACCGGAAGTGACGTAAGAAGTGGAACAACGCCAAATTTGTTCCCTGCTTGTTTTTAATGTTGAAATGTAAGAGTTCACTTTGCCCATCTTTTAAATAAATACAGTCAGGTCCTTAAATATTGGGACATTGACACAATTCTAATCTTTTTGGCTCTATACACCACCACAATGGATTTGAAATGAAACAAACAAGATTTGCTTTAACTGCAAACTTTCAGCTTTAATTTGTGGGTATTTACATCCAAATCAGGTGAACGATGTAGGAATTACAATAGTTTGTATATCTGCCTCCCACTTTTTAAGGGACCAAAAGTTATGGGACAGATTAACAATCATCCATCAAACTTTCACTTTTTAATACTTGGTTGCAAATCCTTTGCAGTCAATTACAGCCTGAAGTCTGGAATGCATAGACATCACCAGACGCTGGGTTTCATCCCTAGTGATGCTCTGCCAGGCCTCTACTGCAACTGTCTTCAGTTCCTGCTTGTTCTTTGGGCATTTTCCCTTCAGTTTTGTCTTCAGCAAGTGAAATGAATGCTCAATCGGATTCAGGTCAGGTGATTGACTTGGCCATTGCATAACATTCCACTTCTTTCCCTTAAAAAACTCTTTGGTTGCTTTCGCAGTATGCTTCGGGTCATTGTCCATCTGCACTGTGAAGCGGCGTCCAATGAGTTCTGAAGCATTTTGCTGAATATGAGCAGATAATATTGCCTGAAACACTTCAGAATTCATCCTGCTGCTTTTGTCAGCAGTCACATCATCAATAAATACAAGAGAACCAGTTCCATTGGCAGTCATACATGCCCACGCCATGACACTACCACCACCATGCTTCACTGATGAGGTGGTATGCTTTGGATCATGAGCAGTTCCTTTCCTTCTCCATACTCTTCTCTTCCCATCACTCTGGTACAAGTTGATCTTGGTCTCATCTGTCCATAGGATGTTATTCCAGAACTGTGAAGGCTTTTTTAGATGTTGTTTGGCAAACTCTAATCTGGCCTTCCTGTTTTTGAGGCTCACCAATGGTTTACATCTTGTGGTAAACCCTCTGTATTCACTCTGCTGAAGTCTTCTCTTGATTGTTGACTTTGACACACATATACCTACCTCCAGGAGAGTGTTCTTGATCTGGCCAACTGTTGTGAAGGGTGTTTTCTTCACCAGGGAAAGAATTCTTCGGTCATCCACCACAGTTGTTTTCTGTGGTCTTCCGGGTCTTTTGGTGTTGCTGAGCTCACCGGTGAGTTCTTTCATTTTAAGGATGTTCCAAACAGTTGATTTGCCCACACCTAATGTTTTTGCTATCTCTCTGATGGGTTTGTTTTGTTTTTTCAGCCTAATGATGGCTTGCTTCACTGATAGTGACAGCTTTTTGGATCTCAAATTGAAAGTTGACAGCAACAGATTCCAAATGCAAATAGCACACTTGAAATGAACTCTGGACCTTTTATCTGCTCCTTGTAAATGGGATAATGAGGGAAAAACACACACCTGGTCATGGAACAGCTGAGCAGCCAATTGTCCCATTACTTTTGGTCCCTTAAAAAGTGGGAGACACATATACAAACTGTTGTAATTCCTACACCGTTCACCTGATTTGGATGTATATACCCTCAAATTAAAGCTGAAAGTCTGCAGTTAAAGCACATCTTGTTCATTTCATTTCAAATCAATTGTGGTGGTGTATAGAGCCAAAAAGATTAGAATTGTGTCGATGTCCCAATATTTATGGACCTGACTGTATACTGTTTGGTCCTGACATACTGCGCTATTGGAGGCTTCTTTGTTTTATTCCCCATATCTCACTGAGGTATTCCCTTGCTTTACACTGGGATAACCGAGTGGATTCGTTTGCTTATTGGAGAAGTACGGGAGGATCGACCCACTTATGGGGAACAGTGGAGATCTCAGGTACTAAAAGCTACTAACCCACAATATTAAGGTGAGAGTTCTGGGAGAATTTAATACTGAGAAGCCATACATATGGACACCTTTTCTTACTAACAATACCTCTAATAATTCTTCGGGCTGTGAAGAAGGCAGAAGTTTTCCTTATTCATTCACCTAGAGAACTATTTGTTTTGATTTATCACGATTTAATTCACTTTTTTGAGGATCATTATGTTTATCATATTGTTGTTATTCCAGGATATATGATCACTACACGTCATTGGAGGATTTATCGGACACTTTTACTTTTGATATATATTATTTATTTATGTATGTCTGTTTTCATGGCAAATTTTGCACATTGATTCTTCATATTGTTATATTTTATCTATTTAGGTATTAATTCAATACTATTAAGTTTGTACATTGTATCACAGTGTTATTCAGTGACATTTTTTGCGCGAGACCACTCTATTCATTTTTACCACATTTTAGTGTTTTGTGATACACTTTGAGGTTTTGCTGCAATTATTGATTTATCACTTGAAGTTCTGTATTGGGTTTGCTTTTTATTATTACTCTCAGTAGCGTGAGAGACACATTCATAATCATTGCAGGAATGTGATAAAGGGCCCCGTGACGGGAGTAAAGAGTCCTGGGATCACGGGAAGGGCTCTGGGCTCAGAGGGAAGGACCCAGGATGGGGGGCCCTTCATGGTTTCTTGCACCGGGGCCCTGAAGGTTCTAGTTACGCCTCTGCATTGATTAATGTAACTTTATGCAATAAACATATTCTTAGCTGGAAAATTCTATCTTTAGACTGTCATAAAACATGCGCAGTCTGTTGTACTCTAACAATCAGCTCAACTCATTCAGCATATATCACACAAGCACTCGCACGTAAATTAAAATGAGGAATTATCTCACCATATATAGACTCAGGCTGGAATTTCATGGTCTTGGTTTGTCCATCAGAGGTGATTTTGCAGGCAAAAGTGACTTGAGGGTGTCTGGACACGGATGATACAAATGTCAGTGATGATGTTATATTGAACAGTCCTTCTTTATCAGACTTTTCTGACTCCTTAGATATTGTGTAACCAGAGTCTGTCTGGGGATCCCCTCCATTGTTGGATATTTCCTCTACTTTTCCATCTGTCTTTTTCACCATCCACATCACCCAAGTGTCCTCAGAGCAATAAGACAGTGAAATATACAGAGCAACCTTCTCCCCATGAATCCACCGACGAGGTCCCAGAATCTTCCCAACAACGAATCTCAGCTGATCTGCTAAAAGAAGACATAAATACCAAAACTCAATGCTACTCATCTGCAGGAACTTGACACATCACATAGACTATAAACATCTACAATAAGGTTATACATATTTGTTTCGTTCCAAATTCGTTCTTTAAGGAATTTCGACAAATTCGTTCATTCGGAAATATCCAAATTAACGAAAACCCTTTTAACAAATTTTTCCGAATATTCAAAAATTTGTAAATTCGTACATTCATAAATGCGTACATTTGCACATTCGTAAATTTGTACATTCTCAAATTCGTAAATTCGTATGTTCGTAAATAATAAATTAGTACACTAGTAAATTTGTGAATTCGTAAATTTGTACATTCGAAAATCTGAAATAATAATTAATAATAACTTAACTATTACTAACTATTAAATTATAGGTATTGTAATTTCCATTCAAATTTGGCTGTTAGTGAACATAACACATACAAATTTATCCGAAGTTATGAATTATCCGAAATAACGAATGTCGTATCCAAACAAATGGAACGTAATGAATTAATAATAATAAATAACAACAATAATAATAATAAAAAAATGTATTATTATTATTTTTTATTTATTTGTTCCGTTCCATTTGTTTAGATGCAGAATTCGTTATTTCGGATAATTTGTGACTTCGGATAAATTCGTATTTGTTACGTTCACTGACAGCCAAATTTGAAAGGAAATTACAATACCTATAATTTAATAGTTAGTTACCATTTCAGATTTTCAAAATTCCGGGTTTTTGGATTTTCAGATTTAGAATTTACAAATTTCCGAATTTTCTCATTTGCAAATGTACGAATTTACGAATATATGAATTTTCTAATTTACGAATTTACGAATGTACGAATGCTCGAATGTATGAATTTACAAATGTACGAATTTACGCATTTACGAATTGCGATCATAACGAATGACTCGAAAACTAAAAAAAAAATAAATGAATAAAACAAAAAAGAAAACGAACACATTTTTTGGCAGTGCACATGTTTACTTTGTATCTCACAATACGAATGATCTCCATGTAAGTGAGAGGATCGGAGACACGTACTGTGTGAGGAGAGGTACTAGAGCCAGCCAGGTGCTTCAGCCTAACACAGCTACAAATGTAAGGCATGTGGAAGATGGTGGAGCTTTTAAGAAGGGGGAGGGAAGATGGGGCACATGCAGAGGTCAGAGCTGAATAGGGGTGAAAGTGAGATGTGGATGCAGAGGTAGGCAGCTGTAGAAGAAGGCTGAACTCTGCACTTGGTATTGCAGTCCTGGTATTTAATGCCCCTTTAAGATCCTCCCACTGTTAGTGAGATTTGACCACACCCACTATTTAACCACTTCCCGCCCAATGACGTCCAATCATATGATGTCCTTGACTTTGTGCGGTTATATCTGAATGATTCCTGCAGCTACAAGCATCATTCAGATATCGGCTTTTTCAGCTGGCGATTCCCTACACCATGCTGTTCCACCGCTTAATCATTCTTACGGGCGGCGAGAGTGGACATCCCCCCTCCCGCCATCCCTCCAGTGCTTCTAACGACTCACCTCTTCCATCGGTGAGTTGGAGAACGGATCAGCCGGCCCCGGATCTTTTCCATAGAGATTTCTGGCGGACCAGATGGTCGCCAGAGTCTCTATGATCGTTTGGAGGCCGGGCGCGATGTTATGACGTCACACCCGGCCTCTGCATTCAAACAAATTGCACTGTCTCGGCTGGGAAGCCAAGATCTTTTATTTTTTTTTTTATTTCAGGCTCCCCAGCCTAGAGGTGAAATGTGGGGTCTTATTGACCCCATATCTCACTGTAAAGAGGACCGATCATGCCATATTCCTATTACAAGGGATGTTTACATTCCTTGTAATAGGAATAAAAGTGATCAAATTATTATTTTTTTTTTAAAGTGTCAAACTAAAAAAAGAAAAGTAAAATTAACAATAAAAAAAAAATGTAAAGCGCCCCTGTCCCCGTGTGCTCGCACGCAGAAGCGAACGCATAACCAAGTCCCGCCCACATATAAAAACGGTGTTCAAACCACACATGTGAGGTATCGCTGTGAACATTAGAGCGAGAGCAATAATTCTAGCCCTAGACCTCCTCTGTACCTCAAAACATGTAACCAGTAAAAATGTTTAAAGCGTCGCCTATGGGGATTTTTAAGTAAGGAAGTTTGGCACCATTGCACGAGCGTGTGCAATTTTGAAGTGTGACATGTTAGGTATCTATTTACTCGGCGTAACATCATCTTTCATATTATGCAAAAAAATTGGGCTAACGTTAATATTTTGGGTTTTTTTAAAGCATTTTTTTCCCAAAAAAAGTGTTCGAAAAACTTCTGCGCAAATACCGTGCGAAATAAAAAGTTGCAATGATGGCCATTGTATTCTCTAGGGTCTTTGCTAAAAAAAATATATAATGTTTGGGGGTTCTATGTAATTTTCTAGCAAAAAAATTATGAAATTTACATGTAGGAGAGAAATGTCAGAATTGGCCTGGATGGGAAGTGGTTTTAAAGTGGTTTGGAGGGTGTGTGTATCGGCAGGTTGGGGGGTTGTGGTTGAGTTCCTGCACCTTTTTCTGAGAAAAAAGCCCTGAGTGTACCGATCAGAGTTCCTTGGTCCAGGTGTTACCAGTGCTGTTCCCCTGACAGATTTAGCAGTGGACTTTTCACTTGCCCTCAAACTGTGGTGGAAAAGATTTATCATTTCATTTTAAAAACTGTATATGTACATAATCTGCCTGAAATTTATTGTATGCTATTATTAAAAATCACATTTGTCATAAGAAGATATATGTGGAGCTGTGGAGAGGAGGCACGCTGCAAGACACAGTAGAGGGGAGGCACACTCACACTGTGAGAAGAGGACTGCTGTGGGAGGAGACAGACACAGAGGCAGGCAGGAGGAACTGTGGGCACACTGACAGGAGGAGCCATAGGAAAGGTGTGAGAGAAGGTGTGGGAGTCAGGATACACTAACAGGGGAGCTGCAGGCATGTTGTGAGTGAAGACGTAGGACACACTGGTAGGACTGACTGCAGGGAAGCTGGGGTACTGTGAGGGCTCTGTAAGTACTGAATCAGGGGGAGTGACTTAGGCACTGTGAGTTGCTTGGAGAACTGGGAGTAATTTGGAATAACTTGGAGTATTGTGAGTAGTTTGGAGAATTGTGAGTAACTTGGAGTACTGTGAGTTAGTGGGAGCACTGTGGGTATTTTGGAGTAACTTGGAGTATTGTGAGAATAGGGAGAAACGTAGGGCATTGGGAGGTTTTTTTTTCTTAATGAGGGGGTCTATTGTTTCTGCCTGCAGGGGATCTGTTTTACTGCTTTTCTTGTTATCATTGACAAATTCCATACAAAATACTTAGCACCACAAATGTTACTTAGTTCTGTATTCTTTAAAACGGGTGGTGCTGGGAGGTGGGTAGGGGGCTGTAACCAAGGGACAGTACTCGGGGGTGGGTAGAGGGTGGAGACAAGGGGTAACTCTGAAAGGGGAGTTCTTGCACCTAGTCTCTGAGAAAAAAAGCCCTGATTACAAGTAACTTATATATAAAAAATCCTGTGCTTATCCCTGCACCTCTCAATAAAAGTGATTTAATCAATAGCACAGTGAAAATAAAAAAATCTAAACAACCACTCGAGAAGCTGCAACCAAATTATTCCAAACACAAGACTCATATAATCAATAAATTAAGAAAGTTAGTGTGCTACTGCTTGCTTGTCCCCCCCTTCCTGCCTTGCTGGGCTGCATGCTTGGATAAGGGTCTGGTATGGATAAGGGTCTGGTAAGGGTCTGCATGCTTGGATAAGGGTCTGGTCTGCTATTTAAAAAAAAATTGGAGTGGGGGTTCCCCTCAAAATCCATACCAGACCCAATGGCACCCCATGCCGTTTCTTTTTCTTAATTTATCATTGCCGGCAATTCTTTTTTTTTACATTCAGCTGTCAGAAGGAAACCCTGCTGACAACTGATAACTCATTGGTTGCTAGGGAGTTGGCGGCTGCCTGCTCCTTAACAACCATGACAGTTAGTGATTGTTAAGGACGCTGGCGGCTGCCCGCTCCTTAACAACCATGACAGTTACTGGTTGTTAAGGATGCTTAACAACATAGTATTTACAGATTTTACCAAGTCTGTAGACTTTACCTTACACATGAGCCGTGTGTAGGGAAATGTGTCAAACGCTTTTGAAAAATCCAAGTATACCATGTCCACAGCCACCCCTCTGTCCAAGGTTTTTCTTACCTCCTCATAGAAAGAAATCACATTTGTCTGACAACTTCTGTCTTTCATGAATCCATGCTGTCTTTTTAAAATATTTTTTTCTAGCAAGAACTCATCTATGTGGTCTTTTATTAAATGCTCCAGTATCTTCCCGACTATAGAAGTTAAACTAACAGGCCTATAGTTACTTGGTAAAGACTTTAATCCCTTTTTAAATATCAGCACCACATTGGCCCTGCGCCAATCCAGTGCTACCATTTCAGTCATTAATGGGTCCCTAAAAATTAGAAATAGAGTCTTTGAAATGACGGAGCTCAATTCTTTTAGGATCCGTGGGTGGATTCCATCTGGTCCAGGTGTTTATCCACCTTTATTCTGTCTAAATATTTCTGGACCATATCACCTTTGAGCCATTGTGGATCATTTAAGGCTGTGTCACTACCACCCCCATTATGGACATGAGCTCCCCCATGCTCTTTTGTATACACAGAGCTGAAGAATGTATTTAATAAATTTGCCTTCTCTTTGTCCCCAGTCACCCACTCTAGATTATTTTGTAAAGGGCCTACATGTTAAGACCTGACCCTTTTACTATTAATATATTTGAAGATTTTTGGGGGGTTTGTCCTACTATCTTTTACAATCTGTTGTTCATTTTGAATTTTTGCAGACTTTTTTTTCTTTTTACATAATCTGTTATATCCTTTGTAACATTTAATGTTCAGAGTGTTCCTTCATTTTTATATTTTTTAAAAGCTATTTTCTTATTATTTATAGGTTTTCTAACTTTGGCCGTGAGACACATAAGTTTTATTTTTAGCCTTTTAAACGTATTGCCCATGGGAATATACTTTGCAGTGAGCTTGCAAACAGTCCTTTTGAACAATTCCCATTTCTGTTCTGTGTCCATTGATGCCAATATGTCCTTCCAGTCTAAGACCTGAAGAGCAGCCCCCATCCTTGGAAAATTTTCTCTCTTATGCCCTGTACACACGGTCGGACATTGATCGGACATTCCAACAACCAAATCCATGGATTTTTTCCGATGGATGTTGGTCCAAACTTGTCTTGCAAGTTTATAGTCCCGACACGTACGTCGGGACTATAAACGTGGCAGTAGCCAATGGTTTTCGTCTCTTAATTTATTCTGAGCATGCGTGGCACTTTGTGCATCAGATTTGTATACACATGATCGGAATTTCCGACAACGGATTTTGTTGTCTGAAAATTTTATAGCCTGCTCTTAAACTTTGTGTGTCTGAAATTCCGATGGAAAATGTGTGATGGAGCCCACACATGGTAGGAATTTCCAACAACAAGGTCCTATCACACATTTTCAGTCGGAAAATCCGACCGTGTGTACAGGGCATTAAAGTTAAGTGTTTTTATCTTTCCCGTATGTGTTTTTTGCTTACAGCTAACATCAAATGAAATCATGTTATGGTCATTGCTACCCAGATGCTCTTTTATATGAATATTGGTAATAAGCTATGCGTGGTTTGAGATTAACAGGTCCAGCAGAGCATCATTCCTAGTAGGGGCCTGTATGAACTGTGTCATAAAATTGTCTTCTAATAGGTTGATATATTTTTGCTCTTTAACTGTTCCTGCAGCACCATTACTCCAGTCAATTTCTGGATAGTTGAAGTGGCTGGTGAATGAGTAATGGCAGTGACAACACTGACCTGGAGGTGGAAGTATAACAGCTGAGTCAGTCATGGAGAAATCTTGTGCTCTGTGTAGAGGGGTATCTTGCTTTTCAGATGGAGGTATGACTATATCTGTCCAACAAATCACATAAACACTTTATAAATAAAATTAGTTTGACATTACATACCATAGACAGACAACATAACAAGAAAAAAGTACTGGTAAAAAGGAAGGAATAATGCTAGAGAGATGAAAATTCAGAACTGTCATACACAATGGGCCATGAAACAAATGTATTGTAGGTTGAAAAAAGCACCCTCTATAGGAAGCAGCCAAAAGCACACCTTAATTTCTGGAACACTTCAAGCTGAACTCCGAGATAAGCAAATATTGTCTAGGTACAATGTGGATTGTCATACCCAAATCCACAACTCTGCTCTGAACCTCTACCTCTTAACGATCATGGGCCATATGGGCATCAGCTCCTGCAGTTCATCTCTACTCCAACACAAGAATAAAAGGAAATGACAGTCACACTCCATAGTTAGAGCAACTTGATGACTTTTTTTTTCAATAAAGCAGCTGCATACAGGGCTGTTGCAAGAGTTTTTTGATACCCTAGGTGAAACCTCATTTTTATGCCCCCCTGGCTCCTCCCCTGGCCTCACCAGCGCCCATAAATGTAGCCTCACCAGTGCCCATAAATGCAGCCTCACCAGTGCCCATGAATGCACCAGTGCCCATAAATATAGCCTCACCAGCGCCCATAGATGCAGCCTCACCAGTGCCCATAAATGCAGCCTCACCAGCCCCCTTAAATGCAGCCTTGCCGGGGAGTCCCCTGGGTACACACACATCAGTGTGGTTGGCAGATCAGTCTTTATACATTATATCTGTATATACATATACATGCGATAATGCATGCAATATCAGTGACAGTGTTTTACCCACCAGGTGACGGTCTGGGGCTCTGCATCCGACGACGTGACCAGGCCAGTGCGGAACAAATCATTTTAAACTCTGACTGCCTAGGTGCCTCCTCCAGGCAGGCTCCTCCTGTCACCAAGCCTGTAGAACCGACAGTGACTCCTCTGATGCTGCCATTGTTCAGGACAGACCAGGAGGGAAAGCGGCTTCACGACGGGAGAGGGCAGGATTAGGAATCGGGCGGCATTTGGGCACTGGGAAGAGAGGCAAAGCTGGCTATAGGACAACAATGTTCACTCAGACTGGTGGTGACATGACCATGCACGGTGAGAGATAGACAGATCACTGATGATCAGAGGTGTGCAGCGGCTCAGGTGATGTTTCCTCCATTCAGTCGGGACACAGTCCTCAGCCGCCGCTGCACCTCTGACACAGTGACACTATGTATAGAGGGACTCGGGAGTGGGCGGCTGCCTGTTGAGATTTACAGTAGTTGCTGGCTGCAGAGAGAGGGAGTGGGATCACCAGCGGCCGGGCGCCCTAGGCGGCTGCCTAGTGGTAGAACCAGCCCTGGCTGCATACATGTGGTTACAAAAAATACACACTGCCTAAGTGCCTTTCTCCCTGAGGGGTTGCTCCCCAGGATAGAGTAGGCTTACTCTATTGCCCTGTACACACGATCGGACTTAGATCGGACATTCCGACAACAAAATCCATCAGATTTTTTCCGACGGATGTTGGCTCAAACTTATCTTGCATACACACGGTCGCACAAAGTTGTCGGAAAATCCGATCGCTCTAAATTCGGTGACGTAAAACACGTACGCCGGGACTATAAACGGGGCAGTAGCCAATAGCTTTCGTCTCTTCATTAATTCTGAGCATGTGTGGCACTTTATGCATCGGATTTGTGTACACACGATCGGAATTTAAACGATCGGATTTTGTTGTCGGAAAATTTTATATCCTGCTCTCAAACTTTGTGTGTCGGAAATTCCGACGGAAAAAGTCAGATGGAGCCCACACACGATCGGAATTTCCGACAATGCAATCCGATTGCACTTTTTCTGTCGGAAAATCCGACCATGTGTACAGGGCATAATGGCTGATCCATTGTAGAATTTTATTAAAAACTTTTGGTTTGGTTAGTGGGGTCACACCAATGTTCGTTTTCAACAGCAGTGATGTGAAAATTTGATGAAGTGGGGTGGAAATTTTTTCTCTAATGAATTAATTTCGAACAGTGAATGTTGTTTTTGTTCGGGAAACATTATTAATTCCAATCAAATGTTAAAAGCCAACAAAATATTGCAGTACTTTCAAACAAAATTTATCAAGTCATCCAATGTATTTTTTGTAGGAATTTTTGGAGGAATGTTGATATGAACGTTCATTCAAAAATCTATTAGTGTATGCCCAGCTTTAGTACATAAACTGTATGTTATGCAGCAGTTAACTAAAATGTTTTACGTTTTTTCTTTTTCTTTTAGAGAATAGCCAATAGCTTCATAGTAGCCCAGTTTGGCTTTAAAAGGAGCCAATTCAGCATCCCTGCTTCCCTGAGAACCCCACTAGATGCTACCGTATTTTTCGCTCCATAAAGACGCACCTGACCATAAGACGCACCTAGGTTTTAGAGGAGGAAAACAAGAAAAAATGGTGTACTAAAATATTTACCAGTGCCCATGAAATGCAGCCTGACCTGTGTCAAAGAAATGCAGCCTGACTATTGCCATTAATGCAGCTGACCTGTGCCATTGCTCGGGCAGCTCTGTCTTCTCAGCAGGTGTCAGGCCCAGGAGTCCGGCACTCGCGAGGGCCTGGGATGTCTGTCTTCCTGGACTAGCATGGAGGCGGCGGTGGAGGGGGGGGGGGGCGGTGACGATGACGGGGGGCGGTGCCAGCGGCAGAAGGGGCAGTGCCGGCAGAGGAGGGGGGCGGTGCCTGTTATATATACATGAAAGGCAGAGACATTTTCCCCCATATTTTTTGGTGAAAAAAGTGCATCTTATGGTCAAAAAATGCGGTAAATGGTAGTCTAGGAATCCAGCCTGGCCCTGTACCTGCCCCCCCAGCCTATGAACAGGCAATGAAAGGGCAGTAGGGCACTATCCACTTCATGCTTTTTCCTTGTCTCGGGAAACGCAAAGTTAGACAGACAGCCATGTGCAATGCAGTACACCCTGACTGGTTTTGAGTACTACCCCTCCCTCTCACAGTCTGAGTGCTACATGGAATTATAAATAAAATGATAATGAGGCACTCTGGGTAAGTATGCTTCCCCTCATTTACTAAGCTCTGGAGCAACTGCACTTGCAAAGTGCATAGACTGTTGGCTTTAGTAAATCCACCCCATAGTTTCAACCAATTTCTAGAAAGTGTTTTTTTTTATTGCAGTGAACAACTTAACATGTGCTACCATTTTATGTAGTGCTGCCACATCTTAATAGTTTCTTTTTTGGCTATTCCAAAGTCTGTCCACTTTTTTAATAGTAGTTCCTGTTTAGCAGGACAAAGTAAGAGAATTAGTTGTTCAGTTACAAAAGTCAGTTGCTGAGAACCACTTAAAGAGCTGTTCCGGCCGCAATTTTTTTTTTTTTAAGTCAGCAGCTACAAACTCTGTAGCTGCTGACTTTTAATAAGGACGCTTACCTGTCCAGGGAGCTCGCGATATCGGCCCCCCGAGGCCGATCCGTCCATCGGATCGGCTGCCGCCATCTCCATCTTAACGAAGAGAAACAGGCAGCGTAGCCTTGCGGCTTCATTGCCCGTTTCCTACTGCGCATGCGCGAGTCGCACGGTGCTTTGTGAATGGCCCCGTTGTTTTCTGGGACACACACATGTCCCAGAGGGCAACAGGGCCGTTCGCCAAAGAGGAGGAAGCGCCGCGGAATAGGAAGAGGCAGGTTAGGAAGAACTAGCAACAGGGGTTTCAGGTAAGTTAAAAAAAAAATTATTTCCAAATGTTTTTACATTTTTTAAAGAATATTAATGCAATTTTTTATTTTAGGGTGGCCCTCCGCTTTAAAGTGGAACTATAGGCAACATTAAAAAAACAACTTATGAGCAGGCAGCTTATTTATCGAAGAAGAGACATGCACTGTCTCTCCTGCAATAAAATAAACCTACCTGCCTGTTCGCAGTCTTCTTACATAGTTACATAGTAGGTGAGGTTGAAAAAAGACACAAGTCCATCAAGTCCATCCTATGTGTGATTATATGTCAGTATTACATTGTATATACCTGTATGTTGCGGTCATTCAGGTGCTTATCTAATAGTTTTTTTAAACTATCGATGCTCCCCTGCTGAGTCCACCGCCTCTGGAAGGGAATTTCACATCCTAGCCGCTCTTACAGTAAAGAACCCTCTCCGTAGTTTAAGGTTAAACCTCTTTTCTTCTAATTTTAACGAGTGTCCACATGTCTTGTTAAACTCCCTTATGGAGTCACCAGTACTGTATGTGTATATTGAAATCATATCCCCTCTCAAGCGTCTCTTCTCCAGAGAGAATAAGTTCAGTGCTCGCAACCTTTCCTCATAACTAAGATCCTCCAGACCCTTTATTAGCTTAGTTGCCCTTCTTTGTACTCACTCCATATCCAGTACATCATTCCTGAGGACTGGTGCCCAGAACTGGACAGCATACACCAGGTGCGGTCGGACCAGAGTCTTGTAGAGCGGGAGAATTATCGCTTTATCCCTGGAGTTAATCCCCTTTTTAATGCCAATATTCTGTTTGCTTTGTTAGCAGCAGCTTGGCATTGTAAAAAGAGCTTTGCATGTGTAGATCAGGTAATATTACCATCACTGGGCATGCAAGAAGGTTATCTAATCCAACACCGTCCAATCAAGACAGCTGAAGATTGGCACACAGAAGGAGATGGGAAGAAGGTGCCAACACCGGAAAAGGATCCCTCATGGACTTTTATTCATTGGAGGGGGAAGAACGGTGCCTTTAGTTCCATATTAATCGAAACCAAATAGGGAGTTGGGACTTTAAATGAAGCAAATGGATAGTGGAGGTATATATGCAATATAAAGATTTTTATTATAAAACAACATTAAAACACATGATTCATCATAGATATGTACAAGGAGCGTGCACAGGGCCTGAACATAATGTATGAAATAGTACATGCATAGCAACAAATGATCGAAGTAGTAAACATATTAATATAAATGGCAGTAATCCCGGTGCTGGTGCATGCATTCACATGGTATGTGTACATTCATCAAAAAGTATATAAACAAATCATAGAGTGGGATGGTTGTAAATAAGTCAGTATCAGTCCGTGTAGAGTGTGGCTGTAGCATCAAATAGCTCGACGCGTTTCGTGGGTTGTCCCACTCGTAAAACATATAGTGAACCATACTCTAGAAAAAGCTGTTATATTACATTATAGATGTGTAAAGATGGTTAGCCAACCGCACTCACCCAATCAGACAGTAAAAGCAGTGCGGGACAGCCGGCACAGGGTTAGCTGAGGACATAACTCAACCACGGGAGCTGAGGCGGCATAGTATAAAGGTGCAGCGTCAGATGGTATGGGGCGTAAAGGGTATAGCAGGGTGTCCATATAATAAGAAGTAATAATTAGTTCCATATTAAGGGCAGTGTCAAAGGGCTTTTGGCTTGCATTTGTTGGCAAATGCAGCTTGCTTTCAGGTGCATTCCACTTGCATTTGACAAGCATTCGACAAGCTTGTGAGATCATCCAGAGTGTTTTCCAATGAAGAAAAAAGCATCCAAGGTGACCCACATAACTCCTTTGCATACACAGGAGCTCAGTCATCCCAAAAAGCATCTGCGTGAGAAATCAAGAAGATCTTAATTGTTCATGGTGATCCTGCTGGCTAGTAATTTTCCTAGACCAGCAATGATCTTCCCTGCATAGGTTCACTCCATTCAAGTTTCATATTTAACTGAAGCTCCAATGAAAGGGAGGTGTTTTCTGGCCCCCGAAACGCTTTGGAAGTTGGTTAGTGCAAACCAATAAATTAATTTGGACTATAGGTCAGGTGCTCCTTGTATTTTTGCATGCTAATTTCTGGCATCCAGAGTTTATTGGCAGGTTCATCTAACAGTTCTAACAGTTCATCTAACAGTTCTGGCTGCATTCACACCTGAGCGTTTTCAGCTCGTAAAACGCCCAACAACCAAATTTCATTCATTTAAATGGCCCCTGTTCACATCTGAGTGTTTTGTAGCCTGAAGCAAAATGCCTGAAGCTCAGAAAATGACATAGCTTCTTTTTGAGCAGATTACAGGCGTTTTTCTGCTTTTTACATCGGTGACCTTTTGACCTGTGCAAAATCACGGCAAAAAACATGGCAAAAAACATGGTAAAAAATGCACGTCTTTCTGCCTGAAAACCAAATGCTCAGGTGTGAATGCAGCCTCTACCTCAACCTGCTTCCAGCTGCTTTTCATTCCCTTTGAGGCCTGGTTCACACTGGTGCGACATACACTCCGACTTTGGGAGCTCATGTCGCACGACATCTACAAATCAGTGGTTCCCTATGAGAGCTCTCTTAATTGGTCTGACACAAGTCGGTCTGACTTTGAAAAAGGTTCCTGCACTACTTTGGTCCAACTTTGGTCCGTTTTCAGCCCATTCAATATCATTGAAGTCGGATCAGAGTCGGATCCTTGTCCTAACCATCCCACTTGTGACATCCTACATGGTGATTACAGCAGCAGGAAAAGGAATTTATGTCACACTGGGATTGTTTTGATTGGTCAAAGGACAAGTCAGACTTATCTCAAAGTCGGAGCAAAATCGTATCCTGTTCATTCAAGTCGGATGGATGTAGGACCGATGTCGCAAGGCAAAGTTGGATTGACAGTGTGGGAGGAAACCGGAGTACCCGGAGGAAACCCACGCAGGCACAGGGAGAACATGCAAACTCCAGGCAGGTAGTGTCGTGGTTGGGATTCGAACCAGCGACCCTTCTTACTGCTAGGTGAAAGTGCTACCCACTACACCACTGTGCTGCCCGCTGGCAGCATTTGATGGCACACTGGCAGCATTTGATGGCACACTGGCAGCGTTTAATGGGCACAGTGACAGCGTTTAATGGGCACAGTGGCTGCAATTGATGGCACAGTGGCAGCGTTTGAGGGCACAGTGGCAGCGTTTAATGGCACAGTGGCAGTGTTTGATGGCACAGTGGCAGCGTTTGATGGGCACAGTGGCAGTGTTTGATGGGCACAGTGGCAGCGTTTAATGGCACAGTGGCTGCAATTGATGATTTTTTTTCAAAATTTTTTGTGCCCCCCCAAAAAATTTTGAGCACCAGCCGCCACTGGACAGGCCAGTGCTCCTGTGTTGGTGTATACACAGCTGCTGGCTTGTTAGATCAGGAGTGCTGTCAGATCAGTACTGTGCTGGGGTTTTCTTACCCACCCCCTAACCTCTTCTATGTCCTGTCATTTTACATTGGTTACCCAGACTGCTCCTGTCCAGCAGAAAATGAAGGGTTGGAGGCTACTAAGAAAACCCTGCACAATCCTGATTTGACAGTATACCTGTATTAACAAGCTGGTCGCACTGTCCTTTGGAATCACTCGTATAGGGGCGCATGCACGGAGTCTAGCGCGACGGTCATGTTCGGCTAGAGCTCCGCTACGTGAGTAGATTACCCGCTGAATAGAGGAAACCCAGCGGTAATTTTAAAAGCGGAACTTTCGTCCCATACAGCCGAGAGGTGAGAGGAACATTTTAATACAAAGATGGTGCTTGGAGGAGCCCGAATTAAATCAAAAACTAAAGCATTGGGAGGTACACAGGTGTGGGCACCATCCAAAATGGCGCTGATTACTTCAGAATCTGCCTCAAACACCTCAGTGCACTGTGCTAAGCAAAAAATAAAACTGAACTTAACACAGCCTGTATACTCAGGGGACTCAGATAGTGACTTATCTATATCTCATACTCCCTCATTTGACTCTACATCTCCTCAAAGTATTTTAAAACAATTTGAAAAATGCTACACAAAGCGCTGAAGCAAACGTCAGAACAAATTACTGAAAATCTCACTAAAGAAATTAGGGATTTGGGACACCGCACTGCAGCACTTGAGGTAAAAGTGGAAGAAATTAAAAATTCTACTCATGTTTCTCAGTCTGAAATTGATACACTTAAAGAAAAGAATATTACCCTGCAAAACAAATTAGAGGATTATGAGAACAGAGCCAGAAGATCAAATCTGCGTATCAGAGGGATACCAGAATCTGTCATAGACGTGCAATCCTCAGTAACAGCATTATGCCAAGAATTATTACCAGAAATACCATTGGAAAGGCTTAAAATGGACAGAGTACACGGGCTCTCATGCCCAAAAAAGCTGATGGCCCACCACGGGACATTATAGCTAAATTCCACTTTTTCAGAACAAAGGAACAACTTTTAATTACTGCCAGAGAAAAAACAGATCTAGTTTTCCAGGGTCACAATTATCAGATATTTGCGGATCTCTCCCAATTAACTGTCTCCAAAAGACGTGCTATGAAGCCACAATTGACCCATGTTCGACTCGAACATCGGCTGCTCGCCCGTTCGCAGAATTGCGAAAGATATGGGCCGTTCGCGCCAAATTCGTGTGGTGCGTCACGGCCCATAATTCACTGCGGCATCGCAGTGCATTGCTGGCCGATTGGCCAAGCATGCACTATGACCCGCATGCTTGGCCAATCACAGCGCCGTCTGTAAAGAGAGCTGTAATTGGCCATAGCCAGGGTGGCTTTGGCCAATTATGGCTCAGGGGGTTTAGTACATGCCCCACACTATATAAGGCCGCCTGCACGGCGGCCCTGTGTAGTGTGTTCCAGGGTTGAGAGAAAGAGACAGAGAGACAGTGTCATTTGATTTAAGTTAGATAGATTAGGCAGGACAGTCAGTCAGTTAGCTGCACTTACAGTGTATTGTGTATATATATGCATCACAGGTGTTATATATATATATATATATATATATATATATATACACTGTATTCAGTTTAGCTAGATCCGTTCCTGTTATTATCTTCCTACTGACAGGCAGGCTTGTCTTGTTACAGTATTTACAGCTACCTGAAGAAAATTGCTGGTGTTCTTCTGATCCTATTAGTACCACAGTCAGGCAGCTAGACTATTTACAGTAATGCCCCGTACACACGGTCGGATTTTCCGACGGAAAATGTGTGATAGGACCTTGTTGTCGGAAATTCCGACCGTGTGTAGGCTCCATCACACATTTTCCATCGGATTTTCCGACATACGAAGTTTGAGAGCAGGATATAAAATTTTCCGACAACAAAATCCTTGTCGGAAATTCTGATTGTGTGTACACAAATCCGACGGACAAAGTGCCATGCATGCTCAGAATAACTAAAGAGATGAAAGCTATTGGCTACTGCCCCGTTCATAATCCCGACGTACGTGTTTTACGTCACCGCATTCAGAATGATCGGATTTTCCGACAACTTTGTGTGACAGTGTGTATGCAAGACAAGTTTGAGCCAACATCCGTCGGAAAAAATCCTAGGATTTTGTTGTCGGAATGTCCGAACAAAGTCCGACCGTGTGTACGGGGCATCAGTGTAGTGCGTCCTCTGAACAGTGTTCAGCTAAAGCTACAAGTTAGTTTAGTGTGACCTCTGCACAGTGTTCAGCTAAAGCTACAGGTTAGTGTAGTGCATCCTCTGAACAGTGTTCAGCTAAAGCTACAAGTTAGTGTAGTGCACAGTGTTCAGCTAAAGCTACAAGTTAGTGTAGTGCGTCCTCCTCACAGTGTTCAGCTAAAGCTACAAGTTAGTGTAGTGCATCCTCCTCACAGTGTTCAGCTTAAGCTACAAGTTAGTGTAGTGCGACCTCTGAACAGTGTTCAGCTAAAGCTACAAGTTAGTGTAGTGCGTCCTCTGAACAGTGTTCAGCTAAAGCTACAAGTTAGTGTAGTGCGACCTCTGCACAGTGTTTAGCTAAAGCTACAAGTTAGTGTAGTGCGTCCTCTGAACAGTGTTCAGCTAAAGCTACAAGTTAGTGTAGTGCACAGTGTTCAGCTAAAGCTACAAGTTAGTGTAGTGCGTCCTCCTCACAGTGTTCAGCTAAAGCTACAAATTAGTGTAGTGCGTCCTCCTCACAGTGTTCAGCTAAAGCTACAAGTTAGTATAGTGTGACCTCTGCACAGTGTTCAGCTAAAGCTACCTGTAGAAGGTTGGTGGTGTTTTCCTGATCCTATCACTACCGCAGGCAGCTACATTATTTACACGTTAGTGCAGTGTGACCTCTGCACAGTGTTCAGCTAAAGCTACCCGTAGAAGGTTGGTGGTGTTTTCCTGATCCTATCACTACTGCAGGCAGCTACATTATTTACACGTTAGTGTAGTGCGACCTCTGCACAGTGTTCAGCTAAAGCTACCTGTAGAAGGTTGGTGGTGTTTTCCTGATCCTATCACTACCGCAGGCAGCTACATTATTTACACTTTAGTGTAGTGCAACCTCTGCACAGTGTTCAGCTAAAGCTACCTGTAGTAGGTTGGTGGTGTTTTCCTGATCCTATCACTACCGCAGGCAGCTACATTATTTTAACGTTAGTGTAGTGCATCCTCTGCACAGTGTTCAGCTAAAGCTACCTGTAGAAGGTTGGTGGGGTTTTCCTGATCCTATCACTACCGCAGGCAGCTACATTATTTTAACGTTGGTGTAGTGCGTCCTCTGCACAGTGTTCAGCTAAAGATACAAGTTAGTGTAGTGCGACCTCTGCACAGTGTTCAGCTAAAGCTATACTCATACTACAGGCAGGCAGTTGATTTTGCTAGCTGCAGTATCAGTATATATATATATATATATATATATATATATATATATATATATATATATATATATATTTTTTTTTTTATATCCCAGCTTAGTGCAGCTACATCTCACTGCAGGCCATTAGTATGTCTGGAAGGCCGACAAGGAGAGGTAGACAGTCACAAGCCAATAAAAGAGGGCAAGCAGGCTCTGTGTCTAGAGGCAACAGTGCTGGTCATGGACACGGTGCATCCTCATCAGCACGTGGCCGTGGGACACGCTTGGCCTTTTTTTTGGCAGCTGGCCGTGTTGAGCCGCAACATGTGGAAGACTTGGTCGAGTGGATGACCAAGCCGTCCTCATCCTCCTCATCCTCTCTCACCCATGCTCAGGGTACTTTGTCTGGCAAAGTAGCTGCCAACGCGGCCTCTTCCCTCGGCTCAATGGCATGAGTGACTCCTTCCCTAGCCCCACCATGTCCTCCTGAGGAGTCCCTCGAACTGTGTGATCACAGTGTTGGGTACATGCTCCAGGAGGATGCCCAGCGTTTAGAAGGCTCTGATGATGATACTGAGCTAGATGAGGGCAGTAATGTGAGCACGGACAGAGGGGTGCCCAAGAAGGACAGCAATCTGGCAGTCATGTTCCCCCTGCTGCAGCATACTGCCAGGTTTGCTCCAGTGATGAGGAGGGAGGGGATGATGAGGTCACTGACTGAACGTGGATGCCTGATAGGAGAGAGGAGGAGGAGGAGGCACATCACCAACGAGGCAGGATGCCCTCCAGGGGCCAGCCTAAGGGCAGCACACTGACTGCATCACACCGCAAAGCTCCGCATGTGCAGGGCGCTGCTGTCTCTGTGCATTATTCCAAAAGTTCTTTGGTGTGGGCCTTTTTTGAGACGAGTGCATCAGATCCCAACACTGCTATTTGCAACATATGTCTCAAGCGTATCTCGCGTGGCCAAAACATCTCCCGCTTGGGCACCATGTGCTTGACCAGACATATGTTGACCTGCTATGCGGTTCGTTGGCAAGCGTACCTAAAAGACCCACACCAAAGAACAAAGAGGACCTCTCCTTGCTCTTCATCAGTTGAGATCTCCAACCCCACTATACCTTCAGTCCTCTCTGAGACCTGCACTGAGAGGAATGAAGGTGTAGAATTAGGTGTGTCACAGCCAAGTACTTGTGTGCAATCTGCTTTGCGCTCCAACTAGAGTATCTGTGAGGGGTTGCAGTGTTGTGGCACCAGCACCAGTGCCTAAGGCCCAATTTTTCAGCCCCTGTTTAACAGGGGCGTGTAATTACAATTTTTGATGCAATTCTTTGCAGCAGGGCTAGTTCCTACGCTCCAACTAGAGTATCTGTGAGGGGTTCCAGTGTTGTGGCATCAGCACCAGTACCTAAGGCCCAATTTTTCAGCCCCTGTTCAACAGGGACATGTAATTAGAATTCTTGATCTAATATTTCACAGCAGGGCCCGTTTCTGCGGCCACCAAGAGTATCTGTGAGGACTTACAGTGTTGTGGCACCAGCACCACCACCACCACCAAAGGCCCAATTTTTCTGCCCCCTGTTCAACAGGGGCATGTAATTACAATCCTTGATCTAATATTTCACAGCAGGGCCCTGTGAGGGCTTACAGTGTTGTGGCCACAACAACACCTAAGGCCCAAATTTCTGCTGAGTATATAGGGCAGGCCCCTACTTTCAAACATCCAACTTACAAACGACTGCTACTTGCAAACGGAAGGAGACAACAGGAAGTGAGATGAAATCTACCTCTAGGAAGGGAAATTCTCTCCTGTAAGAGTTAATATGGGAAAAACTTTTCTCCTTTCCACTGACGCTTTATCACCAATGCTTGTTTCACAAAAAACCCCAAATTTTCAAAAAAACATTTGTCATTGGGACAAAAAGTGAGGTGAAATCTTCTGAAGAGGAGCACAGAGAGCAAAACAAATGTCACAGGGGTGATAACCCTTCCCTATGTTTTCCAAAAAGCTTAAAATAGATTTTTTGGCTAGAGCTAAACATGTTAAAAATGTACCAGTTCAAAATTACAAACAGATTCTACTTAACAACAAACCTACAGTCCCTGTCTTGTTTGCACCGCCTGTATACTGCTGTTCAGAGTATATAGGGCCTGGGGGCCCCACACCTTTCCTTTTTTAATTTGGGTGCGGGGTTCCCCTTAATATCCATACAAGACCCAAAGGGCCTGGTAATGGACTGGGGGGTACCCATGCTGTTTGTCTCACTGATTTTCATCCATATTGCCATTACATTAAAGCCGCAAGCAGTTTTAAATGACTTTTTTTTCCTTTAAAAATGACATTTTGTGCAGGGACTGTTCTAATCACGGGAAACACGCACCACTTTACAGGCATACTATAGACACCCCCCAGGTACGATATTTAAAGGAATATTTCACTTTTTTTTACTTTAAGCATCATTAAATCACTGCTCCCGAAAAAACGGCCGTTTTTAAAAGTTTTTTTTGCATTGATACATGTCCCCTGGGGTAGGACCCGGGTCCCCAAACCCTTTTTAAGACAATACCATGCAAATTAGCCTTTAAAATAAGCACTTTTGATTTCGAACGTTCGAGTCCCATAGACGTCAATGGGGTTCTAACGTTCGTGCAAATTTTCGGTCCGTTCACAGGTTCTGGTGCGAACCGAACCGGGGGGGTGTTCGGCTCATCCCTAATTATTAGTATGAGTTATCCAAATAACCTAGATTTACTGTTAATTTAGACTCTAAAATGTACTCTTTCTCCTCCTTTCATTTACTCATACTAGGACTCCTCAGTCCAAGGTTATGATAGAAGAGTCTATTCTTTAATAGTTCATCTATGTGGAATAACATATTCACCTTATGGATGATATTAATAAATATTGATAGGGTTTTTCAACAAACAACATTATGATGTTTATTCTAATTGTATTTTATGGCGGGTGTTTTGCTCACGGAAGAACCGTGTGCCTCAATTCGCCTTCACCGCATATCCATTTATAATATGGGGGGACTCTGTATTGGCAACTTTACCCCTGGTGGAGGATTTTGTCCTTCTCCACGGGTATACTTCGAATCTTTTAATATCTTTATTGTATCTATCGGTTGTATGTTCTCTCATGTCTTTGATTCCTTATTCACTCCAGATCATCCTGGATCTTTCTTTTTCTTCTTTCTACCTATATCCACGGACATTGAGTCAGGAAGTCATCACTCTGGGATACCTAGTAAGAATGGTCTACTGATTCAACTGCTATGGCACCATTAAACATATTATCTTTGAATGTACAGGGTCTAAATTTTCCGCAAAAACGTACAAAAGCTTTCAGATCATTTCAGGCCCAAAAAGCACACATTGTGTGCCTCCAAGAAACACATTTTACGAAAATTTTATAATTCTTCATACCCACAGGTATTCACTGCTTCAGCTGATACCAAACAACAAGGTACTTTGATAGCCTTTCATCGTTGCACTCCTTTTACATTAAAAACTGAAATTAAAGTTCCGGAAGGCCGTTATCTGATTCTCATGGGATTTGTTATGGACACAGCCATAACAATTGTCTCTTATTACGCACCTAATAATAAACCTATACCCTTTCTATCACACCTTTTTCAATTGATAAATTCACATAAAATGGGATCACTTATTGTGTGTGGGGATTCCAATCAGGTCATTCTCCCATTTCTGGACAAAACCCCTTTACTCCTCTTAGAAGCCAATCTAAACAGACATTTTCTCAACTTCTCTCTGAATTCAAACGGGTGGACTCATGGAGAGAAAAGAATCCTACAAAAAGGAGATACACATATTTCTTGCACCCACATCAAATTTTCAGTCGAATTGACCATATTTTTTTTTCTATAGGAATGGTGCCAGAGATTCTTGTATCCACTATAATCCCAATCCCTTGGTCTGATCATAATGCAGTCTTCACTTCCATTCCACTTCTACCATTCCATTCCACTTCTACCATACCAAAAGCGCATGATCCTACATGGTACCTCCCAGATATACTACTGAAACACCCATCTCACCGTTTATCAATCGAACAGGCCTTCAAAGATTACTTAAAGAATAATACATGCTCAGACATTTCCCCATTGACCCTTTGGGAAGCTCATAAGCCGGTTTTCAGAGGAATAATCCAACAAGAATCGGGAAAGCTCAAACGAGAACGTATAAATATGGCTCGGAAATTAGAATCGTAATGTAACTCATCTTTTATAGAATTCCAAAACAATCCCACTCAAATAACAAAAACTAAAATGGAAAAGGCAACCCTTCTAGCTCATATTGCAAAAACACGGCACATTCCTGCATGCTTTCTTTCTTTGGACATCAAGAAAGCTTTCAATTCCATTTCTTGGCCATATATGAATTATACACTACAAAAATGGGGTTTTGGCCCTAATTATATAAATTGGATTATGGCATTTTATAACAAACCAGGAGCTTATGTCAAGTATGCAGGATATAAGTCAGTTTCGTTAAACATTGAAAGAGGCACACAACAGGGATGCCCACTTTCCCCTCTATTATTTGCACTACTAATTGAACCATTGGCACAAATAATAAGATCAAACCCTAATATAACAGGTATTGAAGTGGGTGGATATGAACACAAAATTTGTCTTTTTGCAGATGATATACTATTATTTCTCTCTTCACCACAGGTTTCGGGCCCCAATCTTATTCCAATACTAAATGAATTTGCTACATTTTCTGGACTTTCCATCAATCCTAAAAAATGCCTAGCCTTAAATATATCACTTTCAGACTTGGAATTAACCTCAGCAAAACAGGGACTCCCATTTACTTGGAACGAAAGGTCAATCCCATATTTAGGAATTAATCTCTCTCCATCCTTATCGGATCTTTTCTCACGCAATTACCCCTCAATTCTAAAATTTATAACAAATTTGTTGAAATCTTAGTCTCCCCTTCTCTTATCAAAGTTTGGAAGAATAAATGCCATCAAAATGACAATACTTCCCAAAATATTATATATTTACTGAGTTTTGCCATTTCCGATTCCTGCATATTTCTTGAGAATATTACAGAAAAAAACATTGTCATTTGTATGGGGTACTTCCAAACCTCGAATACAACAATACACGTTATTTCTCCCCAAAATAAACGGCGGTTTGGGATTTCCTAATTTTGCGAATTACTATAAGGCAGCACACTTAGCGAGTCTTACTAAATATCAAGCAAACTACGAAATTCCTTTATGGATGCTCATCGAAGCAGTGGATTGTGACCCAATTTCAATATCTAATATACTTTGGATCTCTTCAAAAGATCGTAAAGAACAAAGAAATCCTATTACTAAGCATTATCTCTCTCTCTCTGGGATAAAATCAAAATTGCTAGCCACCTACAATCATTACATAATACTCTCCTCTCATTTTATAAAAACCCAGCTTTTTACCCTGCGTGGGTTTCACCTAAACCTTTCAAAGAGTGGGTTTCTCGTAATCTCTTGACAATGCATAAATTCGTAAATTCTTCAACCTTTATCCCTTTTCCGAATCTTTGTGAATCTTTTCGTCTGCCCCAATCAGAGCTATTTAGGTATCTCCAAATAAAACATTTTTTCACACCCTTTCTAAATTCAGATACTCCCCTTAACCGATTGACTAGTTTCAAATCTATTTGTAACAATGCTCCACATTCCAGAGGTATAATATCACTATTATATTCTCAGATACTAGTTCATCCCAATTCAGAAAGACCTTCATATGTACAGAAATGGGAGACAGACCTGGAGCGTACATTAGAAAGTGCAGATTGAAATCAAATCTGGTCGGTAACAAAGGCAACCTCCCCCAATGTCTTGGCGGTAGAGGCAAATTATAAAGTTTTAACTAGATGGTACTTTGTACCTGTTAGCGTATCCAAATACACGCAGAATCTTTCTGCACAATGTTTCCACGGTTGTTCGGGGGGGCGTGGTCTCGGCATGGAGGAGTGAAGCCATGTTTCTCAGAGGGCTCCCGGTCCGCGGCTCATTCATAGCCTACCTGCACAAAAAAAATGGAAATTTTGGCTTCTCAGCATCCCCACGCTGCCAGTGAAGACTGCTCCGCTGTGCTGACAAAGTAGGGATACAGATGGAGAGATTCCTGGTGCCTAAACAGCCGGCGGCTTCCACACCGGACTTTTCCAAGATGGCGCCGCGCTCAGACGTGGGAGAGGAGCACGGAGCGCCAGCGGGAGGAGGAGGAGGACATGACCAGGGTAACGACATGCTGCCGTTCTCCCCTAATAGCGATCTCTCTCCCTGCCTCCCCCGTTCACTATCCCTTGCATCTCTGACAAGCCCAGGGGGAGAGCCCAGCTGCTCTCAGCAGTGGGAATTACAAGACAACCAGCGCTCTCAGCCCCAGAGCTTAACCCCTGGTGTGCCTCTGCCCATTATACTACAGGACTCCATGGGCTCTGCCCCACTGACTCTGCCTTCATATGTGCCCCCACCTATGCTTCCTGGAGAGCAGTCTCTATGGGCTCTGCTACAAAAGCTGCCCACTAGAGATGATCTAGACTCTGTAGCACTCAGAATGGAGGCAGCGTTAAGAGGAGAGATTGCTGGAATTAAGCAATCTGTAACAGAGGTCACCACACGGGTCACTTCTATTGAGAAGGACACTGCAACCCTGCACCAGGGCTTTACAGAGTTAAATGACACAAGAGAGGAGATGGCAGACCAAATCGCACAGTTACACCTGTTGCTAGATGACCAGGAAAACCGCAGCCGTAGGCGTAACATAAGGATCCGCGGCTTGCCAGAAGCAACGCAGCAAGCGGACCTAAAGATGACGGTGACTGCGCTATTTAACGACTGCTTAGAGCGCCCAACGAAAACACCTATCGCCATAGACAGGGTCCACAGAACCCTTGGCTCTAGAAACCCTGCAGAGGACAGACCTAGAGATGTTCTTTGTTGCCTGCATAACTATTCTATCAAAGAGGACATCCTCCAAAGAGCCTGGCGTAGAGGACAAATAGACTTTGATGGAGCCCAGATATCTCTCCTGCCAGACGTTTCCCGCAGGACTCTACAGATGCGCCGCTGCATGAAGCCTCTGCTAGAGAAATTTAATGAACAAGGAATCACCTACAAGTGGGGTCATCCTTTTCATCTAATTGCAAGGAAGGGTGGTCGCACTTATACCCTCCGACACCCTAGAGAGGTCCCCACCTTTCTCAATACGCTCGGGCTACCATCGATGTCACTACCTAATTGGTTGGCGTTTGTCCTGCCTCCCACTACCAACGTGCCGGCGGTGAACCCTTCGGGCAGACCTCAAAGGCCTCGACGCAATCACCGATCACAACGTAGAAGACCGCCGGCCCCTCAGGACAACGAGCCTTGAATCCATAGAGATAAGTTTCTATTAAGCCTGGACATGGCTACTTACTTTTCTTTTGTTGTCTCCTTTTGTTTGTAAGCATTCCCTGCCCTTGTCTGGCTGGTACAATACCTCCTCTTTTTTTTTTTTTCTAACCTCTGGCCTATTTGGATTGACTTCCTTACCTCACCGGCCTGTTGGTCTCATAGAGACACGTCAAGTTTCCAGTATTTTGGATAGTTGTTTTTTGACCAGGAGCAGAGGGAAAGTATACAGTCTGGTAAACGGGTCCCATACCTGGGATCACGCTCGAGAAGACACTGGTACAACTGACCATACTGTTATAACCTAGAGATAACGGACTCTATGAATAGTAGTTCAGCAATCACTCATTTGTTGGGCCCATACTTCGCCCCCCCCCCCCCCCATCTTGTACCGCACTACAGGACGCAGAATTGGATACACATAGTCCACACTGCCTAAAAGTATTGATGCTTACCACTGAAATGTGTTTAATTTTTATGATAAGATTCAGGGGGGCTAGTTGGTAACAATAGTGGAAACTCTAATAACATCCTGAGATGAGTATCTGTCTAGAGATGTAATTATCCTATTAATGGTCCCCTGCTACCCCTCCCTCCCCTCCCAGCTTCCCTCCCCACCCTTCCCCCACATTGACCCTCCTCCCACATTGACCCTCCACGGTTGTTCGGATTTGGGCACATACTTTCACACCTGGTGGGTATGCCCTAAAGCACAAATCTTTTGGAAGAAAATATTTAATATAGCGTGAAAATTATTTAAAAAAGAAATCCCTTTAGATCCTGTAACGGCTCTTCTTAATCTGAAACCCGAAATTTTAACACATACTCAATTCAAATTATTGATTCAGCTTTTTACAGCAGCCAATAAAACACTGGCGGAGGCTTGGAGAACTCTGGATTTGGTGATTGAAGAAACAGTGAATAGAATGAATAATACTACGTCTCATGCTAAATTAATAGCTCTTGAAACAAACATGATTCCTAAATTTGAAAAAATTTGGCAACCATGGTTAGATAATTTTTTACCCCCAACATTTGATAAACAAGTACTGTACTATTGCCATGGTAGGTAATTAGGAAGATATCATCTTGAATGCCTTTGTTTCAGTAATAGTGACGACTCCTGGCTCGATCCTGCGGATTCCCTTTTCTCCTCTTTACTCTCTACCCTCTTCCTTTTCTTTTTTCTTTTATCTTTTCTTTTCTTCTTTATTCTCTACCTATACTCACATTCAATTATTGAAATGTATGTACAATTAGTTTTTTCCTATATTGAGTTATTAAGATCATATCTAGTAACGTTAAACCTTTAGTTATCATATAAGACACTTATGTATCACTATACGAGGATTTATTAATAACTCAACATTTGTCTTTTAATTGAACTTAGATTGTAATAGTATTGCTTTTTGGATATATGTAAGTGAACTCTATCACTCTAACTGTATAATTTTTATTTTGTCTAACTTGTATAACAACTGAATACACGATAAAATATTTTGACAAGGAATCACTGGTATATATGTCTCTGAAAACCTTCAGACCCATTCATTATTATGTATGAATGGGTTTGAAGGTTAGGGATGGGTGAACAGTTCGGCCCGAGCATGAGTTCGGGCCAAATATTTGCCTGTTCGGCCATTCCCTGAACACCTGAATTTGCAGGGTGTTCGCCCCGATAAACACCCTGCAATGCACTGAGCGCTGCACAGTGCATTCTGTGCCCTGATTGGGCAAAGCTTTGCCCAATCAGGGTGCAGTGTAAGCTGGTTGGTAAGGAACGAGGCTGGTATTCAATCGATATGTGCCCTCCGCTGAAAAGTGCCGGCGCATGCGCAAGACGGAGCCGCACTCCAGCTGATTTCCCGACCAGCTAGGGTGACGTGACCATGGCACATGCACACATCACTGAAGGCATTTTTCGTCAGGAGAGGGAAGTTCACAGACACAATTGAAAGCTATTCACAGAGCAGAGGGGGACACCGTAGTTGTTACATTATGGATTGCTGTTTCCGGGCAGCTTGTGGCTGAAGGGCGGGTTTTGTCTGTGTTGCAACCCGCCCTTAGACAGGGCACTCAGCAAGACACAAAAGCCGCCATGCAACACTAACAAAAGCCGACCTTGAGCAGACTGAAACCCCACCCCCGCAACAGCGAGGCACAATATGAGAACTACGGTGTCCCTCCGCTCTGTGAATAGCTGTTAATTGTGTCTGTGACATTCTCTCTCCCATCGAAAAATGCCTCCTGTGATGTGCGCATGCGCCATAGTCACGGGCACTCCAGCTGATCGCCAAATCAGCTGGAGTGCGGCTCCGTCCTGCGCGGGCACTTTTTTCGACGGAGGGCACATATCTATAGAACCCCGGGAAGCTCGCCGCCATGTCCTTAACAACTGTGGAGTCATCCGCTGTCAATGGGTTTCCCCACTGACAGCTGAATAGAAAATAAAAAAGTGCCGGTAAAAAAAAAGAAGAAAAATACTGCATTGTATGCAAGTAATTGAAAAGAATGTGCAAAAACACTGCGCTCTCAGACTACACATGGCTCTGCTCAGAGCACCCATTTTTTTCTTCACATATCATGCTGATGGGAGTGAATGTTCAGTTTTCGCTATAAGCGTTACATCTCAACTTCAAGATCCCAATCACGAGTTCCAGTAGTGACCATCCATCCCGGTGATCCCTGGAGTATCTGTGGAGTACATCCTAGAAGTTCCTACCGCCTGGACATCTTCCTATCCGCCCGGTGGTGCACATTGCCTTTAAGACTCCATGTCGCTGACAGGGGAGTCCACTGGATTCGGTAAGAGTATGCATTTATCACTTACTCATTAATGTTGTCCCTGCTTGATGTCCCTATACCTTTTGACTAACAAGACCTGTGCCAGCTCTTGAAAATCCATCATCTGGAGTGATCACATCCGTGTCTACACACAGTTGGACACTATATCACTTACCCTTTTGCTTTGGATAATTCAAATTTTGTTTGTCACATATGGGTTTACCAGCCACCAAACTGTTCTGAAGGACTTGTGGTTGTATGGACTTCATTACTCTTCGTTATTACCCATTTATTTTCATTTGTATATTATGCGCTACATTTTCTACTATTTTATGCAAGTAATTGGCCATAAAAGGGGCATGGGGGTCTGGGTACATTTTTTTTTTAAACAATCTTTTTTTCAGGAGCAATGATTTTAATGATGCTTTAAGTGCAACAAAGAAGATAAAAAAAATCCTTTAAATATCATGCCGGGGGGGGGGGGCTTAATGTACCTGTAAAGTGGTGCATTTGTAGAATATACAGAACATGCTATAGCAAAACTGACATTTCTAAAGAAAAAAAAAACATCTAAAATGACTCACAATTACAAAAAAAAGAAGAAAATGGCGTGGGGTCCCCCCCCAGTCCATACCAGGTCTGGTATAGATTTTAAGGGGAACTCCACGCCTACATTAAAAAAAATGGTGTGGGGGTCCCCCCCAAATCCATACCAGACCCTTATCCGAGCATGCAGCCTGGCAGGTCAGGAAAGAGGGGGGCGACCACCCCCCTGAACCATACCAGGCCACATGCCCTCAACATGGGGGGGTGGGTGCTTTAGGGCAGGGGGTGCTCTGCGCGCCCCACCCCAAAGCACCTTTTCCCCATGTTGATGGGGACAAGGGCCTCTCCCCGACAACCCTGAGCTGTGGTTGTCGGGGTCTGCGGGTGGGGGGCTTATCAGAATCTGGACCCCCCTTTAACAGAGGGGCCCCCGGATCCTGCCCCCACCCATGTGAATGGGTATCGGGTACATCGAACATTCACCAAAAAAGTGTCAAAAGTAAAAACCGCATGGGACAGTTTTTGACAAATCCAAATATTTTCTTGTAGTCCAAATAGCATCTTTAGAAATTCTGCAATTATTTATTGAAGACTTTCTCAATCTTTTTAATGTGGAGAGACCGTTTATATAACTTTCCAGTCTCAAGCAACCCATTCTAAGAATCACTATATGTACAGCTCAGCTGGGCAGTGAAAAAAAATGCTCCTTACATTTGTGGTCAGTGGGATGAATGCCCCCCCCCCTTTACAGATGGCTAAAACGATTCTTGGTGTCAGTGGTTACTTACCTAAGAGGCAAACATAGTCCAACCTTGGTTGAGAATGGCTGGACTATCGTTTCCCCTGACATAAGCTTGACTGTCCACGCTTGCCTTGACCTTGAACCAAACACCCCCCCGGTTCGGTTCGCACCAGGACATGCGAACAGGCAAAAAATTTGTGCGAACACCGTTAAAGTCTATAGAACACGAACATGAAAAATCTAAGGTGCTCATTTTAAAGGCTTATATGCAAGTTATTGCCATAAAAAAAGTGTATGGGGACCCGGGGCCTGCTCCAGGGGACATGTATCAATGCAAAAAAAAGTTTTAAAAACAACAGTTTTTTCAGGAGCAGTGATTTTAATAATGCTTAAAGTGAAACAATAAAAATAAAATATTCCTTTAAATATCGTGCCTGGGGGTCCCCTTAGTCTGCCTGTAAAGTAGCGCATCTTTCTGATGTGTTTTACAGTCCCACAGTAAAATTTAATTTCTAAAAGGAAAATATGTCAATTAAAATTTCTTGCGGCTGTAATGTATTGCCGTCTTCTGGTAATATAGACAAAAAAACGGCGTGCGCCCCCCCAGCCCATACCAGGCCCTTCGGGTCTGGTATGAATATTAAGGGGACCTCCATGCCAAATTTAAAAAATGGCATGCGCCCCCCCCCCAAAATCCATACCAGACCCTTATCCGAGCATGCAACTCCCCCCTCCTGAACCGTACCAGGCCACATGTCCTCCCCCAAAGCTCCTTGTCCCTATGTCGATAGGGACAAGGGCCTCATCCCCACAACCCTTGCCCGATGGTTGTGGGGGTCTGCAGGCGGGGGGCTTATCAGAATCTGGAAGCCTCCTTTAACAAGGGGACCCCCAGATCCCACCCCTCCATGGGAATGGGTATCTGGTACATTGTACCCCTACCCATTCACCAAAAAAGTGTCAAAAAAGTAAAATTGACAGGAGACAGTTTTAGAAATTCCTTTATAAAAAAAAAGTGTCCTGCGATGTCCATCCATCTTCAATCACGTCGTCCGACGGTCCCGAAAAATCTAAGAAAAATAAAGGCTCCTCCTCGATGGGAGCTTTTTTAAAATATATTTTTCGGGTCCGTCTGCGCTGTGATTGAAGATGGATGGACATTGCAGGACACTTTTTTTTTAAATAAAGGAATTGTCCAAAACTGTCTCCTGTTTTTACTCTTTTACACTTTTTTGGTGAATAGGTGGTGGTACAATGTACCCGATACCCATTCACATGGGGGGGCAGGATATGGGGACCCCCTTGTTAAAGGGGGCTTCCAGATTCTGATAAGCCCCCTGCCCACAGACCCCTACAACCACCCGGCAAGGGTTGTGGGGATGAGGTCCTTGTCCCCACCAACATAGGGACAAGGTGCTTTGAGGCGGACCCCAAAGCACCCTCCCCATGTTGAGGGCATGTGGCCTGGTACAGGTCGGGGGGGCGCTTGCCCCTCCCCCCTATCCTGACCTGTCAGGTTGCATGCTTGGATAAGGGTCTGGTATGGATTTTAGGGGGGACCCCCACAACATTTTTTTTTAATTCATATATATATATATATATATATATATATATATATATATATATATATATATATATATACCGTATAGATCAGGGACGTGCAGTCAAATGCCATGAGCATTAAAAAAAAAAAAAGAAGGAGAAGATCGAGCTTTGAGGGTCGTAGCTCGGTGACCTGGCGTCACAGAAACCCCAAATTTGGGGAGTAGATAGCAGAAGTCCTACCCAACTACTGGTCTACTGTAGTGGGCTACTGGGGCTTCTGTCACCTATAGTTCTGGAGATACTGGGCTTCTTGTGCAGCCTGTCAGAAGCTACATACAGAGCGGTCAGTTTGGATACAAGCTAGTATACTCTGCAGCAGACTGAGAGGATGAGCTCACAGTGCCTCTCCTCACTTCTTGTCAGAGGCACTGAGCTTTATGGAAAGCTTGGACCTATGGTAAAGCACCACTGGAACAAGCTGTCCAATAAAAATACTGCAGTGGAGGCACGCCTCTCACTGCAGTGTCATAGAAGGGGCATGTGTCTAAAAGACAAATACTCCCTTCCAGCCCAGCCCTCTTAACTAGAAGAAAAAAGCATGGGTTTATATGTCTAAGATTTACCCACAATCCCATATTTTCCTCACACAGTTAAGAGGGAGGATCTGCTGCTGCTGAAAAAGGTATAAGCTCCAGATAAATCATATATTATTATGCTATATGTTATAAGATCATAATTTATTATTTATCTATTTACTGTGAAATTACTTGACTAGGGTAGCTAAGAGCTGACCTTGCAATATTACTTTACCTCCATTTACACCTTACCATACCTTTACCTTAAAGTAAATAACCACACAAAACCTGAGGTGGGGTAAATGACCGAACATGGCCTTTTATTAACAAACCAACTTTATTCACATTACACAATATAATTAACCCACCTAAAAACTTTACTAGCCGCTATCAAACACAGTGCCACCCACCAACCTACACACATAACATATAACAGAAACGACAGTACATGAAACGACCAAAGGGTGGAAAGTAACAGGAAATTATCACGCCCGAAAACAGAAAAGAAAAAGAAACAACCCCCATGCCCTAAAGCAAATGAGACCTGACGTAGAGCCTAAACCGGTTTGACTCCCACCTGCCGATCTGCTTGACCGCCGAGTCGCCAAGCCCCCATCGAGATGCCTCAGTGGCGGCGCCTATCCGGAAAGAATGAGATCCGTACTGTCTTGGATCCAGGCCAGCCGCTTCCAGACATTTACGGAAAACCACAATGAACTGAAATCCTGATAAATAGGAGCCATCCTCATGCATCAGTAACGGGCCCTCGATGTTTGGCCTTACTGCTACCAGCTGAGATAAGGCCACAACCTGGCAAAGCCCAGCCAACCTTCCCCGGAACAATTCCAAACTTACCACTTTACCTTCCTGATCCGCTTTTGACTTACGTATCCCAATCCTCACCAAAATCCTCGAAGTCCACATCCTCCTGCAAAACTCCCCCAGCAATGTGTTTGGAAGGACTAACCAAAATTGGAGATCCCAAAATTTCCAGAAAACATGCGTCTTATATGCTGGCGATGCAACGCAAAGGGATCCATTAGGAACATAGCGGGGTCCTGTGGCTCGGTGTCCCTCATGAAGCTGAACATGGCTTCCTCTGCGGTTCCTCGGGATTGGCAGCGGGTGAAGGTTACAAAAATCCGGTCCTCCTCCTCCGCCTCGCTCCGCTGGCTACAAGGGCGTGTTCAGAGGGTGGTGATAAATGGGGAGTACTCAGAATGGTCAGGGGTGGGTAGTGGGGTCCCCCAGGGTTCTGTGCTGGGACCAATCCTATTTAATTTGTTCATAAACGACCTGGAGGATGGGATAAACAGTTCCATCTCTGTATTTGCAGACGATACTAAGCTAAGCAGGGCAATAACTTCTCCGCAGGATGTGGAAATCTTGCAAAAAGACCTGAACAAATTACTGGGGTGGGCGACTACATGGCAAATGAGGTTCAATGTAGAAAAATGTAAAATAATGCATTTGGGTGTCAAAAATATGAATGCAATCTATACACTGGGGGGAGAACCTCTGGGGGAATCTAGGATGGAAAAGGACTTGGGGGTCCTAGTGGATGATAGGCTCAGCAATGGCATGCAATGCCAAGCTGCTGCTAATAAAGCAAACAGAATATTGGCATGCATTAAAAGGGGGATCCGTGGATTGGGAAGGAATCTTACAAACATGTAATGGTGGAACCATATATAATAACAGTGTCTGATGGGCTCCGGTGTAAATAAAGGTTTAAAACTTGCAGAAAGGTACTAACCCAGGAGAGACTGTATAAACTGTAGACCACTGCTGTTTTAAAATTAAAAAGACTGGAAAAAAAAAAAAAAAAAAGGGAAAGGGGAGGGAGCAGACAGGCGGGCGGTACTACCGTCTATAGTGGTCTTGTCTGGCCGGCCATTTCCTTTCCCTTTGGGACGGCTTCACCCTCCGTCTCCTTTTGCCCCTCCTGCTGCAGGTGTACAGTGAAGGAGTACAAGGAAACTATTAGGCATAAGACCGGATAGTTAAGTGGCTAAGCAGCTAAGAATCTAACGATAGTGCTTGGGTTCAAGCACTCTGCCCTATCCCTGACCAAATACAACGGTAGTCACTAGGTCTGGTAAGATCAAGACCAGGCCGGGGGGGTGATACTGAGCATAAAAGTGGGGGCGGACAGAGAGGGACTAGAGGGGGCAGGCGGGGGGAGGGCAAGGCGGAGATAGAAGATAATAAACATGCGAGGGCGCCCTCAAAGGGGAGCGGAGGCGAAGCAACCTAGAGAGAGCTTGAACACCAGCTCTATTCAGAAGTACCTGAAGGAGACAAACCAGGGAAGCCCAAAAACCCCAGCTCAAGATAATAAACAGCAAAGTGGGAAAGAAAAGAAGAAAGAAACAGTGAAGAGCCAAGGGGCTAATGGGGGATCAACTAGGGGAGAAGGTGGAACCCCAAGTACGATGGAGGACACCAGCATGGAAATACCATTAACCAAAATAGAGCTGCTAGAGATGTTCGCCAAACTGGAACTGGTAATTAAAACAGAAATTCATAATGTTAGAACCGACATGGGCCACTTACTGAAGCGAGTAGAATCAGCAGAGGAGGCCTCAGATAAACAGAGCAGAGAAATAGTCACCTTAAAACAACAGGTAAAAGACCTACAACTAGCCCAACGGGACATTTTTTATAAATTAGAAGCGCAAGAAAACCAGAGTCGCAGACAAAATTTGAGGCTGCGCGCCCTGCCAGAACAACGAGGTGAAGATCTGTATGCTAAAATGAAAGCCATCTTCAACCCGATCCTAGACCGAAACCCAAACGATGAACTGAAGATTGACAGGGTTCATAGATTAAGGAAACCCCCAAATGTCAGCGAGGATAAACCCAGGGATATAATTATTAGGTTCCACCATTATGAAGATAAAGCAAGAGCCTGGAGTAACCTCAGGAAAGCTCAACCAGTAAAATTTGAGGGGGTTGAAATCCAGTTTTTTACCGATATTTCGGCAGAAACTCTGGCCTGGAGAAGGCAGTTGCGACCCCTCCTGGAAGAACTGAGAAAGGCAAATATGAAATATAGTTGGGGATTTCCAACCTCACTGATTGTAGTGAAAGCGGGCAGAACATGTAGATTGAAATATATAGATAATATGCAAGACTTTTGTAATGATTTGGACATCCCTGTCCCAGCCGTATTTAAATAATTGGTGGAAAGCCCGGTTGATGTTCAGACACCTGAAACCTTGGGGGGGGGTGCGTGGGTGGGAGGGGGAGGGCGCCCGGTGTGGGGACAGGCGGCCTTATGGGCGCCCGCTAGCGATGTTCCTCCCCCCCCTTTTCTATTTAGGGGGGGGGGGGCATGGCGACCGAGGCGATCCGTCATTTGAGTCACACCCCATTGGTCTGGCCGGTCGCATGCCGAGAGAAGCAATACCTCTTGGCGGCGGACATACTGCCAGGTCTAGGCAGGTAGGGAGGGGGGGGGAGGGTGGGGGGGGTTTGGGGGGGTGGGGGAGTGGGGTCTGGGGTGGAGGGAGGTCTGGGAGGGGAGGAGAGTGGAAAAGGTCCGGCAGGTATCAAAGGAAAGAGTGCAAAACATAAGATGTGAATCTAGCGAGCAGCAATATGCAAAAGCTAAATGACAGAGTTTTCATGTTTTACTTACAACGTTAAAGGGCTGAACTCCCCCCTTAAACGTCACAAAATCTTGCGAGAATTAGAACAACTTAAGGCAGATGTAGTGTTTCTTCAAGAGACCCACCTTTCACAGGATTCACACATTAGATTATTTTCTAAGTGCTTCCCCAACTGGTTTTACAGCGACTCACCTATCAAGAGAGTTAAGGGGGTCGCAATTGGGCTCTCAAGAAGGACTAGGTTTGCGCTATTAGAAAGATGTGAGGATAGGGACGGTCGCTATCTTTTTTTGAAGATTAGAATGGGAGAAAGGGTTTTTACCCTGGTGAACATCTACTGTCCAAACAACAACCCAGCACAATTTTTGCTACACATCCTAAATAAGTTAGCAGATTTTAGGGCAGGACAGGTGATAGTGGCAGGTGACCTAAATTTCTGCTTGGACCCAGCGATGGATAGCACAGCTGGTAACCAGAGAATGAGTGGGAGACTATTAAAAAAAGTTGGCCAGAAATTGCACAACTGCCATTTGATAGACGCTTGGAGGGTACAACACGCAAAAAGTAAAGATTATACTTTTTTTTCCTCGGTACATGGGTCCTATTCTCGTCTTGATTATTTTTTGGTAGACCATAGGTTACTTGATTGTGTCAAGGAAACGGAAATAGGCGTTGCCACTCTGTCCGACCATGCGCCGGTTTTGATGAGGGTGGCGATGCCGGGATTCCGGAGATCACCATTTTCATGGCAGTTAGACGAAAAATTAATAGACAACCCAATCATCTATAGTAAGATACAGGAGGAAATAGAGGGCTTCCTCAAGATAAACGATACCGGAGAGGTCTCAGGTTCAGTCTTATGGGAGGCGATGAAAGCATATATAAGGGGCATATTGATTTCTTTGGAAGCCAAAGAGAAAAAAGAGGGGAAAAAAAGAAAGGCAGAGCTAATTGAAGAAATATATCAGTTGGAACAAATACATAAATCAGCCAATGGGGGCCACAACTTATTTCTAGTGCAGTTAATCCATAAAAGAGAAGAACTAAAAGATCTAATGGAACTGGAATCTAAACGCATACTGTATAAAAACGCAAAAGACAGATTTAGGTGGAGTAACAAAATAGGGAAACACCTGGCATCAGTCGTTAAAAAGAAAAGGGATAAGAACTTCATAGAGAGGATCCAAAATAAAAACGGGATATTTAAATATACTTCTAGCGATATAGCCGAAGAGTTTCAAAAATATTTTACAGCTTTATATAAAGTCAAACAAGGTGGGGCTAATACTCTGGGAAAGGAAGAAACGATAGATGAATTTTTAAGAGAGGCAGGCTTACCAAGTCTCTCGGACAACGAGGCAAAAGAATTAGAAGAACCCATTACGGTGGAAGAAACTGAGCGGGCTTTGAAGACATCTCCCTCTGGAAAAAGTCCAGGGCCAGATGGCTTCACCACCTACTTCTATAAAAAATTTAAAAATATTCTGATCCCCAAGCTCTGTCAGATATGGAACAAGATAGGGAGCCAGGAGGAATTCTGTGAAGGAGCTTTGATGGCATCAATTGCCTTAATACCTAAGGCGGCGAAAGATAGCTCACTGTGTTCGAGCTATAGGCCGATCGCTTTACTTAATACCGATACAAAATTATACGCCAAGGTATTAGCCAATAGGCTGAAGGACAAAATGACATACTGGATACACCCTGATCAGACGGGCTTTATCCCAGGCAGAGAGGGGAGGGATAATGGTGTGAGGTCACTATTGGTTATAAAAGCGATGAAAGTGAGGGGGGGCCCCCAGTCTACTACTGTCGTTGGACGCAGAGAAAGCCTTCGACAGAGTGGACTGGGGGTTCATGATAAAGACACTGAGGGCAATCGGATTGGGCGACACTATGTTAAACTGGATCAAGGCACTATATAAGGCCCCATCCGCACTAGTCAAAGTAAACGGTGTATTTTCGAGAGAAGTCAGGATGGAAAACGGAACTAGACAGGGATGTCCCCTGTCCCCTCTTCTGTTTGCCCTGACTTTAGAGCCCCTACTGGCGGTAATCAGGAAAAACTCAGATATTCGCGGATGCATAGTGGAAGGCGATGAACACAAGCTCTCGGCGTTCGCCGATGACGTATTGCTCTATATAACGAATCCAAGGATCTCACTCCCGAACCTCCTGGCTACGCTGAGGAGATACGGGGAACTTTCAAACTATAAGGTGAACCTTGGTAAATCAGCAGCCCTAAATATCAACATTGAGAAACAAGAGGTAACCAAACTTAAAGAATATTTTCAATTTCCATGGCGGAAAAAAATAGATTACCTAGGAATAGTACTAACAAAATCCCTCAAGAAATTATACCAGTTAAACTTTATACCCCTCCTTGAGGAGATTAAGCAGGAAACAAAGAAAAGCATGTATTCCCCTATTTCTTGGCTTGGTCGAGTCAATATTGTTAAAATGACTCTAGCTCCGAAGATTTTATATAAAATGCAGTTACTGCCAATTCCGTTAGCACAGACTTTTTTCAGAGCCCTGAACAACATTATTTCCAAATTCGTTTGGAAAAACAAGAAGCCACGGATCGCCTTTGGGGTCTTGAGCAGGGACAAAACACAGGGTGGTTTGGCCCTCCCAGATTTTAAGAATTATTATAGAGCAATTGTACTTTCACGAATGTTGGAATGGGGTAAAGAATCAATAGGGAATAGATGGGTGAAATTAGAAAGAGATCTGAGCACGGCAAATATATGCCAATTAATTTGGAATCCACCACATTTTAGGGAATTAAGTCCAAATACACACATAATGACACGCCACACTTTAAGGACTTGGGATCAACTACACAGACAAAAGGCATGGGAATTCAATTCACCACTTATATATTTAAAGGACAACAAGTTTTTTCCACCAGGGTTAAGAGAAGTGGGAGGGAATTGGATAAGGAAGCACGAAACACAATTATTGGATATTACAAGAAACGGCAAAATTATTTCTTTTCAGGAGTTGTCACTGCCCAATGACCTAATGAACATAGATATATGGAGGTATAATCAGTTGGCTTCTTTTATTAAAAGTTTACCAGGTCCAATTAGAGATAAGGAGAATCTTAGACCTATGGAGAAATTGTTTCTGGAAAATAAAATTACAAAGAAAATAAAAGAACTATATAAAATAGTGCGGGAAGAGGGGGTAGGCATAAAGCCGTTATATTGCAATAAATGGGAGTCTGAGCTAGGTACATTACCAAGCGATGTAACATGGCAGAATATCTTTAACGCAACACATAAGTCGGCAGTAGATGCGAGTACAATAGAATCAAATTTTAAATGCCTAGCCAGATGGTACATGACGCCAGACAGGGTAAACAAGATGCAAGGAGAATCCCCTGGTAATTGCTGGAGGGGATGTTCCACCAGGGGATCAATGGCCCACCTCTGGTGGGAGTGTCCAATAATTAAAAGGTTCTGGCAAGAAGTACTCAAGACAATACAAGAGATAACGGGGACCGTGATCAGAGAAGATCCTTGGGTATGCCTGTTTCACGGGACGGAGGGTCGGACGGGCAAGTACAATGCCTCTTTGACGCCCACTCTTTTAAATATGGCCAAAAGCTTAATACCAAAAAAATGGCAAGAGAAAGCAGGCCCAAGTATTCGTGAATGGTTAATCAGGGTCAATGGAATCTATATCTTAGAGGCCGGGGACGTTGAAGACCTTTCGGTAGAGACAGAGGAAGTCCGGGAGGGAACAAAATGGGCGAAATGGTTAGCCTTTAAAAAAACATGGACGTATGCAGAGAAGTTCATATGAGGACGCACATACTAGAGTAGGTACTTCTGAGGGACCAGGGTGGGAGGGGAGAATCGGGGGGGTGAATTCGGGGGGTGGGGGGGAGGAGGGATAGGGGTATTAAGATACTATTTGGGTTAAGGAATAGCTGGGGTTCACCCATATAATATTGGAATGTCAAAATAAAGTTTTTTTTTAATGGAAAATAAGAATACTATATCTGCTACCATGATGTGATGTTATAATGGGAAGAAATGACCTAAATATGGTGATTTAAACCCTCTCATTGTAAAAACTGAAGTAGCAAAAAAAAAAAAAAAAAAAAGGGGGCTCAACTGCAGAGATAAAACGATAATTCTCCCACTCTACAAGGCTCTGGTCCGGCCGCACCTGGAGTATGCTGTCCAGTTCTGGGCACCAGTCCTCAGGAGGGACGTACTGGAAATGGAGCGAGTACAAAGAAGGGCAACAAAGCTAATAAAGGGTCTGGAGGATCTTAGTTATGAGGAAAGGTTGCGAGCACTGAACTTATTCTCTCTGGAGAAGAGACGCTTGAGAGGGGATATGATTTCAATTTACAAATACTGTACTGGTGACCCCACAATAGGGATAAAACTTTTTCGCAGAAGAGAGTTTAATAAGACTCGTGGCCACTCATTACAATTAGAAGAAAAGAGGTTTAACCTTAAACTACGTAGAGGGTTCTTTACTGTAAGAGCGGCAAGGATGTGGAATTCCCTTCCACAGGCGGTGGTCTCAGCGGGGAGCATTGATAGCTTCAAGAAACTATTAGATAATCACCTGAATGACCGCAATATACAGGGATATGTAATGTAATACTGACACATAATCACACACATAGGTTGGACTTGATGGACTTGTGTCTTTTTTCAACCTCACCTACTATGTAACTATGTAACTATGTAACTCCCCTATGCGCAGGACCCCAAAGAAGGCCAGGAAATAATATTCGTTCGTAAATCACCAAATCAGCAGGTTCCCAAAATAAGCCTACCTCAGCCAAAAACTAATTCCATTCTTTCCACGCACCAGCATACGCTCCCCACGTCGCCACACTCAAAGATTCCCGAATTAATCCTGCGGTGACTCCGATATGATCGTCCATAACTGTGGAGGACAAGGCATTCCATGTAGGTCCACTTCCGGTGCCAACACTTGAAACTCCTTCCACTGCGAACGAGACAAGCCATCCGCAATTCTGTTACAAACACCTGGAATGTGAACCGCATAAATAAAAGCATTCAGACAAAGGCATAGCAGAACCAAATGGTGCAACAAACGCACCACCGGTGGAGAGGAGGCCGAGAGGTTGTTGATGGCCATTACCACCCCCATGTTGTCACAGTGGGAATGCACTTTGTTGTTCTAAAACACACTGCCCCAAATTTCCACTGCTAACATAATTGGAAACAATTCCAAGAGTGCAAGGTTCTTCAACCAACCAGCCGCCCTCCACGCCTCGGGCCAACTCCCAGCACTCCACTTACCCTGAAAGAACGCTCCATATCCACCCGACCCAGCCGCATCCATAAACAAAACCATATTTGCATTGCTCACAGGGCCCGACATCCACAGAGACCTCCCATTATAAGTTGCCAGAAAATCGTCCCAAATCCCAAGGTCAGCCCTGTGATCCCGGGTCAAGCGAATTAAATGTCGCGGGTTGCTGACCCCCGCCATGGTCAAGGAAAGCTGGCGGCAAAAAATTCTGCCCATTGGAATTATCCTGCAGGCAAAATTTAATTTGCGCAGCAGTGACTGCAACTCCTTAACCTGTACCTTGCGTCTGCCCCCAATGTCCTTCACTTCCTGATGCAAAGCCACCAGTTTACCCACCGGCAAACGGCACTCCATGGCTAACGAATCAATCATTATGCCCAGAAAAGCCAGCTCCGTCTTCGGGCCTTCCATTTTTTCTGGTGCCAAAGGAATCCCAAAACAGTCAGCTATGTGCTGTAGAGTCCCCAGCAAGACCGCACAAATGTTAGAATCCGGAGGCCCAATACACAGGAAGTCATCCAAGTAATGGATGATGGAATTCAAGCTGGATACATCACGTACCACCCACTCAACAAAGAAACTAAAGGCCTCAAATAGAGCACACGAAATGGAACACCCCATCCGCAGACAAAATACGACCCTTGCCAACGACAGCCCAAAAGGTGAATGTTGTCCGGATGGACTGGAAGCAGGCAAAATGTTGCTTCCACATCCGCTTTGGCCAATAGTGATAGGTAACCGCACAGGCCTGCGAGTCAATACCATCGTTTACTGATGCCCCTTCAGGGTGGGAAAGATGATGAATCAAACGGTACTTGCCAGGTTCATTTTTGGGAACCACCCCCAGTTGAGAAACAACTAGCCCTGGAAACGAAGGGGAAGAAAACGGACCACTCATCCTACCCAGGAAAACTTCCTTCGCAAGTTTTTCCGACACCACCTCCGGAAACAGGCGAGCAGACTGTAAATTGGGAGACACCGGAGGAACCTCCGTTAACGAGCACGGGATTCGAAAACCCACCGTAAACCCCTCCCCAAGGAGTCGTGCCGACTCCCGATCTGGATACCTATTTAGGAAAGGAAACATCTTTCCCACCCTCACCGGAGTCCTCCCTTTTTCCAGACGCATCCCCTGACCTATTCTTTCCTGCCTTGAAACATTGTGCGAAGGCATGTCCGCCCCCACACCCAGAGCACTCATGCTTGAAATGACAGGACCCACCGAATCGGTAAGAGCTGTGGTTAAATTGCCAGCAAACCCCCTTTTTTCTGGTGGCCGATGAACCTGAGGTGGAAGCACCGCCAGCCCCCCCCCCTGGAAAAAACTGGCCAGGGTCATCAGTTTCATCCAGAGCCGGATGTCCTTGTGATCCCAGCGAACCGTCGGCCTAACTGCCATAGACCCTATTCGCCTCCCCAATAGCAACCAAATAACAAAACAAGGCCGAACAGCTCCCCGGCTCCTTCTCGCCAATCACACTTGCCAAGAAATGCTTGCAACCAGTTAGTGAACGTGCGAGGAATAAGGCGATATCTACGCTTCTCCTCATCCTCCTTCTTGCTCTCCTCTGGTTTGATGTGATCCAGATTAAACTTTTCAAGGGGGAGCAAAGAAAATACTTCTACGTCCCCCCCCTCCAAATCTTGTCCCACACCTCAGGCTTGAGGTGCACACCTAGGGGCCCCTCAAAGTAAACATATACTTCCCATTTTGCCGCGTCCGCCAACCGCACCCTATCCGCCTCCTTATTTTCCTTCGGCTTCTCCGACGTGTCCGCACCACTTGACCCTTGCGGCACATCCGACCCCACCACTACTGCAGAAGAGGCAGTTGTTCCAGGCCTTGATTTCTCCGGCGTCCCCGAAGTGTCCCTCGGCATATCAACAGCCCCCCCTGAACCCCCCCTTTGCCCAACCGCTGTAATAGCTCCTTCAGTCCTATCAGTACTTCCCTTGTGAGCACATCAGCCCCCTGGGCCCCACACCCGTCCCTAGCAGCCTGACTCTGGGCCCCCACCCCGGACAGTACAGAGGGAGAAAGAAAAGGCATTAAGACAGAGGCACACTCACCAGGCTGCATGGGGCCAGGAACCCTCCCAGCCGCAGGTCCGACTTCCCCAGCAGCGTCCATGATGTCCTCTTCCAGCTCCCCCTCTTCTGCGCTGCTGCCATCCACATCCGACCGTTCTGCTGGCATCCCGGGATCCAACAGCCTCCGCTCAGTCGGCCGTCCCCTCTTCCCATCTGCCATAGACAAGCTCTGGTCCGCCAACAGGCTTACCGGCCTCCGCTGCTCCGATCTCCTCCTGCCGCTGATGTCATCCAGATGCGCCCCGGCCTGATCCGGACTCCCAGTCACCGCCCGTGATCTGGAGGTGCACACCGCCATCCTGGATTCTCGGTGGGCAGACGAGGCCATCCTCACTCGCCGCTCCTCCGTCCTCTGTGTGGGGCCGCCGGCCGCACCACGAGACAGGCCGGCTCCCGCCGCGCTCTCTCTCCCCCGCAGGGCTGGTGTGCCGACTGGAGCCTCGCCAGCCACACCAGCCGCACGCTCCCGACTACTGACGATGGAGGATGGGGCCAGCGCAACTCGCTGAGGAGACCCCATCCCCCGCAGGCTCCGCCTAGGTTGGGGATTCCTTCCAGGTACACCCCTGTCTAAGGCAGGCATGCGCTTAGCAGGGGGGCCTGAAGGGTCCGATTGCGGGCTCCCGATGCGGCTCTCAGCCTGAGGGTTGCTCTCGGGGGTGAAGCGCTCCGGAGGCTTAGACCTCCTAGCACGCTGTGGCGAAGGTCCCGGACGGGGGGACTCTGCTGGACCCCCTGCAATGAAGCCGTGACTTGGCTCTGTACCCACTCTGCTCCATGGATACCAGCCACAGCTCTAAGCTGAGCTAATAAGCGTTCCGAATCACTCATAGTGTCCTGAAGTAACGCTACGCTAAGCTCTCCTTTCCTGCTATGCTCTTTACAGTTCTCCTAACACTGTTACAGCCACACCCTCTTATCTGCTTTTATCACCTCTCAAGCTCCCCCCTTGCATCAATTTTTGACCAATAATGCTACACCATGAATATTTCTTTTATGCCACACCCTTAACCCTTTTATTGCTGGCTTGCCTTAACACCCTGTCATGTCCCCCCTCCGCTGACTACGTTCCTGCTCAGCTACGGGCTTTTCTGGTTAGAAGTTATAACTTCAAACTTCAGTAATTTGTCCGTTAAGCCACCTGCTTGAGTACAGTTTTTGAAAATATAGTACATTACCCTAAAAACACTATATAGTAATTATTTGTATATTATTTACTTATGGTAATTAACTCCTTGCCACCCAGGCCAATTCTGACACTTCACTCCTACATGTAATAATCATCATATTTTTGCTAGAAAATTATTCAAACATTATATATATATGTATTTTTTTTAGCAGACACCCTAGGGAATAAAATGTTGGTCGTTGCAACTTTTTATGTTACACAGTATTTGCGCAGCAATTTTTCAAACGCGTTTGAAAAAAATGTTTCATGAATATGTAGCGCCCACCTACTTAGGTGTGTGCTAAAAGGTTAGAGAGGTTTAGAGTTAAGTGTAAATTTCAGGCATTACCCTCTTTGGTTTAAGCCTGGCTGGGTTTGATTTATTGGGGAGGAATGATAGTGTAGGATGGGGGGGTGTGACCACCTGCATTCTGCTAAAGTGACACCTAGTCTGACCAGTGTGAGGTGCTGGAGGGCGGGTTAATTTGTACAGGATGTAGTTAGTGGTATAGGTCACCCTTAGCCTATCATTAATTTGTATGGGCAGGGGCTAACTAGTCTATATAACTGTGGGTCACATGCTTCCTGGCATGCTTGCTTGCTGATGGGAAGAGGACAGCAAAGGAGTACAGAATGTAGAAGCTGGTGCAGCTTAAGAACTCTCCCCTCTGGGGAGAGGAACCTGCCTTAACAGGAGGAGAGACGGAGGCAACAGTTATGGGAACCTGCAACATCTAAAAGGAGAGGCTGCTACCCCCAACAGAGGAAAAAATGGGAGAGGACCTTCTTTTGACAAACATGGATGGTCGCTCAAATGTACACGTGAGTGCATACCCCTAGAAGCAGTTATCTTCATAGGCTGAGGGTGCCGATCCGGGAACTCTATTCAGAGTATTGTTCCTGGGACTTAAATTGAAGATTCTGTGACGGTTGGGAAGTAGTGGTAAACAGGAGGGAGAAGATTTGCAGTCCATTACAGGAACCAAGTGATTAAGGCAGCTCATATTTCTAAAAGACTTTGTTTTACATTCTTTCTGCAACGTGCTATGGGAAAGAATAAAGTTATCGTTCATTTTGTTCAAGACTGTTTGCTGTGTCGTCAATGCAGGGAAGTGGGGGGTAATGGAACCAACTGGGAAAAAGGAACAAACTATTAGCAGCTCCTACGGGAGTAGTGCGCTTCAAATATATATAAAAAAAAAAAAAAAATTAAAAACAGCCAGATTTTTTTGTATAATATGAAAGATGATGTTACACTGAGTAATTAGATACCTAACATGTCACGTACACTTGTGGAATGGTGCCAAACTTTGGTACTTAAAAATCTCCATAGGTGACGCTTTAAAACTTTTTACAGGTTACATGTTTAGAGTTACAGAGGAGATCTAGTGCTAGAATTATTGCTCTCATTCTAACGATCGCTGCGTATGTAACCTGTGTGTATCTGGCTCTGATACTAGCTAGTGCCTCACCAGCCACTGACCTCACCGCATGTCCCTGGTTTATATATATATATATAATATATATAAAAAATACACTGCCTGCACACCACTAACTAACCTGCCTGCCTAATCTAACTGCCTAATCTAACTCAATCTATCTCCGTCCACACACTATACACGTAAGCAGCCTTATATAGTGTGGGGCGTGGACTTAGTCCCCCTGAGCCATCATTGGCCGAAGGCACCCTGCCTTTGGCCAATTATGGCTCTCGCGGCAGAATGCGCTGTGATTGGCCAAAGCTTTTAGGTCAGGTGCAAGCTTTGGCCAGAATCGCAGTGCAATATGGGGCTGTGCTCGAATTTGTCGCGAACGCCCCATATGCGAACAAACACCCGATGTTCAAGTCGAACTTACGTTTGAATCGAACCACGGGCTCATCCCTACCACAGAACAAGGATTTAGTGATGACACTAAGCTTGTCGGCATATTAGGTCTACAGTGATGAACTTACTCCCAGACTTGAAAAACGTATAAACCTATAAAAATGAATAGGAACAAAAACACAATAAAAAAAGTGGGAAATCTCACCAAAAATATTTTTGCAATGAAAGGTCTTTTCCTTGACATTTTCACCAGAATCCACAATCTTACAAGCCATGGTGACGTTTTCGTGTTTAACGATGGAAGGTGTGAAGGTCAGAGGGGAAGTGAAATCTAGTAGATCTTCTTTATCAGATTTTTCAGTTCCCTCTCTGTGAGCCACATATCCAGAATGCTGAAGACCACTTTTTGTTTCTTCCCCTGATGGGGTTTCTAATATATCATAAGGAGTTCCACCTGCTTCTGTCACCTTCCATATGGCCTGGGTGTTCTCCGTACAGTATGAGTCACCACAGTACAAAGTGACTTTTTCTTCATTGTACAATGTCTGGGAACCGTTTATGTTGTTAAAACTGAAGGTCGGCATCTCTGCTGCAGTAATGGAAAAAAAGTAAAAGTTAATTGTAACTCTGATTGAGAATACAACATAAATATACTGTCATTTTATACTTTCATCAGTAAAGTAAATGTATAGTCACACCTTTTATTATTAGTTTTGCATTGAGCAAGGAGGGGAGAATATAAGTGTAGCACTACCCCCGTAGGAGCTGCTGAAATATGTTGTATCCTGCACTCTACCTATCAACCCCAAGAACAGTCTCGACCCCTCTGGCACACCTGTGTGGTATTGGTAATGTAAGACCCAGTGGTAAAGAGAAACACTGTAATGACACACTGTACAGTATATTTACCGTCACCTTGGAATTTGTCACATCACCAGCTGTAATAATAGATGGAGTCTCACACAAGTTGTCAATTAACCACTTAGGGTATTTAAATACTTAGCACAATAAACACTGTGGTAACTTGGGTATAAAGAATGACAATAGATAACAGTCAATGTGTACATGAAACTGAAAATTCAATGACCACCATAAGTATGTGCATGCAGACAGGAGCACAGTAATGCCCTGTACACATGGTTGGATTTTCCGACGGAAAATGTGTGATAGGACCTTGTTGTCGGAAATTCCAACCATGTATAGGCTCCATCACACATTTTCCATAGGAATTTCCGACACACAAAGTTTGAGAGCTTGCTATAAAATTTTCCGACAACAAAATCCGTTGGCAGAATTTCCGATCGTGTGTACACAAATCCGACGCACAAAGTGCCACCCATGCTCAGAATAAATTAAGAGACGAAAGCTATTGGCTACTGACCCGTTTATAGTCCCGACGTACATGTTTTGCGTCACCGCGTTCAGAACGATCGGATTTTCCGACAACTTTGTGCGACCGTGTGTATGCAAGACAAGTTTGAGCCAACATCCGTCGGAAAAAATCCATGGATTTTGTTGTCGGAATGTCCGATCAATGTCCGACCGTGTGTACAGGGCATATGACAGACGTTCAATATACTCAAACACTTATATTAAGCGCCTTCCCACTGACCTCAAAGCATACACGCTAAATCTAAACCGTAATGAACATACAATAGTACAACACAATATATGTATCCTGTGCTCAAGGGCTCCCCCTAGGTTGTAATGCAGTGTTCCAAATGCAAAGTGAACTATGGTACTTTGTAGGAGATGACAGAAGTCTCTTGTCTTCTTGGTCTTCAGCTAGCTCAAGATATTAAACTGCAGTATTTGTAAATCCAAACAGGGAAATAAGTAGACAGCAGAACTGTAGGATAAGCAATATGCTGATAATTGTGTACTTGCAAACAGAAGGCAATTATAATATTTTCACAGCGGATGTGATGCAGCATTAACTTTATAGCACAGGGAAGGCAACTCTGCAGTTCCGCTGTATGCAGGTTTTTGGATAAGTGAGGTCACTTCTGTGGGACTACAGGTCTCACCAGCCGTCTATAGCTGACACACTTAGTCAACAGTACACTATGTTGATCTGGGTAAGTGCCCGCTCACCACAACAGGCCCAGATGCTTGCAAGGCTCCTTTGCTGATATGTCAGTCTGATCCAAGCTGGCGCCGTCACACCACACCACTCCTTCTGATGGCTGATGACTGTAATGCAAGAAACCTCTGCAAATCCTGCACGCTGATCCAGCTGACTGTGCTCTGGAACTCCTCAGAGGCCAAACGATCCCGCTCTGCGCTTTACAGGCTGCAGTCTGTTGGTCACACACACACCAGCTCTCCCTGCTGGTTGTTGAATGGTGTCCGGAGATAGAGAAAGCATGCCACACCTGTTCCTTTTATTTGCCTACCCAGCAGGCTGTTCTGTGACTTTACATTGTCGGTAGGTGAACTGAGCATTGTGGGTAAGTAGTTCCCAGACTGAATTAAACACATGAGTCACTTTCTTGTTAAACTACTAATCCCACAGTGCTTTGTAATGCTGCTTACAGAAACTAAACAAAGTCTTAATAGCATACAAAGGACACTAGAGAGAGCCAAACTTACTTTTAGGGCATCACATTATTTAGCATGATAACTTGGTCACAACCCCTGCGCTACATAAGAAAAAATAATTGTTAGGTTTACATTCACATGAAGAGTAAAATATACTGTATATTCAGTTTTGGAAAATTAACCAATTCACCAAATGTCTAAAAACACACACAGACAAAACAAAGGCAGATCTGAAATACCCATATTCAATATATAGTCATTAGGGATGAGCTTCGTGTTCAAGTCGAACCCATGTTCGACTCGAACATCGTGTGTTCGGTCGTTCGCCGAATTCCGAATGATATGGTCCGTTCACGCCAAATTCGAGTGGCGCGTTACGGCCCATAATTCACTGCGGCAGTGCATTGCTGGCTGATGATTGGCCAAGCATGCACTATGACCTGCATGCTTGGCCAATCACAGCGCTGTGTGTACAGAGAGCCGTAATTGGCCAAAGCCAAGGAGGCTTTGGCCAATTATGGCTCAGGGGGTTTAGTACACAACCCACACTATATAAGGCCGCCTGCACGTCGGCCTTGTGTAGTGTGTTCCGGCGTTGACAGAGATAGAGAGAGAGAGATTGACAGTGTCATTTGATTTAAGTTAGAGTAGGTATTGTGTATATATATATGCATCCCAGGTGTTGTGTGTGTGTGTGTGTATATATATATATATATATTAGGGTTGTCCCGATACCACTTTTTTAGGACCGAGTACAAGTACCGATACTTTTTTTCAAGTACTCGCCGATACCGATTACCGATACTTTTTTTAATGTCACGTGACAGTGGTTTTTTTTTTTTTTTTTTTTTTTTTAGGGGGGGGGGAGTGAACGGTGTGTGTGTTTTTTTTTTTTTTTTTTTTTTTTTTTTTTCATTTACATTTATTTTTTACAATTTTTAATTTTTTTTTTTATTCTTTATTGCCCTGTTGGGGGGCTTTGGTGAGATATCAGGGGTCTTAACAGACCTCTGATATCTCCCCCTTGAGACAGAGAAAGAGACAGAGGATAGAGATTCCCCAGTCCCTTTCTCTGCAGCCTCAGCTGCACTGACAATGAATGGAGAGAAGACAGCGGCTCCTCTCCATTCATAAACTGACACATTGTAATCACAGGTGATTACAATGTTTCAGTTATGTGAATAGACAGAGTCAGCTGACTCTGTCCATTCACACAGCGGAGAGACAGCAGAACGGAGGGGACAGAGGAAGAAAGAGGGGGACAGCGGAAAGCCGGAACGGATGGGGACAGCGGAGGGGGACAGAGCAAAGAAGGAGGACAGCGGAGGGGGTCAGAGGAACGGAAGGGGACAAAGCAACGGAGCAGGACAGCAGAGGGGGACAGAGGAACGGAGGGGGACAGAGCAAAGAAGGAGGACAGCGGAGGGGGTCAGAGGAACGGAGCAGGACAGCGGAGGGGGACAGAGGAACGGAGGGGGACAGAGCAAAGAAGGAGGACAGCGGAGGGGGTCAGAGGAACGGAGGGGGACAGAGCAAAGAAGGAGGACAGCGGAGGGGGTCAGAGGAACGGAGGGGGACAAAGCAACGGAGCAGGACAGCGGAGGGGGACAGAGGAACAGAGGGGGACTAAGGGGGATGAGGTGACAGTCAGCGGTGATCGCGTGTGGGGGAGTTACAAGCACCGATCACCGCTGTATGTCACTAAAGCAGCTGAAAGCCGCGGGGCGGAGAAGCTTGTAACTCCCCCACGCGCCGATCACTGCTGACTGTTTAGGTATCGGCGGAAGCATCGGGAGCATTTGCCCGAGTACAAGTACTTGGGCAAATGCTTGGTATAGGTGCCGATACCGATACTAGTATCGGTATCGGGACAACCCTAAAATATATATATATATATATATATATATATACTGTATTCAGTTTAGCTAGATCCTGTTCTTCTCTTCCTAATATACTGACAGGCAGGCAGGTCTCACCTACAGTATAGCTACCTGCAGCCAGGTGCTTGTGTAGGCTCTTTGAAGTATTTCCAGTTACTGTACTGTGTACCCCGCACAGTCTCACCTACAGTATAGCTACCTGCAGCCAGGTGCTTGTGTAGGCTCTTTGAAGTATTTCCAGTTACTGTACTGTGTACCCCACACAGTCTCACCTACAGTATAGCTACCTGCAGCCAGGTGCTTGTGTAGGCTCTTTGAAGTATTTCCAGTTACTGTACTGTGTACCCCGCACAGTCTCACCTACAGTATAGCTACCTGCAACCAGGTGCTTGTGTAGGCTCGTGACTTATTTCCAGTTACTGTACTGTGTAAATGAAAAAATGTATATTGATGCGCTAGAGTGTGCTAAACGTGCCCCTATCACGGCACAAAGAGATATAGTACATATACAAATAAGTACAGAGGTGTGTGCCACACTATATACTATATCGCATAAAGTTACTAAGCATAATGTGCACAAATAAACAGTACAATTTGCATATAAGGTAATAATAATAATGATAATAATAATATTGTCAATAAACACTTTTGCTTCAAATATAATTCATAAGTGCAAATAGATGCTAAAAAAGTGACATGTGCCAAACAAAAGTGCTAAGTGTCCCACAATGCATATACATACTAGTCCATCATGAACTAAACATATAATGAGCAAAAAGTCCTTCAAGAGAGTACTGACAAGTGATCTTCAATCGTGATATATTAAAACGTGCTAAAAATCCACGTGCCACAGGTCATGTGATGGTGCAACAAAAGTGACCCCTCCAAGGTAATGCGCTCACCTTAGAGATTGTGACTAGAGAATGTGACAAAGTCAAGAAACGCTTTTGAGCCACCCAGGGCTCTATGTGGATCACAGGATCACAGGCTCCAGCACGGGCTCAAACAATAGACAGGAAAAAAGAGGGGACCGTATAGTGTGATATCATTTAAAATATTTATTCCAAGGTCAGACAAAAAACTCTCCCCCAAAGGGGGTACTCACATTTTGAGGGTGCGTAAGTGCACCACTCTGAACAAGCATATAGTATGGGTGTAGCAGTGAGGATATGGAGTCCGTCCCAGCACTGACAGCTGCTGCTGCCTAACACTCCATCCTGGCCCCTCTCCTACACGTCTTTGACACAGGGCATACGTGTCATCATCATTGGTTTGCTCCAGTGATGAGGAGGGAGGGGATGATGATGAGGTAGATCGCACTACTGCTATTTGCAACATAAGTCTTAAGCGTATCTCGCGTGGCCAAAACATCTCCCGCTTGGGCACCACATGCTTGACCAGACATATGTTGACCTGCCATGCAGTTCGTTGGCAAGCATACCTAAAAGACCCATACCAAATATCAAAGGGGACCTCTCCTTGCTCCTCATCAGCTGGGATCTCCAACCCCACTATACCTTCAGTCCTCTCTGAGACCTGCACTGAGAGGAATGAAGGTGTAGAATTAGGTGTGTCACAGCCAAGTACTTGCGGGCAATTTGCTATCGGTACACCGACGTCAGATTGTACCAGGCAAATTTCCCTGCCCCAGCTGCTGCACCGCAGAAAGAAGTTTGCTCCCAGCCATCCACATGCCCAGCGGTTGAATGCTAGCTTGGCAAAATTGCTAGCACTTCAACTGCCTTTTCAGTTGGTAGACTCTGCCCCCTTCCGTGAGTTTGTGGAATGTGCGGTTCCTCGGTGGCAAGTTCCCAAACGCCACTTTTTCTCACGGAAGGCGATTCCGGCTCTCTACCGGCATATGGAAGGCAATGTCTTTGCCTCGCTGGACAGGGCGGTCAGCAGTAAGGTGCATATTACCACTGACTCATGGTCCAGCAGGCATGGACAGGGACGTTACCTAAGTTTCACGGCGCATTAGGTGACTCTGCTGGCAGCTGGGAAGGATGCAGGACAAGGTGCAGTAGTGTTAGAGGTTGTTCCGCCACCACGCCTCCAAAATGGCAGTACTGGTGATTCTGACACACCTCTCTCCTACCCCCCCTCCTCTTCTTCCTCCTCCATGGCCTCTTCCTGTGCTTTGTCCTCGGAACCAGCGGTGCTCCGTAGGCGTTCAAGGGGCTGCGCAAGTACGCAGGCCAAAAGATGTCATGCAGTGCTTGAGCTGGTGTGCTTGGGGGACAGGAGTCACACTGGGGCAGAGATTCTGTCAGCTCTGCAGGGGCAGGTTCAGAGGTGGTTGACGCCACACCAACTTAAGGCAGGAATGATGGTTTGCGACAATGGCACCAACCCCCTCTCCGCCCTCCGGCAGGGACAACTGACCCATGTGCCCTGTTTGGCTCACGTCCTTAACTTGGTGGTGCAGCAGTTCTTGGGCAGGTACCCGGGCTTACAGGATGTCCTGAGGCAGGCCAGGAAAGTCTGTGTGCATTTCCGCCGGTCATATAATGCCAGTGTTCGGCTGGCAGACCTCCAAAAGGAATTTAACCTGCCGAAGAACCGCCTAGTTTGTGACATGCCAACCAGGTGGAACTCAATGTTGGCCATGCTGCAGCGGCTGCACACGCAGCAGAGGGCCACCAATGAGTACCTGTGCGACTATGGCACCAGGACAGGGTCAGGGGAGCTTGGTTTTTTTTGCCCACGCCAGTGGGCCATGATCAGGGATGCATGCACTGTCCTGTCACCATTTGAGGAGGCCACGAGGATGGTAAGCAGTGACAGTGCATGCATCAGTGACACTGTCCCCCTTGTCCACCTGTTGGAGCACACACTGCGTGGAATAATGGACAGGACACTTGAGGCAGAACAGAGGCAGGAAGAAGAGGACTTCCTTAGCTCTCAAGGCCCCCTTTATCCAGACAGTGTTACTGCATGCCCGCCGATCACATAGGAAGAGGGTGAGGAGGAGGAGGATTGTGTCAGCATGGTGGTGGAGCCTGGCACTCAGCAGCAGTCTTCAAGGGATCATTTACAGTCATAAGAAACCCATGGACTTGTACGTGGCTGTGAGGATGTGGATGAGGATCATGTCGTCCTTAGTGACCCAGAGGACTCCGGACTGAATGCCTCAGCAAACCTACGCTGCATGGCCTCCCTGATCCTGCAAAGCCTGCGGAAGGATCCTCGTATTCATGGTATCACGGAGAGGGATCAATACTGGCTGGCAACCCTCCTTGATCCACGTTACAAGGGTAAGGTTGCGGACCTTATCTTGCCGTCGCAGAGGGAGGAGAGGATGAAACATCTTCGGGAGGCCTTGCAGAAAGGTCTGTGCAACGCGTTCCCAGAGACTGGGAGGTTACAAACTCCTGTTCCTGGACAACGTGTTGCTGAGGCTTCGGTCAGTCAAAGAAGGAGCGGTGGAGAAGGTGGCCTTCGGACCGATGCGTTCAGACAATTTTTTAATCTGCAGCCCCAAGGTATAATCGGTTCAGTAACCATCGCCAGCGTCTGTTTTACATGGTGCAGGAATACCTAGGGGCAAGATCAGACTTGGACACCTTTCCCACCGAAAATCCTCTGGGTTACTGGGTCTTGAGGATGGATCACTGGCAAGAGCATGCACTGTATGCAAATGAGCTACTGGCCTGTCCTGCATCCAGTGTTCTTTCAGAACGCACATTCAGTGCTGCTGGAGGCTTTGTAACCGATCACAGGGTGCGTCTGTCCACCGACTCGGTCAATCGACCGACCTTCATAAAAATGAATCAGACTTGGATCACCACCAGCTCCCAAGCACCTGATGCTTATGTAACCAAATAATTTTTTTTTAAATGTCAGATCCCTTCAAGACTGCCTATACTGATGCTGAGTGACTATCCTGTTATGCTGAGTGATTATCCTCTTCCTCCTCAATGATCATGCTGATAGCTTGTAAGAACATTTTTGGTTCTGGGTGCCGCCACCAGTGGCTAAGGCCCAATTTTTCAGCCCCTGTTTAACAGGGGGCATGTAATTACAATTTTTGATGCAATACTTTGCAGCAGGGCTCGTTCCTGCGCTCCAACTAGAGTATCTGTGAGGGGTTGCAGTGTTGTGGCACCAGCACCAGTGCCTAAGGCCCAATTTTTCAGCCCCTGTTTAACAGGGGCGTGTAATTAAAATTTTTGATGCAATACTTTGCAGCAGGGCTCGTTCCTGCACTCAACTAGAGTATCTGTGAGGGATTGCAGTGTTGTGGCACCAGCACCAGTGCCTAAGGCCCAATTTTTAATCCCCTGTTTAGCAGGGGCGTTTAATTACGATTTTTGATGCAATACTTTGCAGCAGGGCTCATTCCTGCGCTCCAACTAGAGTATCTGTGAGGGGTTGCAGTGTTGTGGCACCAGTGCCTAAGGCCCAATTTTTCAGCCCCTGTTTAACAGGGGCGTGTAATTAAAATTTTTGATGCAATACTTTGCAGCAGGGCTCGTTCCTGCACTCCAACTAGAGTATCTGTGAGGGGTTGCAGTGTTGTGGCACCAGCACCAGTGCCTAAGGCCCAATTTTTCTGCTCCTGTTCAACAGGGACATGTAATTACAATTCTTGGTCTAATATTTCACAGCAGGACCCGTTCCAGCGCCCACCAAGAGTAACTGTGAGGACTTACAGTGTTGTGGCACCAGCACCACCACCATCACCAAAGGCCCAATTTTTCTGCCCCTGTTCAACAGGGGCATGTAATTACAATTCTTGATCTAATATTTCACAGAAAGGCCCTGTGAGGGCTTACAGTGTTGTGGCAACACCAACACCTAAGGCCACAATTTCTGCAGCGTATATAGGGCATGCCCCTATTTTAAAACATCCAACTTACAAACAACTCCTACTTGCAAATGGAAGGAGACAACAGGAAGTGAGATGAAATCTACCCCGTCTATTGAGTATATATACATATTTGAATTATCATAAATATTTAGATATTAATATACTGCATGTGTGTGTGTGTTATGCAGTTATTATGTGTGAATTGCTTGTTAAAATGTTCATGATATATATTATGTTATAGATGCACATTTATTAGGCGCTTCCTTACTTTAAGGGCCCTTTTCACACTAGGGCGGGGGGTGTTAGCGGTAAAATGCCACTAATATTAGCGGCGCTTTACCGCGTTAATAGCGGTGCTTTTCATCCGATAGCGTGGCACTTTTAAACCCCCCAGCTAGTGGCCGAGGAAAGGGTTAAAAGCGCCTGCAAAACGTCGCTGCTGAAGCGCTTTTCAGGCGCTTCAGCAGCGCTGTCCATTGATTCCAATTGACAGGAGCGGTGTATACACCTGCTCCTCCACCGCCCGAAAGACGCTGCTTGCAGGACTTTTTCTAATGTCCTGCAAGCGCACCCCCCAGTGTGAAAGCACTCGGGCTCTCACACTGGGGCTGCAGGGGAGGCGTTTTTTAGGCACTATTTTTAGCCTAAAAGCGCCTGAAAATCACCCTAGTGTGAAAGGGGTCTAAGAGCTTTTCACAGACAATTTTTGATGCAATACTTTGCAGCAGGGCTCGTTCCTGCGCTCCAACTAGAGTATCTGTGAGGGGTTGCAGTGTTGTGGCACCAGCACCAGTGCCCAATTTTTTTTTTATATTGTGAAACATAATGTTACGCCAAGTAAATTGATACCCAACATGTCACGCTTCAAAATTGCGCCCGCTCATGGAATGGCGACAAACTTTTACCCTTAAAAATCTCCATAGGCGATGTTTAAAAAATTCTATAGGTTGCATGTTTTAGGTTACAGAGGAGGTCTAGGCCTAGAATTATTGCTCTCGCTCTACTGATCGTGGCGATACCTCACATGGGTGGTTTGAACACCGTTTTCATATGCGGGCGCTTCTCACGAATGCGTTCGCTTCCGCATGCGAGCTCGGCAGGACAGGGCCCGTTTAAAGCATTTTTTTTTCTTATTTATTTTACCTTTTATTTTTTATTTTTACACTGTTTAAAAAAAAAAATTGTGTCACTTTTATTCCTATTACAAGGAATGTAAACATCGCGTGTAATAGGAAAAAAATATGACAGGACCTCCTAAATATGAGATCTGGGGTCAAAAAGACCTCAGATCTCATATTTACACTAAAATGCAATAAAAAATAAATAAATAAATAAAAAATTTGTCATTTAAAAAAAATAAAAATAAAATGGCCCACCACTCTCCTGTACATATACATCGGCACTTTGAAGGTGGATATCTCGGTAACGGCAGCAGCTGCTGCCACAACCGAGGTATCCATCTTTACAGGAGCCGACCGTGTTTCCGATAATGGTGGTCTCTGCGGCAGATTCGCTGCAAGATCACCGTTATCGGTGGCGGGAGAGGTGCCACCCCCCTCCTGCTGCTCTCCCGGGCCCTCCGCCGCTTACCGGAGCCGTCGGTAGCGGCGGAGGCGATCGGGACCTGTCACTTACTGGGTATGGAAACGAGTGAGGCTAAGATGGCCCCCACCCATCTCCATACCATAGGAGGGTGGAAGCGACGTCATAACGTCAGCTCCGCCCATTTGTCTTAAAGGCATATTTTTTTTTGTCATTTCTTTTAAACAACATTTTTTTTTTTTGCATTTTAGTGTAAATATGAGATCTGAGGACTTTTTGACCCCAGATCTCATATTTAAGAGGACCTGTCATGCTTTTTTCTATTACAAGGGATGTTTACATTCCTTGTAATAGGAATAAAAGTGATCCAATTAAAAAAAAAAAAAAAAAAAAAAAACAGTGAAAAAATAATTAAAATAAAGTAAAATAAATAAGAAAAAAAAAAAAAAATTTTTAAAGTGCCCTGTCCCGACGAGCTCGCGCACAGAAGTGAACGCATACGTGAGTAGCACCCGCATATGAAAACGGTGGTCAAACCACACATGTGAGGTATCGCTGCGACTGGTAGAGCAATAATTCTAGTCCTAGACCTCCTCTGTAACGCAAAACATGCAACCTGTATAATTTTTTTAACGTCGCCTATGGAGATTTTTAAAGGTAAAAGTTTGACGCCATTCCACAAGCGGGCGCAATTTTGAAGCGTGACATGTTGGGTATCAATTTACTTGTCGTAACATTATCTTTCACAATATAAAAAAAAATTGGGCTAACTTTACTGATGTCTTATTTTTTTATTCAAATAAGTGAATTTTTTCCAAAAAAAGTGCGCTTATAAGACCGCTGCGCAAATACGGTGCAAATAAAAGTATTGCATTGACTGCTACTTTATTCTGTAGGGTGTTAGAAAAAAAACAATATATAATGTTTGGGGGTTCTAAGTAATTTTCTAGCAAAAAAAACCATGTAAACACCTAAGATCCAAAACGAGGCTAGTCTTTAAGTGGTTAAGAGCTATGGGCGGAAGTGACATTTTGACGTCGCTTCCGCCCTGCAGTGTTATGGAGACGGGTGGGGCCATCATCCCCTCACTCGTCTCCATACCCAGCAAGGGACAACATCCAATCGCCTCCGCCGCCAGGCATATACTGGCCATCAGGACAACCGGGAGATTCCCGGTGGGACGATGGCTCAGTGGGCCAGTCAGGTGCGGTCCTGGAGCCGCTCCTCTCTGACAGTGAGTGATTGCAATTTCACTCCTGTCAGGAGGAGCAGCTCCCGTCATATGCTGGAGAGAGCATTAGGCTTTCTGCTCCCTCCAGCCTGCAGGGGGAGATAGACCAACGGTAGACTTTCCTTCCTCTCTCCCCTATCACTTGTTATCACATGACTGGAGAGAGGAACGAGAAGCTGCCTTCAAAACTGTGAGTACATGTGGGAGGGGGAGGAAAGGGAGGACACACTGATGTGAAGGGGGCTGCTGATGGGGGCTCTCTGATGTGAAGGGCTTTTGATGGGGACACACTGATGTGAATGGAGCTGCTGGTGGGGACTCTCTGATGGTGACTCTGATGTGAAGTGGGCAGCTGGTGGGGACTCTGATGTGAAGTGGGCAGCTGGTGGGGACTCTGATGTGAAGTGGGCTGCTGGTGGGGACTCTGATGTGAATTTGGCTGCTGGTGGGGACTCTGATATGAAGGGCTTCTGATGGGGACACACTGATGTGAAGAGAGCTGCTGGTGGGGACTCTCTGATGGGGACTCTGATGTGAAGTGGGCTGCAGGTGGGGACTCTGATGTGAAGGGCTTCTGATGGGGACACACTGATGTGAAGGGAGCTGCTGGTGGAGACTCTCTGATGGGGACTCTGATGTGAAGTGAGCTGCTGATTGGGACTCTCTGTGAAGGGAGCTGCTGATTAGGACTCTCTGATGTAAGGGGGATTCTGTTGGGGACACTATGATGTAAGCGGGACGCTGTTGGGGACACTCAAAATTAAAGTGGGCCGGTCATGAGGAAGTCCAGGGCCAAATTTTTGTCCCAGTCCAGCCCTGTCCGCCGCTGCTGACGGCTTCGGTAAGCGGCGGAGGGCGGCGGAGGGCACAGGAGCGCGGCAGGAGGGTGGCCCACTCCCTACGCTGATAAAAGTAATCTCGCTGTGAATCCGCTGCAGAGACCACTCTTATCGGAAAGTAGACCACCCACTAAAGAAGAGGATACCAGGGTTATGGCAGCTAGCTGCTGCCATAACAACAATATCTCCCTTCAAAGTAAGGACATATATCGGCGGGCGGCAGTCCGGAAGTGGTGAAGGCTCCATGCACACTGGGCTTAAAAAAAGTCTCATATAGAGCATTTTTTTGTACAAGTTTAGACAAGCTTAGGAGAGTTTTACGTTTTTTCTAGATAGATAAAAGGGCATTTTGCGAGCCACAATGGTATATTGCCTCAAATGTGGAAATCACCTAAGCTGTGCATCGCATCTCAGTGGAGATGCGATGCACAGCTTATCCCTCCTGACAGGCAAACTTTGAGGCAAACTTTGGAGAATGTTATCAGATTGGTGCACTCACGCACCTTGCAAATGTGAGTACCCTAATGTGGGAAGCTTTTATGCTAATAAACATTTATAAACGATATCACACTATCCAGTTTTTCTTTTCATTTATTCCTAACTGTAGAGTTGCTGCTGAAAACTGTGTATATGGATTCCCTCATTGAGCCGTGGGATAGCTCATAAGCGTGTTTAGAGTCAGTCTCACAGCTGAGTCGCACGCTCTGAGGTGAGCGGCTGTCCTTGGGGGGTCACTGGATGGCACTTGAGCATGGAATTCTGAGCACTAAGCACTAAGATTAATGCACGCATGTTGGATTTTTTATGAACTGTTTTTATGGACTTTATGTGCATTTCTTTCATAAATTGGACTTTAATAACCACGTATCACATCTTGGATTTGATATTCGCACTCATTGTGTGGCACTTGGCACTTTGTTGTATTTTTGCACTTATCACTGTGATATATTTATATATTTTTTACACGGTAAATTTCAGATTTTATAAATAATTTTTCATTCATTATATATACAGTTAGTAGTTTAGTCATCGCTACTCTTATTCTAATGGTATACATCTAGTATATTATTTACACATTGCACCTTAAAATCACTTGTTTTTTATATATATCCTTTGTGCCTTGCTGTGGCTGGATAAGCCGCTTATGCGGTATTTTCAGTATACCTCATATGCATTAATAATCTCCAGATTGATATTTTCACCTTAGCGCAGCGTATCTTTTGTATACACTTTACGTTTTTTCTGCCAGTGAGCTCCAATCAGAAACGCGAATGAGAAGGGTTTTTTTCCTGCCTCTAAACATTGATCTCAAAATATGCCTGTAAACGTCCTAATGTGCATGGACACATAGGATAACTCTGAGTTGCTTCTACAGGCAGAACACAAAACTCCTGTAGAAACAAAGTTTTTTACGCCAGTGTGCATGGAGCCTTAAAGAGGAAGTAAACTCTCCCCCTCCTATGCTGCTTTTCAATTGGACCATTATATTCAATTCTAACACATATACAATATCATTTAGCCCCAATTACATGTTCATTACTTTGTTTAAAGATGTTTATAAATTTGTCTCTCTTGGGGTAAGCCAGCGTCATATTAACTGTTATTCTCCTTGTTTGTAGTAGAAACTATTTCCGTCCTTTACTTAAATCTCGTGCATGCGTGATCGTTTCTCAGCCAGGCCTCCTTCTAGTTCCAGGGGCTGAGAATGTAGTCTCGCAGTATTGGAGCTCAGTGCCGCTGGCAGTCACAGCACATTGCTCAATGGACTGACAACACTTATGCCCCGTACACACAGTCGGACATTGATCGGACATTCCAACAACAAAATCCTAGGATTTTTTCCGACCGATGTTGGCTCAAACTTGTCTTGCATACACACGGTCACACAAAGTTGTGGGAAAATCTGATCGCTCTGAACGCGGTGACGTAAAACACGTACATCGGGACTATAAACGTGGCAGTAGCCAATAGCTTTCATCTCTTTATTTATTCTGAGCATGCGTGGCACTTTGTGCTTCGGATTTGTGTACACACGATCGGTAATTCCGACAACGGACTTTGTTGTCGGAAAATTTTATAGCCTGCTCTCAAACCTTGTGTGTCGGAAAATCTGATGGAAAATGTGTGATGGAGCCTACACACGGTCGGAATTTCCGACAACAAGGTCCTATCACACATTTTCCGTCGGAAAATCCGACCGTGTGTACGGGACATAAGAGCGTGCCGTGAATCGCAGAAGAGATGCTCATGACCTGGTGACGTCATTACAGATAATCGGATGGATACCCAGCAAACCCAGCAAGTAAGGTGACATCTCAGGACAGCGATCAATAGTGCTTTTAATGCAGATTTATATGTGCTAAAGTGATAGGAGAGAGTTTACAACCACTTTATGTTTTTTTTTAACTGTTGCTGTAATCAATAGAGTGTTGCATACTTTTAAAATGGTTAAACTGCACAAGTGTTTTCATAATCTACTTTCCCAATCTGTCCTTTACAGCTGATTTATCTTTTGGAAGATATGGGATGCCCAGAATTGTAACTGGAATGGAAAATGAAGACTTGTCTACTTTCTATGCTGTCCTCCCGTGGACTGATAGCAAAAATATTCCAAATTCTGAATGCAGATGCTCTCTTCCTGTAGAAGATGCTGATGCACCTGGATGCTCTTTAGATTCCCCAAGCAAGAAGTGTAGGGTAGCTGTACTGGCTTTAAGTGGCTCTAAGCTGTGCCTTAGTAGCAAGCAAACAAGCTGGGTAGTACACTTGGCTGCTTCTCCTCTATCAAGCTGTAGGGTGTAGTGGTTGAAGTTACTCACTCAGATCCTTTGATGAATCCTGAGGCTTAAGCAACTTTTGCACAGACTTCCTGCTGAACAGGTCCCAACCTTGGCTTTCAGGATGGCTTCAGCTAAGCCTAGCTGAGGCTGAAAGGGTGTGAGGCTTCAGCTGCTTCTAGTATCTCTCTCTCTCTCTGGCCTCTTATTTCTGCCCAGGGGCAGAGCCCCCCAGCACAGGGGCCCCCTTCAGGCAACTGGGCCCTAGACTCTTCTCCCACATGACCAGGCTCCAGAATATTTATGGGTCATCTCTCCACCTTCTGGGCTGTCCCCACCCAGAAATTGGAGGAGACTCCATAAATATTTAGGCCTAGCCTCTGCTCCTCCACCCTCTAAGTTCTAGAGCCCTCCAGCAGTTCCAGAAGCCAGGGGGAGGTAATAAAGTCTCAACCCATGGAGCTAGACTATCAACTCTAACAAATTACCCTCTGGCTCCTCTGTCTACAGAGGAGCTCAACTAAATTTTCCTACACTGTACACAGAGGGTGCTACACATATAAGTGAAAAATCTAAGAAAACCCTTCCTTCAAAGAGTGGGTTTGTGGCTTGCAAAAAATAGGACCGCTTGCCTAAACCAATAAGGGCCATTGGTAAAACTGTAGGAGTTTAAACAACCTCATAGGCTGCACAGATAAATGTATTAAACATACTTCATGTAATCAAAAATGTTTTAAATGTAGCCAACAGTATTTTGTGTCTGCAGACTGAGGTTGCAGAATGTAAACAACATCTTTTGTCTGTCATCCCCTTCCTGATATCGCATGCTGTACAGTGCCATTGCATGCCATACAGTGTCATTGCATGCCATGCAGAGCCATCGCATGCCGTAAAGTGTCATCACATGCCATACAGAGCCATTACATGCAATACAGTGTCATCACATGCCATACAGTGTTATCACATGTCATACAGAGCCATGGCATGCCGTACAGTGTCATCGCATGCCGTACAGTGTCATCGCATTCCGTACAGTGTCATCGCATGCCGTACAGAGCCATGGTATGCTGTACAGAGCCATGGCATACCATACAGAGCCATGGCATTCCGTACAGTGTCATTGGATGCCCTACAGAGCCATTACATGGCACACAGTAGCTCTGAATGGCATGCGATGACACTGTACGGCATGTGATTGCACTGTACACTATGCAATGGCTCTGTACAGCATGGGATGAGAATGTATGGCATACCATGGCACTGTACGGCATATAATGGCATTGCACACCAGGCATCACTAAATGGCGGACCGCGATCCGGTTCCGGCCCCAGTAGCCATCCTACCCAGACCGCAGCCTCGCCAAATAGTTGCCTGTGTGTCTCCTCCCTGCTGCCGGCTCGTCCTTCGATAAGATGGCACTGTCCCCTCCCCACACAGCCTGACTTATTCACACAAGACATGAGGCATGGCCGCTCTGGACAAACGGCGGGACTTTTTAAGTAAGAAGCAGGTAATTGGTTGCTACACAGCGTTCAATTACCCAATCAATCACCCAAATTTAATGTGAAAAGTCCCGCCCATTGTCCAGGGCTGCCATGCTTTCTGTCTTGTGCTGTGTGAATAAGGTAGGGCTCTGGGGGTAGAGGGGAGTGCTGTGCTGTTATGATAAGGACAGGATTCTACAATCGAGAGAGGAATGTGATTGGGGGTGTGTGATGGGGGGGTCTGTTACGGGTCCGTCTGTGATGGGGGGTCTGTTACGGGTCTGTCTGTGATGGGGGGGTCTGTGATGGGGGTCTGTGATGGTAGGTCTGTGATGGGGGGGCTGTGATGGGAGGTCTGTGATGGGGGGACTGTGATGGGTCGGTCTGTAATGGGGGGTCTGTGATGGGGGGCCTGTGATGGGGGGTCTGTGATGGGAGGTCTGTGATGGGGGACTGTGATGGGGGGACTGTGATGGGTCAGTCTGTGATGGGGGGTCTGTGATGGGGAGGTCTGTGATGGGGAGGTCTGTGATGGGTCAGTCTGTGATGGGGGTCTGTGATGGGGGGTCTGTGATGTGAGGTCTCTGATGGGTCAGTCTGTGATGGGGGTCTGTGATGGGCAGTCTGTGATGGGGGGGTCTGTGATGGGTCCATCTGTGATGGGGGGGTCTGTGATGGGTCATTCTGTGATGGGGGGTCTGTGATGGGTCATTCTGTGATGGGTCCATTTGTGATGGGTCAGTCTGTGATGGGGGTCTGTGATGGGTCAGTCTGTGATGGGAGTCTGTGATGGGGGGGTCTGTGATGAAAGGTCTGTGATGGGAGGTCTGTGATGGGTCAGTCTGTAATGGGGGGTCTGTGATGGGGGGCCTGTGATGGGGGGTCTGTGATGGGAGGTCTGTGATGGGGAACTGTGATGGGGGGACTGTGATGGGTCAGTCTGTGATGGGGGGTCTGTGATGGGGGGTCTGTGATGGGGAGGTCTGTGATGGGGAGGTCTGTGATGGGGGGTCTGTGATGGGGGGGTCTGTGATGGGAGGTCTGTGATGGGTCAGTCTGTGATGGGGGTCTGTGATGGGCGGTCTGTGATGGGGGGGTCTGTGATGGGTCCGTCTGTGATGGGGGGTCTGTGATGGGTCATTCTGTGATGGGGGGTCTGTGATGGGTCATTTTGTGATGGGTCAGTCTGTGATGGGGGGTCTGTGATGGGTCAGTCTGTGATGGGGTCTGTGATGGGGGTCTGTGATGGGGGGGGTCTGTGATGGGGGGGGTCTGTGATGGGAGGTCTGTGATGGGGAACTGTGATGGGGGACTGTGATGGGTCAGTCTGTGATGGGGGGTCTGTGATGGGAGGTCTGTGATGGGCGGTCTGTGATGGGGGGTCTGTGATGGGTCCGTCTGTGATTGGGGGGTCTGTGATGGGTCATTCTGTGATGGGGGGTCTGTGATGGGTCATTCTGTGATGAGTCCATTTGTGATGGGTCAGTCTGTGATGGGGGTCTGTGATGGGTCAGTCTGTGATGGGGGTCTATGATGGGGGGGGTCTGTGATGAAAGGTCTGTGATGGGAGGTCTGTGATGGGGGTCTGTGATGGGTCAGTCTGTAATGGGGGTCTGTGATGGGGGGCCTGTGATGGGAGGTCTGTGATGGGGAACTGTGATGGGGGACTGTGATGGGTCAGTCTGTGATGGGGGTCTGTGATGGGGGGTCTGTGATGGGGAGGTCTGTGATGGGTCAGTCTGTGATGGGGGTCTGTGATGGGGGGGTCTGTGATGGGAGGTCTGTGATGGGGGTCTGTGATGGGCGGTCTGTGATGGGGGGTCTGTGATGGGTCCGTCTGTGATGGGGGGTCTGTGATGGGTCATTCTGTGATGGGGGGTCTGTGATGGGTCATTCTGTGATGGGTCCATTTGTGATGGGTCAGTCTGTGATGGGGGGTCTGTGATGGGGGTCTGTGATGGGGGGTCTGTGATGGGAGGTCTGTGATGGGGAACTGTGATGGGGGACTGTGATGGGTCAGTCTGTGATGGGAGGTCTGTGATGAGAGGTCTGTGATGAGAGGTCTGTGATGAGAGGTCTGTGATGGGTCAGTCTGTGATGGGGTCTGTGATGGGGGGGTCTGTGATGGGTCCGTCTGTGATGGGGGTCTGTGATGGGTCAGTCTGTGATGGGTCCGTCTGTGAAGGGTAAGTCTGTGATGGGGGGTCTGTGATGAGTCATTCTGTGATGGGGGAGTCTGTGATGGGTCATTCTGTGATGGGTCCATTTGTGATGGGTCATTCTGTGATGGGTCAGTCTGTGATGGGTCAGTCTGTAATTGGGGGTCTGTGATGGGTCAGTCTGTGATGGGGGGTCTGTGATGGGTCCATCTGTGATGGGGGGGTCTGTGATGGGTCCATTTGTGATGGGTCAGTCTTTAATGGGTCATTCTGTGACAGGTCAGTCTGTGATGGGGGGTCTGTGATGGGGGTCTGTGATGGGTCAGTCTGTGATGGGGGGTCTTTGATGGGTCAGTCTGTGATGGGGGGGTCTTTGATGGGTCAGTCTGTGATTGGGGGGGTCTGTGATGGGGAGTCTGTGATGGGGATCTGTGATGGGGGGGTCTTTGATGGGTCAGTCTGTGATGGGGGGTCTGTGATGGGGAGTCTGTGATGGGTCAGTCTGTGATGGGGCGTCTGTGATGGGGGGGTCTGTGATGGGTCAGTCTGTGATGGGGGTCTGTGATGGGCGGTCTGTGATGGGGGGGTCTGTGATGGGTCCGTCTGTGATGGGGGGCCTTTGATGGGTCAGTCTGTGATGGGGGGTCTGTGATGGGGAGTCTGTGATGGGGAGTCTGTGATGGGTCAGTCTGTGATGGGGGGTCTGTGATGGGTCAGTCTGTGATGGGAGGTCTGTGATGGGGGTCTGTGATGGGGGGGGTCTGTGATGGGTCAGTCTGTGATGAGGGGTCTGTGATGGGTCAGTCTGTGATGGGTCAAGCTGTGATGGGTCATTCTGTGATGGGGGTCTGTGATGAGTCATTCTGTGATGGGGGAGTCTGTGATGGGAGGTCTGTGATGGGTCAATCTGTGATGGGGGGTCTGTGATGGGGGGTCTGTGATGGGAGGTCTATGATGGGTCAGTCTGTGATGGGGGTCTGTGATGGGGGGGTCTGTGAGAGGTCCGTCTGTGATGGGGTCTGTGATGGGTCAGTCTGTGATGGGTCATTCTGTGATGGGGGGTCTGTGATGAGTCATTCTGTGATGGGGGAGTCTGTGATGGGAGGTCTGTGATGGGTCAATCTGTGATGGGGGGTCTGTGATGGGGGGTCTGTGATGGGAGGTCTGTGATGGGTCAGTCTGTGATGGGGGTCTGTGATGGGGGGGTCTGTGATAGGTCCGTCTGTGATGGGGTCTGTGATGGGTCAGTCGTGATGGGTCATTCTGTGATGGGGGTCTGTGATGAGTCATTCTGTGATGGGGGAGTCTGTAATGGGTCATTTTGTGATGGGTCCATTTGTGATGGGTCAGTCTGTGATGGGTCAATCTGTGATGGGTCAGTCTGTGATGGGGGGTCTGTGGTGGGTCAGTCTGTGATGGGGGGTCTGTGATGGGTCCATCTGTGATGGGGGGTCTGTGATGGGTCCATTTGTGATGGTCATTCTGTGATGGGTCAGTCTGTGATGGGGGGTCTTTGATGGGTCAGTCTGTGATGGAGGGTCTTTGATGGGTCAGTCTGTGATTGGGGGGGGTCTGTGATGGGGGGGTCTGTGATGGGGAGTCTGTGATGGGGATCTGTGATGGGGGGGTCTTTGATGGGTCAGTCTGTGATGGGTCAGTCTGTGATGGGTCAGTCTGTGATGGGGGGTCTGTGATGGGGGGTCTGTGATGGGTCAGTCTGTGATGGAGCATCTGATGGGGGGTCTGTGATGGGTCAGTCTGTGATGGGGGTCTGTGATGGGGGGGTCTGTGATGGGTCAGTCTGTGATGGGGGGCCTTTGATGGGTCAGTCTGTGATGGGGGTCTGTGATGGGGAGTCTGTGATGGGGGTCTGTGATGGGGGGTCTGTGATGGGTCAGTCTGTGATTGGGGGGGGGTCTGTGATGGGGGGGTCTGTGATGGGGAGTCTGTGATGGGGATCTGTGATGGGGGGTCTTTGATGGGTCAGTCTGTGATGGGTCAGTCTGTGATGGGTCAGTCTGTGATGGGGAGTCTGTGATGGGGAGTCTGTGATGGGTCAGTCTGTGATGGGGCATCTGGGATGGGGGGTCTGTGATGGGGGGTCTGTGATGGGGGGTCTTTGATGGGTCAGTCTGTGATGGGTCAGTCTGTGATGGGTCAGTCTGTGATGGGGAGTCTGTGATGGGTCAGTCTGTGATGGGGCATCTGTGATGGGGGGTCTGTGATGGGTCAGTCTGTGATGGGGGTCTGTGAGGGGGGGGTCTGTGATGGGTCAGTCTGTGATGGGGGGCCTTTGATGGGTCAGTCTGTGATGGGGGTCTGTGATGGGGAGTCTGTGATGGGGGTCTGTGATGGGGGGTCTGTGATGGGTCAGTCTGTGATGGGGGTCTGTGATGGGTCAGTCTGTGATGGGTCAGTCTGTGATGGGCCATTCTGTGATGGGTCAGTCTGTGATGGGTCAGTCTGTGATGGGTCAGTCTGTGATGGGGGGTCTGTGATGGGGGGTCTGCGATGGGGGGTCTGCGATGGGGGGTCTGCGATGGGGGGGTCTGTGATGGGTCAGTCTGTGATTGAGGGTCTGTGATGGGTCAGTCTGTGACGGGTCAGTCTGTGATGGGTCAGTCTGTGATGGGGAGTCTGTGATGGGTCAGTCTGTGATGGGGCATCTGATGGGGGGTCTGTGATGGGTCAGTCTGTGATGGGGGTCTGTGATGGGGGGGTCTGTGATGGGTCAGTCTGTGATGGGGGGCCTTTGATGGGTCAGTCTGTGATGGGGGGTCTGTGATGGGGAGTCTGTGATGGGGGTCTGTGATGGGGGGTCTGTGATGGGTCAGTCTGTGATGGGGGTCTGTGATGGGCGGTCTGTGATGGGGGGGTCTGTGATGGGTCCGTCTGTGATGGGGGGTCTGTGATGGGTCATTCTGTGATGGGGGTCTGTGATGGGTCATTCTGTGATGGGTCCATTTGTGATGGGTCAGTCTGTGATGGGGGGTCTGTGATGGGGGGTCTGTGATGGGAGGTCTGTGATGGGGAACTGTGATGGGGGACTGTGATGGGTCAGTCTGTGATGGGGGGTCTGTGATGGGAGGTCTGTGATGGGTCAGTCTGTGATGGGGTCTGTGATGGGTCCGTCTGTGATGGGGGTCTGTGATGGGTCAGTCTGTGATGGGGGGTCTGCGATGGGGGGTATGCGATGGGGGGGTCTGCGATGGGTCAGTCTGTGATTGAGGGTCTGTGATGGGTCAGTCTGTGACGGGTCAGTCTGTGACGGGTCAGTCTGTGATGGGTCAGTCTGTGATGGGGAGTCTGTGATGGGTCAGTCTGTGATGGGGCATCTGATGGGGGGTCTGTGATGGGTCAGTCTGTGATGGGGGTCTGTGATGGGGGGGTCTGTGATGGGTCAGTCTGTGATGGGGGGCCTTTGATGGGTCAGTCTGTGATGGGGGGTCTGTGATGGGGAGTCTGTGATGGGGGTCTGTGATGGGGGGTCTGTGATGGGTCAGTCTGTGATTGGGGGGGGGTCTGTGATGGGGGGTCTGTGATGGGGAGTCTGTGATGGGGATCTGTGATGGGGGGGTCTTTGATGGGTCAGTCTGTGATGGGTCAGTCTGTGATGGGTCAGTCTGTGATGGGGAGTCTGTGATGGGTCAATCTGTGATGGGTCAGTCTGTGATGGGGGTCTGTGATTTGGGGGTCTGTGATGGGTCAGTCTGTGATGGGGGGCCTTTGATGGGTCAGTCTGTGATGGGGGTCTGTGATGGGGAGTCTGTGATGGGGGTCTGTGATGGGGGGTCTGTGATGGGTCAGTCTGTGATGGGGGTCTGTGATGGGTCAGTCTGTGATGGGTCAGTCTGTGATGGGCCATTCTGTGATGGGCCATTCTGTGATGGGTCAGTCTGTGATGGGTCCATTTGTGATGGGTCAGTCTGTGATGGGTCATTCTGTGCTGGGTCAGTCTGTGATGGGGGGTCTGCGATGGGGGGTCTGCGATGGGGGGGTCTGTGATGGGTCAGTCTGTGATTGAGGATCTGTGATGGGTCAGTCTGTGATGGGTCAGTCTGTGACGGGTCAGTCTGTGATGGGTCAGTCTGTGATGGGGAGTCTGTGATGGGGGGGTCTGTGATGGTTTAGTCTGTGATGGTTTAGTCTGAGATGGGGAGTCTGTGATGGGTCAGTCTGTGATGGGGGTCTGTGATGGGGGGTCTGTGATGGGTCAGTCTGTGATGCGGGTCTGTGATGGGTCAGTCTGTGATGGGTCAGTCTGTGATGGGTCAGTCTGTGATGGGTCAGTCTGTGATGGGTCAGTCTGTGATGGGGGGTCTGTGATGGGGGGTCTGTGATGGGTCCGTCTGTGATGCGTCAGTCTGTGATGGGTCAGTCTGTGATGGGGGGTCTGTGATGGGTCAGTCTGTGATGGGTCTGTCTGTGATGGGGGGTCTGTGATGGGTCAGTCTGTGATGGGTCATTCTGTGATGGGGGGGCTGTAATGGGTCATTCTGTGATGGGGGGTCTGTGATGGGTCATTCTGTGATGGGTCCATTTGTGATGGGTCATTCTGTGATGGGTCAGTCTGTGATGTGGGGTCTGTGATGGGTCAGTCTGTAATGGGGGTTTGTGAGGGGTCAGTCTGTGATGGGGGTCTGTGATGGGTCCATCTGTGACGGGGGGGTCTGTGATGGGTCAGTCTGTGATGGGGGTCTGTGATGGGTCCCTTTGTGATGGGTCAGTCTTTGAAGGATCATTCTGTGATGGGTCAGTCTGTGATGGGTCATTCTGTGATGGGGGTCTTTGATTGGGGAGTCTGTGATGGGTCAGTCTGTGATGGGTGGGTCTGTGATGGGGGGTCTGTGATGAGGAGTCTGTGATAGGGGTCTGTGATGGGTCAGTCTGTGATGGGGGTCTGTGATGCGTCAGTCTGTGATGCGTCAGTCTGTGATGGGTCATTCTGTGATGGGGGGTCTTTGATGGGTCAGTCTGTAATGGGGGGTCTGTGATGGGTCGGTCTGTGATGGTTCGGTCTGTGATGAGTGCGTCTGTGATGGGGGTCTGTGATGGGTCATTCTGTGATGGGTCATTCTGTGATGGGTCCATTTGTGATAGCTCAGTCCATGATGGGTCATTCTGTGACGGGTCCGTCTGTGATGGGGGTCTATGATGGGTCCATCTGTGATGGGGGGGTCTGTAATGGGTCCATCTGTGATGGGGGGTCTGTGATGGGTCATTCTGTGATGGGTCATTCTGTGATGGGTCAGTCTGTGATGGGTTAGTCTGTGATGGGAGGTCTGTGATGGGTCAGTCTGTAATGGGGGGTCTGTGATGGGTCAGTCTGTGATGGGTCCATTTGTGATGGGTCAGTCTGTGATGGGTCATTCTGTGATGGGGGTCTTCGATTGGGGGGTCTGTGATGGGTCAGTCTGTGATGGGTGGGTCTGTGATAGGGGGTCTGTGGTGGGTCAGTCTGTGATGGGTCAGTCTGTGATGGGGGGTCTTTAATGGGTCAGTCTGTGATGGGGGGGTCTGTGATGGATCCGTCTGTTATGGGGTGGCCTTTGATGGGTTAGTCTTTTGTTGCCAGTGGTTTAGACATTAATGGCTGTGTGTTGAGTTATTTTGAGGGGACAGTAAATTTACACTGTTATACAAGCTGTACACTCACTACTTTACATTGTAGCAAAGTGTCATTTCTTCAGTGTTGTCACATGAAAAGAAATAATAAAATATTTACAAAAATGTGAGGAGTGTACTCACTGTAAGATACTGTACATGTGCTAAAACATTTACGTGTGATTTCATATATGAATAGTGTCCTACCGTATGATTGGGTCACATGTGCACTGCAAACATTGTACATGTATGTGAATCCAAAAAGTAGCCATCAATATGTTGTTTTTTCTCTGCAATTCTAAACATCTAGCTGTGTAATTTTACTGTACTGCAATGACTTTTACTGCATAAACTGAGTTGTCAGTCCACCATGAGCTGTGCAGCTTTGGGCCACCATGAAGAAACAAGTGTTTGCAATTCCATTCAAGTACTAGGAGGAGAAAGTTGCACTTGAGTTGAATTAGTGGTGTCACAGGAAGTGATGCGCTTGGAAAAATTCTTGCAGCTCATAGATCCAGCTAGTGTACAGAAAGGTACTTAACGGGGTATCATGTGACCACCTCAACATCAACAAAATTGTATTTTTTATGTTTTTCTCTCTACCATATACGAAACTGTCTCGTGTTTGGAAATTCACTGTCCTCGTGTATTTGTTTTTTTGTTTTGGGTGACTCCTTTGGGCATGGAAAGGGTAATCACCTGCTTCGATTGCACTACATGTCACATATCTCCGCACACCAAATTGGGATAAATAATTCTAGGCCCATCTAAATTGTACCGAATTTGTCTCCATTTCATGGACCCATGCAATTTTAAGCCTTGACATGTTGGGTATCTATTTACTTGCCACAACCTCATATATTGCCATAAAATTAACTTTAGTGTGTTTTTTCCTTTAGTTAAAGTGTTACTAAACCCAGGACCCTGCATTCACTATATCTGGTCTCCCACAGTACACATAACACGGAAATGCAATTATTTTAGTAAATATAAACTGCTAAATATATTTTCTCATCAGCAGTATATAGCAGTCTTGTGACTTCTATCAGTGTCTGGTTAAAGCCTATAGGAGTTTTCATTTTCCACTGACTGTATTATAAGGATGCAGGACCCCTGACCCTCTGTCTGGACAGTGCTGATTGGCCCTGTGCGGATCACGTGCACTCTCTCAAGAGAAAAAAAATCTTTAGCAATACACACCAAACTGAGCATGTGCAGCCTGTCCCCTGGCTCTGTATTATCAGAAAATATATTGGGGGCAGTGGAAGGAGGAGAGGATCAGAGAGGAAAGGATCAAACAGCCTTTTTATACAATGCAGAGGATTAACCCCCTTAGGTCCCGCAGCGAGTGTAACAAGCATGCTTTACTGAGTATACAGACTGATTTTACTGTTGTGGGTTTAGTAACACTTTAACCACTTGACCACTGGGCACTTAAACCCCCTTAACAACCAGACCAATTTTCAGCTTTCAGTGCTCTCACATTTTGAATGACAGTCATGCAACACTGTACCTATATGAAATTTTTGTCCTTTTTTTCACACAGATAGAGCTTTCTTTTGATGGTATTTAACCACCGCTGTTTTTTTTAAATTTTTTGCTCTATAAAAGAAAAAAGACTGAAAATTCGGTAAAAAAATGAATTTTTCTTTGTTTTTGTTATAAAATTTAGCAAATTAGTAATTTTTCTTCATAAATTTTGGCCAAAATGTATACTGCTACATATCTTTGGTAAAAATAAGTACAAATCGGTGTAAATTATTTGGTCTTTGTGAAAGTTATAGAGTCCAAAAGCTATGGTGCCAATATCTGAAAATTGATCACACCTGAAGTACTGACGGCCTATCTAAATTCTTGAGACCCTAACATGCCAGAAAAGTACAAATACCCCCCAAATGACCCCTCTTTGGAAAGAAGACATTCCAAGGTATTTAGAAAGATGCATGGTGAGTTTCTTGAAGTTGTCATTTTTTCCCACAATTCTTTGCAAATTCAAGATTTTTTTTCTTTTCTTTTTTTTTTTTACAAAATTGTCATATTAGCAGGTTATTTCTCACACACAGCATATGCATACCACAAATTACACCCCAAAACACATTCTGCTATTACTCCCGAGTATGGCGATACCACATGTGTGAGACTTTTACACAGCGTGGCCACATACAGAGGCCCAACATGCAGGGAGCACCTTCAGGCGTTCTGGAGCACCCAGGCCAATTCTGACATTTCTCTCCTACATGTAAAAATCATTATTTATTTGCTGGAAAATTACATAGAACCCCAAAACATTTTTTAGCAAAGACCCTAGAGAATACAAGGGTGGTCGTTGCAACTTTTTATCTCGCACGGTATTTGCGCAACAATTTTTCAAACATGTTTTTTAAAAAAAAAAAAAAGTTTGTGTGCTAAAAAAAAAACAAAACAGTAAAGTTAGCCCAATGTTTTTGCATAACGTGAAAGATGAAGTTACACCGAGTAAATAGATACCTAACATGTCACCCTTCAAAATTGCACACGCTCGTGGAATGGCGCCAAATTTCACTAATTAAAAATCCCCATAGACGACGCTTTAAAATTTTTTACTGGTTATATGTTTTGAGTTACAGAGGAGGTCTAGGGCCAAAATTATTGCTCTCACTCTAACGGTCACAGTGATACCTCACATGTGTGGTTTGAACACTGTTTTCATATGTGGGCGGGACTTACGTATGCGTTCGCTTCTGCATGCGAGCACACGGGGACAGGGGCGCTTTAATTTTTTTTTTTATTGTTCATTTTACTTAATTTATTTTAGTTTGACACTTTTTTCCAAAAAATTAATTTTTTGATCACTTTTATTCCTATTACAAGGAATGTAAACATCCCTTGTAATAGGAATATGGCATGACAGGTCCTCTTTACAGTAAGATATGAGGTCAATAAGACCCCACATCTCACCTCTAGGCTGGGAAGCCTGAAATAATAATAAAAAAAAAAAAGATCCTGGCTTCGATCGTAGCGGTGAGTCGGTAGAAGCACCGGAGGGCGGCGGGAGGGGGGGACATCCCCTCTCGCCTCCCGTAAGAATGATCAAGCAATGGAACAGCCGCTATGATCGTTCTCATGATGTAGGGAATCGCCGGCTGAAAAATCTGATATCTGAATGATGCCTGTAGCTGCAGGCATCCTTCAGATATCCCCGCACAAAGTCAAGGACGTCGTATGACGGCCGGTGGGCGGGAAGTGGTTAAAACGCATTTTTTTTTTTTAACACAAAGTTGTCCATTTATACAATATTTCTAACACATAGCATGTACATATCAAGAATGACACCCCGAAATAGATTCTCCTACTCCTCCTGAGTACAGCGATTCCACATGTGTGAGACTTCCACAGCCTGGCCACATACAGAGGCCAAGTACAGCCGAGTATGGCTGAGCATGGCTGGGTATGGCTGGGCATGGCCAAGTATGACTGGGTATGACTGAGCATGGCTGGGTATGGCAGAGTATGGCTGGGTATCACCGAGTATGGCAGAGTGTGGCTGGGTATTGCAGAGTATTGCAGGGTATTGCGGGGTATTGCAGAATATTGCAGAGTATTGCAGGGTATTGCGGGGTATTGCAGAGTATTGCGGGGTATTGCAGAGTATTGCAGGGTATTGCAGAATATTGTGGCGTATTGCAGCAGTGTATTGCAGGATATTGCAGAGTATGGCAGGGTATTGCAGAGTATTGCACAGGATATTGCAGAGTATTGCACAGGGTGTTGCACAGGGTATTGCAGAGTATTGCACAGGGTATTGCAGAGTAATGCACAGGGTATTGCAGAGTATTGCACAGGGCATTGCACAGGGCGTTGCACAGGGTATTGCAGAGTATTGCACAGGGTATTGCAGAGTATTGCACAGGGTATTGCAGAGTATTGCACAGGGTATTGCACAGGGTATTGCAGAGTATTGCACAGTGTATTGCAGAGTATTGCATAAGGTATTTCAGAGTATTGCACAGGGTATTGCACAGGATTGCACAGGGTATTGCAGAGTATTGCAGAGTATTGGACAGGGTATTGCAGAGTATTGCAGGGTATTTCTGAGCATGGAGGGATGGCTGAGCAAGGATGGATGTGACTGCAATTGTCACAAAGCAGCGCTGTGGGCACTACAGATCCAGCCTACAGCGCTGCTGCCATCCGACCCCTCCCCCTCTCCTCTCACACTGTACAGATCGGTACACAGAGGGGAGAGAGGAACCGGCGTCATGAGATGAAGCCTGTTTGTTTACAAGTGATCGCCTGTCATTTGACAGAGTGATCACATGGTAAACAGCCGAGATCAGCGGCCGTTTACAGTGATCAATGATGCGCCGGGTCCTCTGGACCCAGCGGTCACGAGTGTGTTCGTGTGCGCCCCCCAGGGGGCGTGCGAGAGCGGGATTCTGGGAGGACATCATAGTACGCCCTCCCAGGGTTAAGCAACCGCCCTGTAGCCGTCATTCGGCTATGGGCCGGGTTGCTAAGTGGTAAAGGAAATAGTTAATTTTGGTCTAAACAAACTGTTTAAAGTTTAGCTTTAACCTTTTGATATTGTAAATAAGAAGAGACGCCATAGACACTAGTGTGCACTTCATAGTGTATAATTTATAATGTGCAGTGAGTACACCTGAAGCTGAAGAAGAGTAAAGAAGCACAGTCTATTTACACAATGATTTAATTAAAACACAATGTAATCATGTTATCACTCACCCGCTTTCCTCTTATAATAATAATAATACGCAGCAGCAATCAGTGCCAGTAGAATTAGCACTCCAAAAATGCATCCCACAATTGTGTCATTTTGTTGTCCTGAGAAAAGTGGCAATTTGAAATTAATTAATGTAATATATATATACTGTATGTTTGTAAATATGCGGCACCTTAAATGTTACACTGCATTGTAGTTTGTTTGCCTATTTTGTCAAATATAAGGCCCACAGACACTGCACTTTGTGCTTACCAGATCCACCCCAGCTTCTTCCCAGAAACAGCACAAGGTAATGGGGTTGCACTGCGATGTAAGGGAGGGTGGGGGACTCTTGACATCTGATGGTGGGGGGCTCTTGATATCTGATGTAAGGGTGTGCTCTAGACATCTGCTTATTCTTTTTTTCAGAATAACACAATTCTTTACCAGTTGAAAAGGAGGGTTGCACACCACTGGTATCATCAGGGCCAGCAATAACAATAGGCAAACCAGGCAGCTGCCTAGGGTGCACTACCACCTAGGGCACAGCCACGGCCTCTGTCCCGGTTAAGCCCCAGGCATAGGTGAGCTTGGCTCTTGTCTTCTGGTCACTGTGAGCCCCGTTAACCCTGCGAAACACATCTGCTGCAGGTGCCACCAATCTCCCGTTGTGTCCCGCTGAGCTCCCCACTGTCACATCTCCTCCTCACAGTAATACCTGAACAGCGCCAGCCCCGGCACTCCTTTGCTCCAGCCTGTCCCGCTGTTGCGGCCTGTGTCTGTATGAGTGCAGCAGAGGGGGCAGGGCTTAGTGGAGATCAAGGGAGCATTGGGAGAGGTGCAGGCAGTGGCTGTTAACTGACCTCCTGGCTGGTGGGGGACACCAAGGAGCGGCTGGATGGTGCTGGTGGAGACTCCTAAACAATACTGCCCGCCCGCTGCTGAGGAGAGTCCTGATGAGATGGACTATGAAGCTCTGAAGAGGTAAAGAGGAGGATAGACCCACTGATCTACATTGAGCTGTGTGTGTGGGGGATGGGGGGGTGTGAGTGCTGCAGGAAGTTGGAATCAGGTAGGTCAGTGTAGGGGTCAGGTAGGTCAGTGTAGTGGTCAGGTAGGTCAGTGTAGGGGTCAGTGTAGGGGTCAGCTAGATCACTGTAGGGGTCAGGTAGGTCAGTATAATGGTCAGGCTAGTGGTCAGGTAGGTTGGTGTAATGTCAGCTAGGTAAGTGTAGGGGTCAGGTAGGTCAGTGTAGGAGTAAGGTAGGTCAGCGTATGTGTTAGTGTAGGTTGGTCAGGTAGGTCAGTGTAATAGTTAGGCTAGTGGTCAGGTAGGTTGGTGTAATGGTCAGGTAGGTTAGTGTAGGGGCAGGTAGGTCAGTGTAGGGGTCAGGTGGGTCAGTGTAATGGTCAAGTAGGTTGGTGTAATGGTCAGGAAGGTTAGTGTAGGGGTCAGGTAGGTCAGTGTAGGAGTAAGGTAGGTCAGTGTATGTGTCAGTGTAGGTTGGTCAGGTAGGTCAGTGTAATGGTCAGGTAGGTCAGTTTAGTTAGATCGGTGTAGGGGGCAGGTAGGTCACATGTGTTACATGGGCAGGGCAAAGGGAGTGGAGTCAGGGGCGGAGCCAAAGGGGGGGGGCAAAATGAGGTTTCACCTAAGGTGTCAAAAATCCTTGCACCAGCCCTGGGTATCATCCATCCTATCTGTTAGATTGGATGGAGAGCGTCTGTGAACAGCAATTTTCAAGTCTTGTGCAGATGTGACCATGACCAGCAAGAGTGAAAATTGCCATACTTGCTCAATTTTGTGTGATTCCTACTTTGTCATCCCCACCATATTGTGTTTCTTTTCCCCAAGAATGCCGGAGTCAAGAAAAAAATGTTTGTGGCTCCTAGACAATGCTGACAATATAGGAATCAAATATATCACAGCACATATTTTCACCCTAAATTGTGCAAATTCTTACCACATCCACACAACAAACATGTTATACATAGACCCCTTGGTGAGCTGTTTCTAGGCAGAATAGAATTTTCCAAAGGTCCAATGTGACTCTCACATGACCCAGTGCAGGGCACACATGGTAAGTGTAGATGACACCAACTCGTTGAGCTAAATTACTGTATATAGTAGACATGTGCACTGCCTAAAAATGTGTTTATTTTCGTTTCATTTGATTTTTTTGTTTTTTTCTATGTTTTTTGAGTCATTCGTTATGATCGAAATACGTTATTTCAAATAAATTTGTAACTTCGGAAAAATTCGAATTTGTTACGTTTCATTCCTTTAGATGCGGTATTCATCATTTCGGATAATTTGTAACTTCGGATAAATTCGTATTCGTTGAGTTCACTAACAGCCAAATTTGAAAGGAAATTCCAATACCTATAATTTAATAGTTAGTTATTATTTCGTATTTTCAAATTTTCAGGTTTTGTTTTTTTGTTTCAGATTTTCGTTCTTAATTCCAGATTTTTGTTCTTATTTTAAGATTTTCGTTCTTTCAAATATTCAGAAAAATATGTTAATTTGAATATTTCCGAATTAACGAATTTGTCGAACTTCGTTGAGAAACTAATTTGGAACTAAATGAATTGCACATGTCTAGTATATAGCACAGGATTCATAAGTGTGAACAAGTCCTACTGAAAAAGACAATGCTTCCAGTAGGACTTGTTCACGCTTAACCATTCCATTGCAGAGCATTGGAAAAAGTTCTGCAAGGTGGTGTTTTGGGTGCATTGACCTGCCTTTTGGTTATTGAGGTCAATAAAAATTATATTAGCAGTTAGGGATGAGCCGAACACCCCCCTGTTCGGTTCGCACCAGAACATGCGAACAGGAAAAAAGTTCGTTCGAACACGCAAACACCGTTAAAGTCTATGGGACACGAACATGAATAATCAAAAGTGCTAATTTTAAAGGCTTATATGCAAGTTATTGTCATAAAAAGTGTTTGGGGACCTGGGTCCTGCCCCAAGGGACATGTATCAATGCAAAAAAAAGTTTTAAAAATGGCCGTTTTTTCAGGAGCAGTGATTTTAATAATGCTTAAAGTCAAACAATAAAAGTGTAATATCCCTTTAAATTTCATAGCTGGGGGTGTCTATAGTACCTGTAAAGGGGCGCATGTTTCCCATGTTTAGAACAGTCTGACAGCAAAATGACATTTTGAAGGAAAAAACCCATTTAAAACTACTCGCGGCTATTGCATTGCCGCTCCGACAATACACATAAAAGTTCATTGATAAAAATGGCATGGGAATTCCCCACAGGGGAACCCCGAACCAAAAAAAAAAAAAAAAAAATGACGTGGGGGTCCCCCTAAATTCCATACCAGGCCCTTCATGTCTGGTATGGATATTAAGGGGAAACCCGGCCAAAATTTAAAAAAAAAATGACGTGGGGGTCCCCCAAAATTCCATACCAGACCCTTCAGGTCTGGTACGGATTTTAAGGGGAACCCCGCGCCAAAAAAAAAAACGGCGTGGGGTCCCCCCAAAAATACATACCAGACCCTTATCCGAGCACGCAACCTGGCAGGCCGCAGGAAAAGAGAGGGGACGAGAGAGCGCCCCCCCCTTTCTGAACTGTACCAGGCCACATGCCCTCAACATTGGGAGGGTGCTTTGGGGTAGCCCCCCAAAACACCTTGTCCCCACGTTGATGAGGACAAGGGCCTCATCCCCACAACCCTGGCCGGTGGTTGTGGGGGTCTGCGGGCGGGGGCTTATCAGAATCTGGAAGCCCCCTTTAACAAGGGGACCCCCAGATCCCGGCCCTCCCCCCTGTGTGAAATGGTAAGGGGGTACTTACCCCTACCATTTCACTAAAAAACTGTCAAAAATGTTAAAAATGACAAGAGACAGTTTTTGACAATTCCTTTATTTAAATGCTTCTTCTTTCTTCTATCTTCCTTCATCTTCTTCTTCTGGTTCTTCCTCTGGCGTTCTCGTCCAGCATCTCCTCCGCGGTGTCTTCTATCTTCTTCTCCTCGGGCCGCTCCGCACCCATGGCATGGGGATGAGGCCCTTGTCCTCATCAACATGGGGACAAGGTGTTTTGGGGGGCTACCCCAAAGCACCCTCCCAATGTTGAGGGCATGTGGCCTGGTACGGTTAAGGAGGGGGGGCGCACTCTCGTCCCCCCTCTTTTCCTGCGGCCTGCCAGCTTGCGTGCTCGGATAAGGGTCTGGTATGGATATTTGGGGGGACCCCACGCCGTTTTTTTTTTTTGGCGTGGGTTTCCCCTTAAAATCCATACCAGAGGACCTGGTATGGATTTAGGGGGATCCCCACGTCATTTTTAAAAAAAATTTTGGTTCGGGGTTCCCCTGTGGGGAATTCCCATGCCGTTTTTATCAATTAACTTCTATGTGTATTGTCGGACCGGCAATGCAATAGCCGCGAGTAGTTTTAAATGGGTTTTTTCCTTCGAAATGTCATTTTGCTGTCAGACTGTTCTAAACACAGGAAACATGCGCCCCTTTACAGGCATACTATAGACACCCCCCAGCTACGAAATTTAAAGGGATATTACACTTTTATTGTTTGACTTTAAGCATTATTAAAATCACTGCTCCTGAAAAAATGGCCGTTTTTAAAATTTTTTTTTGCATTGATCCATGTCCCCTGGGGCAGGACCCAGGTCCCCAAACACTTTTTATCGGAGGCGCCGATCGTGATAATGAAGGTAGGATCTAAACTTGGGCCTATACTGCTTCGAAATGAAAGCCTATATTGTAACAAGATTAGGGGAGTTTGGCCTGACATTAGGGTTTGTCTTGTGTTGTGTCTTGCAGAGAAAATGGATGGGTTCAACGACCAAAATTTCCTCCCCCTGTTCATTGACAAATACAGGGAGCTGCTCTGTCTGTGGCAGGTCAGACACCCCCACTATAACCATAAACAGAAGAGGCAGGCAGCGCTGGAGAAACTGCTGGAGTTGGTGAAGCCGGTGGTCCCCACAGCAACCATCCCCTATTTAAAATCCAAAATTGGTGGCCTGAGGAGCACATATCTAAGGGAGCGCAAGAAGGTCACAGATTCCCAGAGGTCCGGAGCTGCAGCAGATGACGTTTTTGTCCCCAGGCTGTGGTACTACGAGAGACTTCGATTTCTGTCAGACCACACTGAAGTCAGGGAATCACTCTCTACTCTTCCTTCCATGCTTCCTTCCATCCCAGCTGAGGCTTCCAATGTCCAACCTGGGCCTTCCAGCCAGGAAGAAGTAGAGGAGCCCAGCTGGAGTCAGGTATAGCATTGTTCTACAGATTTCTGGTCAATAAAGGAATGATGTTTACTAGATGTTATTATTGATCACTAATTGCTGCTTGAAAGTGTTTTACATATCAATAGACAGTAGTGGGCACCCAAAATTGGGACAAGAATGAAAAATGCTGGGCTCAGAAGGATAGTCTGTTATATTTGTTAACATTCAATTTGCAGCAGTCAGGAGGTGAAAATTGTGTGTGATTGATGAAAAAAATACTAAAACTATGTCCCTTTTTCATACACAGGAAGACCTCAGCCAGGAGGAGGCTGTGGAATGTGGCAATCAGGAGGAGGCGGTGATTAGTGGCAGCCAGGAGGAGGCGGGGCTAAGTGGCAGCCAGGAGAAGCCAGGGACCAGTCACAGCCTGACTGAGTCTCAGGTTCCTCCCCTCCGCCTTCCATATAAAAGAGCCAGGAAGACGACTCCGAGTCCTGTGCAGGATTCAGCGTTCAGGCTGATCCAGGAGGCTTCTGCGTCCCTCAGAGCCTTACCCACTCCTGAAGAGGCCTTTGCCTGCATGGCTGCCACAAAACTGCAGGGCATGCAGGAGGGTCAACGCAGGCTCTGTGAGGACCTTATGTATAAAGTGCTACGTAAGGGGGTGAGTGGGGAACTAACACCCAAGACCGACGTGGTTGAGTTGGACCATCCTCCTCCTCCTCCTGCTGCCACAACTCCACCACCACAGCCACCGCGTGTAAGGAAGCGTGAAAGGAAGACCTGAGAGTGATGGCCCTGGGTTCAGTCTGGTCTGACAGAAGATGCAGTCTCTCGTATGACCACAGCCTGGGGACACAGATGTCATCTGCTGCTTTCCGGATCTCTGGGACTTCTGGACCAGACTGCCCTCCCTTAGATATGGACTCCTCAGGCCACCAATTTTGCTTAAAAATTATTGATGTCTGCCCTGGGGGTCCAAGGCTTCGCCCACTTCTGCAGTTTCTCCAGCGTTGCCTCCCTCTTTCTTTAGTTATAAGCCCTTTGTTTAGTTGTAAGTTGTTGTCGGAAAATTTTTGTCTCCTGATCTCCAACTTTGTCAGAAAATCCGATGAAAAATGTCCGATGGAGCCCACACAAGGTCGGAATTTCCGACAACACGCTCCGATCGGATATTTTCCATCGGAAAATCCGACCGCGTGTACGGGGCATTAGAATGTGGCATAGAGTAGGATTAGAGTTAGTTAGTTTCTGCCTAAACTTTCACTTTAATAATTATTTAAATAATAAAAAAAATAAAAAAGCAGCAAGAATGAAAAAGAAGGTGGGACACATACAAATCTATTTTAAGCTAAACACTGCCATAACAAAAATAAAACAAAATCAGTATATATGCTCTTTATAAAATATACTAAGCTCCAAATTGCAGTTTTACTAACCATGATTTGAAGTGCAGAATAAGCTGAGGGCCTTACCTTCATAACCCAGCTGAAGGTCTTTTTGTACAGAAGGTGAGAGGGTTTCATGTCGGACTGAACAGGACAACATTTTTGGTGACACATCAGTTGGTATTGTCCATGTTTTGTTAACAGAGTAAGTGCCATCAGCATTTGTGCGATGTTCAGACAGTACTGAGTCCTCCATGATCGTGCCATCCATTAGAATTTCCACTGAGATATTTCTGGGGTAGAATCCCATCACTGAGCACAGTGCAGAGCTGGTCTTGTCCTCCTTCTCCACCTTCTCAATCTTGACCAATGGAGTTGCTGAAATATATTAATCTTCTGTCAACTTCAGAACCAATGACCATTCATTTAATCATGTATTTTAAAAGTACCAGGGAACCTGATTTACTGCAGCTAATTGGCCCATTGAGCCCTGAATCTGTTCCAAGTTTCCACTACTTTTTCTGCAAAAAAATTATTTCCAAGGTTAGTTTTGAACTTCCTCCTTCTAGTTTAAGGCCATGTCCCCGTGTTACTTATCTTAGCTCCGTATGGAAAATCCTGCCCTCCTGAACTTTACTAACACCCTTCATGTATTTTTTAAGAATTTGATCATGTTCCCCCTTTTCCTTCTCTCCTTGATGCTGAACTTAAAGTGGAAGTTTAGGCAAAACAAACTAACTCTATTCCTACTCTGTGCCACATTTTAAGACTAATCTTTCTAGCCCTGTAAAGTAAAAATCGCTATACTTATCTGTACTGCAGTCGCTCCAGTCCGATCCCACGCTGAGCGGTCAGCGGTGGCTTCTGTGTAGGTGTTTGCAGGAGAGGCAGCCAACAATGGAAGCCCCATAGTAAGTTTATGGGTGACGTCACTTCCCAGGCCTTTCCCAGCCATTGTCGGTTCTCTCCTGCACACAGCATCTGCAGCTGGAGATCGGACCGGAGTGGCTGCAGAACAATTAAGTATAGCAATTTTTGCTTTACAGGGCTAGATAGATTAGGGTTAGAATGTGGCATAGAGTAGGATTAGAGTTAGTTAGTTTTTGCCTAAACTTCTACTTTAAGTTCCTCCAGTCTCTACTGATATGTTATAAATCACCGTTTTATATCTGGACTTGCTTTATCTTATCGATATCTTATGTAAGAAAGATCTCCAGAACTAGACTAGAAAAAAAGGAGGAATGCAGACAGTCATAGTCAAGAGGGTTGTTGTGTTTAAAATGTAGCTATATGCAAAATACATACCTCGTAAGACCTAGTCTATAAGAAGAATATGACAATTTGCTAACTTGACAAGATCCACAGGCAGTGTCCAACTCACCAAGATGACTCAAAAGTAAAATCCAGTCTACAAAATTATACCACACAATCACTGCGCTAAGTAACCACAAAAGTGTGCACCTCTACTTAATATAAAACAATCAACAGTCAGTGATAAACACACACAATAGTTTTTCTGCAGCCTCCTTAAATATACAGTGCCTTGAAAAAGTATTCATTCCCCTTGAAATTTTCCACATTTTGTCATGTTACAACCAAAAACATATGTAGCGGTGACCACCCCCACCCCCCATCCCCCCCCCCGTGGGGTCGCTGCGTGTTTCAGCTCCACACATCACCCTGCTTGGCCAGACATCCATCTCAGACACACTTTCAGTCAATGATCAGTCTTTAGCTTGTTTTTTGTTGTTGTTTTATTTAGGGAATTAAACTTGGATGGGGAAAGGGACATGGGTTGCCCAGATGATGAATTTCACTTGATTGAATAAAGATTGTTGAATCTAAATTTACAGTCTCCCAAACTTCTCACTCCTCCAGCACTCTACTTAAGATCACTTTGCTTTTCCACTATAAAATCTTAGATTCCTGTCACCGTTAGCACATGGTTAGGCCTCAGTCTGAAGAGGTCCCAACATCTTACTGATAGCCATTTGCTGGCAAGGGTCTGCAGTCCCCTCTGTGGTAGCAACCATTATTGAAGAGAAAAAAAGGACAATGTGCTAACTGAAACTTGGTGGACTACTGATCCCAGAAAGTCCATTGCAAATCCTGCCAACCCTCCTGGCTGCAGCAACTTGACTCCTACAACACCACAGTCTCTCCCTTTGGCTTCACATCCTATCCTGGCATGTCTCACCCAGAACTTCTCACTGTGCTTCTTACTCACCGACACTGGCATGGATCCCTCTTGAATGACTTGCCCGGCAGTGCTCCCAACTGTCCTCCTCCTGTTCCAGGAAACCTCTCAATGACCGTGTAGAGAGAGGCTCCCTTCCAGCTTCCGAGCTCCGGACCTGAGTTCACCCCCCCAAGAAAGAGGGCTCCCTCTAGGGCCACGACAGTCTAACACTCCATCATTCAGTTCTTCCACCAGACAACTCCTCCTCCAGCAGGCTGACCATGAGTATATATACTTGCCCTGCCCCCTGCCAATCCTAGTTGGGGATTGGTCAGGGCTCCCAGATACACTCCATGTTACTCTCACTCTCTGCCCTGCTGTCATGATTATGCAATAGAGTTTTCTCTGTCAGCTTACCTGTCTCCATGTGTTCATCTCTAAAGACCAGCTGCCTCTCACCTGACTGATTTTAGAACCTCTCCTCTAAGCATGGCCCCACCCAGGCCCTATCAGGGAACCCTATATTAATCTGTGCACTGCAAGTCAACAGTGCTGATCAACCATTGTGTGTTAGCCTCCGTGTGTACTTGCTGTGTTTCCTATGTCTGATTCCTGTTACTGACTTTGGCCTGTTCTCGACTCTCCCTGTCTGCTTGTTACCCTGACCTTTGGTGTGTTATGTTTATCCCTGTCTGCTAGTCGCCCTGACCTTTGGCTTACCCCTTACTCCCTGTCGTTCCAGCCTGCTGCCTCCTTCCTCTTCTCCCGTAGTCTATGGTGAGCGTGAGCTGTAAAACCCTGGGGGCCACGACCTGGAGCCAGACTGCAGCACAGTCCATCCTCACCACTAGAGGCTCTGGTGAACACTAGGGATGAGCCGAACACCCCCCGGTTCGGTTCGCACCAGAACCTGTGAACGGACCGAAAATTCGCACGAACGTTAGAACCCCATTGAAGTCTATGGGACTCGAACATTCAAAATCAAAAGTGCTCATTTTAAAGGCTAATTTGCATGGTATTGTCCTAAAAAGGGTTTGGGGACCCGGGTCCTGCCCCAGGGGATATGTATCAATGCAAAAAAAACTTTTAAAAACGGCTGTTTTTTCGGGAGCAGTGATTTTAATGATGCTTAAAGTTAAAAAAAAAGTGAAATATTCCTTGAAATATCGTACCTGGGGGGTGTCTATAGTATGCCTGTAAAGTGGCGCATGTTTCCCATGCTTAGAACAGTCCCTGCACAAAATGTCATTTTTAAAGGAAAAAAAGTCATTTAAAACTGCTTGCGGCTTTAATGTAATGTCGGGTCCTGGCAATATGGATGAAAATCAGTGAGGCAAACAGCATGGGTACCCCCCAGTCCATTACCAGGCCCTTTGGGTCTTGTATGGATATTAAGGGGAACCCCGCACCTAAATTAAAAAAAGGAAAGGCGTGGGGCCACCAGGCCCTATATACTCTGAACAGCAGTATACAGGCGGTGCAAACAAGACAGGGACTGTAGGTTTGTTGTTAAGTAGAATCTGTTTGTAATTTTGAACTGGTACATATTTAACGTGTTTAGCTCCAGCCAAAAAATCTATTTTAAGCTTTTTGGAAAACCTAGGGAAGGGTTGTCACCCCTGTGACATTTGTTTTGCTGTCTGTGCTCCTCTACAGAAGATTTCACTGTAAGCCCTCACAGGGCCCTGCTGTGAAATATTAGATCAAGAATTGTAATTACATGCCCCTGTTGAACAGGGGCAGAAAAATTGGGCCTTTGGTGGTGGTGGTGCTAGTGCCACAACACTGTAAGTCCTCACTCGCTCTTGGTGGGCGCATAAACCCGCCCTGCTGTGAAATATTATATCAAGAATTGTAATTACATGCCCCTGTTGAACAGGGGCTGAAAAATTGGGCCTTAGGCACTGGTGCCACAACACTGCAACCCCTCACAGATACTCTAGTTGGAATGCAGAAACGAGCCCTGCTGCAAAGTATTGCATCAAAAATTGTAATTACACGCCCCTGTTAAACAGGGGTTGAAAAATTGGGCCTTAGGCACTGGTGGTGGCGCCCAGAACCAAAAATGTTCTTACAAGCTATCAACGTGATCATTGAGGAGGAAGAGGATAATTACTCAGGGATAGTCACTCAGCATCAGCATAGGCAGTCTTTGAAGGGATCTGAGATTTAAAAAAAAATTATTAGGTTACATCAGCATCAGATGCTTGGTAGCTGGTGGTGATCCAAGACTGATTCATTTTTATAAAGGTCAGTCGATCGACCGAGTCGGTGGACAGACGCACCCTGTGATCGGTTACAAAGTCTCCAGCAGCACTGAATGTGCATTCCGAAAGAACGCTGGATGCAGGACAGGCCAGTAGCTCAATTGCATACTGTGCAAGCTCTGGCCAGTGATCCACCCTCAAGACCCAGTAACCCAGAGGATTTTCAGTGGGAAAGCTGTCCAAGTCAGATCTTGCCCCTAGGTATTCCTGCCCCATGTAAAACAGACGCTGGCGATGGTTGCTGGAACCTTCTCCACCGCTCCTTCTTTGACTGACCAAAGCCTCAGCAACACGTTGTCCAGAAACAGGAGTTTGTAACCTCCCAGTCTCTGGGAACGCGTTGCACAGACCTTTCTGCAAGGCCTCCCGAAGATGTTTCATCCTCTGCTCCCTCTGCGATGGCAAGATAAGGTCTGCAACCTTACCCTTGTAATGTGGATCAAGGAGGGTTGCCAGCCAGTATTGGTCCTTCTCCTTGATACCACGAATACGAGGATCCTTACGCAGGCTTTGCAGGATCAGGGAGGCCATGCAGCGTAAGTTTGCTGAGGCATTCGGTCCAGAGTCCTCTGGGTCACTAAGGACGACATGGTGTGCAGCCACCTCCTCCCAGCCACATACAAGTCCATGTGTTTCTTGGGACTGATCCCTTAAAGACTGCTGCTGATGCTGAGTGCCAGGCTCCACCTCCATACTTACACAATCCTCCTCCTCCTCCTCATCCTCGTCCTCTTCCTGTGTGATCGGTGGGCACGCAGGAACACTGTCTGGATAAAGGGGGCCTTGAGAGCTAAGGAAGTCCTCCTCTTCCTGCCTCTGTTCTGCCTCAAGTGCCCTGTCCATTATTCCACGCAGCGTGTGCTCCAACAGGTGGACAAGGGGGACAGTGTCACTGATGCATGCACTGTCACTGCTCACCATCCTTGTGGCCTCCTCAAATGGTGACAGTGCATGCAGTTCTAATCATGGCCCACTGGCGTGGGGAAAAAACCAAGCTCCCCTGACCCTGTCCTGGTGCTATAGTCACACAGGTACTCATTGATGGCCCTCTGCTGCGTGTGCAGCCGCTGCAGCATGGCCAACGTTGAGTTCCACCTGGTGGGCATGTCACAGATTAGGTGGTTCTTGGCCAGGTTAAACTCCTTTTGGAGGTCTGCCAGCCGAGCACTGGCATTATATGACCGGCGGAAATGCACACAGACTTTCCTGGCCTGCCTCAGGACATCCTGTAAGCCCGGGTACCTGCCCAAGAACCAGCGAGGCCAAGACATTGCCTTCCACATGCTGGTAGAAAGCCGGAATCGTCTTCCGTGAGAAAAAGTGGTGTTTGGGTACCTGCCACTGAGGAACCGCACATTCCACAAACTCACAGAAGAGGACAGAGTCTACCAACTGAAAAGGCAGCAGTTGAAGTGCTAGCAATTTTGCCAAGCTAGCATTCAACCGCTGGGCATGTGGATGGCTGGGAGCGAACTTCTTTCGGCGGTGCAGCAGCTGGGGCAGGGAAATTTGCCTGGTACAATCTGACGTTGGTGTACCAAAAGCAGATTGCCCACAAGTACTTGGCTGTGACACACCTAATTCTACACCTTCATTCCTCTCAGTGCAGGTTTCAGAAAGGACTGAAGGTATAGTGGGGTTGGAGATCTCAGCTGATGAGGAGCAAGTAGAGGTCCTCTTTGTTCTTTGGTGTGGGTCTTTTAAATACGCTTGCCAACGAACTGCATGGCAGGTCAACATATGTCTGGTCAAGCATGTGGTGCCCAAGCGGGAGATGTTTTGGCCACACGAGATATGCTTGAGACATATGTTGCAAATAGCAGCGGTGTGATCTGATGCTCTCGTCTCAAAAAAGGCCCACACCAAAGAACTTTTTGAATAACGCGCAGAGACTGCAGCGCCCTGCACATGCGGAGCTTTGGGGTGTGATGCAGTCAGTGTGCTGCCCTTAGGCTGGCCCCTGGAGGGCATCCTGCCTCGTTGGTGATGTGCCACCTCCTCCTCCTCCTCCTCTCTCCCATCAGGCACCCACATTGAGTCAGTGACCTCATCATCACCTCCCTCCTCATCACTGGAGCAAACCTGGCAGTATGCTGCAGCAGGGGGAGCATGACTGCCATATTGCTGTCCTTCTTGGGCACCCCCTCTGTCCATGCTCACGTTACTGCCTTCATCTAGCTCAGTATCATCATCAGAACCTTCCAAACGCTGGGCATCCTTCTGGAGCATGTACCCAACACTGTGGTCAAACAGTTCAAGGGACTCCTCAGGAGGACATGGTGGGGCTAGGGAAGAAGTCACTGATGACATTGAGCCGAGGGAAGAGGCCGCTGCTTTGCCAGACAAAGTACCCTGAGCATGGGTGAGAGAGGATGAGGAGGATGAGGACGGCTTGGTCATCCACTTGACCAAGTCTTCCGCATGTTGCGGCTCAACGCGGCCAGCTGCCGAAAAAAAGGCCAAGCGTGTCCCACGGCCACGTGCTGATGAGGATGCACCGTCTCCACGACCAGCACTGTTGCCTCTAGACACAGAGCCTGCTTGCCCTCTTTTATTGACTTGTGACTGTCTGCCTCTCCTTGTTGGCCTTCCAGACATACTAATGGCCTGTAGCTGCACTAAGCTGGGATATATATATACCGTATTCATCGGCGTATAACACGCACCGGCGTATAACACGCACCCCAATTTAGGAGGGAATTTTAAGGAAAAAAAACTTTTAGGAGGGAAGTTGAAGGGAAAAAAACTTACATTTAAATGCCCTTCATTGCAGCCTTGTCAGTGCAGCCATGTCAGTGCAGCCTTGTCAGTGCAGCCTTGTCAGTGCAGCCTTCCCCAGTGCAGCCTTCCCCAGTGCAGCCTTGTCAGTGCAGCCTTCCCCAGTGCAGCCTTCCCCAGTGCAGCCTTGTCAGTGCAGCCTTCCCCAGTGCAGCCTTGTCAGTGCAGCCTTCCCCAGTGCAGCCTTGTCAGTGCAGCCTTCCCCAGTGCAGCCTTCCCCAGTGCAGCCTTGCCCCAGTGCAGCCTGGGATCCCCTGTCCCTGCTTCCAGGGCTTCAAAATCGCGGTCCGCGATTTGAAAATGGCGCCGCCGGCGCCGAAGTACACAGAGCCGGTCCTCGGCTCTTTCCGGCGGCTCTCGTTTACTTTCGGCTCCACTCGTAGTCTCGAGCGGAGCTATCCGAGCAGGTTCGGATAGCTCCGCTCGGGACTACGAGTGGAGGCGAAAGTAAAGGAGAGCCGCCGGAAAGAGCCGAGGACCGGCTCTGTGTACTTCGGCTCCGGCGGTGCCATTTTCAAATCGCGGTCCGCGATTTTGACATTTGGACAGCTCGGGATCGGCGGGGATCGGCGTATAACACGCACCTGCGACTTTCCCCTGATTTTAAGGGGAAAAAAGTGCGTGTTATACGCCGATAAATACGGTATCTATATATATATATATATATATATATATATATATATATATATATACTGATACTGCAGCTTGCAAAATCAACTGCCTGCATGTAGTATGAGAACACCACCAACCTTCTACAGGTAGCTTTAGCTGAACACTGTGCAGAGCTCCCCAAAAAATAACTTGTAGCTTTTTTAGCTGCCTGAGGTAGTGATAGGATCAGGAAAACACCACCAACCTTCTACAGATAGCTTTAGGTAAACACTGTGCAGAGGTCGCACTACACTAACTTGTAGTTTTAGCTGAACACTGTGAGCAGGATGCACTATACTAACTTGTAGTTTTAGCTGAACACTGAGCAGGACGCACTACACTAACTTGTAGCTTTAGCTGAACACTGTGCAGAGGTCTCACTACACTAACTTGTAGATTTAGCTGAACACTGTGAGCAGGACGCAGTACACTAACTTGTAGCTTTAGCTGAACACTGTGCAGAGGTCTCACTGCTAGGGATGAGCCGAACACCCCCCTGTTCGGTTCGCACCAGAACATGCGAACAGGAAAAAAATTCGTTCGAACACGCGAACACCGTTAAAGTCTATGGGACACGAACATGAATAATCAAAAGTGCTAATTTTAAAGGCTAATATGCAAGTTATTGACAATAAAAGTGTTTGGGGACCTGGGTCCTGCCCCAGGGGACATGGATCAATGCAAAAAAAAGTTTTAAAAACGGCCGTTTTTTCAGGAGCAGTGATTTTATTAATGCTTAAAGTCAAACAATAAAAGTGTAATATCCCTTTAAATTTCATACCTGGGGGGTGTCTATAGTATGCCTGTAAAGGGGCGCATGTTTCCCGTGTTTAGAACAGTCTGACAGCAAAATGACATTGCCGACAATACACATAGAAGTTCATTGATAAAAACGGCATGGGAATTCCCCACAGGGCAACCCCGAACCAAAATTAAAAAAAAAAAATGATGTGGGAGTCCCCCTAAATTCCATACAAGGCCCTTCAGGTCTGGTATGGATATTAAGGGGAACCCCAGCCAAAATTAAAAAAAAAATTGACGTGGGGTTCCCCCTAAATTCCATACCAGACCCTTCAGGTCTGGTATGGATTTTAAGGGGAACCCCGCGCCAAAAAAAAAAAAAAAAAACGGCGTGGGGTCCCCCTAAAAATCCATACCAGACCCTTATCCGAGCACGCAACCTGGCAGGCCGCAGGAAAAGAGGGGGGGACGAGAGTGCGCCCCCCCCCCCTCCTGAACCGTACCAGGCCACATGCCCTCAACATTGGGAGGGTGCTTTGGGGTAGCCCCCCAAAACACCTTGTCCCCATGTTGATGAAGACAAGGGCCTCATCCCCACAACCCTGGCCGGTGGTTGTGGGGGTCTGCGGGCAGGGGGCTTATCGGAATCTGGAAGCCCCCTTTAACAAGGGGACCCCCAGATCCCGGCCCCCCCCTGTGTGAAATGGTAAGGGGGTACTTACCCCTACCATTTCACTAAAAAACTGTCAAAAATGTTAAAAATGACAAGAGACAGTTTTTGACAATTCCTTTATTTAAATGCTTCTTCTTTCTTCCTTCATCTTCTTCTTCTTCTGGTTCTTCTGGCTCTTCTGGTTCTTCCTCCGGCGTTCTCGTCCAGCATCTCCTCCGCGGCGTCTTCTATCTTCTTCTCCTCGGGCCGCTCCGCACCCATGGCATGAGGGGGGAGGCTCTCGCTCTTCTCTTCATCTTCTTCTTCATCTTCTTCTTCATCTTCTTCTTCATCTTCTTCTTCTTCTTCCTTCTTCATTTCTTCTCCGGGCCGCTCCGCAGCCATGCTGGCATGGTGGGAGGCTCCCGCTGTGTGACGGCGTCTCTTCGTCTGACGGTTCTTAAATAACGGGGGGCGGGGCCACCCGGTGACCCCGCCCCCCTCTGACGCACGGGACATGACGGGACTTCCCTGTGGCATTCCCCGTGACGTCACAGGGAAGTCCCGTCAAGTCACCGTGCGTCAGAGGGGGGCGGGGTCACCGGATGGCCCCGCCCCCGTTATTTAAGAACCGTCAGACGAAGAGACGCCGTCACACAGCGGGAGCCTCCCACCATGCCAGCATGGCTGCGGAGCGGCCCGGAGAAGAAATGAAGAAGGAAGAAGAGATGAAGAAGAGAAGAAGAAGAAGAAGAAGATGAAGAAGAAGATGAAGATGAAGAAGAAGATGAAGAGAAGAGCGGGAGCCTCCCCCCTCATGCCATGGGTGCGGAGCGGCCCGAGGAGAAGAAGATAGAAGACGCCGCGGAGGAGATGCTGGACGAGAACGCCGGAGGAAGAACCAGAAGAGCCAGAAGAACCAGAAGAAGAAGAAGATGAAGGAAAAAAGAAGAAGCATTTAAATAAAGGAATTTTCAAAAACTGTCTCTTGTCATTTTTAACATTTTTGACAGTTTTTTAGTGAAATGGTAGGGGTAAGTACCCCCTTACCATTTCACACAGGGGGGGGGCCGGGATCTGGGGGTCCCCTTGTTAAAGGGGGCTTCCAGATTCCGATAAGCCCCCCGCCCGCAGACCCCCACAACCACCGGCCAGGGTTGTGGGGATGAGGCCCTTGTCTTCATCAACATGGGGACAAGGTGTTTTGGGGGGCTACCCCAAAGCACCCTCCCAATGTTGAGGGCATGTGGCCTGGTACGGTTCAGGAGGGGGGGGGGCCGCACTCTCGTCCCCCCCTCTTTTCCTGCGGCCTGCCAGGTTGCGTGCTCGGATAAGGGTCTGGTATGGATTTTTAGGGGGACCCCACGCCGTTTTTTTTTTTTTTTTTTTTGGCGCGGGGTTCCCCTTAAAATCCATACCAGACCTGAAGGGTCTGGTATGGAATTTAGGGGGAACCCCACGTCAATTTTTTTTTAAAATTTTGGCTGGGGTTCCCCTTAATATCCATACCAGACCTGAAGGGCCTTGTATGGAATTTAGGGGGACCCCCACATCATTTTTTTTTTTTTATTTTGGTTCGGGGTTGCCCTGTGGGGAATTCCCATGCCGTTTTTATCAATGAACTTCTATGTATATTGTCGGCAATGCAATAGCCGCGGGTAATTTTAAATGAGTTTTTTCCTTCCAAATGTCATTTTGCTGTCAGACTGTTCTAAACACAGGAAACATGCGCCCCTTTACAGGCATACTATAGACACCCCCCAGGTACGAAATTTAAAGGGATATTACACTTTTATTGTTTGACTTTAAGCATTAATAAAATCACTGCTCCTGAAAAAACGTCCGTTTTTAAAACTTTTTTTTGCATTGATCCATGTCCCCTGGGGCAGGACCCGGGTCCCCAAACACTTTTTATGACAATAACTTGCATATAAGCCTTTAAAATTAGCACTTTTGATTTCTCCCATAGACTTTTAAAGGGTGTTCCGCGGCATTCGAATTTGCCGCGAACACCCCAAATTGTTCGCTGTTCGGCGAACTTGCGAACAGCCAATGTTCGAGTAGAACATGAGTTCGACTCGAACTCGAAGCTCATCCCTACTCACTACACTAACTTGTAGTTTTAGCTGAACACTGTGAGCAGGACGCAGTACACTAACTTGTAGCTTTAGCTGAACACTGTGCAGAGGTCTCGCTACACTAACTTGTAGTTTTAGCTGAACACTGAGCAGGACGCACTACACTAACTTGTAGCTTTAGCTGAACACTGTGAGCAGGATGCACTACACTAACTTGTAGCTTTAGCTGAACACTGTGCAGAGGTCTCACTACACTAACTTGTAGTTTTAGCTGAACACTGTGAGCAGGACGCACTACACTAACTTGCAGCTTTAGCTGAACACTCTGCAGAGGTCTCACAACACTAACTTGTAGTTTTAGCTGAACACTGTGAGCAGGACGCACTACACTAACTTGTGGCATTAGCTGAACACTGTGCAGAGGTCTCACTACACTAACTTGTAGTTTTAGCTGAACACTGTGAGCAGGACGAACTACACTAACTTGTAGCTTTAGCTGAACACTGTGCAGAGGTCTCACTACACTAACTTGTAGTTTTAGTTGAACACTGTGAGCAGGACGCAGTACACTAACTTGTAGCTTTAGCTGAACACTGTGCAGAGGTCTCACTACACTAACTTGTAGTTTTAGCTGAACACTGTGAGCAGGACGCACTACACTAACTTGTAGCTTTAGCTGAACACTGTGCAGAGGTCTCACTACACTAACTTGTAGTTTTAGCTGAACACTGTGAGCAGGACACACTACACTAACTTGTAGCTTTAGCTGAACACTGTGAGGAGGACGCACTAGACTAACTGTAAATAGTCTAGCTGCCTGACTGGTAATAATAGGACCAAAAGAACACCAGCAATTTTCTTTAGGTAGCTGTAAATACTGTAACAAGACAAGCCTGCCTGTCAGTAGGAAGATAACAGGAACGGATCTAGCTAAACTGAATACAGTGTATATATATATATATATATATATATATATGCAACACCTGGGATGCATATATACACAATACACTATAAGTGCAGCTAACTCACTGACTGTCCTGCCTAATCTAGCTAACTCAAATGAAATGACACTGTCTCTCTCTCTCTCTCTCTCTCTCTATCTATCGTGCAGGCGGCCTTATATAGTGTGGGGCGTGTTCTAAACCCCCTGAGCCATAATTGGCCAAAGCCACCCTGGCTTTGGCCAATTACAGCTCTCTCCACCGACGGCGCTGTGATTGGCCAAGCATGCGGGTCATAGTGCATGCTTGGCCAATCATCAGCCAGCAATGCACTGCGATGCCGCAGTGAATTACGGGCCGTGACGTGCCACACGAATTTGGCACGAACGGCCCATATCGTTCGCATTTCGGCGAACGATCGAACAGCCGAAACTCGTCCCTAGTGAACACCCGCTGGCTCTTAGACTCCGAGCCCTGGGGAATCTATGCTCTAGCTCCCACTGGGATCCATGTTAGTTATCCTGTAGACCTGCTTCCTGAACCTTCCAGGGTTCAATCCACAGCAGTCAGTCCTAGGGTCCACTACCTTAGCGGTGCACTTCCGACTCCTACAGAGTGCATCTGTCACCTGGTCCCAGGTGACCTGACAGTTTGATCAGCCATGGACCCGGCTGATGTGCCGCTACCCTCAGATGATCCGTTGCAGGGCTTAGTTTGCAGACTTGAGACCCAGGAATTGCATCAGACCCAAGTGATGCGATTCCTTCAGGATTTGGCATCCCGTTTTGAACAGGTTCAGGCCTCATTAGGACCCCCGGTTCAACAACATCAACCGCTATCTGCTGCTGCACCTATCGCACCAGTCGCAGCCACACATTCATTACAACTGCCAGCTCCGGCCGTTTCTCTGGGGACTCCAAGGCTTGCAGGGGGTTCCTTAGCCAGTGCATGATTCATTTTGAACTTCAGCCCCAAAACTTCCTGTCTGATTGGGCGAAAGTAGCCTATATTATTTCCCTCCTGTCCGGCGAGGTGCTAGCTTGGGCTGCCCCTCTGTGGGAACTGTATGATCCAGTGGTTTCTAGCCTGTCTGATTTTTGAAACTTTTTCGGAATATCTTCGAGGAACCGGGTCGTGTCTCCTCAGCGGCTAGCGCTCTTTTACGTCTCCGTCAAGAGTCTACTTCTGTGGGACAGTATGCTCTTCTGTTCCGTATCCCCACAGCTGAATTGAGCTGGAATAATGAGGCCCTAGTTGCAACCTTTTTACATGGCCTCTCTGATAGAGTGAAGGATGAATTAGCAGGAAGATCCCTTCCTGCTGATCTGGACGGTGTCATCACCTTGTGTAACCAGATCAATATTCGCTTTCAGGAGAGGGCCCTGGAAAAAAGACGCCAGCATTCCCCGTTCCTTAGGCAGCTTGAGCTCCCAGTCCCTTCTCTTCGATCCGAGGAGCACCCCCTGCCCGCTGAGGAACCTATGCAGCTGGACTGCACCAAGTTGTCTCCTGAATAATGCGCTAGGCGCAGAACTCTGGGCCTGTGTCTCTATTGTGGGGCCAAAGGTCATTTTCGTGACACTTGTTCTCTTTGCCCGGAAAAACTATCAGGGCTAATACATCTGGAAGGTGGAGTATTAGACCCTGAAGTATCACCTTCACCTTCTTGTCTTCTTCTCGTTCGGTCTTGGCACATCTGGATTCCGGAGCCGCTGGCAATTTCATGGATTGGGAAACTGCATCTTCCATGAGACTTACCCTTTTGCCCCTTTCAACGCCATTGGTGGTCTTGGCGATCGATGGCACTGTTCTCCCAGGGGTTCCTATCCGCTTCCAGACCCTTCCTGTTAAGATGTCAGTAGGGACACTCCACCAGGAGTGGATATCCTTCCTTGTCTTACCTAAAGCTTCATCTCCTATCATATTAGGTCTTCCTTGGTTACGGTTCCATTCTCCACATATTGACTGGACTGCTGGACGGATCCTGGCTTGGGGTTCCTCCTGTTTCTCTTCCTGCCTACTCAAGGTTACCCCAAGAGAGAAACTTCCTGTTGCCACCATCATAGTATCTTCTGCTCTTCCTGCTGCATATAGCGATTTCTGGAATGTCTCCTGCAATAGTCGGGTTGAGGCACTCTCTGGGTCATGTGGCACTCTGGATGAGGAGCCCACCTGTGAACTTGAGCCGATCATTCACTCCAGTTTGCATGGTCATATACCTTTGCCTGTTCTTGGACCCCCTTGGACGTACACCCAGGCTGACTCATCTACCAGTTCCACAGTCGCTACGCTACGCCCTGTGATGAGATTCTTGTGGTCACTGCACCTGGCAATGCTGTTCAGTCGGCCTCTGCACCAGTTCAGCCCATGCCCAGTGAAGCTATCCAGCTTGACTTCTGTGACACATCACTTTCTAACCAACCTACAGTACCTGACCGCGAGATTGTGTTTCCAGCGCGATACCATCGCGCTGGTTCTCGGCGACAGGGTACTGTGAATGTCGCGCTGGCTCGCTCATCGGGAAAGGAAAACTTTGTTTTCCTTCCGCGATGAGTGACAGGCAGCGCTGACAGCTGTCTGGTATGAATCCTGAGGCGGGAACACCGCGCCAAATTTTCAATGAAAAAACCGGCGTGGGTTCCCCCCTCGGGGGCATACCAGGCCCTTAGGTCTGGCATGGATTGTAAGGGGAACCCCCTATGCCGAAAAATCGGCGTGGGGGTCCCCCCCAAATCCATACCAGACCCTTATCCGAGCATGCAGCCCGGCCGGCCAGGAAAGGGGGTGGGGACGAGCGAGCGCCCCCCCCCCTCCTGAGCCGTACCAGGCCGCATGCCCTCAACATGGGGGGGGTGGGTGCCTTGGGGGAGGGGGGCGCCCTGCGGCCCCCCCACCCCAAAGCACCTTGTCCCCATGTTGATGAGGACAAGGGCCTCTTCCCGACAACCCTGGCCGTTGGTTGTCGGGGTCTGCGGGCGGGGGGCTTATCGGAATCCGGGAGCCCCCCTTAATAAGGGGGCCCCCAGATCCCGGCCCCCCACCCTGTGTGAATGAGTTTGGGGTACATGGTACCCCTACCCATTCACCTAGGGAAAAGTGTCAATGTAAAAAAAAACACACTACACAGGTTTTAAGAATAATTTATTAGTCAGCTCCGGGGGTCTTCTTCCGACTTCGGGGGGTCCCCTTCCGACTTCTCCCGGTGTTCGGCCTCTTCTCCCGGTGTTCGGCCTCTTCTCCCGGGCCCCACCGCTATCTTCTTCCAGCTCTATTGCCAGCGAGGGGCCCGGTCTGCTGCCGCTGTCTTGTCGCCGCTGTCTCGCCGCCGCTGTCTCGCCGCCGCTGTCTCGCCGCTTCTTCTCTTCTTTTCTTCTTCCCCGATGTTGACACGACGCTCTCTCCGGCTCGAATGCTGTGTGCGAGCTGCGGAGCCATTTATATAGGCGGTAACCCCGCCCCCTTACGACGTCATGGTCCCAGCATGCGCAGGGACTCTGGGGTCACGCCCCCTTATGACGCCAGAGTCCCTGCGCATGCTGGGACCATGACGTCGTAAGGGGGCGGGGTTACCGCCTATATAAATGGCTCCGCAGCTCGCACACAGCATTCGAGTCGGAGAGAGCGTCGTGTCAACATCGGGGAAGAAGAAAAGAAGAGAAGAAGCGGCGAGACAGCGGCGGCGAGACAGCGGCGGCGAGACAGCGGCGACAAGACAGCGGCAGCAGACCGGGCCCCTCGCTGGCAATAGAGCTGGAAGAAGATAGCGGTGGGGCCCGGGAGAAGAGGCCGAACACCGGGAGAAGAGGCCGAACACCGGGAGAAGTCGGAAGGGGACCCCCCGAAGTCGGAAGAAGACCCCCGGAGCTGACTAATAAATTATTCTTAAAACCTGTGTAGTGTGTTTTTTTTTACATTGACACTTTTCCCTAGGTGAATGGGTAGGGGTACCATGTACCCCAAACTCATTCACACAGGGTGGGGGGCCGGGATCTGGGGGCCCCCTTATTAAGGGGGGCTCCCGGATTCCGATAAGCCCCCCGCCCGCAGACCCCGACAACCAACGGCCAGGGTTGTCGGGAAGAGGCCCTTGTCCTCATCAACATGGGGACAAGGTGCTTTGGGGTGGGGGGGCCGCAGGGCGCCCCCCTCCCCCAAGGCACCCACCCCCCCATGTTGAGGGCATGCGGCCTGGTACGGCTCAGGAGGGGGGGGGGCGCTCGCTCGTCCCCACCCCCTTTCCTGGCCGGCCGGGCTGCATGCTCGGATAAGGGTCTGGTATGGATTTGGGGGGGACCCCCACGCCGATTTTTCGGCATAGGGGGTTCCCCTTACAATCCATGCCAGACCTAAGGGCCTGGTATGCCTCCGAGGGGGGAACCCACGCCGGTTTTTTCATTGAAAATTTGGCGCGGTGTTCCCGCCTCAGGATTCATACTAGACAGCTGTCAGCGCTGCCTGTCACTCATCGCGGAAGGAAAACAAAGTTTTCCTTTCCCGATGAGTGAGCCATCTCGGCGCTGGCCCCTGCGACGGGGCTCGTAGGTGTCAAATCTCGCCGAGAAGTGCGGCGAGATTGACACAATATCGCGGTCACCTACTGTAGTCTCAGGGATTCACAGACTTCTGCCCAGTCTGATGATCCTGTGTTTGATGTCCAGCTCATCTTTAAGGGTCTGGGGGACCCTGCTCAGACTCCTGATGGTCTTCTTATGCCTTTACCTATTCCTAAGAAGCCTTTAGCCCTCAATAAGTCCTCTCGTCCTCTCCCTACCTCGGTTTCGGTCTCTGAGGATAATCTTAAGTACGAGGTTAGTCAAGTTCTCGATTCCCGGCGCCGTAGAGGCATTCTTCAGTACCTCGTACATTGGGAAGGGTTTGGTTCTGAGGAGAGGTCTTGGATCACTGCATCTGAGATCTTTGCGCCTCGTCTGTTGAGGAGGTTTCATCTGGAGTTTCCCTTTAAGCCAGGGCCCAGGCGGAGGAGGGGGAGGCCTCATAAGAGGGGGGGTACTGTCATGGTTATGCAATAGAGTTTTCTCTGTCAGCTTACCTGTCTCCATGTGTTCATCTCTAAAGACCAGCTGCCTCTCACCTGACTGGTTTTATAACCTCTCCTCCAAGCATGGCCCCACCCCAGGCCCTATCAGGGAACCCTATATTAACCTGTGCACTGCAAGCCAGCAGTGCTGATCAACCATTGTGTGTTAGCCTCCGTGTTGACTTGCTGTGTTTCCTACGTCTGATTCCTGTTACCGACTTTGGCCTGTTCTCGACTCTCCCTGTCTGCTTGTTACCCTGACCTTTGGCGTGTTATGTTTATCCTTGTCTGCTAGTTGCCCTGACCTTTGGCTTAACCCTTACTCCCTGTTGTTCCAGCCTGCTGCCTCCTTCCTCTTCTCCTGTAGTCTACGGTGAGCGTGAGCTGTGAGACCCTGGGGGCCGCGACCTGGAGCCAGACTGCAGCGCAGTCCATCCTCACCACTAGAGGCTCTGGTGAACACCTGCTGGCTCTTAGACTCCGCGCCCTGGGGAATCTAAGCTCTAGCTCCCACTGGGATCCATGTTAGTTATCCTGTAGACCTGCTTCCTGAACCTTCCAGGGTTCAATCCGCAGCAGTCAGTCCTATGGTCCACTACCTTAGTGGTGCACTTCCGACTCCTACAGAGTGCATCTGTCACCTGGTCCCAGGTGACCTGACACCTGCCTCTTTTCCAGAACCCTCTGGAAACAAAGGAGGGCACAGAGAGATAAAGTACATGTCAGTCACCTACACTAAACCACTCCCCAGCCCCCAGATCAAAAACAAACAGGCCTAGTGCTAGGCCTGCCTAAATTTACCTGCACTGGCAGTACTAACAAAAACACTACTCTAGCACCTATCTATCTACCTAAAGTAGAGGGTGCTACACTCATCCCCCACCAGAATACAGCTTTGCCCCCTCCCATGCTGAATCATGAATGAACTGTGATTAACCACAATTTTTTGTCAAGCCAAGTTAAATTTCACTTGCCACACCCAGGCCTGATTACTGCCAGACCTGTTGAATCAAGAAATCACATAAATAGAAGCTATCTGACAAAGTGAAACATGCTAACAGATCACAAAAAGCCACATATCATGCCGCAATCTAAAAAAAACTATGAACAGATTAGAAACGAAGTAATGTACATGTATCTGTCTAGGAAGGGTTTTAAAGCCATTTCTAAGGCTTTGGAACTCCAATGAACCATGGGGCGAGCCATTATCCACAAATGTTGATAACTTGGAAAATGTGAATCTTCTCAGGAGTGGCTGGCCTACAAAAATGACTCCAAGAGCATGGACTCATCCAGGAGGTCATAAATGAACCCAGAACAACATCTAAAGAACTTCAGGCCTCACGTGCCTCAGGTGTTCATGATTCAACAATAAAAAAGAGACTGGGCAAAAATGGCATCCATGGGAGAGTTTCAAGGCCAAAGCCACTGCTGACCAAAAAGAACACAAAGGCTCATCTCACATTTGTATACAAAGCAAGTCAATCAGCGCAAATAAAACCTAGCAACAACAGCTGAACACTGAGGGTCAAATTATCAAATCCCAAATAGCAATAAAAGTAGAAAAGCAGTGCAGCGCAAAAACATACAATACCATATTAAAATATTAAATAATGAAAGAGTCCATAATGTTCACATTCAAGATGAACAAGTTCAACAAACACCACCAAGTGTCAAAAATGAAGCAGTTTAAGTCTAATTCAACATTGAGGCCCACTGGAGTTAGGAACCCCAACGTATGAATCCACTTGGTTTACCTCCTGGAGAGGTCTCTGATAATGTTAGTGCCTCTTCATGAGGGGTGAACCACATCTTCACCCCAAAATTCCAATAATGATGGATCCTTATTATGCATGTTCTTAAAATTCAGGGATATATTGTGGTGACGAAATCCTATTAAGATGTTTCTTATATGCTCTGCTATTCTTTTCTTTAAAGATCTTTTTGTACCTTACACTTCTCAGAACTATACATGATAATCTGAGATAAAACTCCATTGGTGACTCTCTGTATCTTGATTTCCTTTCACCTTTTCTAAACATTCATCTCTAGGGATAATTGATAGATAGCTGTTTCTATCAGTGGGCTTATAATAAACCTTAGTGAGGATGTCTCCACTATCCCTGTATATCGTGACATCTAAAAAATTATTTTCATAATTACTCCATTGATACGTTAATTTTATATTATTTCGGTTCTCATTAAGTTCATTCATAAATTGGTGCAGAGTACCTTCTGATCCCCTCCATATCAGTAGCAGATTGTCTATAAATCTTTGGTAGAACATTATTTCAGATCTCTGCTTACCAAAGACAAATCTATCATCCCACTCGGCCATAGATATCTGGTTCCAAACGCATGCTATATTCCCATCATATATACTCTATCTAAGACACATAAAAATGCTGACTGCCTGCCTGCACATCTTATAATAAATGGAATAGCCTCAGTGACAGCTAGACTAGGAGAGTATCTTGATAAGTTCTTGCAGCAGAGTGTGCTTCAGACGAAAGCATACCTAAAAGATAATGGAGTAATTATGAATTTATTTTTTAGATGTCATGATATTTAGGAATGGTGGAGACCTCCTCACTAAGGTTTATTTCAAGCCCACTGATAGAAACAGCTATCCATCAATTAACAATGGACACCACCCAATGTGGTTGCATAATATTCCAAAGGGACAGATAATGCATCTCTGGCTCTTTGATTCGCTGAAGACAATACCGTTATAGTCTGCAAGGTGGAATTAGTCAGAGTGATTCTTTCTTGTTACAATGGAAGTGAAAAAATAGTATTTCAGTAGTTTTGCAGAAGGAGGAGACTGAGAATACTAGATGTGCATCAATTTTCAAGCCAAGGCTGCCAAGTAGTGTTTTGTAATACACTAAATGCTATGGGCATCTCATATCACCCCTTGTTCCACCCAAGTTGTATCCTGCAGTAAACGTAACAAAACCGCGCAAATGACTGTTCATTGTCTTAACTGATCGATGGGGGTCTGGCAGCAGGGTGATTGGCGGATTGCTAGTAACCAAGTGGTGAGCCCACCGCTACATTTTGGAGGTACCTTCACAGTTAACCTGCTGGCCATCGCCCTTAGCAACCGTCAACGGCCGGGGGAGACTTTGCCTGTTTTGCCAAGTTGGGATACACCGAGAAAAAAGGGACTGTGTGTTTGCCTCTTAAGTGACTTTGTTACAGGTCATTATGCCCATAGCAACCAAAACAAGTTTGTTGCCAAGTGCTGTTGCCCATAGCAACCATCCAGGATCAGCGCAGCCTGCGCACCTCCTGCACCCAGTTGTACTAATGGACTAATTACTACCAGGTGTCGCCCTGGTGCACTTTGAAATTGTATGGTTACAGTTCCTTTCACACTGAACCAACAAGTGGGGGGGTGGAGCCACGCCCCAGAGGAGAAGCTAACAAGTGTTCAGTGTGCTGCGCGCCAGACACGAGGTGGAAGAAGATGGCAGAAGGTGATCAGAGCACACCCGCTATGCAGTGGTTGCCTGATGTGCAGGATCAGGTGTTGATCAATACAGGCATCCGACTTGAGCTGACCGGAGGACTGGCCTTGGGAGTGATCGCAGGTATGGAGCAGTTATGCATGCTCTGTCCGGGATGTCACAGACTCATGGCTGGAGTCAGCGCCTGGGCCTGGTGCAGACACTGCAGGGACCAATTGACTCGCCTGGGACCGGTACAGCAAGAGGTCCGATATTACTCCACCAGTTTGATTACCGGACTTTGCTTGCCGCAGATCCAGGTGACCCAGAAGGCCATACGTCGCCCACCCCTGCAGTGAAGGAGCTCTCACTTGGCTCATCTATTTTGGAGCTCTCAGAGGCTAAGGCCTAAGAGAATGTTGAGGAGATCCGCAGCTTGGCCAGGGGCCTGGAGGTTGCCAGTGTCAGTGGGCAGCCCCCGGAAGAAATCCCTGAGGAGCTGGGCTCAAGTAAGTCCCTTGCGGTGCCTGTTCGAAAGGATAATAGGCTGCAGGAGGGGGATCCCCCTGGTGATGAGGAGCAATGGGTCTCAGAGAACTCCCCATCTACTGGGGCTTCAACAAAAGCACCGGAGGAACCATTGTGCCCAGTGCAACCCCCCAGTCCAACCTCACAGACTTTCTACTAGTTTGCCCGGTGCTTTCTCTACAGGAGCACCCACGTACTGCCAATGGGTCAGCAGGGCCTCTGACTCCTGCGTTCTGTATGGCAGGGAGAAGGGCAAAGAGTTGCCCAGGCTCTCCCGGTTCCAGAGGGAGGTACAGAGGAGGGTTGCTCGGGAATGGGGCATGGACTACCCGTATGTTTCAGCTCAGGATATGGAAATCGTTGAAAACTCCCAGGAGCAGTGGGAGAACGACATGATCTGGGATTATCTACATGTCCCTAAACCAAAGCGGGTGCCGGAGAGTGAAGTCTGGGTTCATTTTCAGGACATTTATCGAGAGTGGAAGCTTGGACGGGCCATCTACAAAGATAAAGTTCTGGTCATTAAAGCGGGCCAGAACACACGCAGCTACTCCATCTTGGTCAGAGGGGAAGGGGACAGTCAGAAGAGGTTGCCGGACCCACGGTACTATCTGTGAGTCAGGACTACTGTTTATGTAGACACAGGTGAGATACTGTACCCATTTGGACTGCTGGATTGCAGCTGGGTTAGGGTGGGTTTCCCTAATGACTGTTCCTATTGCAGGATGTTTGCCACTCAGGGTGCCTGACAAGGACAATGTCATGGACACTAGGGTGTGCTGTTCCTGCTCAACCCCTTTGTCACTTGCTTTAAAAAGAAGGACTTCTTTGCTTCGGAGCTTCTACTTTGCTTAGAAGAAAAACAGAAGGTTTATTCGCCCATGGGCACATATGTTTGATCATTGGCATGTCTGCCTAGGCTGTACCCTGCAGGAGGTCTCTTATGCCGTGTACACACGATGGGGATTTTGGTCAGAAAAACATATGATGGCTTTTCCGACGGGATTCCGCTCAAGCTTGCCTTGCATACACACGGTCACACAAAAGTTCACTGAACTTTCGACCGTCAAGAATGCGGTAACGTACAACACTATGATGAGCCGAGAAAATGAAGTTCAATGTTTTGCACGTCGAAATTGCTACAGACGATCGCATTTCCGGATAGGAACTTTTTCCGACCGAAAAATTGAGAGCATGCTCCCAATCTTTTGCTGGCTGGAATTCGGCCAGCAAAAGTCCGATGGAGCATACATTCCGACCAAAAGCTCTCATCGGTCTTTTGCTGGCCGAATTTCCGATCGTGTGTACGCGGCATTAGAGTGACAGTCCTAGCAGGGAACCACATGCTACTTCTGGTCTAATTGAAAAAATGTGTGTTTGTTTTGTCACCAGACCGAAGATTATAACCCCCTCTGTTTGGTGAGGTGTTAATGTTCAGTTAGTTTGTACAGTTAGTTGTGTGTTGTTTATGTCTTCCTTTAGGAAACTCTAGGATGTGACGGCTGTCTATCTCCACCGTTGGAACAGATGAAGACCTGTGATAAGCAGAGTATTCCTCCCGAGGGAGCAATGCTCTGGTTCCCCTTGTATGTGATGATAGTTGCAGGGATCTGCAGTCAGGATGTATAATTTGTGCAAATGTATATGGTCATAGAGTACATGTGTCATTTTTGTACTTTTATACAAGGTTACCCCATTTAAGTTGTGTTTTCTCCCTTTCCCTTATCCAACCAATTGATATGGGATGCCTATCCTCAATTAAGGAGGTATTTTGCAAATTCATTTCCCACAACTGAGGACAGTTGTGATTTTAGTTGGGGGTGAATGTAGCACCCTCTACCTGAAGGTAAGTACTAGAGCAGGATTTTTCCTAAGTTCAGGGATATGTGTAGGTAAATTTAGGCAGGCTTATCCTGCACACTGGGCCTGACTGTTGATTTTGGGATTGGGAGTGTTCAGTGTAGTGGTGGATCTGGTCACCTGTGCTCTGATTCAGGGATGCCTCCCCTGCTTCCAGAAAGATATTTCTGGAATGGAGTTGGACCTGAAGTATGAGTGGCAGGCAGCTCATGTGAGGAGCCCTGACCAATTATCTTCTGACATGCTGCCAGGGAGGAGTTCTGAAGTGCAGGAAAAGACAGTATGGAGTATTAAGCTGCTGTTCCAGGCATCCCCACGTGGGGATGCGGCGAGCATGGAGGAGAGATGGAGGAACCACTAGGAGGGAGCCTAGATAAAGATCTTCATCTCTGAAAAGGTATCAAGCTGCTGTGACCGGGGAACAAAGGACTTGTATGCTGGAGAAGATCAGTACGGAAGAAGTAGCAGTAAAGCGGAGGAAAGTAGATGTGACCGGGGACCCAGAACTATACTTGTGGAGAAGGTCAGTGTGAAAGAGACAGGAGAGGAAAAGCTATCAAGAGTAGTGCAGAATGCTGTGGCCGGGGAACGCAGCATTGACAGTAAAGGACTGGCTGGGAACAGTAGTCCACCTATTACCATGTGTCAGGCCATCGGGGGGAAGTACCATGTATCTCTGGTCTGGTTAGCGCATTGGTAATGCTTTCCAAAAGACTATATGGCTGTCTGATTCATTGAGTCACCGGGGAGAGGCTGTGTAGGTCTCTGGCTCTTTGATTCACTGAAGACAATACCGTTATAGCCTGCAAGGTGAAATTATTCAGAGTGATACTTTCTTGTCATAATGGAAGTGAAGAAATAGTATTTCAGTAGTTTTGCAGAAGAAGAAGACTGGGAATACTTGTGTGGATCTATTTTCAAGCCAAGGCTGCCAAGTAGTATTTTGCAATACACTAAATGCTATGGGCATCTCATATCACCCTTTGTTCCACCCAAGTTGTATCCTGCAATAAACGTAACAAAACTGCACAAATGACTGTTCATTGCCTTAACTGCTATGCCGCGTACACACGGGCGGACTTTTCGACGGACTAGGTCTGGCGGACTTTTCGACGGACTTTCCGAATGAACGGACTTGCCTACACACGATCAACCAAAGTCCGACGGATTCTTACGTGATGACGTACGACCGGACTAAAACAAGGAAGTTCATAGCAAGTAGCCAATAGCTGCCCTAGCGTCGGTTTTTGTCCGTCTGACTAGCATACAGATGAGCAGGCTTTTCGACTGGACTCAAGTCCATCGGAAAGATTTGAAACATGTTTCATTTCTAGGTCCGTCGAACTTTTGGGGAAAAAAAGTCAGCTGGAGCCCACACATGATCAAATTATCCAACGGACTCCGGTCCGCCGGACCAAGTCTGCCGTAAAGTCCACTCGTGTGTACGTGGCATTAGATGGGGGTCTGGCAGCAGGGTGATTGGCGGATTGCTAGTAACCAAGTGGTGAGCCCACCACTACATATGTATATCTATCTGTCTAACTGCATATCTATATATCTGCTTATCTGTCTGTCTGTCTATCTGTCTATTTGTCCATCTGTCTGTCCTATTCAATCTATCCCTCTGTATGTCTGTCTGTAGGCCCCATCATGGGCAAGTGACTTTGGGGGGGGGTTGGTTGGGGTTTTGTTTGCGCCCCCCCCTAAAAAAATGGAGCACCAGCCGCCACTGGTACTCAGACAAAAAAACAACAAAAAACAGAGTTGATTTTGCATGATAATAAATTATCTATGAGTCCTAATGGGAACAATATATAAATGACAAAAAAACATGTACCAATAGCTGAATATGTGAGAGGATGAAAAAACTCAAAGTGGCGAGAAAACGGACCAAAACTTGTGACACACCACATTACCGATCGCAGTGCTGCATGCCCCGCGGGCGCGCGCTGTCTTGTTATCCTGCTGGAAGTCATATGACGTTCAGGATAACTGAATCACTTCCCGGCGGTCAATCTGCTATAGGCTGGGCAGGAAGTGGTTAAGGGGGTAAATCCTTCTGGTCCTTAAGTGGTTAAGTACTGTAAAGGACCAGTGTTATCACACCCATAATCATTCAATCATTTTTTTTCATACAAATAGATGACCCTAATGTTGGCCGGGGAGCTGTCTTGCCCCACAACATTTATGGGGCAGAACATCCAGGAGCATACCTCAGCTAGAAATTAACCCCTGTAGGCCTATTTGCTGATGTCACAATGCGTGTTTGGAGCGGTGGCCACCATTGTAAGTGCACTTATGCTTGTTTTATCATGATGCAATACTTTTATGGATTTTAAGTCATTCAATAATGACTACACTGTATAAGCTTTTTCTGGGCTCCTGGCTGGTGAGCTTTTTTACATCTAGTGCAATGTTTTGGAAACAACTGCCATTGTTACCTATGGCATTCCCTGAAGAGGACTGAGCACTGACTACTGATTGATGCTTGTATATATCCTCCATTTGGTGAGTGCAATGTTTGGGGGAAGGCTCACGTGTGGAGGTTTCTTTATGCACCTTTGTGATACCTGATGGATATCAGATTATGCCTTAATATCTATTATTTCTGGTGAGCTAAAAGCACAACTGTCAACTACAATCTGAATAAACTTCTCTCATCATGGTGGTTAGGCATATAAAATGGAGTCATGCACCATGCTCTCTAGCTTCTGATGACATCATATCAATGACAAAACGTGTCAAGATTTGACTCACAGTGTGTTTCAGCTGAGTCTTAGGATGAGTGTCTGCTGACCCCTAGACCAAGTTTTATTGTTTTTTTGCTTTATGTAGCCATTGGGCTATTAGTAACTTGCACTGATGTTTTTTAAACAATAAATTAAGATTTTTGTACGCTATAAGGAGCATTTTTTCCTTTTTTCCTGGTTCACCCTGCTAAACAAGAGTCTTCGTTTGTGATATCCCACATTACTGGGCGGAAGGAACGGATGTTGGGCGGCTACCCTTATCCGGTTACGGTGACTACACAGGCTGGATTTGACTCCTTATTATGAGGGAGAGAGAGCGAGCAAGTGTCTGTGGAAGCCCGCACTTGGGATATCTAGTACCCTCAGACATAGAGGACGGGAGTCCCGGCTGGAAATCTGCAATTGGTCACGGTGACCATACAAGCTCAATTTGAATTCTACTATCGTAAGACAGAGAGGGTCAATGACGTCTGGTGAGTAGGGACCTAAATCCTGTCTTTGTCTGTCTTTACCTCTGGGAAGGAATGTGCCACACAGCCTTTGAATATTGAGAGGTCTATGTTGTTGTGGAAATTTTATGAAGATTTATTTTAATATGTATTTCATAGTGTCTCCCAGTGTTAGTTCTCAGGCAACCCGCTCTAAAGAGCTGACTGGGGCAGACTGACGCTGTTTGAGATCCATTTGGTAGTGGAAAACTTCCTGAGGTTGGAGAGAAGTGTTTGCAGAGTGGGGATATGTCCGCCGGTGAAGGGCCGCTGTGCGATGCACAGAACGGATGTGTGCTTGTGTCACCCCTGTATGCCTGATCAACATATTTGGAGTGCCATGGCGTACACCTGCAGATAATCTCCCATCCACAGTGGACGGTAGTATAGTCTGGATATGCTTTGTTCTCTGAACAAAGCAGAATAAGGATTCACGAAAAACGGTAAAAACTGGAGCTTTTGGGTTGTCAAGGTCAGGGACAGAGTTAATGTTTGTTAGCCATGTGGCTTCCTTTGTTTAGTTGAAGAACATGGCTTCCAGGTAAAACATACACACTGTGCCTGCCCAGACACACCCATAAGACTCCCCTAGCCATTGGTTGTTGTATAAACTCATCCTGTTGGAAGGATTTCCTGTGTTGACATTCATATCCTGTGAGGTCATTTCCCATGGAGGAAGCGATTGGCTGTTGGGGCCATAGCGTCCTGTTTGTGATTCCTTTTGTTGTCTGAATAAAAGACCCAGTGCACTGCTCAGTAGAGGGCAGTCGTGCTGAGATGAGGATGTAAGCTGTGGTCATCTCTATTCATTGGGAAATGCTGGAAATAGAGTGATAGGTAAGTTGCATTATACCATTAGACGAAAAGGGCGCTTATTAGCGCAGGTGAGATTGATTACATATAGCTAAATCTCCACGTCAGTATGCAGTCAAGCTTACAGTTGTACCTGTCAGATCAGCTACACAGGAATACGGATTGCATTGTTTGATACATGGACTATATCACAATTACTTTGTTTCAACTTGACTGTTTGGATCACGTATAAGGGATTGTTTTTAAATTTATTTGATAATTTTTATTTTTAACACAGTTTTTTCCACAGTTGTATTTTATTGTATTCAATATTGTGTGCACGTTGTCACTTTATTTAGCAAGCGCTGTTAATCATAGAATTTATCCAGTGCTGTCTATCTCTCATTATATGGACTTCTTGTCTTAACTACGGTATATGTATTTACATCTCACGAGTATTGGGTTCATTGCATACTTTTGTTTTGCTATAATAATGGATCACTTTCATCTAGCGCTGCACATTTACTGAATTATATTGAATACAAGGGTTGGTACAGTCACCTTATGTGCTAGCTGCTTTAATGATTGGTGCGTTCACTACATACATTGCTGTTTGATGTTTGTACAATATATAATACTTGCCATAAACAGTGAGGTCAATATCCTTGAATTTCTTTTGTGGACTGTAGATTATTATACATCTATATTTTCCAATGTCAGAGAGGGTGACGTTTCTGATTTCCATATTAGCGATTCCTTTGGTGATGTCCTGTTGATTAATAGACATTCTCGGTTGGGACACTGTCCCCTTGTTGTCAAGCCTTAGAACCTCATTGCCTTGGAAAAGCCACAACGTGGCGAAGAACTGAATGATTATTGAAGGGTCATCAACTTTGAAAGAACACGGCAGTACAAAGTTCTCTCCCAGCTGGGCTCTGTGTGGTGATGGAGCGAAAACCACCAAGCCGGCTTCATTGTGCAGAAAAGCTGAAAAACAAAAACAAAACATGAACCGTGCATACACAAAGGTTAGGTTACAATTATAATAAATATAAAAGATAAATTAAATAAAAGCATATTCTTTAGCAGTTTGGTTCTGTAGGAATCCCAAATTGACCAAAAACCATTTTAAACATACAATATGGATATAAATTTATAACTAGGGATGCACCAATGCCATTTTTTTAACACTGAGTATGAGTACCGATACTTTTTTTAAGTACTTGCTGATACCAATTACCGATACCTATGCCTAGGAAGAGTAGATAGAGGGGTGGTTTGGGAGGTGGGGCAGGGGGAGTTAGGGATTAGGGTAAGGCTGGGGTGAGGGCAGGGTGGGGGAGAAGGTACTTAGGTAAGGAGAGGATGGGGGTGTAGGAGGGTAAGTAAGGCCAGGGTGGGGGGGGGGGGGGATCGGACACTGGGAACACAAAGGACAGAGAGAGCAGCATCATCTAAGTGCAGTATGACCACAATTTAATGTATACTGTATATAATGTGTACCACTACACTGACCTTCCTAATTCCTACACTGACCTACCTGATCCCCACACTGGCTGCTACATTGACCTACCTGATTCTTGCACTGACCTACCTGATTTCTACAATGACCACTACACTGATCTACCTGATTCCTGCACTGACCTACCTGATTCATACACTGACCACTACACTGATCTACCTGATTCCTGCACTGATCTACCTGATTCCTGCACTGGCTACTACACTGACCTACCTGATTCCTACACTGACCACTACACTGATCTACCTGATTCCTGCACTGACCTACCTGATTCCTACACTGACCACTACACTGATCTACCTGATTCCTGCACTGGCCACTACACTGACCTACCTAATTCCTTCACTGATCTACCTGATTCCTGCACTGGCCACTACACTGACCTACCTGATTCCTGCACTGACCTACCTAATAGCTACACTGACCTACCTGATTCCTACACTGGACACTACACTGTTGTGGAAAATGTTATATTAATGTATTGTCATAAGAGTCTCCCAGTGTCTGTCCTCTTGCAGTCCGCATTAAAAAGAGCTGACTGGGGTAGACTGATGCTGGTTGAGATCTGTTTGGTAGTGAAAAGCTCTTTGGGGATGTAGAGAAATGTCTGCGGAGTGGGGACGTGTCCGCCAGCTAAGGGCCCCTGTGCGATGCACAGAACGATCGTCTGGTGGGGGTGTGTTCGCTCTGCAAAGACATCGGTTTAACGAGTGTGCCCTCATGTTGCCCCTGTGTGCCTGATCAACACATTTGTGGCCCAATGAGTGTACGCCTGCCGATAATCTCTTGTCCACAAAGACAGTAGAATAATCCAGGTATACATTGTTCTCTGGAACAATGTATAATAGGGATTTCTATCAACGGAAATACGGGAGTCTTTTGGGTTGTTCTGGTTGGAGACAGAATTAATGTTTGAAAGCCATGTGGCTTCTAAAAGCATGCATGCACCCTGTCTCTGCTCAGACACACCCATAAGACTCCTGTAGTCAATGTTCATTGGTTGTTGTATTGTGTTGTTGTTAAATCCTTATATAGTCATTCACATCCTGTGAGGTCATATCCTGTGTCCATTTCTTGTGAGGTCACAAGCTTTGTAAGAGGTGTTCGGCTGTTGGAAGCCCAATCCTCAAGCTTTGGGATTTCCTGTTATGCTAATAAAGAGTCAGCACACGGCTGAGCAGGCAGTGTGATGTTGGAACTGGAAACTTAAGGTTTTGTCTATTTGTGAGCATGGGGCACACACATTTGTGAGGAGGGGCTACATCAGAAGGAGAGACATATGATCAAAAGGTGAGATGCATTTATATCATTAGACGAAATTGTTATTATGATTAGAAACAGGAGATTTGGCTGTGTGCTCTGCGTATAACCAAATTTCCATAACAAAATGGCGAGCCAGAACGTAGGAGTGAACAGAACCTCCTTCAGAATCGGATCATTAAGATGTACTGGGGAGGGTCTGCTTCGCAAAAAGAACAAATTTTTCGTCTTTTGAAATAATTCTGGAAGTTTGATCGTATGTCTGGTGTGTGCCTGTGTGTGTGTGACTGATGCTGTGTAACAAGTTTGCAATGCATATGAGAAATAGAAATGTATGAATTGGGATTATTTGCAGCCTGCAATGTGTGTGTGTGTGTGGCTGAGTAGTTTTGTAAGTAGCTGAACCTGTTTGTAAAGGTGCCATGAGTTTAGTGAAGGGGAAGGCATTGTTGTTTTTGTGTTGAAAGGGGCTATGCCCGGGGGGAAGGGAACTATAATGTTCTGAACAGACATGCAAGCATTCACTGTCTGTATCTCTCAATGTCTTGTTCCTGTGAAAGCTGATGTGAACTGAGCTTGAGAAGAGGGTATGTGGCAGCTGTGTGCTTGTGCTTTTGAATGTGGTCTTTTTGTCATCGGCCATCTTGCTGTGGTCCAGATTTCATCTACCACGTGTTCCTAGGTTGTGCTTTTTCATAACTTTAACACTTTTAAATGTTTGTCTAAGTGTTCATTTAGTATCTCAAATGTGTAATTTTTTGGGGAGAAATTTTTGGTTTTGGCAGAAAAATGTTTTTTGTCTGCTACTTCCTTTTGTTCTCTTGTTGTCTACCATGTGACTACGGTCGGCCATTTTCTTTTCCTTTGTGTGTGAACTTTGAAATGTTTATCCATCTTGGTCAGTTTTGGCGGGAAAATGCGCCATTTTGTTGGGGTCTGGCCTTTGTTGTGGTCACCATGTGAATCGGCGGCCATTTTGAAGACCTCTGGGCCCTCCTATAGGGGAAGCTGCTCCATTGTGTATTCCTTTGTGTGTGCAAAGCCACATGCTTTAAGCTACAATCTGGCTTCTAGGCAACATTTTGTGAATTCTATTTTTGTACTGTTGACATACTTTTCAAGGAAACTATTGCGTTTTCTGTATTGAATATTGGTTTTAAGTTGAAATGCCTGTCGCATATCCAAGTGCCCATGCATTGTTGGGACATCACAATAGGAGCTGTTTACACCCTGTGGGGGTCTCAGGTTTCTAGGTAATAGCATGGGGGGAGTTCTAACTCTGAGTCAAATATTGTGTTGTATTTGCGACAAGAGTGTATTGTTTAAGACGTTTTATTTCATGTTTTATGTAACTTTGTGTCTTGTCATTTGTTAATGTCGGCCATTTTCTGTAGTCCGGGTTTCATTCACCATTTTTCCGTGGACTGATTTTCGATTGCTGCAACTGCCTTTTTGTTTATGCTGATTTTAGTCTCCAGCAAAATATCTCTATTTTTGTACTGAATTCCATTTCCAGTAGAATCATTTAGGTTTTTATTCCAGTTGTTTTAAAGAAGTTTGTTTCTAGTGAAGATTTCTAATGTCTTGATAGACAAAATATGAAGCTATTTGAGGCTTCCCCTCCCCCTCCCTCTTCCTACTCAGGTGTGCAACAGGAAGTTGGTGGGAGGGGCTTGGGGTCTTTTGACTTGTGTTTGGAAGGACGCAATAATTTTTTTTTAAAATTAAATTAAGGTTTATACTGTAATACAGTTTTGGGTAGAGAGCAAACAGGAGGCATCCAAGTTATTGTTGTAATATCTAGGTACAGATAGAAGCCATAATATTGTTTTGAATAGTGGAGGATTTCATGGTGCTTTGTAGTTTGTCTGACAACACATTTATAGGGCTGCCGATAACCGGTTGTAGAGCATGTAAATGTGAGGATTAGTACGCTAGCACACCGGGAGTCTGTGTAAAATAATCGGAGAATGCCGGGTGCCAGTACTGTAAAAATAGTCACTAAGCAGTACTGATCCGAAAACTAGTGCAAGGGTGCCCTGGACGCAGGGACCGTCATAAGCGATTCGAATCGTCATGGGTAATGTGCCGTCCATGCGTTGGGGGAAAAAAATGAGGCTCCACACCAGTCAGACAGCTGCACCTCACATGAGATCTGGTTTGGGGCTCCGGACATGAGACCCCTTAAAGATTGGCAGATATGGTCAGAGGGTACAGTAAGGTATACTCCTTTGGAAGGTACTTTTGATGTCTGGAGGTACGAGACCCCAGAATAAAAACACCTTGGAAGTAGTTCAGCTGTGGCTTCAGAAATCTGTAATGTTGAGTGAGTTGATGGATGTGTAGTACACGTTTGTGTGATTAAAAATACACAGGCCTGTTTTTGGACTTTGTGTGGCTGGTCCATGCAAAGATTTCGAAATGCTCTCGTGCCTTTCAAATTGTATTCTTTTTCTATCGCTAAAAGAGTGAAGGCAGCATTCCATCTGGTCGTTTTGATTTTTTTCATTTTTCGTTTTTGGGAACTATGAAATATCTCCCCCACATTTGTATTTAAATGTTTGTCTTTATTTCATTGTTTGTATGTGGTAACAAGATGTTTGAACCTACCGCGACAGCCCTCTTGCGTGTCACCGCTGTTGTATTTTTGTAAAAAAAAAACGTGAAAGTAAGATTTACAGAGGGTTTAGTTATTATCGGTTTTGTGGAATGTCAGTGACAATTTACCAATGTACATGAATATTGTATTGTTTACTATTCTTTGAAGGATAGAGTAATAACCTTTGTTTATAAGTATCTTTTCAGGTCCAAAGAGTTTCTGGAAGTGTGTGTACAGGTGTATAAGAAGGTAAAAGTATCATAGGCTATTTCACTGTTTCATTCTGCACCATTCTAAACCCTACATGTCTTCCTCCAGTTTGTAATGAGGAGGGAAGAAAAGAGGGGATGATAGTGGTGAGAATGACACATTTTCAAACCAACAATACTAACCGCTTTAATTCTAACCAAGTTTGTGCCAAGACTGTCTTTCTTTGATAGAATTTGAATCAGCAAACAGCAGTCTGGTGAAAGAGGCTCCCATCTCAGATGCTAAGAACCTTTTTGTCACTGGTTGCAGGTATTACACCCCAGATGGTAAGCCACGCACAGGTTATGCAGTGACCACAGTCCCGATGTCGGGGTAATTGTCATATGACGTTTGTTTGAAGGTCAACTAAAAACAGAATTGTACTTTCCTCATTAGCTGTCACCTACATTCTCAGCTGATGGGGTAGGTGCAATTACTGTAACATGAACTTCAAAAGGTCAACCACAGGGTTCATGAGTCCATCCTGGACCCTGACACAATAACCAGTTTACATTCTTTCCAACCAGGTGACTGGGTCATTGTAAAGAAGCTTGAGGGATGAGACCACGCCAGCCACTGCAAGAAGCGGATCAACCACAAAGAGTAGAGGAGTATCTTCATTAATTTTTACACTGCGATGTAAGGGAGGGTGGGGGACTCTTGACATCTGATGGTGGGGGGCTCTTGATATCTGATGTAAGGGTGTGCTCTAGACATCTGCTTATTCTTTTTTTCAGAATAACACAATTCTTTACCAGTTGAAAAGGAGGGTTGCACACCACTGGTATCATCAGGGCCAGCAATAACAATAGGCAAACCAGGCAGCTGCCTAGGGTGCACTACCACCTAGGGCACAGCCACGGCCTCTGTCCCGGTGAAGCCCCAGGCATAGGTGAACTGTGAGCCCCGTTAACCCTGCAAAACACATCTGCTGCAGGTGCCACCAATCTCCCGTTGTGTCCCGCTGAGCTCCCCACTGTCACATCTCCTCCTCACAGTAATACCTGAACAGCGCCAGCCCCGGCACTCCTTTGCTCCAGCCTGTCCTGCTGTTGCGGCCTGTGTCTGTATGAGTGCAGCGGAGGGGGCAGGGCTTAGTGGAGATCAAGGGAGCATTGGGAGAGGTGCAGGCAGTGGCTGTTAGCTGACCTCCTGGCTGGTGGGGGACACCAAGGAGCGGCTGGATGGTGCTGGTAGAGACTCCTAAACAATACTGCCCGCCCGCTGCTGAGGAGAGTCCTGATGAGATGGACTATGAAGCTCTGAAGAGGTAAAGAGGAGGATAGACCCACTGATCTACATTGAGCTGTGTGTGTGGGGTTGGGGGGGGTGTGAGTGCTGCAGGAAGTTGGAATCAGGTAGGTCAGTGTAGGGGTCAGGTAGGTCAGTGTAGTGGTCAGGTAGGTCAGTGTAGGGGTCAGTGTAGGGGTCAGCTAGATCAGTGTAGGGGTCAGGTAGGTCAGTATAATGGTCAGGCTAGTGGTCAGGTAGGTTGGTGTAATGTCAGCTAGGTAAGTGTAGGGGTCAGGTAGGTCAGTGTAGGAGTAAGGTAGGTCAGCGTATGTGTTAGTGTAGGTTGGTCAGGTAGGTCAGTGTAATAGTTAGGCTAGTGGTCAGGTAGGTTGGTGTAATGGTCAGGTAGGTTAGTGTAGGGGCAGGTAGGTCAGTGTAGGGGTCAGGTGGGTCAGTGTAATGGTCAAGTAGGTTGATGTAATGGTCAGGAAGGTTAGTGTAGGGGTCAGGTAGGTCAGTGTAGGAGTAAGGTAGGTCAGTGTATGTGTCAGTGTAGGTTGGTCAGGTAGGTCAGTGTAATGGTCAGGTAGGTCAGTTTAGTTAGATCTGTGTAGGGGGCAGGTAGGTCACATGTGTTACATGGGCAGGGCAAAGGGAGTGGAGTCAGGGGGGGAGCCAAGGGGGGGGGGGGGGCGGCAAAATGAGGTTTCACCTAAGGTGTCAAAAATCCTTGCACCAGCCCTGGGTATCATCCATCCTATCTGTTAGATTGGATGGAGAGCGTCTGTGAACAGCAATTTTCAAGTCTTGTGCAGATGTGACCATGACCAGCAAGAGTGAAAATTGCCATACTTGCTTAATTTTGTGTGATTCCTACTTTGTCATCCCCACCATATTGTGTTTCTTTTCCCCAAGAATGCCGGAGTCAAGAAAAAAATGTTTGTGGCTCCTAGACGATGCTGACAATATAGGAATCAAATATATCACAGCACATATTTTCACCCTAAACTGTGCAAATTCTTACCACATCCACACAACAAACATGTTATACATAGACCCCTTGGTGAGCTGTTTCTAGGCAGAATAGAATTTTCCAAAGGTCCAATGTGACTCTCACATGACCCAGTGCAGGGCACACATGGTAAGTGTAGATGACACCAACTCGTTGAGCTAAATTACTGTATATAGTAGACATGTGCACTGCCTAAAAATGTGTTTATTTTCGTATCATTTGATTTTTTGGTTTTTTTCTATGTTTTTTGAGTCATTCGTTATGATCGAAATACGTTATTTCAAATAAATTTGTAACTTCGGAAAAATTAGAATTTGTTACGTTTCATTCCTTTAGATGCGGTATTCATCATTTCGGATAATTTGTAACTTTGGATAAATTCGTATTCGTTGAGTTCACTAACAGCCAAATTTGAAAGGAAATTCCAATACCTATAATTTAATAGTTAGTTATTATTTCGTATTTTCAAATTTTCAGGTTTTGTTTTTTTGTTTCAGATTTTCGTTCTTAATTCCAGATTCTTGTTCTTATTTTCAGATTTTCGTTCTTTCAAATTTTCAGAAAAATATGTTAAGCGTGTTTTCGTTAATTTGAATATTTCCGAATTAACAAATTTGTCGAACTTCGTTGAAAAACTAATTTGGAACTAAATGAATTGCACATGTCTAGTATATAGCACAGGATTCATAAGTGTGAACAAGCCCTACTGAAAAAGACAATGCTTCCAGTAGGACTTGTTCACGCTTAACCATTCCATTGCAGAGCATTGGAAAAAGTTCTGCAAGGTGGTGTTTTGGGTGCATTGACCTGCCTTTTGGTTATTGAGGTCAATAAAAATTATATTAGCAGTTAGGGATGAGCCGAACACCCCCCTGTTCGGTTCGCACCAGAACATGCGAACAGGAAAAACGTTTGTTCGAACACGCAAACACCGTTAAAGTCTATGGGACACGAACATGAATAATCAAAAGTGCTAATTTTAAAGGCTTATATGCAAGTTATTGTCATAAAAAGTGTTTGGGGACCTGGGTCCTGCCCCAGGGGACATGGATCAATGCAAAAAAAAGTTTTAAAAATGGCCGTTTTTTCAGGAGCAGTGATTTTAATAATGCTTAAAGTCAAACAATAAAAGTGTAATATCCCTTTAAATTTCATAGCTGGGAGTCGTCTATAGTAAGCCTGTAAAGGGGCGCATGTTTCCCATGTTTAGAACAGTCTGACAGCAAAATGACATTTCGAAGGAAAAAACCCATTTAAAACTACTCGCGGCTATTGCATTGCCGCTCCGACAATACACATAAAAGTTCATTGATAAAAACAGCATGGGAATTCCCCATAGGGGAACCCCGAACCAAAATAAAAAAAAAAAAATGACGTGGGGGTCCCCCTAAATTCCATACCAGGCCCTTCATGTCTGGTATGGATATTAAGGGGAAACCCGGCCAAAATTTAAAAAAAAAATGACGTGGGGGCCCCCTAAATTCCATACCAGACCCTTCAGGTCTGGTACGGATTTTACGGGGAACCCCGCGCCAAAAAAAAAAAACGGCGTGGGGTCCCCCCAAAAATCCATACCAGACCCTTATCCAAGCACGCAACCTGGCAGGCCGCAGGAAAAGAGGGGGGACGAGAGAGCGCCCCCCCTTTCTGAACCGTACCAGGCCACATGCCCTCAACATTGGGAGGGTGCTTTGGGGTAGCCCCCCAAAACACCTTGTCCCCATATTGATGAGGACAAGGGCCTCATCCCCACAACCCTGGCCGGTGGTTGTGGGGGTCTGCGGGGGGGCTTATGGGAATCTGGAAGCCCCCTTTAACAAGGGGACCCCCAGATCCCGGCCCTCCCCCCTGTGTGAAATGGTAAGGGGGTACTTACCCCTACCATTTCACTAAAAAACTGTCAAAAATGTTAAAAATGACAAGAGACAGTTTTTGACAATTCCTTTATTTAAATGCTTCTTCTTTCTTCTATCTTCCTTCATCTTCTTCTTCTGGTTCTTCCTCCGGCGTTCTCGTCCAGCATCTCCTCCGCGGTGTCTTCTATCTTCTTCTCCTCGGGCCGCTCCGCACCCATAGCATGGGGATGAGGCCCTTGTCCTCATCAACATGGGGACAAGGTGTTTTGGGGGGCTACCCCAAAGCACCCTCCCAATGTTGAGGGCATGTGGCCTGGTACGGTTAAGGAGGGGGGGCGCACTCTCGTCCCCCCTCTTTTCCTGCGGCCTGCCAGGTTGCGTGCTCGGATAAGGGTCTGGTATGGATTTTTGGGGGGACCCCACGCCGTTTTTTTTTTTGGCACGGGTTTCCCCTTAAAATCCATACCAGACCTGAAGGGCCTGGTATGGAATTTAGGGGGATCCCCACGTCATTTTTTTTTTAAATTTTGGTTCGGGGTTCCCCTGTGGGGAATTCCCATGCCGTTTTTATCAATGAACTTCTATGTGTATTGTCGGACCGGCAATGCAATAGCCGCGAGTAGTTTTAAATGGGTTTTTTCCTTCGAAATGTCATTTTGCTGTCAGACTGTTCTAAACACAGGAAACATGCGCCCCTTTACAGGCATACTATAGACACCCCCCAGCTACAAAATTTAAAGGGATATTACACTTTTATTGTTTGACTTTAAGCATTATTAAAATCACTGCTCCTGAAAAAATGGCCGTTTTTAAAACTTTTTTTTACATTGATCCATGTCCCCTGGGGCAGGACCCAGGTCCCCAAACACTTTTTATCGGAAGCGCCGATCGTGATAACGAAGGTAGGATCTAAACTTGGGCCCATACTGCTTCGAAATGGAAGCCTATATTGTAACAAGGTTAGGGGAGTTTGGCCTGACATTAGGGTTTGTCTTGTGTTGTGTCTTGCAGAGAAAATGGATGGGTTCAACGACCAAAATTTCCTCCCCCTGTTCATTGACAAATACAGGGAGCTGCCCTGTCTGTGGCAGGTCAGACACCCCCACTATAACCATAAACAGAAGAGGCAGGCAGCGCTGGAGAAACTGCTGGAGTTGGTGAAGCCGGTGGTCCCCACAGCAACCATCCCCTATTTAAAAGCCAAAATTGGTGGCCTGAGGAGCACATATCTAAGGGAGCGCAAGAAGGTCACAGATTCCCAGAGGTCCGGAGCTGCAGCAGATGACGTTTATGTCCCCAGGCTGTGGTACTACGAGAGACTGCGATTTCTGTCAGACCACACTGAAGTCAGGGAATCACTCTCTACTCTTCCTTCCACGCTTCCTTCCACCCCAGCTGAGGCTTCCAATGTCCAACCTGGGCCTTCCAGCCAGGAAGAAGTAGAGGAGCCCAGCTGGAGTCAGGTATAGCATTGTTCTACAGATTTCTGGTCAATAAAGAAATTATGTTTACTAGATGTTATTATTGATCACTAATTGCTGCTTGAAAGTGTTTTACATATCAATAGACAGTAGTGGGCACCCAAAATTGGGACAAGAATGAAAAATGCTGGGCTCAGAAGGATAGTCTGTTATATTTGTTAACATTCAATTTGCAGCAGTCAGGAGGTGAAAATTGTGTGTGATTGATGAAAAAAATACTAAAACTATGTCCCTTTTTCATACACAGGAAGACCTCAGCCAGGAGGAGGCTGTGGAATGTGGCAGTCAGGAGGAGGCGGTGATTAGTGGCAGCCAGGAGGAGGCGGGGCTAAGTGGCAGCCAGGAGAAGCCAGGGACCAGTCACAGCCTGACTGAGTCTCAGGTTCCTCCCCTCCACCTTCCATATAAAAGAGCCAGGAAGACGACTCCGAGTCCCGTGCAGGATTCAGCGTTCAGGCTGATCCAGGAGGCTTCTGCGTCCCTCAGAGCCTTACCCACTCCTGAAGAGGCCTTTGCCTGCATGGCTGCCACAAAACTGCAGGGCATGCAGGAGGGTCAACGCAGGCTCTGTGAGGACCTTATGTATAAAGTGCTACGTAAGGGGGTGAGTGGGGAACTAACACCCAAGACCGACGTGGTTGAGTTGGACCATCCTCCTCCTCCTCCTGCTGCCACAACTCCACCACCACAGCCACCGCATGTAAGGAAGCGTGAAAGGAAGACCTGAGAGTGATGGCCCTGGGTTCAGTCTGGTCTGACAGAAGATGCAGTTTCTCGTATGACCACAGCCTGGGAACACAGATGTCGTCTGCTGCTTTCCGGATCTCTGGGACTTCTGGACCAGACTGCCCTCCCTTAGATATGGACTCCTCAGGCCACCAATTTTGCTTAAAAATTATTGATGTCTGCCCTGGGGGTCCAAGGCTTCGCCCACTTCTGCAGTTTCTCCAGCGTTGCCTCCCTCTTTGTTTAGTTGTAAGCCCTTTGTTTAGTTGTAAGTTGTTGTCGGACAATTTTTGTCTCCTGCTCTCCAACTTTGTGTGTCAGAAAATCCGATGGAAAATGTCCGATGGAGCCCACACACGGTCGGAATTTCCGACAACACGCTCCGATCAGACATTTTCCATCGGCCGTGTGTACGGGGCATTAGAATGTGGCATAGAGTAGGATTAGAGTTAGTTAGTTTCTGCCTAAACTTTCACTTTAATAATTATTTAAATAATAAAAAAAATAAAAAAGCAGCAAGAATGAAAAAAAAAGGTGGGACACATACAAATCTATTTTAAGCTAAACACTGCCATAACAAAAATAAAACAAAATCAGTATATATGCTCTTTATAAAATATACTAAGCTCCAAATTGCAGTTTTACTAACCATGATTTGAAGTGCAGAATAAGCTGAGGGCCTTACCTTCATAACCCAGCTGAAGGTCTTTTTGTACAGAAGGTGAGAGGGTTTCATGTCGGACTGAACAGGACAACATTTTTGGTGACACATCAGTTGGTATTGTCCATGTTTTGTTAACAGAGTAAGTGCCATCAGCATTTGTGCGATGTTCAGACAGTACTGAGTCCTCCATGATCGTGCCATCCATTAGAATTTCCACTGAGATATTTCTGGGGTAGAATCCCATCACTGAGCACAGTGCAGAGCTGGTCTTGTCCTCCTTCTTCACCTTCTCAATCTTGACCAATGGAGTTGCTGAAATATATTAATCTTCTGTCAACTTCAGAACCAATGACCATTCATTTAATCATGTATTTTAAAAGTACCAGGGAACCTGATTTACTGCAGCTAATTGGCCCATTGAGCCCTGAATCTGTTCCAAGTTTCCACTACTTTTTCTGCAAAAAAATTATTTCCAAGGTTAGTTTTGAACTTCCTCCTTCTAGTTTAAGGCCATGTCCCCGTGTTACTTATCTTAGCCCCGTATGGAAAATCCTGCCCTCCTGAACTTTACTAACACCCTTCATGTATTTTTTAAGAATTCGATCATGTTCCCCCTTTTCCTTCTCTCCTTGATGCTGAACTTAAAGTGGAAGTTTGGGCAAAACAAACTAACTCTATTCCTACTCTGTGCCACATTTTAAGACGAATCTTTCTAGCCCTGTAAAGTAAAAATCGCTATACTTATCTGTACTGCAGTCGCTCCAGTCCGATCCCACGCTGAGCAGTCAGCGGTGGCTTCTGTGTAGGTGTTTGCAGGAGAGGCAGCCAACAATGGAAGCCCCATAGTAAGTTTATGGGTGACGTCACTTCCCAGGCCTTTCCCAGCCATTGTCGGTTCTCTCCTGCACACAGCATCTGCCGCTGGAGATCAGACCGGAGTGGCTGCAGAACAATTAAGTATAGCAATTTTTGCTTTACAGGGCTAGATAGGGTTAGAATGTGGCATAGAGTAGGATTAGAGTTAGTTAGTTTTTGCCTAAACTTCCATTTTAAGTTCCTCCAGTCTCCACTGATATGTTATAAATCACCGTTTTATATCTGGACTTGCTTTATCTTATCGATATCTTATGTAAGAAAGATCTCCAGAACTAGACTAGAAAAAAAGGAGGAATGCAGACAGTCATAGTCAAGAGGGTTGTTGTGTTTAAAATGTAGCTATATGCAAAATACATACCTCGTAAGACCTAGTCTATAAGAAGAATATGACAATTTGCTAACTTGACAAGATCCACAGGCAGTGTCCAACTCACCAAGACGACTCAAAAGTAAAATCCAGTCTACAAAATTATACCACACAATCACTGCGCTAAGTAACCACAAAAGTGTGCACCTCTACTTAATATAATACAATCAACAGTCAGTGATAAACACACACAATAGTTTTTCTGCAGCCTCCTTAAATATACAATGCCTTGAAAAAGTATTCATTCCCCTTGAAATTTTCCACATTTTGTCATGTTACAACCAAAAACATATGTAGCGGTGCCCCCCCCCCCCTCCCCCCGTGGGGTCGCTGCGTGTTTCAGCTCCACACATCACCCTGCTTGGCCAGACATCCATCTCAGACACACTTTCAGTCAATGATCAGTCTTTAGCTTGTTTTTTGTTGTTTTATTTAGGGAATTAAACTTGGATGGGGAAAGGGACATGGGATGCCCAGATGATGAATTTCACTTGATTGAATAAAGATAGTTGAATCTAAATTTACAGTCTCCTAAACTTCTCACTCCTCCAGCACTCTACTTAAGGTCACTTTGCTTTTCCACTATAAAATCTTAGATTCCTGTCACCGTTAGCACATGGTTAGGCCTCAGTCTGAAGAGGTCCCAACATCTTACTGATAGCCATTTGCTGGCAGGGGTCTGCAATCCCCTCTGTGGTAGCAACCATTATTGAAGAGAAAAAAAGGACAATGTGCTAACTGAAACTTGGTGGACTACTGATCCCAGAAAGTCCATTGCAAATCCTGCCAACCCTCCTGGCTGCAGCGACTTGACTCCTACAACACCACAGTCTCTCCCTTTGGCTTCACATCCAATCCTGGCATGTCTCACCCAGAACTTCTCACTGTGCTTCTTACTCACTGACACTGGCATGGATCCCTCCTGAATGACTTGCCCGGCAGTGCTTGCAACTGTCCTCCTCCTGTTCCAGGAAACCTCTCAATGACCTTGTAGAGAGAGGCTCCCTTCCAGCTTCCGAGCTCCGGACCCGAGTTCACCCCCCCAAGAAAGGGGGCTCCCTCTAGGGCCACGACAGTCTAACACTCCATCATTCAGTTCTTCCACCCGACAACTCCTCCTCCAGCAGGCTGACCATGAGTATATATACTTGCCCTGCCAATCCTAGTTGGGGATTGGTCAGGGCTCCCAGATACACTCCATGTTACTCTCACTCTCTGCCCTGCTGTCATGGTTATGCAATAGAGTTTTCTCTGTCAGCTTACCTGTCTCCATGTGTTCATCTCTAAAGACCAGCTGCCTCTCACCTGACTGATTTTATAACCTCTCCTCTAAGCATGGCCCCACCCCAGGCCCTATCAGGGAACCCTATATTAATCTGTGCACTGCAAGTCAACAGTGCTGATCAACCATTGTGTGTTAGCCTCCGTGTGTACTTGCTGTGTTTCCTACGTCTGATTCCTGTTACCGACTTAGGCCTGTTCTCGACTTTCCCTGTCTGCTTGTTACCCTGACCTTTGGTGTGTTAAGTTTATCCCTGTCTGCTAGTCGCCCTGACCTTTGGCTTACCCCTTACTCCCTGTCGTTCCAGCCTGCTGCCTCCTTGCTCTTCTCCCGTAGTCTGCGATGAGCGTGAGCTGTGAGACCCTGGGGGCCACGACCTGGAGCCAGACTGCAGCGCAGTCCATCCTCACCACTAGAGGCTCTGGTGAACACTAGGGATGAGCCGAACACCCCCCGGTTCGGTTCGCACCAGAACCTGCGAACGGACCAAAAATTCGCACGAACGTTAGAACTCCATTGAAGTCTATGGGACTCGAACGTTCAAAATCAAAAGTGCTCATTTTAAAGGCTAATTTGCATGGTATTGTCCTAAAAAGGGTTTGGGGACCCGGGTCCTGCCCCAGGGGACATGTATCAATGCAAAAAAAACTTTTTAAAACGGCTATTTTTTCGGGAGCAGTGATTTTAATGATGCTTAAAGTTAAAAAAAAAGTGAAATATTCATTGAAATATCGTACCTGGGGGGTGTCTATAGTATGCCTGTAAAGTGGCGCGTGTTTCCCATGCTTAGAACAGTCCCTGCACAAAATGTCATTTTTAAAGGAAAAAAAGTCATTTAACCGGTTCAATACAGGGCAATTTCACCCCCTTCCTTCCCAGGCCAATTTTTAGTTTTTAGCGCTGTCGCACTTTAAACGTCAATTGCGCGGTCGTGCAACGTTGTACCCAAAAAAATTGACGTCCTTTTTTCACCACAAATAGAGCTTTCTTTTGGTGGTATTTGATCGCCTCTGCAGGTTTTTATTTTTTGCGCTATAAACAAAAGAAGAGCGACAATTTTGAAAAAAACACAATATTTTTTACTTTTTGCTATAATAAATATCCCAATTTTGTTTTTAAAAAACAAATTTTTTCCTCAGTTTCGGCCGATACGTATTCTTCTACATATTTTTGGTAAAAAAATCGCAATAAGCGTATATTGATTGGTTTGCGCAAAAGTTATAGCGTCTACAAAATACAGGATAGATTTATGGCATTTTTAAAAAAAAAAAATTATTTATTTTTTTAGCGGCGATCGCGATTTTTTTTCGTGACTGCGACATTATGGCGGACATATCGGACACTTTTGACACATTTTTGGGACCATTCACATTTATACAGCGATCAATGCTATAAAATTGCATTGATTACTGTGTAAATGTGACAGGCAGTGAAGGGGTTAACCACTAGGGGGCGGGGAGGGGTTAAGTATGTTTCCTAGGGAGTGATTACTAACTGAAGGGGGAGGGGACGCTCAAGGGGAGGAGACCGATCAGTGTTCCTCCGTTCTGGGAACACAGATCGCTCTCCTCAGAGCTGACAGGCCGTGGATCTGTGTGTTTACACACACAGATCCACATGCCGGCCCGGTTAACGGGCAATCACGGGTGTTCGGCGGACATCGCAGCCGCCGGGCACACGCCACCGGGTCCCGAGCAACGCGGCGGGCACAAGCTCCCGGCGGCGCGCGCGCGCCCCCTAGTCGACCTGGAATCCCAGGACATCATATGACGTCCACCCAGGATGGGAGATCCCATCCCAGGACGTCATATGACTATAGCTGGGTAATGAAGTGGTTAAAACTGCTTGCGGCTTTAATGTAATGTCGGGTCCTGGCAATATGGATGAAAATCAGTGAGGCAAACAGCATGGGTACCCCCCAGTCCATTACCAGGCCCTTTGGGTCTTGTATGGATATTAAGGGGAACCCCGCACCTAAATTAAAAAAAGGAAAGGCGTGGGGCCACCAGGCCCTATATACTCTGAACAGCAGTATACAGGCGGTGCAAACAAGACAGGGACTGTAGGTTTGTTGTTAAGTAGAATCTGTTTGTAATTTTGAACTGGTACATTTTTAACGTGTTTAGCTCCAGCCAAAAAATCTATTTTAAGCTTTTTGGAAAACCTAGGGAAGGGTTGTCACCCCTGTGACATTTGTTTTGCTGTCTGTGCTCCTCTTCAGAAGATTTCACCTCATTTTTTGTCCCAATGACAAATGTTTTTTGAAAATTTGGGTTTTTTTGTGAAACAAGGATTGGTGATAAAACATCAGTGGAAAGGAGAAACGTTTTTCCCATATTAACTCTTACAGGAGAGAATTTCCCTTCCTAGGGGTAGATTTCATCTCACTTCCTGTTGTCTCCTTCCGTTTGCAAAAGTAGGAGTCATTTGTAAGTTGGATGTTTGAAAGTAGGGGCCTGACCTATATACTCAGCAGAAATTTGGGCCTTAGGTGTTGTTGTGGCAACAACACTGTAAGCCCTCACAGGGCCCTGCTGTGAAATATTAGATCAAGAATTGTAATTACATGCCCCTGTTGAACAGGGGCAGAAAAATTGAGCCTTGGGTGGTGGTGGTGCTAGTGCCACAACACTGTAAGTCCTCACTCGCTCTTGGTGGGCGCAGAAACGGGCCCTGCTGTGAAATATTATATCAAGAATTGTAATTACATGCCCCTGTTGAACAGGGGCTGAAAAATTGGGCCTTAGGCACTGGTGCCACAACACTGCAACCCCTCACAGATACTCTAGTTGGAACGCAGAAACGAGCCCTGCTGCAAAGTATTGCATCAAAAATTGTAATTACATGCCCCTGTTAAACAGGGGTTGAAAAATTGGGCCTTAGGCACTGGTGGTGGCGCCCAGAACCAAAAATTTTCTTACAAGCTATCAACATGATCATTGAGGAGGAAGAGTATAATTACTCAGGGATAGTCACTCAGCATCAGCATAGGCAGTCTTTGAAGAGATCTGAGATTTAAAAAAAAAATTATTAGGTTACATCAGCATCAGATGCTTGGTAGCTGGTGGTGATCCAAGACTGATTCATTTTTATGAAGGTCAGTCGATCGACCGAGTCGGTGGACAGACGCACCCTGTGATCGGTTACAAAGCCTCCAGCAGCACTGAATGTGCATTCAGAAAGAACGCTGGATGCAGGACAGGCCAGTAGCTCAATTGCATACTGTGCAAGCTCTGGCCAATGATCCATCCTCAAGACCCAGTAACCCAGAGGATTTTCAGTGGGAAAGGTGTCCAAGTCAGATCTTGCCCCTAGGTATTCCTGCACCATGTAAAACAGACGCTAGCGATGGTTGCTGGAACATTCTCCACCGCTCCTTCTTTGACCGAAGCCTCAGCAACACGTTGTCCAGAAACAGGAGTTTGTAACCTCCCAGTCTCTGGGAACGCGTTGCACAGACCTTTCTGCAAGGCCTCCCGAAGATGTTTCATCCTCTGCTCCCTCTGCGATCGCAAGATAAGGTCTGCAACCTTACCCTTGTAACGTGGATCAAGGAGGGTTGCCAGCCAGTATTGGTCCTTCTCCTTGATACCGAATACGTGGATCCTTACGCAGGCTTTGCAGGATCAGGGAGGCCATGCAGCGTAAGTTTGCTGAGGCATTCGGTCCGGAGTCCTCTGGGTCACTAAGGACGACATGGTGTGCAGCCACCTCCTCCCAGCCACATACAAGTCCATGTGTTTCTTGGGACTGATCCCTTAAAGACTGCTGCTGATGCTGAGTGCCAGGCTCCACCTCCATACTTACACAATCCTCCTCCTCCTCCTCATCCTCTTCCTGTGTGATCGGTGGGCACGCAGGAACACTGTCTGGATAAAGGGGGCCTTGAGAGCTAAGGAAGTCCTCCTCTTCCTGCCTCTGTTCTGCCTCAAGTGCCCTGTCCATTATTCCACGCAGCGTGTGCTCCAACAGGTGGACAAGGGGGACAGTGTCACTGATGCATGCTTTGTCACTGCTCACCATCCTCGTGGCCTCCTCAAATGGTGACAGTGCATGCATCCCTGATCATGGCCCACTGGCGTGGGGAAAAAAAAACAAGCTCCCCTGACCCTGTCCTGGTGCTATAGTCGCACAGGTACTCATTGATGGCCCTCTGCTGCGTGTGCAGCCGCTGCGGCATGGCCAACGTTGTGTTCCACCTGGTGGGCATGTCACAGATTAGGTGGTTCTTGGCCAGGTTAAACTTCTTTTGGAGGTCTGCCAGCCAAGCACTGACATTATATGACCGGTGGAAATGCACACCGACTTTCCTGGCCTGCCTCAGGACATCCTGTAAGCCCGGGTACCTGCCTAAGAACCAGCGAGGCCAAAACATTGCCTTCCACATGCTGGTAGAAAGCCGGAATCGTCTTCCGTGAGAAAAAGTGGTGTTTGGGTACCTGCCACTGAGGAACCGCACATTCCACAAACTCACAGAAGGGGATGGAGTCTACCAACTGAAAAGGCAGCAGTTGAAGTGCTAGCAATTTTGCCAAGCTAGCATTCAACCGCTGGGCATGTGGATGGCTGGGAGCGAACTTCTTTCGGTGGTGCAGCAGCTGGGGCAGGGAAATTTGCCTGGTACAATCTGACGTCGGTGTACCAAAAGCAGATTGCCCACAAGTACTTGGCTGTGACACACCTAATTCTACACCTTCATTCCTCTCAGTGCAGGTCTCAGAGAGGACTGAAGGTATAGTGGGGTTGGAGATCTCAGCTGATGAGGAGCAAGGAGAGGTCCTCTTTGTTCTTTGGTGTGGGTCTTTTAAATACGCTTGCCAACGAACTGCATGGCAGGTCAACATATGTCTGGTCAAGCATGTGGTGCCCAAGCGGGAGATGTTTTGGCCACACGAGATACGCTTGAGACATATGTTGCAAATAGCAGCGGTGTGATCTGATGCTCTCGTCTCAAAAAAGGCCCACACCAAAGAACTTTTTTAATAACGCGCAGAGACTGCAGCGCCCTGCACATGCGGAGCTTTGGGGTGTGATGCAGTCAGTGTGCTGCCCTTAGGCTGGCCCCTGGAGGGCATCCTGCTTCGTTGGTGATGTGCCACCTCCTCCTCCTCCTCCTCTCTCCTATCAGGCACCCACATTGAGTCAGTGACCTCATCATCACCTCCCTCCTCATCACTGGAGCAAACCTGGCAGTATGCTGCAGCAGGGGGAGCATGACTGCCATATTGCTGTCCTTCTTGGGCACCCCCTCTGTCCATGCTCACGTTACTGCCTTCATCTAGCTCAGTATCATCATCAGAACCTTCCAAACGCTGGGCATCCTCCTGGAGCATGTACCCAACACTGTGGTCAAACAGTTCAAGGGACTCCTCAGGAGGACATGGTGGGGCTAGGGAAGGAGTCACTGATGACATTGAGCCGAGGGAAGAGGCCGCTGCTTTGCCAGACAAAGTACCCTGAGCATGGGTGAGAGAGGATGAGGAGGATGAGGACGGCTTGGTCATCCACTTGACCAAGTCTTCCGCATGTTGCGGCTCAACGCGGCCAGCTGCCGAAAAAAAGGCCAAGCGTGTCCCACGGCCACGTGCTGATGAGGATGCACCGTCTCCGCGACCAGCACTGTTGCCTCTAGACACAGAGCCTGCTTGCCCTCTTTTATTGGCTTGTGACTGTCTGCCTCTCCTTGTTGGCCTTCCAGACATAATAATGGCCTGTAGCTGCACTAAGCTGGGATATATATATATATATATATATATATGTACTGATACTGCAGCTAGCAAAATCAACTGCCTGCCTGTAGTATGAGAACACCACCAACCTTCTACAGGTAGCTTTAGCTGAACACTGTGCAGGGCTTGCCAAAAAATAACTTGTAGCTTTTTTAGCTGCCTGAGGTAGTGATAGGATCAGGAAAACACCACCAACCTTCTACATATAGCTTTAGGTAAACACTGTGCAGAGGTCACACTACACTAACTTGTAGTTTTAGCTGAACACTGTGAGCAGGATGCACTACACTAACTTGTAGTTTTAGCTGAACACTGAGCAGGACGCACTACACTAACTTGTAGCTTTAGCTGAACACTGTGCAGAGGTCTCACTACACTAACTTGTAGATTTAGCTGAACACTGTGAGCAGGACGCAGTACACTAACTTGTAGCTTTAGCTGAACACTGTGCAGAGGTCTCACTACACTAACTTGTAGTTTTAGCTGAACACTGTGAGCAGGACGCAGTACACTAACGTGTAGCTTTAGCTGAACACTGTGCAGAGGTCTCGCTACACTAACTTGTAGTTTTAGCTGAACACTGAGCAGGACGCACTACACTAACTTGTAGCTTTAGCTGAACACTGTGAGCAGGATGCAGTATACTAACTTGTAGCTTTAGCTGAACACTGTGCAGAGGTCTCACGACACTAACTTGTAGTTTTAGCTGAACACTGTGAGCAGGACGCACTACACTAACTTGTAGCTTTAGCTGAACACTGTGCAGAGGTCTCACGACACTAACTTGTAGTTTTAGCTGAACACTGTGAGCAGGACGCACTACACTAACTTGTAGCTTTAGCTGAACACTGTGCAGAGGTCTCACTACACTAATGCCCCGTACACACGGTCGGACTTTTCAGCTAAAAAAGTCCGACAGCCTGTCCGACAGACTTCCGGCGGACTTTCGGCAGACTTGCGGCGGACTTGTGGCAGACTTTCTAACGAACGGACTTGCCTACACACGACCACACAAAAGTCCGACGGATTCGTACGTGATGACGTACACCAGACTAAAATAAGGAAGTTCATAGCCAGTAGCCAATAGCTGCCCTAGCGTGGGTTTTTGTCCGTCGGACTAGCACACAGACGAGCGGATTTCGGGGTCCGTCGTACTTACGACGTAAAGATTTGAAGCATGTTTCAAATCTAAAGTCCGTCGGATTTGAGGCTGAAAAAGTCAGCTGAAAGTCCGGGGAAGCCCACACACGATCGGATTACCAGCCAGCTTTAGTCCGTCGATGTCCGTTGGACTTTTGTAGACGAAAAGTCTGACCGTGTGTATGCCCCATAACTTGTAGTTTTAGCTGAACACTGTGAGCAGGACGAACTACACTAACTTGTAGCTTTAGCTGAACACTGTGCAGAGGTCTCACTACACTAACTTGTAGTTTTAGCTGAACACTGTGAGCAGGACGCAGTACACTAACTTGTAGCTTTAGCTGAACACTGTGCAGAGGTCTCACTACACTAACTTGTAGTTTTAGCTGAACACTGTGAGCAGGACGCACTACACTAACTTGTAGCTTTAGCTGAACACTGTGCAGAGGTCTCACTACACTAACTTGTAGTTTTAGCTGAACACTGTGAGCAGGACGCACTACACTAACTTGTAGCTTTAGCTGAACACTGTGCAGAGGTCTCACTACACTAACTTGTAGTTTTAGCTGAACACTGAGCAGGACGCACTACACTAACTTGTAGCTTTAGCTGAACACTGTGCAGAGGTCTCACTACACTAACTTGTAGTTTTAGCTGAACACTGTGAGCAGGATGCACTACACTAACTTGTAGCTTTAGCTGAACACTGTGAGGAGGACGCACTAGACTAACTGTAAATAGTCTAGCTGCCTGACTGTGATACTAATAGGATCAAAAGAACACCAACAATTTTCTTCAGGTAGCTGTAAATACTGTAACAAGACAAGCCTGCCTGTCAGTAGGAAGATAACAGGAACGGATCTAGCTAAACTGAATACAGTGTGTGTATATATATATATATATATATATATGCAACACCTGGGATGCATATATATACACAATACACTATAAGTGCAGCTAACTCACTGACTGTCCTGCCTAATCTAGCTAACTCAAATGAAATGACACTGTCTCTCTCTCTCTCTCTATCTATCGTGCAGGCGGCCTTATATAGTGTGGGGCGTGTTCTAAACCCCCTGAGCCATAATTGGCCAAAGCCACCCTGGCTTTGGCCAATTACAGCTCTCTCCACCAACGGCGCTGTGATTGGCCAAGCATGTGGGTCATAGTGCATGCTTGGCCAATCATCAGCCAGCAATGCACTGCGATGCCGCAGTGAATTACGGGCCGTGATGCGCCACACGAATTTGGCACGAACGGCCCATATCGTTCGCAATTCGGCGAACGATCGAACAGCCGAAGCTCATCCCTAGTGAACACCCGCTGGCTCTTAGACTCCGCGCCCTGGGGAATCTATGCTCTAGCTCCCACTGGGATCCATGTTAGTTATCCTGTAGACCTGCTTCCTGAACCTTCCAGGGTTCAATCCACAGCAGTCAGTCCTAGGGTCCACTACCTTAGCGGTGCACTTCCGACTCCTACAGAGTGCATCTGTCACCTGGTCCCAGGTGACCTAACAGTTTGATCAGCCATGGACCCAGCTGATGTGCCGCTACCCTCAGATGATCCGTTGCAGGGCTTAGTTCGCAGACTTGAGACCCAGGAATCGCATCAGACCCAAGTGATGCAATTCCTTCAGGATTTGGCATCCCGTTTTGAACAGGTTCAGGCCTCATTAGGACCCCCGGTTCAACAACCTCAACCGCTATCTGCTGCGGCACCTATCGCACCAGTCGCAGCCACACATTCATTACAACTGCCAGCTCCGGCCCGTTTCTCTGGGGACTCCAAGGCTTGCAGGGGGTTCCTTAGCCAGTGCACGATTCATTTTGAACTTCAGCCCCAAAACTTCCTGTCCGATTGGGCGAAAGTAGCCTATATTATTTCCCTCCTGTCTGGCGAGGCGCTAGCTTGGGCTGCCCCTCTGTGGGAACTGAATGATCCAGTGGTTTCTAGCCTGTCTGATTTTTGAAACTTTTTCGGAATATCTTCGAGGAACCAGGTCGTGTCTCCTCAGCGGCTAGCGCTCTTTTACGTCTCCGTCAAGAGTCTGCTTCTGTGGGACAGTATGCTCTTCTGTTCCGTATCCCCACAGCTGAATTGAGCTGGAATAATGAGGTCCTAGTTGCAACCTTTTTACATGGCCTCTCTGATAGAGTGAAGGATGAATTAGCAGGAAGATCCCTTCCTGCTGATCTGGACGGTGTCATCACCTTGTGTAACCAGATCAATATTCGCTTTCAGGAGAGGGCCCTGGAAAAAGACGCCAGCACTCCCCGTTCCTTAGGCAGCTTGAGCTCCCAGTCCCTTCTCTTCGATCCGAGGAGCACCCCCTGCCCGCTGAGGAACCTATGCAGCTGGACTGCACCAAGTTGTCTCCTGAATAATGCGCTAGGCGCAGAACTCTGGGCCTGTGTCTCTATTGTGGGGCCAAAGGTCATTTTCGTGACACTTGTTCTCTTCGCCCGGAAAAACTATCAGGGCTAATACATCTGGAAGGTGGAATATTAGACCCTGAAGTATCACCTTCACCTTCTTGTCTTCTTCTCGTTCGGTCTTGGCACATCTGGATTCCAGAGCCGCTGGCAATTTCATGGATTGGGAAACTGCATCTTCCATGAGACTTACCCTTTTGCCCCTTTCAACGCCATTGGTGGTCTTGGCGATTGATGGCACTGTTCTCCCAGGGGGTCCTATTCGCTTCCAGACCCTTCCTGTTAAGATGTCGGTAGGGACACTCCACCAGGAGTGGATATCCTTCCTTGTCTTACCTAAAGCTTCATCTCCTATCATATTAGGTCTTCCTTGGTTACGGTTCCATTCTCCACATATTGACTGGACTGCTGGAACGGATCCTGGCTTGGGGTTCGTCCTGTTTCTCTTCCTGCCTACTCAAGGTTACCCCAAGAGAGAAACTTCCTGTTGCCACCATCATAGTATCTTCTGCTCTTCCTGCTGCATATAGCGATTTCTGGAATGTCTCCTGCAATAGTCGGGCTGAGGCACTCTCTGGGTCATGTGGCACTCTGGATGAGGAGCCCACCTGTGAACTTGAGCCGATCATTCACTCCAGTTTGCATGGTCATTTACCTTTGCCTGTTCTTGGACCCCCTTGGACGTACACCCAGGCTGACTCATCTACCAGTTCCACAGTTGCTACGCTCTGTGATGAGATTCTTGTGGTCACTGCACCTGGCAATGCTGTTCAGTCGGCCTCTGCACCAGTTCAGCCTATGCCCAGTGAAGCTATCCAGCTTGACTTCTGTGACACATCACTTTCTAACCAACCTGGTCTCAGGGATCCACAGACTTGTGCCCAGTCTGATGATCCTGTGTTTGATGTCCAGCTCATCTTTAAGGGTCTGGGGGACCCTGCTCAGACTCCTGATGGTCTTCTTATGCCTTTACCCATTCCTAAGAAGCCTTTAGCCCTAAATAAGTCCTCTCGTCCTCTCCCTACCTCGGTTTCGGTCTCTGAGGATAATCTTAAGTACGAGGTTAGTCAAGTTCTCGATTCCCGGCGCCATAGAGGCATTCTTCAGTACCTCGTACATTGGGAAGGGTTTGGTCCTGAGGAGAGGTCTTGGATCACTGCATCTGAGATCTTTGCGCCTCGTCTGTTGAGGAGGTTTCATCTGGAGTTTCCCTTTAAGCCAGGGCCCAGGCGGAGGAGGAGGAGGCTTCATAAGAGGGGGGGGTACTGTCATGGTTATGCAATAGAGTTTTCTCTGTCAGCTTACCTGTCTCCATGTGTTCATCTCTAAAGACCAGCTGCCTCTCACCTGACTGGTTTTATAACCTCTCCTCTAAGCATGGCCCCACCCCAGGCCCTATCAGGTAACCCTATATTAACCTGTGCACTGCAAGCCAGCAGTGCTGATCAACCATTGTGTGTTAGCCTCCGTGTTGACTTGCTGTGTTTCCTACGTCTGATTCCGGTTACCGACTTTGGCCTGTTCTCGACTCTCCCTGTCTGCTTGTTACCCTGACCTTTGGCGTGTTATGTTTATCCTTGTCTGCTAGTCGCCCTGACCTTTGGCTTACCCCTTACTCCCTGTTGTTCCAGCCTGCTGCCTTCTTCCTCTTCTCCTGTAGTCTATGGTGAGCGTGAGCTGTGAGACCCTGGGGGCTGCGACCTGGAGCCAGACTGCAGCGCAGTCCATCCTCACCACTAGAGGCTCTGGTGAACACCTGCTGGCTCTTAGACTCCGCGCCCTGGGGAATCTAAGCTCTAGCTCCCACTGGGATCCATGTTAGTTATCCTGTAGACCTGCTTCCTGAACCTTCCAGGGTTCAATCCGCAGCAGTCAGTCCTATGGTCCACTACCTTAGTGGTGCACTTCCGACTCCTACAGAGTGCATCTGTCACCTGGTCCCAGGTGACCTGACACCTGCCTCTTTTCCAGAACCCTCTGGAAACAAGGGAGGCACCAGAGAGATAAAGTACATGTCAGCCACCTGCTGCTACACTAAACCACTCCCCAGGCCCCAGATCAAAAACAAACAGGCCTAGCGCTAGGCCTGCCTAAATTTACCTGCACTGGCAGTACTAACAAAAACACTACTCTAGCACCTATCTATCTACCTAAAGTAGAGGGTGCTACACTCATCCCCCACCAGAATACAGCTTTGCCCCCTCCCATGCTGAATCATGAATGAACTTTGATTAACCACAATTTTTTGTTAAGCCAAGTTAAATTTCACTTGCCACACCCAGGCCTGGTTACTGCCAGACCTGTTGAATCAAGTAATCATATAAATAGAAGCTATCTGACAAAGTGAAACATGCTAACAGATCACAAAAAGCCACATATCATGCCGCAATCTAAAAAAACTATGAACAGATTAGAAACAAAGTAATGTACATGTATCTGTCTAGGAAGGGTTTTAAAGCCATTTCTAAGGCTTTGGAACGCCAATGAACCATGGGGCGAGCCATTATCCACAAATGTTGATAACTTGGAACATGTGAATCTTCTCAGGAGTGGCTGGCCTACAAAAATGACATCAAGAGCATGGACTCATCCAGGAGGTCATAAATGAACCCAGAACAACATCTAAAGAACTTCAGGCCTCACGTGCCTCAGGTGTTCATGATTCAACAATAAAAAAGAGACTGGGCAAAAATGGCATCCATGGGAGAGTTTCAAGGCCAAAGCCACTGCTGACCAAAAAGAACACAAAGGCTTATCTCACATTTGTATACAAAGCAAGTCAATCAGCGCAAATAAAACCTAGCAACAGCAGCTGAACACTGAGGGTCAAATGATCAAATCCCAAATAGCAGTAAAAGTAGAAAAGCAGTGCAGCGCAAAAACATACAATACCATATTAAAATATTAAATGATGAAAGAGTCCATAATGTTCACATTCAAGATGAACAAGTTCAACAAACACCACCAAGTGTCAAAAATGAAGCAGTTTAAGCCTAATTCAAAATTGAGGCCCACTGGAGTTAGGAACCCCAACATATGAATCCACTTGGTTTACCTCCTGGAGAGGTCTCTGATAATGTTAGTGCCTCTTCATGAGGGGTGAACCACATCTTCACCCCAAAATTCCAATAATGATGGATCCTTATTATGCATGTTCTTAAAATTCAGGGATATATTGTGGTGACGAAATCCTATTAAGATGTTTCTTATATGCTCTGCTATTCTTTTCTTTAAAGATCTTTTTGTGCCTTACACTTCTCAGAACTATACATGGTAATCTGAGATAAAACTCCATTGGTGACTCTCTGTATCTTGATTTCCTTTCACCTTTTCTAAACATTCATCTCTAGGGATAATTGATAGATAGCTGTTTCTATCAGTGGGCTTATAATAAACCTTAGTGAGGATGTCTCCACTATCTCTGTATATCGTGACATCTAAAAAATTATTTTCATAATTACTCCATTGATACGTTAATTTTATATTATTTCGGTTCTCATTAAGTTCATTCATAAATTGGTGCAGAGTACCTTCTGATCCCCTCCATACCCTGTTTCCCCGAAAATAAGACCTAGTGTGATTGTCGGTGATGGCTGCAATATAAGCCCTACCCCCCAAATAAGCCCTAGTTAAAGTCCTTGTAGGTCTTATTTTCAGGGTAGGGCTTATTTTCGGGGAAACAGGGTAGGGCTTATTTGGGGGGTAGGGCTTATATTGCAGCCATCACCGACAATCGCGCTAGGTCTTATTTTCGGGGAAACAGGGTATCAGTAGCAGATTGTCTATAAATCTTTGGTAGAACATTATTTCAGATCTCTGCTTACCAAAGACAAATCTATCATCCCACTCGGCTATAGATATCTGGTTCCAAACGCATGCTATATTCCCATCATATATACTCTATCTAAGACACATAAAAATGCTGACTGCCCGCCTGCCCATCTTATAATAAATGGAATAGCCTCAGTGACAGCTAGACTAGGAGAGTATCTTGATAAGTTCTTGCAGCAGAGTGTGCTTCAGACGAAAGCATACCTAAAAGATAATGGAGTAATTATGAATTTATTTTTTAGATGTCATGATATTTAGGAATGGTGGAGACCTCCTCACTAAGGTTTATTTCAAGCCCACTGATAGAAACAGCTATCCATCAATTAACAATGGACACCACCCAATGTGGTTGCATAATATTCCAAAGAGACAGATAATGCATCTCTGGCTCTTTGATTCGCTGAAGACAATACCGTTATAGTCTGCAAGGTGGAATTAGTCAGAGTGATTCTTTCTTGTTACAATGGAAGTGAAAAAATAGTATTTCAGTAGTTTTGCAGAAGGATGAGACTGAGAATACTAGATGTGCATCAATTTTCAAGCCAAGGCTGCCAAGTAGTGTTTTGCAATACACTAAATGCTATGGGCATCTCATATCACCCCTTGTTCCACCCAAGTTGTATCCTGCAATAAACGTAACAAAACTGCGCAAATGACTGTTCATTGTCTTAACTGATCGATGGGGGTCTGGCAGCAGGGTGATTGGCGGATTGCTAGTAACCAAGTGGTGAGCCCACCGCTACATTTTGGAGGTACCTTCACAGTTAACCTGCTGGCCATCGCCCCTAGCAACCGTCAACGGCCGGGGGAGACTTTGCCTGTTGGGATACACCGAGAAAAAAGGGACTGTGTGTTTGCCTCTTAAGTGACTTTGTTACAGGTCATTATGCCCATAGCAACCAAAACAAGTTTGTTGCCAAGTGCTGTTGCCCATAGCAACCATCCAGGATCAGCGCAGCCTGCGCACCTCCTGCATCCAGTTGTACTAATGGACACTCACAATAGTAACAAATCCTGCCAAACACAGTGGAGAGTGGATAGTGAGATTGTGGATGTCTACTGTTGCCCTTAGTAACATGGACACAAAGGGGTGTCGTTGACGGGGTTCTGCGCGGGTCAGTCCCTTACAGTAGGACATCACAATGGAGACACTTTCCTGTGTCAATACTGACTGCTGCCAGATTAGCCTGCAATTCAACATGTTTGCTACCAGGTGTGGCCCTGGTGCACTTTGAAATTGTATGGTTACAGTTCCTTGCACACTGAACCAACAAGTGGGGGGGTGGAGCCACGCCCCAGAGGAGAAGCTAACAAGTGTTCAGCGTGCTGCGCGCCAGACACGAGGTGGAAGAAGATGGCAGAAGGTGATCAGAGCACACCCGCTATGCAGTGGTTGCCTGATGTGCAGGATCAGGTGTTGATCAATACAGGCATCCGACTGGAGCTGACCGGAGGACTGGCCTTAGGAGTGATTGCAGGTACGGAGCGGTTATGCATGCTCTGTCCGGGATGTCACAGACTCATGGCTGGAGTCAGCGCCTGGGCCTGGTGCGGACACTGCGGGGACCAATTGACTCGCCTGGGACCGCTACAGCAAGAGGTCCGATATTACTCCACCAGTTTGATTACCGGACTTTGCTTGCCACAGATCCAGGTGACCCAGAAGGCCGGAGAGGGCCATACGTCGCCCACCCCCGCAGTGAAGGAGCTCTCACTTGGCTCATCTATTTCGGAGCTCTCAGAGGCTAAGGCCTAAGAGAATGTTGAGGAGACCCGCAGCCTGGCCAGGGGCCCGAAGGTTGCCAGTGTCAGTGGGCAGCCCCCGGAAGAAATCCCTGAGGAGCTGGGCTCAAGTAAGTCCCTTGCGGTGCCTGTCCGAAAGGAGCCTAGGCTGCAGGAGGTGGATCCCTCTGGTGATGAGGAGCAATGGGTCTCAGAGAACTCCCCATCTACTGGGGCTTCAACAAAAGCACCGGAGGAACCATTGTGCCCAGTGCAACCCCCCAGTCCAACCTCGCAGACTTTCTACTAGTTTGCCCGGTGCTTTCTCTACAGGAGCACCCACGTACTGCCAATGGGTCAGCAGGTCAGCAGGGCCTCTGACTCCTGCGTTCTGCATGGCAGGGAGAAGGGCAAAGAGTTGCCCAGGCTCTCCTGGTTCCAGAGGGAGGTACAGAGGAGGGTTGCTCGGGAATGGGGCATGGACTACCCGTATGTTTCAGCTCAGGATATGGAAATCGTTGAAAACTCCCAGGAGCAGTGGGAGAACTACATGATCTGGGATTATCTACATATCCCTAAACCAAAGCGGGTGCCGGGGAGTGAAGTCTGGGTTCATTTTCAGGACATTTATCGAGAGTGGAAGCTTGGACGGGCCATCTACAAAGATAAAGTTCTGGTCATTAAAGCGGGCCAGAACACACGCAGCTACTCCATCTTGGTCAGAGGAGAAGGGGACAGTCAGAAGAGGTTGCCGGACCCACGGTACTATCTGTGAGTCAGGACTACTGTTTATGTAGACACAGGTGAGATATTGTACCCATTTGGACTGCTGGATTGCAGCTAGGTTAGGGTGGGTTTCCCTAATGACTGTTCCTATTGCAGGATGTTTGCCACTCAGGGTGCCTGACAAGGACAATGTCATGGACACTAGGATGTGCTGTTCCTGCTCAACCCCTTTGTCACTTGCTTTAAAAAGAAGGACTTCTTTGCTTCGGAGCTTCTACTTTGCTTAGAAGAAAAACAGAAGGTTTATTCGCCCATGGGCACATATGTTTGATCATTGGCGTGTCTGCCTAGGCTGAACTCTGCAGGAGGTCTCTTATGCCGCGTACACATGATGGGGATTTTGGTCAGAAAAACATATGATGGCTTTTCCGACGGGATTCCGCTCAAGCTTGCCTTGCATACACACGGTCACACAAAAGTTCACTGAACTTTCGACCGTCAAGAATGCGGTAACGTACAACACTATGATGAGCCGAGAAAATGAAGTTCAATGTTTTGCACGTCGAAATTGCTACAGACGATCGCATTTCCGGATAGGAACTTTTTCCGACCGAAAAATTGAGAGCATGCTCCCAATCTTTTGCTGGCTGGAATTCGGCCAGCAAAAGTCCGATGGAGCATACATTCCGACCAAAAGCTCTCATCGGTCTTTTGCTGGCTGAATTTCTGATCATGTGTACGCGGCATTAGAGTGACAGTCCTAGCAGGGAACCACATGCTACTTCTGGTCTAATTGAAAAAATGTGTGTTTGTTTTGTCACCAGACCGAAGATTATAACCCCCTCTGTTTGGTGAGGTGTTAATGTTCAGTTAGTTTGTACAGTTAGTTGTGTGTTGTTTATGTCTTCCTTTAGGAAACTCTGGGATGTGACGGCTGTCTATCTCCACCGTTGGAACAGATGAAGACCTGTGGTAAGCAGAGTATTCCTCCCGAGGGAGCAATGCTCTGGTTCCCATTGTATGTGATGTTAGTTGCAGGGATCTGCAGTCAGGATGTATAATTTGTGCAAATGTATATGGTCATAGTGTACATGTGTCATTTTTGTACTTTTATACAAGGTTACCCCATTTAAGTTGTGTTTTCTCCCTTTCCCTTATCCAACCAATTGATATGGGATGCCTATCCTCCTTAATTAAGGAGGTATTTTGCAAATTCATTTCCCACAACTGAGGACAGTTGTGATTTTAGTTGGGGGTGAATGTAGCACTCTCTACCTGAAGGTAAGTACTAGAGTAGGATTTTTCCTAAGTTCAGGGATATGTGTAGGTAAATTTAGGCAGGCTTATGCTGCACGCTGGGCCTGACTGTTGATTTTGGGATTGGGAGTGTTCAGTGTAGTGGTGGATCTGGTCACCTGTGCTCTGATTCAGGGATGCCTCCCCTGCTTCCAGAAAGATATTTCTGGAATGGAGTTGGACCTGACGTATAAGTGGCAGGCAGCTCATGTGAGCAGCCCTGACCAATTATCTTCTGCCAGGGAGGAGTTCTGAAGTGCAGGAAAAGACAGTATGGAGTATTAAGCTGTTTTTCCAGGCATCCCCACGTGGGGATGCGGCGAGCGTGGAGGAGAGATGGAGGAACCACTAGGAGGGAGCCTAGATAAAGATCTTCATCTCTGAAAAGGTATCAAGCTGCTGTGACCGGGGAACAAAGGACTTGTATGCTGGAGAAGATCAGTACGGAAGAAGTAGCAGTAAAGCGGAGGAAAGTAGATGTGACCGGGGACCCAGAACTATACTTGTGGAGAAGGTCAGTGTGAAAGAGACAGGAGAGGAAAAGCTATCAAGAGTAGTGCAGAATGCTGTGGCCGGGGAACACAGCATTGACAGTAAAGGGCTGGCTGGGAACAGTAGTCCACCTATTACCATGTGTCAGGCCATCGGGGGGAAGTACCGTGTATCTCTGGTCTGGTTAGCGCATTGGTAATGCCTTCCAAAAGACTATATGGCTGCCTGATTCATTGAGTCACCGGGGAGAGGCTGTGTAGGTCTCTGGCTCTTTGATTCACTGAAGACAATACCGTTATAGTCTGCAAGGTGGAATTATTCAGAGTGATACTTTCTTGTCATAATGGAAGTGAAGAAATAGTATTTCAGTAGTTTTGCAGAAGAAGAAGACTGGGAATACTAGTGTGCATCAATTTTCAAGCCAAGGCTGCCAAGTAGTATTTTGCAATACACTAAATGCTATGGGCATCTCATATCACCCTTTGTTCCACCCAAGTTGTATCCTGCAATAAACGTAACAAAACTGCACAAATGACTGTTCATTGCCTTAACTGTTATGCCGCGTACACACGGGCGGACTTTTCAATGGACTAGGTCTTGCGGACTTTTCGACGGACTTTCCGAATGAACGGACTTGCCTACACACGATCAACCAAAGTCCGACGGATTCTTACGTGATGACGTAGGACCGGACTAAAACAAGGAAGTTCATAGCAAGTAGCCAATAGCTGCCCTAGCATCGGTTTTTGTCCGTCGGACTAGCATACAGACGAGCAACTTTTCGACTGGAAAGTCCGTCGGAAAGATTTGAAACATGTTTCATTTCTAGGTCCATCGAACTTTTGGGAAAAAAAAGTCAGCTGGAGCCCACACATGATCAAATTATCCAACAGACTCCGGTCCGCCGGACCAAGTCTGCCATAAAGTCCACTCGTGTGTACGCGGCATTAGATGGGGGTCTGGCAGCAGGGTGATTGGCGGATTGCTAGTAACCAAGTGGTGAGCCCACCACTACATATGTATATCTATCTATCTGTATATCTATCTGTCTAACTGCATATCTATATATCTGCATATCTGTCTGTCTGTCTATCTATCTGTCTATTTGTCCATCTGTCTGTCCTATTCAATCTATCCCTCTGTATGTCTGTCTGTAGGCCCCATCATGGGCAAGTGACTTTGGGGGGGGGGGGGGGGTTGGTTGGGGTTTGGTTTGCGCCCCCCCTAAAAAAATGGAGTACCAGCCGCCACTGGTACTCAGACAAAAAAACAATAAAAAACAGAGTTGCTTTTGCATGATAATAAATTATCTATGAGTCCTAATGGGAACAATATATAAATGACAAATAGACATGTACCAATAGCTGGATATGTGAGAGGATGAAAAAACTCAAAGTGGCGAGAAAACGGATCAAAACTTGTGACACACCACATCACCGATCGCAGTGCTGCATGCCCCGCGGGCGCGCGCTGTCTTGTTATCCTGCTGGAAGTCATATGACGTCCAGTCAGGATAACTGAATCACTTCCCGGCCGTCAATCTGCTATAGGCTGGGCAGGAAGTGGTTAAGGGGGTAAATCCTTCTGGTCCTTAAGTGGTTAAGTACTGTAAAGGACCAGTGTTATCACACCCATAATCATTCAATCATTTTTTTTCATACAAATAGATGACCCTAATGTTGGCCGGGGAGCTGTCTTGCCCCACAACATTTATGGGGCAGAACATCCAGAAGCATACCTCAGCTAGAAATTAACCCCTGTAGGCCTATGTGCTGATGTCCACGTGCTTGGAGCGGTGGCCACCATTGTAAGTGCACTTATGCTTGTTTTATCATGATGCAATACTTTTATGGATTTTAAGTCATTCAATAATGACTACACTGTATAAGCTTTTTCTGGGCTCCTGGCTGGTGAGCTTTTTTACATCTAGTGCAATATTTTGGAAACAACTGCCATTGTTACCTATGGCATTCCCTGAAGAAGACTGAGCACTGACTACTGATTGATGCTTGTATATATCCTCCATTTGGTGAATGCAATGTTTGGGGGAAGGCTCACGTGTGGAGGTTTCTTTATGCACCTTTGTGATACCTGATGGATATCAGATTATGCCTTAATATCTATTATTTCTGGTGAGCTAAAAGCACAACTGTCAACTACAATCTGAATAAACTTCTCTCATCATGGTGGTTAGGCATATAAAATGGAGTCATGCACCATGCTCTCTAGCTTCTGATGACATCATATCAATGACGAAACGTGTCAAGATTTGACTCACAGTGTGTTTCAGCTGAGTCTTAGGATGAGTGTCTGCTGACCCCTAGACCAAGTTTTATTGTTTTTTTGCTTTATGTAGCCATTGGGCTATTGGTAACTTGCACTGATGTTTTTTAAACAATAAATTAAGATTTTTGTACGCTATAAGGAGCATTTTTTTCCTTTTTTCCTGGTTCACCCTGCTAAACAAGAGTCTTCGTTTGTGGTATCCCACATTACTGGGCGGAAGGAACGGGTGTTGGGCGGCTACCCTTATCCGGTTACGGTGACTACACAGGCTGGATTTGACTCCTTATTATGAGGGAGAGAGAGCGAGCAAGTGTCTGTGGAAGCCCGCACTTGGGATATCTAGTACCCTCAGACATAGAGGACGGGAGTCCCGGCTTGAAATCTGCAATTGGTCACGGTGACCATACAAGCCCAATATGAATTCTACTATCGTAAGACAGAGAGGCTCAATGACGTCTGGTGAGTAGGGACCTAAATCCTGTCTTTGTCTGTCTTTACCTCTGGGAAGGAATGTGCTACACAGCCTTTGAATATTGAGAGGTCTATGTTGTTGTGGAAATTTTATGAAGATTTATTTTAATATGTATTTCATAGTGTCTCCCAGTGTTAGTTCTCAGGCAACCCGCTCTAAAGAGCTGACTGGGGCAGACTGACGCTGTTTGAGATCCATTTGGTAGTGGAAAACTTCCTGAGGTTGGAGAGAAGTGTTTGCAGAGTGGGGATATGTCCGCCGGCGAAGGGCCGCTGTGCGATGCACAGAACGATCGGCTGGAGGGGATGTGTTCGCTCTGCAAAGACATTATTGGTTTAGCGGATGTGTGCTTGTGTCACCCCTGTATGCCTGATCAACATTTTTGGAGTGCCATGGCGTACACCTGCAGATAATCTCCCATCCACAGTGGACGGTAGTATAGTCTGGATATGCTTTGTTCTCTGAACAAATCAGAATAAGGATTCACGAAAAACGGTAAAAACTGGAGGTCAGGGACAGCGTTAATGTTTGTTAGCCATGTGGCTTCCTTTGTTTAGTTGAAGAACATGGCTTCCAGGTAAAACATACACACTGTGCCTGCCCAGACACGCCCATAAGACTCCCCTAGCCATTGGTTGTTGTATAAACTCATTCTGTTGGAAGGATTTCCTGTGTTGACATTCATATCCAGTGAGGTCATTTCCCATGGAGGAAGCGATTGGCTGTTGGGGCCATAGCGTCCTGTTTGTGATTCCTTTTGTTGTCTGAATAAAAGACCCAGTGCACTGCTCAGTAGAGGGCAGTCGTGCTGAGATGAGGATGTAAGCTGTGGTCATCTCTATTCATTGGGAAATGCTGGAAATAGAGTGATAGGTAAGTTGCATTATACCATTAGACGAAAAGGGCGCTTATTAGCGCAGGTGAGATTGATTACGTATAGCTAAATCTCCACGTCAGTATGCAGTCAAGCTTACAGTTGTACCTGTCAGATCAGCTACACAGGAATACGGATTGCATTGTTTGATACATGGACTATATCACAATTACTTTGTTTCAACTTGACTGTTTGGATCACGTATAAGGGATTGTTTTTTTTTTTTTTAACATAGAAGTTTATTTAAATTTTCACAACAACAAAAAAAAAAACAGTTCGCTTCGTATTAGATTTGATTACAGATGACATGCATAGAACATTTATGTGACTTGGTATGAGTAAGAATCAATTGGCACAATAGTTATCCATTTCAGAAGAAGATATTAATACACTCATTAAGGGTATAGATATATGATGTACGTGTAGGGGATCCCACCTTTCACTTTAGAACATCCTCGCCCATCTGTGTAAAGTTTTGAGAAGTCCTGGGAGCTAGTCACCGCCAATCCCCATGGGCCCGAACCCCACATTTCATTCAATAGACAGGTGTTTGGCCTTCACCCATGCTGCCCAAATTTTCTCAAATTTTTTTGGACAGTTCCTGCCCATATACGTCGTTTTATATAATGGTAGCGCCTTATTTACCAGAGATAGCCAGAGTTGTTTAGTGGGCGGTTGGGATTGATTCCACTGCAGTAGGATTGCTTTTCTGGCATATAGTGTGGTGTAAAAAATGAACAGTTTCTTCCCCCATGAAACTTCTAGAAAATCACAAATACCTAGTAGAAGAGGTATTGGGCTGTATGGGACTTGCAGTCCCCCTATAGAATTGATATCAGCAAGTATACTTTGCCAGAATTCCACCACTCCGGGGCAGGACCAGACCACATGAAAGAAATCGGCATCCCCAGACCCACATCCAGGGCACCTCGCTATTCTATCGGGGTATATTTTCGCCAGGCGTATTGGAGAGTAGTAGGCCCTATGTAGGAATTTCAGCTGCATGAATCTATCCCTTGCTGAAATTGTCAAGGGTAGGTATTGTTGGATTCCCTCTTCCCAGTCCTCGTCCGTCAACTCCGGAACATCCACCCTCCATCGCTCACATAGCTGGGAGACTTTAGATGTATCTCGAGTCACAAGTAGGTTATAGACGGCGGACAGTGTTCTTCCGCCATCTTGGTTTTTCAATACACTTTCTATCGGTGTCTCCTCCAGAGTCAGCGGGCCGGGGAACTGGGATCGGAACGCATGCCTCACCTGGAGGAACCTGAAGAACATATGGTTGGGTAGATCCTTTTCTCTTTTTAAAGCATCAAATGTGACTAGTTGTCCCTGGGCAACTATATCCCCCAGGGTCGTGATTCCACATCCGGCCCACACAACCGGGTCAGGGATGGAGTGAAAGTGAGGCAGGCGGGGGTTACCCCACAGGGGAGTTGCTGGGGACCAATTAGTAGGTCCCCGAAATAGCGTATTAACAGTGTCCCATACCTTAAGGGTTGTTTTTATGGGACAGGTCACAACTGGGTTGGATCTGGGGCCTCTATGCACCAAGTTCCTCAACTCTGCACAGGAGCCGATCAGCGCCGCCTCCAAGGAAGCTGCCGGATTAGCCGTCTCTTCTGAGAACCACCATTTTACCGTTACCAGTACCGCTGCCCAATAGTAGTTTAGGAAGCATGGTAAGGCCAGACCCCCCAAGGTTCCTGGTAGTTGCAATGTTGCCCTGGCTATTCTAGGAGTTTTCCCATTCCAAATGAATGAGGTGATAATGCTATCTAAATGTCGAAAAAAGGTCATTGATATGGGGATCGGGGTTTGCCGGAATAGGTATGTAAATTTAGGTAAAATTGACATTTTGATTAAGTTGACACGGCCAACCGGGGTCAGTGGTAGGGATCTCCATGTGTTACATCTTTGGGATAGGTGGTGAACCACGGGGTTTAAGTTTAAGCTGATATATTTTTTTAAATCTAGGTGTATTTCTACCCCTAGGTATCTAAACTGGGAAACCCTACGGAGTTGTCCATCCGTCTGCAAGGGAGTAGACCCCGCCCGCAGGGGAAACAGTATCGACTTTCCCCAGTTGATACATATACCAGAGAATTTCCCAAATCTATTAATTACCGAAAGAGCCTCCGGTAGGGAGACACCGTCATCTTTAAGATATAGTAAGGTGTCGTCAGCATATAACGACACCTTTTCTTGTAGAAGACCCCTCGGAATTCCCCTAACCCCGGGTGTGGCCCTGAGAAGGGCAGCCATCGGCTCTATTGCCAGGGCAAAAAGGCCCGGTGAGAGCGGGCACCCCTGCCTGGTTCCCCTACCCAAAGGAAAGGTCGGGGAAAGTACAGTACCTGTGCGAACTCTGGCTGTAGGGGCCCTGTATACCATCCCGACCCAGGAGATAAAGACCGGGCCAAACCCGAATCTGCGGAGGACCTCCCATAGATAGCTCCACTCAACAGAGTCGAAGGCCTTCTCCGTGTCCAGAGAGGCCACAACTTCGTCTCGGGTATCCTCCTCCCCGGAGGCCAGGACAGCAAACAACCTACGGATGTTTATGTCTGTGCCCTTTCCAGGCATGAAACCTGATTGATCTCCATGAATTAGGTCAAGTATTATTTTGTTTAACCGCTGGGCCAAAATTTTGGTTAAAATCTTCGCGTCCGAATTAAGTAAAGATATAGGTCGATATGAGGGACATAGTTGGGGGTCTTTCCCGGGCTTTGGCAGGACCACTATGATGGCTTGTGACATGGATTGTGGAATCTCCCCAGTACGCAGGGTCTCTGTAAGCATTGTGTGCATCCTAGGCGCCACCTCGCCCATATACTGTTTATAAAATTCAGGAGGAAGGCCGTCCAGTCCCGGTGTTTTCCCCGTTTGTAAAGAGCTGAGAGCCCGTTGGACCTCCTCCAAGGTTATTGGAGCTTCGAGGTCCTCCCGTGCCGCAGCCGTGAGGGTCGGAAGTGTTATTTCGTCTAGGAATTCCAAGAGTTCCCTCGCTGAGTATTGTGCCCTAGATGAGTATAGGGACGAGTAATACTCAGCAAAGCAAGCATTTATCCCCACAGGGTCTGATATTAGGGTGCCGTCATTCTTACGGATACGAGCTATGGTTGACACAGGGGACTGCTCCTTGGCCAACCAGGCCAAAAGCTTACCTGTTTTTTCCCCTTGCTCAAATATTCTTTGAGTTTGGGCTAGTTGGCGTTTGTTTGCCTTGGCTACCCTCAGTAGCATTACCTCCCGATAGGCAACCTTCATGTCTTGTGCTATAATAGGGTTGGCCGTGAGGGTGTATCTGGTCTCTAAGTCTCGGGCTTTGGTCTCTGCCTCTTCCACCAGCATCTTATTATTTCTGCGCTCTCTAGCTATGGATGACATATAGCAGCCTCTGATGTATGCTTTAAAAGTGTCCCATATTATCCCCGGAGTGGAGGAACCCGCGTTGGTCAACCAAAATTGTTTTATCTCTTTTACTATCTCAATTTCTATGGTAGGATGTTCAATCCAGAATCGGGAGAGTCGCCAGATTCTGTCCGCCTGTGGAGTGGAGGTTTGCAGTATGCATAATAGCGGGGAATGGTCAGAAATTCCCCTCGGCAATGTATCAATATTTATAACTTTGGGAAGCATGGGTGAGCTTGCGTAAAGGAGGTCAATACGTGATAATGAGTTGTAGGAGGAAGAGTGACATGTATAAACTCGTTCTGTTGGATGTTTCCAACGCCACACATCCTCTAATCCCAGCACCTGCGCCCATCTAGTTAGCGCAGAGTCTGTAGCTGGGTCCGGGGACATTTTATCTATTGACGGGTTAGGTGTGATATTAAAATCCCCCGTGAGAATTACATTATCCGTGGGGAATTGCGCAATTATAGTAGTGATCTTCTGCAGTAGGGAAATGTTAGCCGGTGGAGGCAAGTATACCCCCACTATGACCATTGCCAATGCTTCTATATTAGCGTGGATTATTATGTATTTACCTTCTGGGTCTATGAGAATATCAAGGGGTTCAAAATTGAGTGATTTGTGGATCAATATACTAACCCCCCTGGCGTAGTTAGTGTATGTGGCATGATAATGGTGTCCCACCCATGGTTTCTTTAACCCCAACACTCTGCCCCCCATCAAATGTGTCTCTTGAAGAATACAGATACTGGGCGTATATTTCTTAAGATATTCAAAAACTAGTGAGCGTTTAATTTTGTGATTAAGACCCCTTACATTCCATGACAATATTTTCAGCTGAGCCATATCTCAATGTGGTATATATTTCTTTCGGAAAACCATGTATTGTTAGAATATATGGATAACTCCTTCCCATCCCTCCCCCCTCCCTCCAAGGGACCCATCCTCCATCCATGGGCAAAGACCAGTCTGGCAGCCTGAAGTATGTATCCTATGCCTTTGCTATTGTCAAGCCATCTATAGTAGTCTTCCCTTAAATTATGAAGCGAAAAACAAAGAACAAAAATTAACTTTAAACAACCTAAACAAAACGTCCCTCCCATCCCTCCCCACACCCCATTAATTAAACCTCGGGGTGTTTGAGTACCCATAACAAGCAAAATAAAAGAAACTAAACAGGAGGAACCTCCTAGGGGGCGGTGTGTAGCAGTTGGCACACCTAGGACTTAATTATCTTAGCGTGAGATCAGAGACCGCACTACTCACTGCATCTGCAGGCCTATGCTGATAATAAACAACGAGAAGGGGAGGGTAAAATAAAGATTCCTAATAAAAAAGAAGGAAAAACCCGGAGAAGGAAACCAAAACAAAAAAGAGAAGTATCCCCCATATCCAGGGCCCCCTCCCTTCCATGTGGACCTGAGCAACCTGTCTGCGCTAGAGCAGCCATTAGCACTTAGATATTTCTAAGGGTACAATCTTAGTTACAAACTATGGTAGTTTCTATAAACCTGTAAAAAGTAAAAGAAAGTTGGTTAAACAATAGAAGCAGTCACCTAGCGACCTCTTGAAGAGTCAGACCACTTAACAGAATTCCACCATTAACCCTTCCCTCCACCACCCATCTCTAATAACAGGATGAATATTGGTTATGTAGGGCACTATGTCTCGCAGTCTCCCCTTTTTCTCTTTTCTTCTCATCAGCCCTAGAGTCAGTAAATACAGCAACAAAGTCCCATGAGTCCATACCGTCTGTCAGGACTGCCAACATCTGAGTAGTCCCTTTAGGGGGGAGAGAGGAGCCCCAGGACAAAAACCAGAAGGGGGGGGAATACATTCCAGCAGTTCATATTTAACGCACCCCCATCGATCCCCCCATTCCTTCGACACAGGACTGTTCAGCAAAACAAGTATCCATCCCCTATTGCCTGGTTAGCTGTTCGGCAATACTCCCCCCAAATAATCAGGTCCCTCAGGATTCATGTATGCCATAGTGCCCGGACAGTGTGTCATTTACCAATAGAGGTGGGGATTATTAGAGATAGCAAACTGTAAGTCTTATCACCGGTCATCACCAGGTAGATGGAGGGTTAGGCTCGGTGCACTCCATATGCCGTATCAGTGATTGCGTGGCAGGGATTCAAGCCATCTGGCTGCTTCCTCCGGGGAGGTGAAGAATTTAGTAGTTTCGCCATCCACTACCCTGAGTCGTGCAGGGAATAACATGCTGTATTTTAGTCCCTTAACGCGCATTTGGGCCTTGACCTGGTCGAATGTCCTGCGTTGCCTCTGTGTTTCCACGGAGTAGTCAGGAAATAGCATTATCTTCGCGTTCTCAGTGCGCAACTCTCCTACTTTCCGTGCCTCCCTTAAGATCAGATCTCTATCTCTAAAGTTCAATAAACGAAATATGAAGGTGCGTGGAGGTGTTCCCGGTGGGCCCCGAGTTGACGGCATTCTGTGGGCTCGCTCCACCGCAAAGTGTGCAGAGAATGGTGCCTGCGGGAGAAGGTTGCGCAGCAACTGCTCCGTGTAAGCCTCCGGGTCTCTTCCCTCCGCCCCTTCCGGAAGTCCCACCAAGCGCAGATTATTCCTGCGATTTCTATTTTCCTGATCTTCCGCACGCGATTCCAGCGTTTTCATTTTAACTTGCAGTATACGAATGGAGGCGCCGTGATCTCGGATTTCATCTTCATTCTCCCCTACCCTCCTTTCAGCTTCCGTCAGCCTGTCTCTGTATTTGTCCATATCCCTTCTTATTAGGCCCATTTCTGACTGTATTTGCTCTATTTTGGTAGTTAGGGTAGTTTGACAACCCGTGATAGCCTGCATTAATGCTTGAAACTGATCCTCTCCCATCTGGGAGGACTCAGCCTGAGTGTCTGTGTGATCTGTTTGCGAGGCCATGTTTGAACACACTGTTCCTTGTGGGCCCTGTGCTGGTGGCGATGTATTAGGGGCCTTTTGTTTCTGTGCGCCACAGGTTCTTCTTCGCATGCCCAGTTTTCAGTCTGCCAGGTACTATGTAACAGGTAAGGGTCCCTCAGCAGCCAGTTTACAGTATATATCCTCCGCCCTCCGTATATCCCCGTCTTTCTCACCTTCCAGCAGGTCTTATCTTTAGTCCTTCCGTCTCTCCCCTCCGGAGGGCACCTCTGCTGGGCGTGTAGCAGCCCCTCTTCCGCCGATCGCGGCACCTGAGGCTGGGGATCGCGAGTGCCTCGTAGGCCTCAGAATGGCGGATCCCTTCCAGATTAATGAGCCGGCCGAGGGCCTCCGAGGCGGCGTGTATGTCTCTTCTCTTCCGCTCCGGGCCTCCCCCTGCTTCCCAGCGGCGCCAGCCACAGCGGATGGATCGATGCGGCCACTCCACGGCCGTTCACGGCACCCGAGGCCGGGGATCGCGAGGCCGCACAGGCCGCAAGATGGCGGAACGTCCCGAGCCGGCCGAGAGCTTACAGCGGCTTCATCTGACGGTCCACACCTACGAATCTCCTCCACTCCGCCGCCGGTAACAGAGCACCGCCACCCCAGGTCAGTTTTAGGAGGAATCTCTCGGGTTTAAGGTAGGATTCCTATGGATGCAGTAAGGGACGGCGGAGCTCCCTCAGAATCCTTGTCCGGCAGTGTCACCCGGGAGCCGAATTGCCACCATCATCAGGCTCCAGCTTTCCTCGCCTCTGTGCCCAGCCTCAGCCACAACCCCTCGGGGCAGTAAAAAACTGTTAGTCCACAAACTAATGGATTTTAAGGCCTGCAGTGTGCGGAGCTCTATCCCAGACGTCCTATCTGGTCGCCATCTTGACCACGCCCCCAAGGGATTGTTTTTAATTTTATTTGATAATTTTTATTTTTAACACAGTTTTTTCCACAGTTGTATTTTATTGTATTCAATATTGTGTGTACGTTGTCACCTTATTTAGCAAGCGCTGTTAATCATGGAATTTATCCAGTGCTGTCTATCTCTCATTATATGGACTTCTTGTCTTAACTACGGTATATGTATTTACATCTCAGGAGTATTGGGTTCATTGCATATATACTTTTGTTTTGCTATAATAATCTATCACTTTCATCTAGCGCTGCACATTTACTGAATTATATTGAATACAAGGGTTGGTACAGTCACCTTATGTGCTAGCTGCTTTAATGATTGGTGCGTTCACTACATACATTGCTGTTTGATGTTTGTACAATATATAATACTTGCCATAAACACTGAGGTCAATATCCTTGAATTCCTTTTGTGGACTGTAGATTATTATACATCTATATTTTCCAATGTCAGAGAGGGTGACGTTTCTGATTTCCATATTAGCGATTCCTTTGGTGATGTCCTGTTGATTAATAGACATTCTCGGTTGGGACAATGTCCCCTTGTTGTCAAGCCTTAGAACCTCATTGCCTTGGAAAAGCCACAACGTGGCGAAGAACTGAATGTTTATTGAAGGGTCATCGACTTTGAAAGAACACGGCAGTACAAAGTTCTCTCCCAGCTGGGCTCTGTGTGGTGATGGAGCGAAAACCACCAAGCCGGCTTCATTGTGCAGAAAAGCTGAAAAACAAAAACAAAACATGAACCGTGCATACACAAAGGTTAGGTTACAATTATAATAAATATAAAAGATAAATTAAATAAAAGCATATTCTTTAGCAGTTTGGTTCTGTAGGAATCCCAAATTGACCAAAAAACATTTTAAACATACAATATGGATATAAATTTATAACTAGGGATGCACCAATGCCATTTTTTTAACACTGAGTATGAGTACCGATACTTTAGTACTTGCTGATACCAATTACCGATACCTATGCCTAGGAAGAGTAGATAGAGGGTCGGTTTGGGAGGTGGGGCAGGGGGAGTTAGGGATTTGGGTAAGGCTGGGGTGAGGGCAGGGTGGGGGAGAAGGTACTTAGGTAAGGAGAGGATGGGGGTGTAGGAGGGTAAGTAAGGCCAGGGTGGGGGGGGGATCGGACACTGGGAACACAAAGGACAGAGAGAGCAGCATCATCTAAGTGCAGTATGACCGCAATTTAATGTATACTGTATATAATGTGTACCACTACACTGACCTTCCTAATTCCTACACTGACCTACCTGATCCCCACACTGGCTACTACATTGACCTACCTGATTCTTGCACTGACCTACCTGATTTCTACAATGACCACTACACTGATCTACCTGATTCCTGCACTGACCTACCTGATTCATACACTGACCACTACACTGATCTACCTGATTCCTGCACTGATCTACCTGATTCCTGCACTGGCTACTACACTGACCTACCTGATTCCTACACTGACCACTACACTGATCTACCTGATTCCTGCACTGACCTACCTGATTCCTACACTGACCACTACACTAATCTACCTGATTCCTGCACTGGCCACTACACTGACCTACCTAATTCCTTCACTGATCTACCTGATTCCTGCACTGGCCACTACACTGACCTACCTGATTCCTGCACTGACCTACCTAATAGCTACACTGACCTACCTGATTCCTACACTGGACACTACACTGTTGTGGAAAATGTTATATTAATGTATTGTCATAAGAGTCTCCCAGTGTCTGTCCTCTTGCAGTCCGCATTAAAAAGAGCTGACTGGGGTAGACTGATGCTGGTTGAGATCTGTTTGGTAGTGAAAAGCTCTTTGGGGATGTAGAGAAATGTTTGCGGAGTGGGGACGTGTCCGCCAGCTAAGGGCCCCTGTGCGATGCACAGAACGATCGTCTGGTGGGGGTGTGTTCGCTCTGCAAAGACATTATCGGTTTAACGAGTGTGCTCTCATGTTGCCCCTGTGTGCCTGATCAACACATTTGTGGCCCAATGAGTGTACGCCTGCCGATAATCTCTTGTCCACAAAGACAGTAGAATAATCCAGGTATACATTGTTCTCTGGAACAATGTATAATAGGGATTTCTATCAACGGAAATACGGGAGTCTTTTGGGTTGTTCTGGTTGGAGACAGAGTTAATGTTTGAAAGCCATGTGGCTTCTAAAAGCATGCATGCACCCTGTCTCTGCTCAGACACACCCATAAGACTCCTGTAGTCATTGTTCATTGGTTGTTGTATTGTGTTGTTGTTAAATCCTTATATGGTCATTCAAATCCTGTGAGGTCATATCCTGTGTCCATTTCTTGTGAGGTCACAAGCTTTGTAAGAGGTGTTCGGCTGTTGGAAGCCCAACCCTCGAGCTTTGGGACTTCCTGTTATGCTAATAAAGAGTCAGCACACGGCTGAGCAGGCAGTGTGATGTTGGAACTGGAAACTTAAGGTTGTGTCTATTTGTGAGCATGGGGCACACACATTTGTGAGGAGGGGCTACATCAGAAGGAGAGACATATGATCAAAAGGTGAGATGCATTTATATCATTAGACGAAATTGTTATTATGATTAGAAACAGGAGATTTGGCTGTGTGCTCTGCGTATAACCAAATTTCCATAACAAAATGGCGAGCCAGAACGTAGGAGTGAACAGAACCTCCTTCAGAATCGACACAATAAGACACATTATCAGCACCCGCCCCTGATGAGTGTGAAACACACGAAACGCGTCGGGAATTACTACTTTGGGATGCAGATACAAAGCCCCCCTTGTTACCATCTGTCTTGGGCATTTTGGGTGGTCTTGGGATGTCTCTCTACACCCCGATGAAATTCCTCACAATTTCTTTTTTTGTTCTGATTTTGCAATGGTTGGTCTCACTGTCTCATTTGCAAGTATTTTCAACATAACTTTGTACCATTATGAACTTATTAGAATGTTACTGATCAATCAGACCACTGTGGGGCACTTGGCTACTATACTCGGATGTACCCCAGTTGCCTGTATTGCATGCACACTTTCAATAGTGTGTATGAACAAACATGAAATTACATTTATTATAATGTGTTTTACCTATGTGGTTTTTGTTATTGATTTGTTTTCATGATTTTATGACAATAAATGTGTACTTTTATTGAATCTATCTCCACCATGTCTATGGCCTCAATTAAAGTCCCAAACTTTCCCACAACCTCCAAATAGGGATGCAGGCACATTCTATATGTGCCTCATATAAAGTCCCAAACCTTCCCAGTGCTTCCTTATATTAGGGATGGAGGTTCATAGACTGGACTGACAGCCCTCCTCTTTTTCCCTGTCACCCAGGTGTGAGATCATTCAGCCCGGCATATTCAACTATTATTCTGGGCTTATGCTCTAGAGACACTGGTCTCCTTTGCATATCAGTGAGAGGATTCAGCACAGATTTCTGTGCTTTGAACTCCTCTCCCTTTTGAGGTGTATGTCCTGGGTCTGCTTTCCGTCTTTTGCTGGGAGCTGCGATGCGCTCTGCGTGTTTATGTCCCCTCCGTCCCCTGTGCTTAGCCTTGGGGGGAGGGGGCTCTCCCACAGCGCATCGGCGCCACGCCTCCTGCTTCTCGTGTGCCGTCTGGTTTTGACGCTATCACGTCAAGCACGTGACGTTGCTATCTCAGCCGGCTTGGCGGGGGAAGTGAGCGTCCGTCAAGGGCGGTCTATACCGCCGGCGTCGAAGCTCCTCCTCTCTCTAGCCGTGCCCGCGTGACGCTGGTGGCGGACAGCGTGCATGTGTACGGAGCGGTATATCTGGCTTCCCCGGGCACAGCTCCCCATTGCCTTTCAAACGTCTGACGCTGCAGTTCACCTTACCATTCTCTCCCAGCAGTGACCTTGGTAAGCTATTTTGGACGATTGCTCACTACACTACAAATTAGATATCACTTCCCAACATGGATGAACACCATGATATCTTGATACTATGTATCCGTGCAGACTTTCTGACATCTTGATATTATTTATCCCTCCAGATGCTGTTTGGTGGCCATTTTGGTTCCAACATTTTGACTTACCATGCATATCCCCTTGCTTTTCGAGAACACCTGTGTACAAGTACTTGTCATAAAGCAGAGGTCATTTAAAGTTCAACACTTAAAAATGAAGAATTTCTAAATCTGGAAAACACAGTATACATTATTAAAGATTGATAATTGTTGCTTTACTTATTGAATAATAATATTGATAAAACCACTACTATATAATAATAATATGAATAATAATAATAATTATATTATCAATAAAACATATGCAACTCAATATAAATAATATGAAATACATTGGCTAATATGAGATTCTACAACAGGGGGCAGCAGGCTGCCTAGCTTTGAGGGCATTCAATCATTTAACCTGGAAGAATGTTTTTGGTATAGGTTTCATGGGCACAATTAACAACCAAAGACCAATTTTTCTGACAGGTGCATATCATTGCAATTTTTTTTTGCCTTCATCAAGGGCACCTATATAGGGTTATGGTGGGAAGGCACCACCGACACCCAAAGGCCAATTTTTCTGCACCCGTTTGACAGGTGCATATTATTGCAATTTTTTACAGCAAGGCAAATTCTTGCTTTCATCAAGATTATCTCTATAGGGTTACGGCGGGAAGGCGCCACCGACATCCAAAGAGTAATTTTTCTGCACCCGTTACTTCTATCCAAAGTCAAAGTGACACCAGAATGTATCCAAAAAATCTCTAATCTTGTCCCTAATGCACTACATTGTGGCCTCATCATACCCACTGGCTCCCCAGCTGTTGCTGAGCAAAATGAAGGCAGCTTGCAGGAAAAATTTCATTTTTTTGGCTTTATAAATTCAATTATTGCTGCAGCAGATTCTAGACGTGGTACAAATTTGCCACTGTATAGTTAGACTAAGGGGACCCCCCTGGCACTATATTGGAAGAAATTTTTCATTGTTAGGCTTTCACTTTAAAAATCAAAACATCACTGCTCATTTAAAAATTATGTTTTTCACAAACTTTTTTTATTGATCCATGTCCCCCAGGGCAGGACCCGGACACCTATAACCATTGTATGCCTAATTACTTGCATTTAAGCCTTCAAAATGGGCATTTTTGATATTTGACGTTCGGGTCCTATTGACTTTAATGGGTTTCGTTGTTCGGGTCTGAAGGTTCGCGGTGTTCGGAAGTTCTGGTCTGAACCAAACAGGGGTCTGTTCGGCCCATCCCTAATGACTACCTGTCATTCAGATGTGTCCCTGGATGGGAACAAACGTGTTCGGTGGGTGACTTTTTTTTTGTTCGAGTCAGCATTTTTATGTTTTTTTTTTTTTTTTTTTTAAAATAAGGGACCTGTCAAAAACTGGTGTTGTATTTTTGTTATTAACCCTTTGAGCACTTTTTGATGAATGAGTAGGGGTACCATGTACCATTTACTGTCTTAAATTTTGGCGTGAGGTTCCCCTTAAAATCCATACCAGATCCAAAGGGCCTGGTATGGATTGGGGGGGGACCCCACATTGTGTTTTAGTATAACTATGATGCAACATCTGACAATGTTGAAATATGAGTGACACTGGGAATTTAATCCCCATATGACAGACGGTGATAGTGTATGATTCATCAACAGGGACATCTGGCAACAAGTAATAAATATGTGTAAAAGTATAACAATAATAAAAAATTGTAGAAATTTGTAAATAATGATGAACCCGATGTGACTCCTGAAAAAGTGATGAAAGGAATAAAAAATGAAAAAGCGATGGTGATAAACCTCTGACTGGAAAGTAAATTAAACCAATGTGATCAGATATATTCCAAATAAAGGAGGGGAACAGTGTGAGTGAATGGAATAGAACTAACCACCAAAGTAGAATCCTCAAACCAAAAAGAGCTTAGCACAATGTTGCATCGATGCAACAACCAGCAGAACCAAAGTCCAGCTAGTGTGCAAAAACCCCAGAAGGAACCAGCCAGGTAGATGGCCTGCTCCGACTGAGAGGTATATATACCACCAACGTCACGCTGGCGAATGATGGAGGGGTGGCGTCAACACCTGAGTGGTATAACCACTCTGCAGTTTGCGCTAAATGCTCCCTCGTGAAAGACGCAGATGGAAAACACAAGGCGTCGGCGCGATGACGTCAATACTGACGTCAATACTGACCTCACACGCATGGTGCTGGGGGCGTGGCATCGATGCGCAGTGGAGCATCCGTCCCAAACCCCCCAGATACCAAAGGCACAGGGGGAGGATGCCGGTGCACATCGCAGCTCCCGGGACAGAAAAAGCCACAGCTAAACCGCGTGACCAACCAACCACGCATGAACACAACACCATCCAGATAGTAAATGTTAATTGTTGTAAGCAAGTAATGCGAAAACATGGAAAGAGTGCTGGGAATGTTACCAATGAGTAATCCCATGCCCAAACCTTATATAAACAAGTAAAACAAATAACTCTGACACATAGTATCATGTATCAGAATATGCAGTCCATAATTGCATGCTTCCATCTCTGGATTTGTTTGAAAAAGGAAAAAAGTTTGGGACTTTAAATGAGGTGTAGGGCGTGTAGGTCCAATGCCTCCATCCCTAATATGAAGAGAAAACAAGGGGGTTTTCATTACACCTTTATATATATTCTATAGATACTTCTGTCGCATAGGCTCTCGATGAGTAGACGTATCCATGAAACGCGTTGAGCCTTGTTGATGCTACAGCTATATTATATCTTGGAACATTATCTACCTAGCCATCAATTATGTCTGACGATGTCACAGATATATAAATCAATTTTTGGTTCCTATATCATGTGAACTTTGATGTCAGTATTGGGCATTTGCCCTCTGTACCTCCATGCCATGAAAACATGTGTACATATATGAACTTACAGTATCTATTTATGTACATTTTTATACCTGCATTGTGTATTTACTCTATCTGTATTCCCATATGAAATAAACACTTTAAAGACACACAGTGTGTATTTGCTTCCTTTTTACATGCTTCATTTAAAGTCCCAAAAAAACCCTTGTTTTCTCCTCATATTAGGGATGGAGGCATTGGACCTACACGTCCTACACCTCATTTAAAGTCCCGACTTTTTTTCCCTTTTCAATATTGTGTCAATGTACCAGTTTGTTTTGTATTTTTAGCATTGTTTATTCAGAAAATCATTGAAATCTAAATTACATCATCAAGTCCAATGCAAAGCCCATAGCCCTGTGCTGAACGTGAGGATGCCGAGGAAGAGTCCACCACCCACTCTCATTGGGCGAGTGTCATTATGGGGCGAGATTTTTTTGTTCGGGTCAGGGTTTTTCTGTTTTTTTTGTTTTTTTTAATAAGGCACTTGTCCAAAACTGGTGTTGTATTTTTATTAACCCTTTGAGCACTTTTTGGTGAATGTTTTTTTTAATTTTGATGTGGGGTTCCCCTCAAAATCCATAGGGCCTGGAATGGATTTGGGGAGGACCCGCACACTGTTTTTTTTTTTTTTTTTTACTAGCATTTGTTTATAAGGAATACCACTGACATCAGATTAGTCATGGCTGTTAATAACACCAGCGGCCATGCAGTCCAAATTGTTTTGTAACCCTGCAAGGTAAAGGCATAATGTGCTAGTATCATTGCATACTGGCACATTATGAAATACTTACCTTAGAATGTAGCCTTCCAATGCCACGCTGTCACTGCTGACAGATGCTTCCATCTTGGTCTTCCTTCCGGGTTTGCATCCTCCGGCTATCTAATTGGTCATGGACCGTGGCACAAAGCTCTGAAGGAATGGCATGGTTATATCGTCTCTTTAGAGTGCATGCGCCGGTGACGTAATGTGAATATCTCCCGAACCTGTACAGTTTAGGAGATATTCACTCTACCTACATCTAAGCCTTATTATAGGCTTACCTGTAGGTAGGGATGAGCGAACGGTTCAGCCCAGGCATTAGTTCGGGCTGAACTTTCGTTGTTCGGACGTTTGGCTAACAGCCGAACAAACGGGTCATTCGACCGTTTCTTCAGCCCCCGACCACAATGCATTGTGGCGTTAAACAGTGCATTGCAAGCCCTGATTGGCTGAAGCAGTGAAAGCTTCAGCCAATCAGGGCACAGAGCACTGTCAGAGTCATGATTGGACACTGTCATCATGACTTTATCCAATCATGGCTCATTCCCGCCCCACAGTATAAAAATATTCTTTCAATGGCAGCCATTTTCACTGTGATTTTGGTGTGGAGAGAGATGGAACAGGGCTCTGTTCAGTGCTATTAGTGTGCTATACTGTGCTATTTTGCTTCAATTGTCAGTGTAGAATATTAGTTTAGTGTCAGTCTAGGGATAGTGTGAGTGTAGTGAGGAGGACCATCATTCAGCTTTTCATAGTGTGCAGCTAGAGTTTCAGTGTAGTGTAGTCAGTAATGTCAGTGATCTTGACATTAGTATATAGCTATAGTAGGGATAGTTCGGATAGCTTCAGTGTAGTGACAGTTGAATACCGTCTATTTGATTTCGTTACTGCCAGTTTAACGTCATATAGTTTTGCGTGCGTGGCAATGGCAGGTTCCCAGTCGATACTACTTTTCACGTATGGCCGTTCCATCTCTCTACCATCACGTGGAAGGGAATGTTCTGGCATCGTTGGGCAAGGCAGTCAGCCATAAAATCCACCCTACTGCTGACACGTGGTCCAGCAAGCATGGGCAGGGACGATATATTTCGTTCACAGCACACTGGGTAATGCTGCTTGCAACTCAAAAGGATGTAGGACAGGGCTCAGTGCTGCAGCTTGTTGTGCCCCCACGTCTCCATACAGCTGGTGGTGATGATGCCAGACCTGTGAGCTCTACCTCCTCCTCCTCTGCCACCTCCATGCCCTCCTCTGCAGAATTGTACTATTAACATCAGGTACCCCCTAAGCATTTAAAGGGCTTTTCCCAGAGTCAGGCTAAAAGGTGCCATGCAGTGCTTCAGCTGGTGTGTTTAAGGGACAGGAACCACACCGGAGCAGAGATTCTTGCAGCTCTGTAAGGACAGGCCCAGAGGTGGTTCAAACCATGCCAGCAGGAGCCAGGAATGGTGGCGTCCGATAATGGCTCAAACCTCCTGTCCGCCCTTAGACAGGGAAAGTTGACACATGTGCCATGCCTGGCACATGTCCTCAATTTGGTGGTACAGCCTTACCTAAGTTTGTACCCATGGTTGCAAGATGTACTAAAGCAGGCCAGAAGAGTCTTTAGCCATTTCAGGCAGTCATACACAGCCAGTGCTCGGTTGGCTGAAATTCAGCGGGAATTCCACCTGCCCATAAACCGCAGATTTGTGACATGCCCACCAGGAGAAACTCAACTTTGGGAATGCTGCAGCGGCTATACATGTAGCAGAGGGCCATCAACGAGTACTTGTGTCAGTACGGCACGGCGACAGGCTCAGGCCGCCTCAGCTTTTTTTCCCCACGCCAATGGCTGATCATTAAGGATGCATGCACTGTATTGTCACCATTTGAGGAGGCCACAAGGATGGTGAGCAGTGACAGTGCATGCATCAGTGACACAATCTCTGTTGTGTTCCTGCTGGAGCAGACTCTGTGTGGCATTATGGACAGGGCACAGGAGGAAGAGGAGGACTTCCTTTCCTCTCAAGGCCCACTTTACGCAGACACCATCATTCCTATGTCACAGAACACACAGGAGGAGAGAGGGGAGGAGGATTCCGGCACTTTCATAGGCTTTGAAGAAGAGGAAGACGTGTCAATCTGTAAGCGATGGCTTTCCAACCCCAGGACCTTTGGGAGTAGTACGTGGCTGGGAGGAGGAAGTTCCAGATGCTGTCATCCTGAGTGACCCCAAGGAGTCTGCTTCTCAAGCCTCTGCAAATTTGTGGCGCATGGGCAACCTCATGCTTAAATGCCTGCGAAAGGACCCAAGAATACCTGGCATAAAGGAGAAGGATGATTACTGGTTGGCAACCCTCCTTGACCACCGTTATAAGGGGAAGGTCTCTGAACTCGTCCCGTCCCCACAGAGAGTGCAGAGGATAAAATCTCTTGAGGACACATAAAAGAGGATTTTATTGAACGTTTTTCCTGACTGTAGTAGGTTACAGTGTGGTGGAAAACGTCGTTTTGAGTCTTCCATTGGTCAAGAAAGGAGTGTTGGAGAAGGCATCCGCCTAAGTGAGGCATTTCGGAATTTTTTTAGTCCTTGCCGCCCAGAGCTGTCAGCTTCCACATCCCATCGCCAGCGTTTGCATCACATGGTGGATGATTACCTCGGGGCCAAAACAGAGACTGAGAGCTTTCCAGCTGACGATCCACTGGCTTACTGGGTCATGAGAATAGACCACTGGCCAGAACTTGCCCAGTACGCTATTGAGTTGTTGGGCTGCCCTGCATCCAGTGTGCTTTCAGAACAGGCATTCAGTGCTGCAGGAGGTTTCGTTACTGATCATAGAATGCGTCTGTCCACAGACTCTGTGGACCGTTTGACTTTTATAAAAATGAATCAGTCCTGGATTACCAGCTATGAAGCCCCTGATGCCGATGTCACTGATTAAGTCTTTTTGGGATGTGGAATCTCTGCAGGACTTTGAGGCTGCCTAGCTTTGAGGGTGTTCAATCATTTTAACTGGAAAAATGTTTTTGGTATAGGTTTCATGGGCACAATTACCACCCAAAGACCAATTTTTCTGCACCTGTCTGACAGGTGCATATCATTGCAATTTTTTACAGCAAGGCAAATTCTTGCTTACATCAAGATTATCTCTATAGGGTTACGGTGGGAAGGCGCCAAAGGATCAATTTTAACGCACTGGTTACTTCTATACAAAGTGAAAGTGACACCAGAATGTATGCAAAAAATCTCTAATCTTGTTCCCAGTGCACTACATTGTAGCCGCATCATACACACTGGCTCCCCAGCTTTTGCTGAGCAAAATGAAGGCAGCTTGCAGGAAAAATGTAATTTTTTTTGGCTTTATAAATTCAATTATTGCTGCAGCAGATTCTAGACATGGTACAGATCTACCACTTTACAGTTAGACTAAGAGGACCCCCCTGGCACTATATTGGAAGGAATTTTTCTTTTTTAGGCTTTCACTTTAAAAATCAAAAAATCACTGCTGATTTAAAAATGACGTTTTTCACTAACTTTTTTTTTTAGTGATCCATGTCCCCCAGGGCAGGACCCAGACCCCTATAACCCTTGTATGCCTAATTACTTGCATTTAGACCTTCAAAATGGGCACTTTTGATATTTGACGTTCGGGTCCCATTGATTTTAATTGGGTTCGTTGTTCGGGTCCGAACGTTCGCGGTGTTCAGAAGTTCTGGTCCGAACCGAACAGGGGTCCGTTCGGCCCATCCCTACCTGTAGGTACAACTTTAAACACAGGGTTTACTTCCACTTTAACAACCAGCTATTCTGATTTCTGAATATACAAAAAGCATGCAGAAAAAAAGAAACAAATTACGCAATTCCAAAAACGAATTGGTCCAATATTGTGTCAATGGACCAGTTCGTTGTGTATTTTTAGCATTGTTTATTCAGAAAAGCATTAAAATTAAAATGACATCATCAAGTCAAATGCAGAGCCCATAGCCCTGCGCTGAACATGGGGATGCCGAGGAAGAGTCCACCACCAGAGCGTAGGGATGTAGAGGAGAGCACCTAATGCTCGGGTGGGGGGGAGAGGGGAGGATCTAATAAGTAAAACTGCTTTTTGTGCCCCCCTACCCCCTGCAGACCCAACCAAGCATTTAACCCTTGCAGTGCAGAGACATTCTGGATTTGTTCTTTCCCCGGAGATGGGCATTAGTAAATATAGACAAGTTCTTGGTTGCACTTCAGGAAAGATTATAGAAACTCAGCTGAGGGACCACAACTCCCAGCATGTCTTGATGACAGGTCATGTCCTCCCAGCTCTGCAGAAGCTAGAATGCCGCAAAACTGCTTTTCCATACAATGTACTACACCAAATCACTGGTTGTGGGCAGCACAGTGGTGTAGTGGGTAGCACTTTCACCAAGCAGTAAGAAGGGTTGCTGGTTCAAATCCCGACCACAACACCAACTGCCTGGAGTTTGCATGTTCTCCCTGTGCTTGTGGGTTTCCTCCAGGTACTCCAGTTTCCTCCCACACTCCAAAGACATGCTGGAAGGTTAATTGGATCCTGTCGTTCCTAGTATGTATGAATGTGAGTTAGGGACCTTGGATTGTAAGCTCATTGAGGGTAGGGACTGATGTGAATGTATAATATATATGTAAAGCATTGCATAAATTGACAGCACTATATAAGTACCTGAAATAAATAAATAACCCAAGGTAAACTGATATGAATCATCTGTGTCTGGTACAGCGCACCTGACCTTTATACTGTATAGCATCTATATATATATATTTACCAACCAACAAAAAATTAATTATTAACATTTGTATGACTAGAGGAGGCCGGACACAGAGTACAGCAAGACATGACATGATCAGTGATCTCTACCTATAGAAAACACGTTATTTAAATGTTCCTCATTATAATAAAGATTTTACTCACATGTTTTCCATAGAAGGATCAGGAACAACACCTTAAGCCACGGTTCACACTGGGACGACTTGTCAGGCGACCTAGTCGCCTGACAAGTCGCCTCCCGCTTTGTGCTATGGAACCGTTCTAAGGGGAGCGACGCAAGTCGCTCCGACTTAGAAAAAGGTTCCTGTACTACTTTGGGGGCGACTTGGGGCGACTTGCTTAGACTTCTATACAGAAGTCGTTTTGCAAGTCGCCCGGGCAGTCGTTTGCAGGTCACCTCGCTGAGGCGACCTGCAAGTCGTGCCACCTCTGGTGTGAACCGAGGCTAACAGTGGCCTTTTCAGGAGACTGTGATCTGTGCAGCTCAAGGATCACGTCTGACTTTTTATTTTCACTTTTGCAGCCTGCCTCGAAGCAGTATTAAAGCCAAAAGCAAACATTTATTAGATGGAAGCCTACCAATTCATAGATATGATGGCTGCATTATTTTTCTATTTTTTTTTCTTTTTTTCGGCTTTCTTCCCTTAACCACTTCAGCCCCGAAAAATTTGGCTGCTCAATGACCAGAGCATTTTTTTGCGATTCGGCACTGCAACGTTTTAACTGACAATTGCGCGGTTGTGCGACGCTGCATCCAAACAAAATTGACGTCCTTTTTTTTCCCCACAAATAGAGCTTTCTTTTGGTGGTATTTGATCACCCCTGCAGTTTTTTTGTTTGGACTATAAACAAAAAAAAGAGTGTAAATTTGGAAAAAAACACAATATTTTGTACTTTTTGCTATAATAAATATTCCCAATTTTTTTTAAAAAAAGCAAATTTTTTTCATAGTTTAGGCCGATATGTATTTTTCTACATATTTTTGGCAATAAGCGTATATTGATTGGTTTGCGCAAAAGTTATAGCGTCTACAAAATAGGGGATAGATTTATAGCATTTTTATTATTATTATTTTTTTTACTAGTAATGGCAGCGATCTGCGATTTTTATCATGACTGCGACATTATGGCGACACTTTTGGCACATTTTTTCATGTGCTATAAAAATTCACTGATTACTGTAAAAATGTCACTGGCAGGGAAGGGGTTAACACTAGGGGGCGATCAAGGGGTTAATTGTGTTCCCTGACTGTGTGTTCTAACTGTAGGGGGAGGGGACTGACCTAGAGGAGATGCCAGATCGTGGTTCCTAGCTATTAGAAACTCACAATATGTCTCTCCCCACAGAACAGAACAGGGATTTGTGTGTTTACACACACACACGTCCCTGTTCTGCCTCTTGTGCCCGCGATCGCTCGTGGCTGGCGTTCATCGCGACCGTTAGCCACGAGCTATGGCACCCCCACAGTGCAGCATGCACGCGCATGCCTGCTATCCCACTTAAAGGAGCCGACGTATAGCTACGACGGGTTGCGGGAACGTGCCGACCTGCCGCAGTATAATGATGGTCGGCAAGGGGTTAATTTTTATCTGGTGATCCAGCCAGTAAAAAAAAAAATTAAAAAGGTAACCACCGTAACCTGCCTTTGCAGTAAGGTGCATATAGAAGGGCAACGCACATTGCAAACAAGCAAAAGATTTCCCAGCACACTTACCAGCCAGCCTGCAAAACAACTGAATTGGCCCTGTCTAAGGCCTCCTGAACACCGGGCGTTATAAAAAAAAAAACCAGTACCGTTAGCTATAGAAATCTGAATTTGTAGAGTGAATTTTTCAGCGTTTTTGTAGTACTGTTTTTCAGTGTTTTTTTAGCATTTTTTAGCAAAACTCTTCTCCCATAAAAGCTTATGGCTCAAAAACGCTGATAAATGCTGAATAGCCGTTTTTGCCGTTTTTAAGCTGTTTTCAGCTTTTTTCAGAGTAAGAGCATTTTTACAGCTAAAAAACTCTTATCAAAACCCCACTAGTTCTGGGTTTTTTTCCAGCCAGAAAACGCTCCCCAGCCAAAAACTGCTGATAACAGCCTATGTGTGCATGGACACATAGGATAACATGCTGGGGAGTTTACTGGCTGCGGAAAAAAAAAACCCATCCAACTCCAAAAACAGCCGCTGTAAAAACGTCCAGTGTGCATGAGGCCTAACAGTTTACGAAAATGGAGGATTTTGTTTGCACACATTTGCAAATATATGCGGAAGCCGCAGTGCCCACGCCAAGGGACCTCTGTATATAATGCACTCCTAACTCTAAACTTTCCAGAGCCTCCATAGTAGGAGCACATACATTATATTGTCAAAAGTATTGGGACGCCCGCCTTTACACACACATGAACTTTAATGACATCCCAGTCTTAGTCGTAGGGTTCAATATTGAGTTGGCCCACCCTTTGCAGCTATAACAGCTTCAACTCTTCTGGGAAGGCTGTACACAAGGTTTAGGAGTGTGTCTATGGGAATGTTTGACCATTCTTCCAGAAGAGCATTTGTGAGATCAGGCACTGATGTTGGATGAGAAGGCTGTGTGGTGTGATCGTTGTTTACATGTGTGTACGGGACTACTGTATGCGTTCGCCTTTGTGTGCAAGCACAGGGGTACGGGGCACGTTACATTTGTGAGGTCAGGCACTGATGTTGGACAAGAAGACCTGACTCACACTCTCCACTCTGATTCATCCCAAAGGTGTTTTGTTGAGTTGGGGGTCAGGACTCTGTGCAGGCCAGTCAAGTTCCTCCACCTCAAACTCGCTCATTCATGTCTTTATGGACCTTGCTTTGTGCACTGGTCTAAATCATTTGGTGGAGGGGGGATCACGATGTGGGGTTGTTTTTCAGGGGTTGGGGCCCCTTAGTTCCAGTGAAGGGAACTCTTAAGGCATCAGCATACCAAGATATTTTGGTCAATTTCATGCTCCCAACATTGTGGGAACAGTTTGGGGATGTCCCCTTCCTGTTCCAACATGACTGCACACCAGTGCACAAAGCAAGGTCCATAAAGACATGGATGAGTGAGTTTGGGGTGGAGGAACTTGACTGGCCTGCACAGAGTCCTGACCTCAAACAGATTACATCAGAGACCCCTTTGACATCAGGGTGTTCATCACAGTTCCCACTATATCAAGGTCTCCATCAGACTCTCCCTTTACATCAGTGTCCCCAGTAGAGTCCCCCCTAACATCAGGGTGCACATCAAATCCCCCCTTACATTAGATTCTACATCAGAGTCCCTCCTTACATCAGTACCTCCATCAGAGCCCCCCTTACATCAGGCTCTACATCAGAGTCCCCCCCTTACATCAGTACCCCCATCAGAGTCCCCCTTACATCAGGGTCCCCTTCAGAGTTCCCCCTTACATTAGTGTGCCCATTAACATTCCCTCACCACTGTAATTAGGCTGATGTAGCACCCTGATATTTAGGCAGGGTTGCTAACAAATTTAGTCTGCCAGGCAGTCAGTGTCCTGGCTAATTGTTAGAAGATCCACTCATTCTTCCCTAAATCTGGGTTTGCTATAAGAGACAGCAGTTCTACAAATACAGTGGCTGCATCTGGTTTGGAGGCCCTCAACCTGTATTGCTGTCTGCCTATTTTCTCTCTGACAATTACCATTGCATCTGCCTAAGGGTGTCCTGGCCCTAACCCCTTCTCCCCCAGTTATTGTTAAGAGACAATAAATCTCTTTTGTTGCCCAATTATTCCATCCTGCATCACACCCACCATGCCTAGTAACCCACTCTACAAATATGGATGTCAGCTATCCCTGACTCTGGAGGTCACAATTAGGACTTTAGGGGTCGGGGACACCACTACACTTACAGTTAGGGATAAGCTTTGAGTTTGAGTTGAATGTAAGTTCGACTCGAACATCGGGCGTTGGACCGTTCGTCAAATTACGAACATTATGGGCCACAGCCCATAATTTACTGCGGCATCGCAGTGCATTGCTGGCTGATGATTGGTCAATCATGCACTATGACCTGCATGCTTTGGCCAATCACAGCGCTGTAAGAACGGAGAGCCATAATTGGCCAAAGGCAGGGTGGCTTTGGCCAATTATGCCTCAGGGGATTTAGTACACGCCCCACACTATATTAGGATGCCTGGAAGTCGGCCTTGTGTAGTGTGTTCTGGCATGCTGAGAGATAGAGAGAGAGAGACAGTGTCATTTAATTTGAGTTAGATAGAGCAGGCAGGTGAGTCAGTTGGCTGCAGTCAGTGTATTTAGTATATATATATGCATCCCAGGTGTTGTGTGTGTGTGTATATATATATATATATATATATATATATATATATATATACACACTGTAATCAGTTTAGCTAGATCCGTTCCTGTTATTCTCTTCCTAATATACCTACAGGCAGGCAGCTTTTCAGTCAGTTTACTGTATCCTGTGCACAGTGTGCAGCTAAAGCTACCTGCAGACAATTGCTGGTGTTCTCTTCCAAATAATACCTCAGGCAGGAAGCTGCAGTATTTTCAGTCAGTGCACTGTATCCTGTGCACAGTGTGCAACTAAATCTAACTGCAGACAATTGCTGGTGTTCTCTTCCTAATAATACCACAGGCAGGCAGCTGCAGTATTTTCAGTCAGTGTACTGTATCCTGTGCACAGTGTGCAACTAAAGCTAACTGCAGACAATTGCTGGTGTTCTCTTCCTAATAATACCACAGGCAGGCAGTTGATCCAGCTAGCTGCAGTATATTAGTGTACTGTATACTGGGCACAGTGTGCAGCTAAAGCTCACTGCAGACAATTCCTGTTGTTTTCTTCCTAATAATACCACAGGGAGGCAGGCGATTCGGCTAGCTGCAGTATAATCAGTGTATAGATACATCCCAGCTTTGTGCAGCTACATCTCACTGCAGGCCATTCTTTGTGTACCTATTTCAATACATCAAAGACAGTATGTCTGAAAGGCAAACAAGGAGAGGCAGACAGTCACAGGCCAATAAAAGAGGGCAAGCAGGCTCTGTGTCTAAAGGCAACAGTGCTGGTTGTGGACATGGTGCATCCCCATCAGCACGTGGTCGTGGGGCACGCTTGTCCTTTTTCTCGGCAGCTGGCTGCGTTGAGCCACAACATGCCATGCGTTGGTAGAGTGGATGACCAAGCCGTCCTCATCCTCCTCATCCTCTGTCACCCAGGCTACCTTGCAGGTGCCAAAGTGGCCTATTCCTTGGACTCGAGGTCATCATCAGTTACTCCTTCCCTAGCCCCACCGGAGGAGTCCCCCAAACTGTTCGACCACAGTGTCAGGTACATGCTGCAGGAGGAGGTGCAGCGTTTTGAAGGCTCCGATGATGGTACCCAGCTTGAGGAAGGCAGTAACGTGAGCCCAGAGAGAGGGGTTGCCCAAGAAGGATAACAAACTGGCAGTCATGTTCCCCCAGCTGCAGCATACTGCCAGGTTTGCTCCAGTGACGAGGAGGGAGGGGATGATGAACTCACTGACTCTACGTGGGTGCCTGATAGGAGAGAGGAGGAGGAGGCGGAGGAGGAGGAGGAGGCACATCTCCAACGAGGCAGGATGCCCTCCAGGGGCCAGCTTAGGGGCAGCCAACCAACTGCATCACATCGCAGAGCTCCACAAGTGCAAGGCGCTGGTGACTCCGCACGTTATTCCAAAAGTTCTTTGGTGTGGGCCTTTTTTGAGACGTGTGCAGCAGATTGAACCGTTGCTATTTGCAACATATGTCTGAAGCGTATCAAGCGTAGACTAGACAGCAAGCGCTTGGGCACCACATGCTTAATCAGACATATGTCGAGCTCCCATGCAGCCCCTTGGCAACACTACCTAAAAGACCCACACCAAAGAACAAGGCGGACCTCTCCTTGCTCCCCCTCATCAGCTGGGATCTCCAACCCCACTATACCTTCAGTCCTCTCAGAAACCTGCACTGAGAGGAATGAAGGTGTAGAATTAGGTGTGCCACTGCCAAGTACTTGCGGGCAATCTGCTATCGGTACACCAACGTCCGATTCTAACAGGCAGATTTCACTACTCCAGTTGTTCCACTGACTAAAGAAGTTCGCTCCCAGCCATCCACATGCCCAGTGGTTGAATGCTAGCTTGGCTAAATTGCTAACACTTCAACTGCTGCCTTTTCATTTGGTAGACTCTGCGCCCCTCTGTGAGTTTGTGGAATGTGCGGTACCTCAGTGGCAGGTTCCCAAACAAAACTTTTTTTCATGGAAGGCGATTCCGGCTCTCTACCGGCATGTGGAAGGCAATGGCTATGCCTTGCTGGACAGGGCGGTAAGGTGTGTATTAACGCTGACTCATGGTCCAGCAGGCATGGACAGGGACGTTACCTATCTTTCACTGCGCACTGGGTGACTCTGCTGGCAGCTGGGAAGGATGCAGGACAGGGTGCAGTAGTGTTGGAGGTTGTTCTGCCACCACGCCTCCAAAATTCTACTAGTGGTGATTCTGCCACACCTCTCTCCTCCACCCCTCCTCTTCTTCTTCCTCCATGGCCTCTTCCTGTGCTGATTTGTCTTCGGAACCAGCGGTGCTCCGTAGGCATTCAAGGGGCTACGCAAGCACGCAGGCAAAAAGATGCCATGCGGTGCTTGAGCTGGTGTACTTGGGGGACAGGAGCCACACTGGGGCAGAGATTCTGTCAGCTCTGCAGGGTCAGGCTCAGAGGTAATTGACGCCACGCCAGCTTAAGCCAGAAATGGTGGTTTGCGACAATGGCACCAACCTCCTCTCCGCCCTCCAACAGGGACAACTGACCCATGTGCCCTGTTTGGCTCACGTACTTAACTTGGTGGTGCAGCCATTATTGGGCAGGTACCCGGGCTTACAGGATGTCCTGAGACAGGCCAGGAAAGTCTGTGTGCATTTCCACTGGTCTTATAATGCCAGTGCTCGGCTGGCTGAGCTCCAAAAGGAATTTAACCTGCCCAAGAACCTCCTAATATGTGACATGCCCACCAGGTGGAACTCAACGTTGGCCATGCTGTAGCGGCTGCACATGAAGCAGAGGGCCATCAATGAGTACCTGTGTGACTAATGCACCAGGACAGGGTCAGGGGAGCTTGTTTTTTTTCCCCACGCAAGTGGGCCATTATCAGGGGTGTCACCATTTGAGGAGGCCACGAGGATGGTGAGCAGTGACAGTGCATGCATCAGTGACACTGTACCTCTTGTCCACCTGTTGGAGGACACGCTGCGTGGAATAATGGACAGGGCACTTGAGGCAGAACAGAGGCAGGAAGAGGAGGACTTCCTTACCTCTCAAGGCCCCCTTTATCCAGACAGTGTTCCTGCATGCCTGTCGATCACACAGGAAGAGGACGAGGAGGAGGATTGTGTCAGCATGGAGGTGGAGCCTAGCACTCAGCATCAGCAGCAGTCTTCAAGGGCTCAATTACAGTCCAAAGAAACCCATGAACTTGTATGTGGCTGGGAGGATGTGGCTGCGGATCATGTCGTCCTTAGTGACCCAGAGGACTCTGGACCGAATGCCTCAGCAAACCTACGCTGCATGGCCTCCCTGATCCTGCAAAGCCTGCGGAAGGATCCTCGTATTTGTGGTATCAAGGAGAGGGATCATTACTGGCTGGCAACCCTCCTTGATCCACGTTACAAGGGTAAGGTTGCGGACCCTATCTTGCAGTCACAGAGGGAGCAGAGGATTAAACATCTTCGGGAGACCTTGCAGAAAGGTTTGTGCAAAGCGTTTCCAGAGCCTGGGAGGTTACAATTTCCTGGTCCTCCTGGACAACGTGTTGTCAAGGCTTCGGTCACAGAAAGAGCGGTGGAGAAGGTGGCCGTCTGATCGATGCATTCAGGCAATTTTTTAGTCCACAGCCCCAAGGTATGATCGGTTCCAGCAACCATCGCCAGCGTCTGATTCACATGGTGCAGGAATACCTAGGGGCAAGATCAGACTTGGACACCTTTCCCACTGAAAATCCTCTGGGTTACTGGGTCTTGAGGATGGATCACTGGCCAGAGCTTGCACAGTATGCAATTGAGCTACTAGCCTGTTCTGCATCTAGCGTTCTTTCGGAACGCACATTCAGTGCTGCTGGAGGCTTTGTAACCGATCACAGGGTGCGCCTGTCCACCGAATCAGTCGATCGGCTGACCTTAATAAAAATGAATCAGTCTTGGATCACCAGCTACCAAGCACCTGATGCTGATGTAACCGAATATTTTTTTATTTAAATGTGAGATCCCTTCAAGACTGCCTATGCTGATGCTAAGTGACTATCCTGTTATGCTGAGTAACTATCCTCTTCCTCCTGAATGTTCATGCTGATAGCTTGTAAGAACATTTTTGGTTCTGGGTACCACCACCAGTGAAAAGGTAAAAAATGCTGCGCCAACTCAGAAGGTTAAGATAAGAGGCAGCCAACACAACAATCTGACTAATTGTGAGACCACCACCAGTGGCTAAGGCCCAATTTTTCTGTCCCTGTTTAACAGGAGCGTGTAATTACAATTTTTTAAGCAATACTTTGCAGCAGAGCTCATTCCTGCGCTCCAGCTAGAGTATCTGTGAAGGGTTGCAGTGTTGTGGCACCAGGACCAGTGCCTTAGGCTCAATTTTTCAGCCGCTGTTTAACAGGGGCATGTAATTACAATTCTTGATCTAATATTTCACAGCAGGGCCCGTTCCTGCACCCACCAAGAGTAAGGTGAGGACTTACAGTGTTGTGGCAACACCAACACCTAAGGTCCAAATTTCTGCAGAGTATATAGAGCAGGCCCCTACTTTCAAACATCCAGCTTACAAACGACTCCTACTTGCAAACAGAAGGAGACAACCGGAAGTGAGAGGAAATCTACCCCAAGGAAGGGAAATTCTCTCCTGTAAGAGTTCCTTGTTTCACTAAAACCCCCACATTTTCAAAATCCAATTGTCATTGGGACAGAAAGTGAGGTGAAATCTTCTGAACAGGTGCACAGACAGCAAAACAAATGTTACAGGGGTGATAATCCTTCCCTATGTTTTCCAAAAAGCTTAAAAATAGATTTTTCGGCTGGAGCTACACTTTAAAAATGTACCAGTTCAAAATTACAAACAGATTCTACTTAACAACAAACCTACAGTCCCCGTCTTGTTTGCATCGCCTGTGTACTGCTGTTCAGAGTATATAGGGCCTAGAGGCCCCACGCCTTTCCTTTTTTTATTTGGGTGCGGGGTTCCCCTTAATATCCATACAAGGCCCAAAGGGGCTGGTAATGGGATGGGGGGGTTTCTCAATGATTTTCATCCATATTGCCAGGACCAGACATGACATTATAGCCGCAACCAATTTTAAATGACTTTTTTTCCTTCAGAAATGTCATTTTGAGCAGGGACTGTTCTAAACATGTGAAACATGCGCCACTTTACAGGCATACTATAGACACCCCCCAGGCACGATATTTAAAGGAATATTTCACTTTTATTTTTTCACTTTAAGCATCATTAACCACTTCAATAGAGGGCACTTATACACCTTCCTGTCCATACCAATTTTCAGCTTTCAGTGCTGTCGCAGTTTGAATGACAATTGCGCGGTCATACAACACTGTACCCAAACTAATTTTTTATCATTTTGTTCCCACAAATAGAGCTTTCTTTTGGTGGTATTTGATCACCCCTGCAATTTTTATTTTTTGCTAAACAAATAAAAAAAGACCAAAAATTTTGAAAAAAAAAAAAAGTTTTGCTTTTGTTTCTGTTAAATTTTTTGTAAATAAGTAAGTTTTCTCTTTCACTGATAGGCACTGATAAGGCGGCACTGACAGGCACTGATAAGGTGGCACCAATGAGCGGGCACTGACGATGGACACTGATATGCGGCACTGATAGGCGGCACTGATGGGTGGCACTGATATGCAGCACTGATGGGCATTGATAGGCGGCACTGATGGGCACTCATGGGTGGCACTGGTGGGCACTGATGGGCACTGATAGTGACACTGATGGGCACTGAAAGGGTGCAAAGATGGGTTCTTATTGGTGGCACTGATGGGCACTGATAGGCAGCACTGATGGGCACTGATACGTGGCACTGATGGGCACTGATATGAGGCACTGATAGGCATCCCTGGTGGCACTGGCAGTGGTAGGCATTGTGAGTGGGCACTGATTGGCAGCTGCCTGGGCATTGATTGACAGCTGCCTGGGCACAGATTAGTATTTCCCTGGGGGTCTAGGGGGCATACCTGGTGGTCCAGTGTGGATGGCCATCCTGGTGGTTCTGGGTGGCTTCCCTGGTGGTCCTGGGCGGCTTCCCTGGTGGTCCTGGGTGGGTTCCGAGGGGGGGCTGTGCTGATAAACATTCAGCACAGACCCCCCCTGTCAGGTGAGCAGCCGATCGTCTCTCCTCTACTCGCGTCTGTCAGACGCGAGTGAGGAAAAGCCGATCACCGGCTCTTCCTATATACATCGTGATCACGTGGTAAAGAGTCTCCGTCAGAGACTCTTTACCTAGATTGGTGTTGTAAAGTGTCAGATTGACACACCGCAACAACGATCACCGCGATGCGCGCCCCCGGTCAGGATATTGAAACCACTTTTGCCACTGTCATTCTGCTATATGGCGGGCGGCAACTGGTTAAAATCACTGCTCCTGAAAAAATGGCCGTTTTTAAAACTTTTTTTTGCATTGACACATGTACCCTGGGGCAGGATCCGGGTCCCCAAACCCTATTAAGGACAATAACTTACATATTAGCCTTTAAAATTCGCACTTTTGATTTCTCACGTTCAAGTCCTATAGACTTTAACGGGGTTCGAAATTTTTTGCGCAAACTTTCGGTCCGTTCGAATGTTCTGATTCAAACCGAACCGGGGGGTGTTCGACTCATCCCTACTTACAGTGTGGCTGTAGATGGAAAGATTGAAAATACAATTACGGTATACTGTATATATATATTGTATATATATATATTTACCAACCAACAACAAATTATTAACATTTGTATGAATAGAGGAGGCCGGACACAGACAGAGGACAGCAAGACATGACATGCTCAGTGATCTCTACCTATAGAAAACACGTTATTTAAATGTTCCTCATTATAATAAAGATTTTACTCACATGTTTTCCATAGAAGGATCAGGAACAACACCTTAACAGTGGCCATTTCAGGAGACTGTGATCTGTGCAGCTCAAGGATCACGTCTGACTTTTTATTTTCACTTTTGCAGCCTGCCTCGAAGCAGTATTAAAGCCAAAAGCAAACATTTATTAGATGGCAGCCTACCAATTCTTAGATATGATGGCTGCAGGTGAATGGAGGAGGGGACTGGAAACCTTGGTATCCCATGGCACCCCCCAGACCCCAAGGTGGGGAACCAAGCGTAGCACACAGAGAGGTTGCAGAGGAGGTAAAAGGAAAAAGAAAGAGAGAGACCTAATGCAGGGCATTTTCAATTTAAGTGATGCCACTTTTACTTTGGATGAGTTGAAAGTTTTAGAGTTGGGTCTTAAATTAGCCCCAGATAAGGATCTTAACAAATTTGATATTTTTATTGATTTTCAGAAATTTATGAGGAAATTAAATATCAAGAAACATTACAGCAAAGTTACACCTTATACAGGACAGGAAGCATCAGAGTATAGCCACACTAATTTGAGGAACAACTCAGTTTTTAATCCTAGAAATCCCAATAGCCATTTTTTGGAGGTTTTTAAATCCCTGGTCCAACATGAAGCTATCTATTAAACCTAGTAGGCGGAAAACAGACATAGAAAGGGGTATTAAACTACTGGAGAAGAATAAACAGATTGTCATTAGAAGTGCAGACAAAGGGGGGGGTCTTGTTATCCTTAATAAATCTGGCTACTTAGCAGAACTTAACAGACTAGTTCATGATGCTGAAACTTATGAAAAATTAGGGGGCAACCCAACCAATAATTTCAAAGCCAAGCTTAAACGTCTGGTTAAAAGTGCTCAGGATGAAGGTATTGTCACCAAAAAGGAGGCAAGATATCTGGTGCCAGATGCCCCGCGGGCACCAGTTATCTACCAATTACCCAAAATCCATAAGAATCCTGCCAAACCACCGGGTAGACCCATTGTAAGTGGGGTGGATTCTTTATTTGCCAGAATTGGTGAATATTTGGATCACTTTCTCCAGCCGCTGGCACAGAGCTGTCCAGCCTACCTCAAAGATAATGGAAATCTTATGGAACTACTGCAGCATGTGGAGATGGATGAAGGCCATCTCTTGGCCAGTATTGATGTCAATTCTTTGTACACCAACATTCAGCAAAAACATGCTATAGAAGCTGTAGTATGGGCTGTGAACAAGACTAAAATGAAAAATAAACAAAAAGATTTTCTTGTTCATGCCCTTGATTTGGCCATGAGTCACAACTTGTTTTGTCATGATAAACAGTTTTTCAGGCAAAAGAGGGGAGTGGCCATGAGGGCCAAGTATGCCCCGTCAGTGGCCAACCTTTTCATGAGTCATTGGGAAAAGGATGCCATCTTTAGTGGAAATATACCCCAGCTTAAGTTCTTTAAGCGTTACATCGATGACATTATTATTATTTGGGCAGGATCAAAAGAGTCATTTTTACAGCTTTTATCAAACATTGGTGAGATTAGACATGGAATATCCTTCTCAGCAGTCTATGATGATCAGAGCATTATTTTTTTAGACCTAGTAGTCTTCAAAGATAACCATCAACTGTCCACCAAAACTTTTTTTAAAGAGGTGGACAGAAATGGTTACATTCCCTTGGGGAGTTGTCACCATCCTCGATGGCTTAGTCCTATCCCCAAGAGCCAATTTGTGAGAGTCAGGCGCAATTGCGCCAGAATTGAAGATTTCGATATACAGGCCAAAGTTCTTTTTGATAGATCTGTGGGAAAAGGCTACACCCCATATGAACTGAATAAAACTTTGTCAGCAGTTAGAAGTTTGAACCGAGATGACCTTTTAAAAAAAAAAAGGCGGTCAATGAGAGAGATTTTGGGATTGCTTTCATGACTGGCTACACCCATCAACATAGACAAGTAGAAAAAATAATTTGCAAATATTGGCATCGTTTACTTAAAGATAATGATTTATCCAAGATTCTACCCAGTAAACCCCAGTTTGTTTATACCAAACCCCCACTCTAAGGGCCACTTTTAGCATTGTTTATTCAGAAAAGCATGCTTCTCAAATTTTTGAGATGGGGATGAGGGAGACCTATCAGCAAAAGTATGCAGGAATAGGACACACTCCTTGCCACGCCCCCTTAAAGGAGAATTGTACAAAAAACAAGATTGGTTAAACCCACAAGTGCTTTTTTTACCACTACTATTCCTTTATTTTGGCTTTTGGAATTTACAAACGCAGCAATTTAGAAATCAGATGAAATGTTTAGCACTTGAAAACACTTTTTGATAAATAAAAAGTGCATTTTATATACAAGTATATAGATCAGACCAAAATGAGGGACAAATAAGGAGGAAAGAGGGACAGAGGGACATTGCTCCAAATCAGGGACAGTCCTTCGAAATCAGGGACAGTTGGGAGCTATGAGAAAAGCATTAAAATTTAAATGACATCATCAAGTCCAATGCAGAGCCCATAGCCCTGCGCTGAACATGAGGGTGCCGAGGAAGAGTCCACCACCAGAGCGTAGGGATGTAGAGGAGAGCACCGGATGCTCAGAGGGGGGGGAGCGGAGGATCTAATAAGTAAAACTGCTCTTTGTGCCCCCCCTACCCCCTGCAGACCCAACCAAGCATTTAACCCTTGCAGTGCAGAGACATTCTGGATTTGTTATTTTCCCGGAGATGGGCATTAGTTAATATAGACAAGTTCTTGGTAGCACTTCAGGAAAGATTATAGAAACACAGCTGAGGGACTACAACTCCCAGCATGGCTTGATTGACAAACCATGTCCCTCCAGCTCTGCAGAAGCCAGGATGATGCAAAACTGCTTTTCCATATAATGTACAACACCAATCACTGACAGGTTGTGATAGATAACCCGAGCTAAACTGATATGTATGTATCATCTGGGTCATTCTCTGTGTCTGGTACAACGCACCTGACCTTTATATTGTATAGCATATCTATCTATCTATCTATTTTTTATATATATATATATATATATATATATATATATATATATATATATATATATATATATATATATATTGCATAGATATTTACCAACCAACAACAAATTATTAACATTTGTATGAATAGAGGAGGCCGGACACAGACAGAGGACAGCAAGACATGACATGCTCAGTGATCTCTACCTATAGAAAACACGTTATTTAAATGTTCCTCATTATAATAAAGATTTTACTCACATGTTTTCCATAGAAGGATCAGGAACAACACCTTAACAGTGGCCATTTCAGGAGACTGTGATCTGTGCAGTGCAAGGATCACGTCTGACTTTTTATTTTCACTTTTGCAGCCTGCCTCAAAGCAGTATTGTCTCAATCTCATCTGTCTCAATAAAATGTTTTTATGGTTTTACGCTATGGGCATCCCCTTTCTCTTCTATGTTTAAATGCTATCCCGACCCGGAAAGCACTAAGGATTGCCGCACAGTGGCACACACTGTGACTGCGTGTCACCCCTGCAGGGGTTAAGAAAGCTGGTGAGTGTCTGCATGATTATAGTACGAGACACAAACACCCGGGCACCTCAGAAATTCAAGCAGCAGACGGGCTGTGGATATACCGTATTTATCGGCGTATAAAACGCACTTTTTTCCCCTTAAAATCAGGGGAAAATCGCAGGTGCGTGTTATATGCCGATCCCCTGCGATCCCGAGCTGTCACATCTTCAAAATCGCCGACCGCGATTTGAAAATGGCGCCGCCGGCGCCGAAATACACAGGCGCCGGCGGCTAGGCTAGGTTCGGATAGCTCCGCTCGGGACTACGAGTGGAGCCAAAAGTGAACGAGAGCTGCCGGGAAGAGCCGAGGATCGGCTCTGTGTATTTCGGCGCCAGCGGCGCCATTTTCAAATCGCGGTCGGCGATTTTGAAGCCCAGGATGGCAGGGATAGAGGATCGAAGGCTGCACTGGGGCAAGGCTGCACTGGGGAAGGCTGCACTGACAAGGCTCCACTGGGGAAGGCTGCATTGACAAGGCTCCACTGGGGAAGGCTGCATTGACAAGGCTGCACTGGGGAAGGCTGCACTGACAAGGCTCCACTGGGGAAGGCTGCATTGACAAGGCTCCACTGGGGAAGGCTGCATTGACAAGGCTGCACTGGGGAAGGCTGCACTGACAAGGCTGCACTGGGGAAGGCTGCACTGACAAGGCTGCACTAGGGAAGGCTGCACTGACAAGGCTGCACTGACAAGGCTGCACTGACATGGCTGCACTGACAAGGCTGCACTGGGGCAAGGCTGCACTGAGAAGGCGGCAATGATGGGCATTAAAATGTAAGTTTTTTTCCCTTCAACTTCCCTCCTAAAAGTTATTTTTCCTTAAAATTCCCTCCTAAATTGGGGTGCGTGTTATACGCCGGTGCGTGTTATACGCCGATAAATACGGTACTTGCTTACTCCAAACGCCAAGAAACTCAAAATCGCTAATGTTGCACTGAGCACTTGTCACTAGTTATTTAATAAGTTAATCACCTTTATTGTTGCATGGAGCACAAGCCACTTTGATATATGCACTTTACAAAGTTATTTATTGCAGTAGTAGTATTTTATTGTACCTGGCATTTATAGCTAACAATTTTTATTTGCACCATACCACTTTTTTATTTACACTATATAGAGTGGAATACTTATGTTTTGCACTTCATAAAGCTATTCATGGTTTTAGTGTACCATACCCATTTTATATTTAGTATTTTAGTGCACCACACTACTTTTGTATTTACCCTTGTCCCCCCCACTATATTGAAAGGATCACTTATGGTTTGCCATGGTACAAGTTTATGTGTATAATATATAATTGGTCTTAGGTATTTATCACAGTAGAGGATTGGAATTTACCTTTATTCACCTACGCTTGCACACACTTATGAGGACAGCGCCACACCCACACATTAACCCTTTATTCAGTCTTCAAAGATAACCATCAACTGTCAGCAAAAGTTTGCAGGAATAGGACACACTCCTTGCCACGCCCCCTCAAAAGGAGAATTGTACAAAAAACAAGATTGGTTATACCCACAAGTGCTTTTTTTACCACTACTATTCCTTTATTTTGGCTTTTGGAATTTACAAACGCAGCAATTTAGAAATCAGATGAAATGTTTAGCACTTGAAAACACTTTTTGATAAATAAAAAGTGCATTTTATATACAAGTATATAGATCAGACCAAAATGAGGGACAAATAAGGAAGAAAGAGGGACAGGGGGACATTGCTCCAAATCAGGGACAGTCCTTCAAAATCAGGGACAGTTGGGAGCTATGAGAAAAGCATTAAAATTTAAATGACATCATCAAGTCCAATGCAGAGCCCATAGCCCTGCGCTGAACATAAGGATGCCGAGGAAGAGTCCACCACCAGAGCGTAGGGATGTAAAGGAGAGCACCGGATGCTCAGAGGGGGGGAGCGGAGGATCTAATAAGTAAAACTGCTTTTTGTGCCCCCCCTACCCCCTGCAGACCCAACCAAGCATTTAACCCTTGCAGTGCAGAAACATTCTGGATTTGTTCTTTCCCCTGAGATGGGCATTAGTTAATATAGACAAGTTCTTGGTAGCACTTTAGGAAAGTTACACCTCATACAGGACAGGAAGCATCGGAGTATAGCCACACTAATCTGAGGAACAACTCAGTTTTTAATCCTAGAAATCCCAATAGCCATTTTTTTGGAGGTTTTTAAATCCCTGGTCCAACATGACTTAGAGGTGCTATCTATTAAACCTAGTAGGCGGAAAACAGACATAGAAAGGGGTATTAAACTACTGGAGAAGAATAAACAGATTGTGATTAGAAGTGCAGACAAAGGGGGGGGGGGGGTCTTGTTATCCTTAATAAATCTGACTACTTAGCAGAACTTAACAGACTAGTTCATGATGCTGAAACTTATAAAAAGTTAGGGGGCAACCCAACCAATAGTTTCAAAGCCAAGCTTAAACATCTGGTTAATAGTGCTCAGGATGAAGGTACTGTCACCAAAAAGGAGGCAATAATATCTGGTGCCAGATGCCCCGCGGGTACCAGTTATCTACCAATTACCCAAAATGCATAAGAATCCTGCCAAACCACCAGGTAGACCCATTGTAAGTGGGGTGGACTCTTTATTTGCCAGAATTGGTAAATATTTGGATCACTTCCTCCAGCCGCTGGCACAGAGCTGTCCAGCCTACCTCAAAGATAATAGAAATCTTATGGAACTACTGCAGCATGTGGAGGTGGATGAAGGCCATCTCTTGGCCAGTATTGATGTCAATTCTTTGTACACCAACATTCAGCAAAAACATGCTATAGAAGCTGTAGTATGGGCTCTGAACAAGACTAAAATGAAAAATAAACAAAAAGATTTTCTTGTTCATGCCCTAAATTGGGCCATGAGTCACAACTTGTTTTGTCATGATAAACAGTTTTTCAGGCAAAAGAGGGGAGTGGCCATGGGGGCCAAGTATGCCCCGTCAGTGGCCAACCTTTTCATGAGTCATTGGGAAAAGGATGCCATCTTTAGTGGAAATATACCCCAGCTTAAGTTCTATAAGCGTTACATCGATGACATTATTATTATTTGGGCAGGATCAAGAGAGTCATTTTTATAGTTTTTATCAAAAATTGGTGAGAATAGACATGGAATATCCTTCTCAGCAGTCTATGATGATCAGAGCATTATTTTTTTAGACCTAGTAGTCTTCAAAGATAACCATCAACTGTTCACCAAAACTTTTTTTAAAGAGGTGGACAGAAATGGTTACATACCCTTGGGGAGTTGTCACCATCCTCGATGGCTTAGTCCTATCCCCGAGAGCCAATTTGTGAGAGTCAGGCGCAATTGCGCCAGAATTGAAGATTTCGATATACAGGCCAAAGTTCTTTTTGATAGATTTGTGGGAAAAGGCCATACCCCATATGAACTGAATAAAACTTTGTCAGCAGTTAGAAGTTTGAACCGAGATGACCTTTTTAAAAAAAAAGACGGTCAATGAGAGAGATTTTGGGATTGCTTTCATGACTGGCTACACCCGTCAACATAGACAGGTAGAACAAATCATTTGCAAATATTGGCATCTTTTACTTAAAGATAATGATTTATCCAAGATTCTACCCAGTAAACCCCAGTTTGTTTATACCAAACCCCCACTCTAAGGGCCACTTTTAGCATTGTTTATTCAGAAAAGCATGCTTCTCAAATTTTTGAGATGGGAACGAGGGACACCTATCAGCAAAAGTATGCAGGAATAGGACACACTCCTTGCCACGCCCCCTTAAAGGAGAATTGTACAGAAAACAAGATTGGTTAAACCCACAAGTGCTTTTTTTACCACTACTATTCCTTTATTTTGGCTTTTGGAATTTACAAACGCAGCAATTTAGAAATCAGATAAAATGTTTAGCACTTGAAAACACTTTTTGATAAATAAAAAGTGCATTTTATATACAAGTATATAGATCAGACCAAAATGAGGGACAAATAAGGAGGAAAGAGGGACAGAGGGACATTGCTCCAAATCAGGGACAGTCCTTCGAAATCAGGGACAGTTGGGAGCTATGAGAAAAGCATTAAAATTTAAATGACATCATCAAGTCCAATGCAGAGCCCATAGCCCTGCGCTGAACATGAGGATGCCGAGGAAGAGTCCACCACCAGAGTGTAGGGATGTAGAGGAGAGCACCGGCTGCTCAGAGGGGGGGAGCGGAGGATCTAATAAGTAAAACTGCTTTTTGTGCCCCCCCTACCCCCTGCAGACCCAACCAAGCATTTAACCCTTGCAGTGCAGAGACATTCTGGATTTGTTATTTCCCCGGAGATGGGCATTAGTTAATATAGACAAGTTCTTGGTAGCACTTCAGGAAAGATTATAGAAACACAGCTGAGGGACTACAACTCCCAGCATGGCTTGATTGACAGGTCATGTCCTTCCAGCTCTGCAGAAGCCAGAATGATGCAAAACTGCTTTTCCATATAATGTACAACACCAATCACTGACAGGTTGTGATAGATAACCCGAGCTAAACTGATATGTATGTATCATCTGGGTCATTCTCTGTGTCTGGTATATATATATATATATATATATTTACCAACCAACAACAAATTATTAACATTTGTATGAATAGAAGAGGCCGGACACAGACAGAGGACAGCAAGACATGACATGATCAGTGATCTCTACCTATAGAAAACATGTTATTTAAATGTTCCTCATTATAATAAAGATTTTACTCACATGTTTTCCATAGAAGGATCAGGAACAACACCTTAACAGTGGCCATTTCAGGAGACTGTGATCTGTGCAGCTCAAGGATCACGTCTGACTTTTTATTTTCACTTTTGCAGCCTGCCTCGAAGCAGTATTAAAGCCAAAAGCAAACATTTATAAGATGGCAGCCTACCAATTCTTAGATATGATGGCTGCAGGTGAATGGAGGAGGGGAGTGGAAACCTTGGTATCCCATGGCACCCCCCAGACCCCAAGGTGGGGAACCAAGCGCAGCACACGGAGAGGTTGCAGAGGAGGTAAAAGGAAAAAGAAAGAGAGAGACCTAATGCAGGGCATTTTCAATTTAAGTGATGCCACTTTTACTTTGGATGAGTTGAAAATTTTAGAGTTGGGTCTTAACCACTTGCCGACCGGTGCCCGAGGCGGTCGGCGTTTGTCCCCCGGCGATCAGAGGTGAGGGGGAGGCCATCCATTCGTGGCCCCCCCCTCGCGATCGCTTCCAGCCAATGGGATCATTCCTCTGCTGCTGTATGGTAAACAGCAGCAGAGGAAATGATGTCATCTCTCCTCGGCTCGGTATTTTCCGTTCCGGCGCCGAGGAGAGAAGACATCGATGTGAGTGCACAACACACACACAGTAGAACATGCCAGGCACACAATACACCCCCCTTTACCCCCCCGATCACCCCTCCCCCCCCGTCACACTGACACCAAGCAGTTTTTTTTTTTCTGATTACTGCATTGGTGTCAGTTTGTGACAGTTAGTGTGGTAGGGCAGTTAATGTTAGCCCCCTTTAGGTCTAGAATACCCCCCTAACCCCCAATAAAGTTTTAACCCTTTGATCACCCCCGTCACCAGTGTCACTAAGCAATCGTTTTTCTGATCGCTGTATTAGTGTCACTGGTGACGCTAGTTAGTGAGGTAAATATTTAGGTTCGCCGTCAGCGTTTTATAGCGACAGGGACCCCCATATACTACCTAATAAATGTTTTAACCCCTTGAATGCCCCCTAATTAACCCTTTCACCAAGGATCACCGTATAACTGTTATGGGTGACGCTGGTTAGTTAGTTTATTTTTTATAGTGTCAGGGCACCCGCCGTTTATTACCGAATAAAGGTTTAACCCCCTGATCACCCGACGGTGATATGCGTCGCCCCAGGCAGCGTCAGGTTAGCGCCAGTACCGCTAACACCTACGCACGCAATGTACACCTCCCTTAGTGGTATAGTATCTGAACGGATCAATATCTGATCCGATCAGATCTATACTAGCGTCCCCAGCAGTTTAGGGTTCCCAAACACGCAGTGTTAGCGGGATCAGCCCAGATACCTGCTAGCACCTGCGTTTTGCCCCTCCGCCCAGCCCAGCCCACCCAAGTGCAGTATCGATCGATCACTGTCACTTACAAAACACTAAACGCATAACTGCAGCATTCGCAGAGTCAGGCCTGATCCCTGCGATTGCTAACAGTTTTTTTGGTAGCATTTTGGTGAACTGGCAAGCACCAGCGGCCTAGTACACCCCGGTCGTAGCTAACCAGCGCTGCAGTAACACTTGGTGATGTGGCGAGTCCCATAAGTGCAGTTCAAGCTGGTGAGGTGGCAAGCACAAGTAGTGTCCCGCTGCCACCAAGAAGAAGACAAACAGGCCCGTCATGCCCATAATGCCCTTTCTGCTGCATTCGCCAATCCTAATTGGGAACCCACCTCTTCTGCAGCACCTGTACTTCCCCCATTCACATCCCCAACCAAATGCAGTCGGCTGCATGAGAGGCATTTTCTTTATGTCCTCCCGAGTACCCCTACCCAACGAACCCCCCAAAAAAGATGTTGTGTCTGCAGCAAGCGCGGATATAGGTGTGACACCCGCTATTATTGTCCCTCCTGTCCTGACAATCCTGGTCTTTGCATTGGTGAATGTTTTGAACGCTATCATACACTAGTTGAGTATTAGCGTAGGGTACAGCATTGCACAGACTAGGCACACTTTCACAAGGTCTCCCAAGATGCCATCGCATTTTGAGAGACCCGAACCTGGAACCGGTTACAGTTATAAAAGTTACAAAAAAAAGTGTAAAAAAAAAAAATACATAAAATAAAAAAATAGTTGTTGTTTTATTGTTCTCTCTCTCTCTATTCTCTCTCTATTGTTCTGCTCTTTTTTACTGTATTCTATTCTGCAATGTTTTATTGTTATTGTTATTATGTTTTATCATGTTTGCTTTTCAGGTATGCAATTTTTTATACTTTACCGTTTATTGTGTTTTATTGTTAACCATTTTTTTGTCTTCAGGTACGCCATTCACGACTTTGAGTGGTTATACCAGAATGATGCCTGCTGGTTTAGGTATCATCTTGGTATCATTCTTTTCAGTCAGCGGTCGGCTTTCATGTAAAAGCAATCCTAGTGGCTAATTAGCCTCTAGACTGCTTTTACAAGCATTGGAAGGGAATGCCCCCCCACGTCTTCCGTGTTTTTCTCTGGCTCTCCTGTCTCAACAGGGAACCTGAGAATGCAGCCGGTGATTCAGCCAGCTGACCATAGAGCTGATCAGAGACCAGAATGGCTCCAAACATCTCTATGGCCTAAGAAACCGGAAGCTACGAGCATTTTATGACTTAGATTTCGCCGGATGTAAACAGCGCCATTGGGAAATTGGGAAAGCATTTTATTACACTGACCTTGGTGTGGTCAGATGCTTTGAGGGCAGAGGAGAGATCTAGGGTCTAATAGACCCCAATTTTTTCAAAAAAGAGTACCTGTCACTACCTATTGCTATCATAGGGGATATTTACATTCCCTGAGATAACAATAAAAATGATTAAAAAAAAAATATGAAAGGAACAGTTTAAAAATAAGATAAAAAAAGCAAAAAAAAAAAAAAAAAAAAAGCACCCCTGTCCCCTCCCCAGCTCTCACACTAAGGCGAACGCAAGCGTCGGTCTGGCGTCAAATGTAAACAGCAAATACACCATACATGTGAGGTATCAGCCCGAAGGTCAGATCGAGGGCAGTAATTTTAGCAGTAGGCCTCCTCTGTAAATCTAAAGTGGTAACCTGTAAAGGCTTTTAAAGGCTTTTAAAAACGTATTTATTTTGTTAAAATGTAATAAAAATATTCCTGCGCTACCCAGTTGGAAAAAGAAGGGAAGACAAGAACTCAAAAAAGGTAAAACGCACGTATGCGACTGGACAGCTGCATGCACCGAAACAAGGGTTAGACAAAAACCCTGGGATGCAATTCATTCAGTGTCCTCTTCGTGCATAAAACACTAATGTGAGCAGTTGCCCCTTACCTAGCGGTGCTAGGTCAACCGCAAGAAATGTAGCTAAGATGCCAGGTCCTGAGCCTCAATCGCGTCCCTATATCCACGCTTGCCGGTGTTGAGTAATCCTAATGGCAGCTGGTTACAAGTGGCTATGGTCCTAGCTGGGGTCCTGGACCAGCGCGGGTCCTAGCTCAGCCTCCACATCTCAGATATATATATGCAGGAATATGCAGGACAAAGGTACTTGATAGTGAAGTATGTTTAAACCAGGTAATGCTTTATTAAGAATCTTTAAGCAGATGTACTCACATAACAACAGTGCAGAGCAAGCCTCTCTCCTACGAGCAGCGAACTCGTTCTGTGTCTAGCAGTGTGAAAAAGCCTATTCCGTCCCTACGCGTGACGTCACCGATCACGTGACTTCTTCAGGGGATGAACAAAATAGGCTAGATGTGGTTATAAATAGTCTCTCCCATAGTGATTAATGGGCGGCCATTTTCTCGTAGCCGCGCCGGCCATTACTAGGTATCTCATGGGCGCGGCCATTTTCTAGGTTAGCAAAGGCTTGAATCATCATAACAAAGGGAATAACTAGGTGTCTAATGGGCGCGGCCATTTTATGGGTTAGAAAAGATTGAATAAACATACCAAGGCAAATAGATACCCATAACAAAAGGGAATAGGTAGGTGTCTAAAGGGCGCGGCCATTTTCTGGGTTAGAAAAGACTGAATAAACATACCAAGGCAAATAGATACCGGATTGGCTGCATGTTTCTGTAGCAATAGATTACGTTGCTCATAAATATAGCCTATTTAAATAAAGAGGGGCTAGTTAGCTAGGAAAAAAAAAACAATATATAGGCATATATTAATAGAAAGTGAGATCCTGCTGTGTTGGAAGCTAAAAAATATCAAATAATCGGAAGCTGCCACTAACAGTGCATTCATGGAAATTGAATATTTTAATTCATTAAATATATTAAAGAAATTAAAAAGTAAGTAAAACGGCTAAAATAGAAATCTTTAATAAAAAATAATTAAAATTATAAAAAATATAAAATATAAAAACGTAGTTAAAAATACGAATCGCTGGAAAATCCAGTAAAATTAAAATTAAAAATAACCGCGGAGGGATGATGGAATGGGCTTTTTCATAACATGTATTGTATGCTCATATATGGTGTCTTGTGTAGATACCTACAGTCTGAACTACAGTGCAATAATCAGGAGAGGGAGGGGAAACAGGAAGAGGGGGGGTTGGTAGAAAAGGGGGGGGGAAGGGGGGGGAAGTGGGGGTGGGGGGGGGTTGGAGGGGGGGTTATGGGAAGGGGAAGGGGGGGAGGGGGGGGTCCTGAGTAAATAACAATATAACACAACATGTACTGATGTTAAAAAGACCAAAAGCATTGCAAGAAAGAGAGGGAAGGCCAAAGCATATTCCTAAAGTACTAATAAAAAAGAGAGAGATGGTGGTGTACACTCCTATTTAAAAATCGCTTAAAAAACAATTCAAATCAAATTCGATGTTCAATCCTCTGGGTGCAAAAGTATCTAGGGTGAAAATCCACTTAGATTCGAGTTGGCTGAGGGTCCTAACCTTATGTCCCCCCCGCCAATGCCTGACATATGGTTCAATTCCCCAAAATTTTAATTGTGTGGGGTCTTTATTATGACACAGCAGGAAGTGTTTAGATACACTGTGTTTGTCATACCCATTCAAAATATTCTTCACGTTTTCCTTGATCCTAACCCGAAGGGGTCTTTTTGTGCGGCCTATATACTGTAGGCCGCAACTGCATTCTAGGGCGTATACCGCTCCTTCCGTGTTACAACAGATTAATTCTTTTATTTCATAAGTCTCCCTTGTACTGGTCGACGTGAAATGGGACTTCTTCTCATTGGGGCGCCTGGTTCTCAAACATGCAAAGCACCTTTTGCAAGGGAAGAAACCATTCCGGGTGAAGAAGGAGATTACTTTCTTTGGTGGGTCAATTATATTTTTCACAATTTTGTCTCTAAGAGTGGGTGCTCTCTTGTAAATGAACCTAGGATTGGGGGGTAGTTTATCTTGTAATTCCTTGTCTGCCAGGAGTATATGCCAGTGTCTCTTGATAATCTTCTCAATTCTCTTGTGTTGGGCGTTGAAGTCCAAGATTATCGGTGCTACCGTTAATGTGGTTTCTTTTCTGGTTTTATCTCTGATTAATTCTTTTCGATCCATTTCTTTGACTTCCAGTATTTTGTCTCTTATGAATTGTTGGTCGTAGCCTTTCTTAGCGAATCTTTGCGCAATCAGTTCTGCCTGCTCTAGATAAATATTAAGGTGGGTGCAATTCCGTCTTACCCTCATCAGTTGACCTTTAGGGACATTAAACAGCCAATTCCTGTGGTGGCAGCTTTCAATAGGGAGATAGCTGTTCCTGTCCACCGTTTTAAAGTGCGTGCGTGACCATAGTGTACCATTTTCCTGTATGATGTCTAAATCTAAAAATGTCACTTTTTCATCACTGGCCTCCCAGGATAGTTTAATATTTCTATCATTGATATTGAGGTTTTCCAAAAAACTGGTGAGCTGGTCCAGTTCGCCTTTCCAGAGTATAAAGACATTATCACTATATCTCTTGTAGATGGCTAATTCAGTGGGTCTCTCTCTCAAAACATTCTGTTCCTCCCACTGAGCCATGAAGAGGCCTGCCACGCTTGGGGCAAATTTAGCTCCCATCGCTACTCCTGTTTGTTGATAGTAGTAATTCTTGTCATACCATAAATAGTTATTCTTAAGGCAGAAATCTAAGCATTTCACTATGAACTTCCTTTGGACGCATGGTAGCTTGGTGTATGACCTAAGGCCCCATTTTGCGGCTTTGCATGCTTGATGGTGAGGTATCACTGTGTATAGGGATGAAACATCCACGGTAGCTATAATCCATGGACCATCTTCTTTTGGGACATCTTCTAGTATTTGTAACATTTGCTTCGTGTCTCTGAGATATGCCTCTGTGTTCTGGACCGCTGGCTGCAGGAAATAATCTATATATTGTCTGATTCTCGATGTTAGTGAGTCTATTCCGTTTACTATTGGTCTTGGTGGTGGGTTTATTTTATCTTTATGAATTTTCGGCAATGAATATATGATCGGGGTCCTACAGGAATCATGTATCAGAAATCTGGCTTCTTTTTTGTTCAGTATGTTTTTCTTTACTCCTAGACACACCACCTTTTCTAGTGCTTTTCTGCACTTAAACATCGGGTTACTTAATAATCTGCTGTAAGTCGTCTCATCTCCCAGCATCTTGGTCATACTAATGTGGTATTGTTCTTTCGATAAAATCACAATTCCCCCTCCTTTATCTGCTGGTCGTATAACCAAGTCTTTCCTTCTTGTAAGTTTCTTAATACCACTCTTTATATGGCTTGGTTCTTCTCTTTTCTTGATTTTTAAAACTTTAATATCATCTAAAACTACTTTTTTTCGTTTACAAACATTTTTATTGCAGAATAGTATAATATCTGGGTGAACAAGTGTTGAAAGTACAGGAGGTACATTGGTAATATAATCAATAATAGCTGAACAATATAATTCTTACAAAGCATATCTCGTTGTACAGTACAATCATGGTGCACCCAATAAATCAGAGCAAAAAATAACATAAAAAAAAGAGACAATACAAAAAGAAAAAGGGAAAAGAAACAAAAACACATTATTGTGATAAATGTGCATCCCAAGCATAATAATATAGCCATCAATCCATGAGGATGTTGTGTGACCTTATACCTGAAGTCAGGAGGCTATGCAGCTATTAGAGGTACATTTTCATACAGATTCCAGCTTTTGGAAACATAATCATATCTATTGCGATTCAGCTATTGGGGCCGAAGGATCCCCCAGTCTATCACTTAGCAGGTGGGCCGTCCAAACATTCCATTTACGGTCAAAAATGTGCATGGAGTCCAGGAGAGTATGGTGTATTCTTTCCATAGTCCTAATGGACTCCATGCGCGAAATCACCTGCGACGTGGGGATGTTTCCAGTTCGAGGCTATTGTCCATTGAATAGCACTAAAAAGAGTGTGAAATAATTTCTGTAGTGGGATGGGAACCCCTGGGAGCTCTGCAAAAAGCAGACACATTGGAGAGGTCAGAGTAATCGAGATACCTGAGAGAAGTGTTATGAGAGACATTGTCTTATGCCATATGGCATCCAGGGCCTTACAGCTCCAGAACGTGTGCAACAGCGTTCCCCTGTCCTGGCATCCTCTAAAACATGTGCCAGGTACCAGGGGATATATTCTGTGGAGACGATCGGGAGTGTAATACCACCTGGTGTGAAGTTTGAGAGTTGTCTCTTTAATGGATATAGATCGCGTACATTTGTGCATATTAGCTATCATATCTTGCCAATCCTCCACAGGGAATTCTTGGGCCATCTCTGCCTCCCAGTCCTCCATTGCCTTAGATTTTTGAGGAGAGTTAAGGTCATTAAGATATCTATATAGAATGGATATGGTCCCCTTATCTCTTGAAGCCTCTCCACACAACGACTCAAACGGGGTTTTAGACAAATCAACTCCACCAGAGATAAGTGCCGAGTAAAAGTGTCGTATTTGCAAGTATTGGTGAAACTCAAATCGTCTCATTTCATGGGTTTGCTGCAGGTGAGCATAGGAGCAAAAGGAGGCGTTCTGCAGCAAGGATTCAAGGTTCACCAAACCCCTAGCGATCCAGCTAAAGAATGATGATTTGGATGAGAAGGCCGGAGGGAAGGATGGTTCACCCAAAAAGGAGGATAAGAGGGGTCTATCTGATTGTAACTTAAACTTCTTGGAGTAAAGGGACCAAAGGTACAGTGATTGGCCTACTATAGAATTAAGTGAGGTGATATCTTTTGGAGTTATAGAGCGAGACATAATAGACCTGGAAGGTGGTAAGGTGCTATCGAGATCTGCTCAAATTGTAGCCATGGAATAGAGGCGGAGGGGGTATGCCACTGCGCCAATTGAATGAGGCGGGATGCCAGGAAGTACTTCCAAAGGTCCGGGCAACCTAAGCCCCCCCTTGTCTGAGTTCTATACATCATCAAACGCCCTATGCGGGGTTTTTTGTTTTGCCATACAAACTTGAGCAGAGCCGATTGCATCGTCAACAGGGTGGAGCGAGAAACATATAGAGGCAAAGACCTAAACAGGAATAGTAGTTTAGGAAGAATATTCATTTTTATTGCTTGAATTCTACCCAGAAATGATATACGATAAGAGGACCATTGATTTAAAAGGAGTTTAACTTTGGAAAACGCCGGGGGGTAATTTAAGGAGTATATTTGTTTGAGAGTGGGGGCCAGCTTGATGCCTAGATATTGTAAGGAGGTGTGGTTCCATGTGAATTTGAATTTATCTTTAAGTGTGGTTAATAAAGGTTGTGGAAGGTGGATGGGCATCGCCGTACACTTGCTAGGATTAATTCCAAGGCCTGTTAATTGTTGGAAAGAGTTTATAGTGGACATGAGGTTGGGGAGGGAGATTAAAGGGTCCGAAATAAATAAAAGTACATCGTCCGCATAAAGGCTAAGTTTAAATTCTCGGTCGCCTTTTGTATAACCTCCAATGTTCTGGTTATTGGATATGGACCTAGACAGGGGCTCCATGGCGAGTGCAAATAATAAAGGAGAGAGGGGGCACCCCTGTCTAGTTCCACACTGCAAAGAAAAATAGTCTGAATTACATCCCGGCAACTTTATGCGGGTCTTAGGGTGATGGTAAAGGGCTTTAAAGCCTTGTATAAATGCCCCCCTAAATCCAAATTTTAACAATACTGTGTCGAGATACGTCCAGAGGACACTGTCAAATGCCTTATTTATGTCCAAACTTAGAAGCAGTACCTGGTTTGAGTGCATATGGGCGTCCTGTACAATGTTGGTGGCTAAACGGATGTTATCTGTGATCTGTCTCGATGGAATGAAACCGGTTTGGTCAGGGGATAGCAAAGCCTGTATCACTTTAGCTAGCCTGTCTGCCAAGATCTTTCCAAATATTTTTAGGTCGTTATTAATAACCGATATGGGGCGGAAATTTTGAGGGAGAGTATGGTCTTTGCCCGGTTTGGGTATGAGGGACATGTTTGCTAACAGCATTTCCTCTGGGAATTGTTTTCCCCAGAGGACCTGATTATACATGTTGGTTAGTGTGGGGAGTAAGGAATCTGCAAATTTTTTATAATAGACTGCGGAAAACCCGTTCGGGCCTGGGGCTTTGGATGGTTTAAGGGAGGATATGATAGAAGCCACCTCCTCTGACAACTGGGGAAGCGAGAGGGTGTCCAACCATGTCTGCGTGGGTGGGGGAAGGGAGGGATCTGGGCCCGAAAATAGTTTCTGATAAAAGGAGGAAAAGATATTTAAAACCTGTTTAGGATGGGAGGTGAAGTTGCCATTTTTATCCTTCAGTTTATAAAGGTGGGTCGGTTGGGATGATTGTTTTAGTTTACGGGCAAACATCGTGGAGGCTGAGTTGCTGTGAAGGAGAAAACGAGCTTTGGACCAACTAAGAGATTTTTCTATGTGTCCTGAAAGTATATCGTCAAGGGCCCTTCTCTTTTCAGTGATCTGCTGGAGCAACTCCGTTGAAGGTGTCTGAGTGTGACTATGATATAGTCGTTCTAGTTCTAAGGTGAGTTTATGAGTCTCCTGTTGTCTTTGGCGTTTTTGTGTTGTAGAGATTTCTATTAGGTGGCCTCTCATAACAGCCTTATGGGCTGCCCAAAGGGTGATTGGTGAGATATCCTCGACATTATTGAGTCTAAAATATTCTTTAAGGCGATCCATCAGCTGGGCCAGGATCACCGGGTCTGTAAGTAGTGCTTCGTTTAGGCGCCAAGACCTAGCCGTGTGGGGGAGGCCTAAACAAGAAATATTGGTGGAGACCATATGATGGTCCGACCAAGGGCATACATGTATGTTGGCTGAGGTGGAATTCACCGCTAGGGAAGGAGTGCAAAAAACATAATCCAGGCGAGAATAACTATCGTGGGGGTGGGAATAAAAGGTGTATTCTTTCGAGCCTATATTATGGGCCCTCCATACATCTATCAACTGAGAGGATCACAAGGAATACTGAAGGGATTTGGGAAAAGCCTTAGAGGTTGGGCATGTCCTACTCCTGTCCAATCCTGAATGGGCTACCAGGTTGAAATCCCCTCCAATTAACAGATGGGGGAGTGAAACCGTTCCAGGATCTGGAAGAAATCTTTAAAAAATGTGGCCTGTGAGGCATTAGGCGCATATATTGAAGCTAGGGTCAATTGTTTGTTCTGGATGGTGCCCTGAATAATCACAAACCTACTGCCTGGATCTTTATATGTCTGTTGGACCTGAAATAACACTGAATTCCTAATAAAGATAGCGGCCCCTCTAGACCTGGACCCATAGGTAGTGAAAAAGCATTGTTTAAATGTTTTATCAAAGTATGATGGGTGGTTATTGCTGGAGAAATGTGTCTCCTGAAGCAGTATAATATCCGCTCCAAGTGACTTATAAGCTTTAAATGCTTTCCTCCGTTTTTGAGGGGTATTAAACCCTTTTACATTGTGAGAAATTACCTTGATACCCATAGTGGGTCAAAAGCAATGGCTTTAAGATTGGAATAGGGTCCAGGTCGAGAGTGGGCCCCCCAACAGTATGAAATCCTCTTGGGTGAGGCCCAGCCAGGAAGTACAACCCCCACAAAATACATACATGTTTTAACTGAGATGGCAATACATATATCAAAATGATAGAACCGTCTGAGTTGGGTAGCACAGAAAAAGCAGAAAAAGCATAAAAAAAAATTAAAATAAAATAAGAAACCAAAGTGAACAAGAACCTGTAAACCAGGCCAAAAAATGGCCAACCATAGTCAAGGGGGGCAATGGGGAAAGACATCCCATATACCCAAAAAATGGTGTCCATTCGGACCAAAAGGTCCAACACTCTATGTTTTTGTGTCCGTGTGATCTGCACGGGTGCAGATATATCCGGAGGGTTTACCTGTGATGGGTCTGTCGGCTCCAACATCACTGAACCGATGAAGAGCCGGCCAGCCCCAAATATTGACGAGTGTGGGGTCTCACAAGCGGACGCGTCCAGGATTCCACAAGGAGCCAGGAGAGTCTAGGTGCATCAAAGCATGGCAGGAGGAGATCAGTGCTCTCAACCTTAAGGGAGAAAAACAAAACAGAGCAGAGAGAGGGGACATTGAAAAAGGAAAAAAAAAAAAAAAAAACAATAAGGGATACTGCTGCTTCTGTTAGTCCCGTCTTTGATCTCGGCGGTCTCTTCTGGGTGGAGGAGTAGCCCAAATTGCTGAGTGTCGTGGCGTGGATGGTAGTCTGGGCAGTGAAGCCGCATCTAGGAGGCCCAGTTTCACAAGTACCTCCTTGCCTTCAGCCAGCGTGGTCACAGTGTAGGTCCTGCCATTATGGGGCACCTGAAGCTTGAAAGGGAAGCCCCAGCGGTAACGAATTCTTGCCGACTGCAGCACCGACGTAACCTCCTTCATCTTCCTGCGTTTGTCCAGGGTAGTGGGGGAGATATCCGGGTAAATTTGAACAGGGGTCCCATCCAAACGAATGCTAGGAGTGTTCCTTGAGGCCCTGAGGATGTCTTCTTTAATCAGGAAGTCCTTGAGGCATAGCACAATGTCCCTAGGAGGTTTCTCTGGGGGTGGAGGGGGGCGTAAGGCCCTATGAATCCTATCACAGGAAAAGGCAGTCAATGGGGAGTCAGGCAGGAGAGGAGCTTTTGGACGGCTGGCAGCAATTCTGTCACCGATTCTGGGACTCCACGCACCCTAAGATTGTTACGTCGATTCCTGTTATCGAGGTCCTCTATGTGTGCTTGTAATTGTAGGACCGTTTCCGACAAAGATTCATGCTCTTTTCTAAGATCAGAGTACCCTAGGGACAGTTCATCATGCTTGGTCTCCAGCAAGTCTGTTCTACTTCCCAGAGTTGCAATCTCCAGAGACAGAGTATTAGTGGACTTATGCAGCTCTGATTGAAACTTCTGGGCAATTTTGTCATACATCAGGGTTAGACTTGCATCCAAATCCGCCTTAGTTAATTGTAATGAGTACTCACAGTCTCCCAGGGAGTGTGCCGGTGAGGTAGCTGCAGCGGGAAGGCGCGCCTGTGACTGTGTCCTCCGGGCGCCATCTTGGGCCTGCATGTTTTTCTCTCTCACTCTTAGTAAGTATGTGGTTAGAGATCTTTGAGCCGGTTTGGAGCGGCGATTTTTGGGTCCCGGCATGCGCTGGATGTTCCACCGGGGGGTGTTGGAAAGAATTGGGTCAAAATTCCGCGTGGATGGCCTCGGGGAAGTGCCGTTCTCCTTCGTGGCTCACGGAGCTCTCAGCTCTTGCTTCCTCCTCGGTTCGCGCCGCGCATGCGCCCCTGCGACCTAAAACTACTTTTTTTTTAAAACTTCCGTGTACTTGTTATTCTTTATTGAAGGATTAAAAACAGATTTGTTTCGTAGTGTACTATGAACGATCTCCTCTTCACAAGACTCTATATGTCTAGGCCTCGGTGGATTTCCTGCAATGTACTTGGCAATATTAAGTTTCCTCACAAATTTTTGGATCCCTAGATAGGTTTGGAATTTGTCCAAGTTCTTGGAGGGTGCATATTTTAATCCTTTATCAAGAACCCCTATTTCCTCATGTGTCAATGTTTGGCCACTCAGATTGAAAATACCCTCTCCTTTTACTCTCTTTTTCTTTTGCTCTCTCTTTCCAGATCGCTTTCCTCTCTTCTTTCTTGACTTCTTCTGTGGCTTCTGTTTTCGTCTATATGTCTCGGGGGAGGGTTCTCCTGGCCTCTGTCTAAAAAAGGTCTACTGTTGTCAGTAGTTTCATGCTGTGTAGGGTGTTGCCTATATTGGCCATTTCTCTCCTCCCCACGATCCGTCAGTGGAGCATAATAGTTGTATGTAGGTATCGGGCTGCGTTCATGGTATCGATGGTCTCTCTGTTGTGTTTTGTCTACACGAGACACCATATATGAGCATACAATACATGTTATGAAAAAGCCCATTCCATCATCCCTCCGCGGTTATTTTTAATTTTAATTTTACTGGATTTTCCAGCGATTCGTATTTTTAACTACGTTTTTATATTTTATATTTTTTATATTTTTAATTATTTTTTATTAAAGATTTCTATTTTAGCCATTTTACTTACTTTTTAATTTCTTTAATATATTTAATGAATTAAAATATTCAATTTCCATGAATGCACTGTTAGTGGCAGCTTCCGATTATTTGATATTTTTTAGCTTCCAACACAGCAGGATCTCACTTTCTATTAATATATGCCTATATATTGTTTTTTTTTTCCTAGCTAACTAGCCCCTCTTTATTTAAATAGGCTATATTTATGAGCAACGTAATCTATTGCTACAGAAACATGCAGCCAATCCAGTATCTATTTGCCTTGGTATGTTTATTCAGTCTTTTCTAACCCAGAAAATGGCCACGCCCTTTAGACACCTAGCTATTCCCTTTGTTATGGGTATCTATTTGCCTTGGTATGTTTATTCAATCTTTTCTAACCCATAAAATGGCCGCGCCCATTAGACACCTAGTTATTCCCTTTGTTATGATGATTCAAGCCTTTGCTAACCTAGAAAATGGCCCATGAGATACCTAGTAATGGCCGGCGCGGTAACGAGAAAATGGCCGCCCATTAATCACTATGGGAGAGACTATTTAAGACCACATCTAGCCTATTTTGTTCATCCCCTGAAGAAGTCACGTGATCGGTGACGTCACGCGTAGGGACGGAATAGGCTTTTTCACACTGCTAGACACAGAACGAGTTCGCTGCTCGTAGGCGAGAGGCTTGCTCTGCACTGTTGTTATGTGAGTACATCTGCTTAAAGATTCTTAATAAAGCATTACCTGGTTTAAACATACTTCACTATCAAGTACCTTTGTCCTGCATATTCCTGCATATATATATCTGAGATGTGGAGGCTGAGCTAGGACCCGCGCTGGTCCAGGACCCCAGCTAGGACCATAGCCACTTGTAACCAGCTGCCATTAGGATTACTCAACACCGGCAAGCGTGGATATAGGGACGCGATTGAGGCTCAGGACCTGGCGTCTTAGCTTCATTTCTTGCGGTTGACCTAGCACCGCTAGGTAAGGGGCCACTGCTCACATTAGTGTTTTATGCACGAAGAGGACACTGAATGAATTGCATCCCAGACACCCCACTGTTGTCTTATTGAAAACACCAGAATTTGTTTTTGCACCTTAAATGACGTTTTCACTGGCACTTTAAGTTTGCTGCACCTACTGGCATGTCATTTGTCATTTGACTGCAGGCCAGCACAGTAGATTTTATATCACCACTGTTGGGACATTTATTTATACCATTTATTATTTATACTGCTTTGGAATGATTTGTTTGAATTAGCGATATCTAGATCACCTGAAAGCACTGGCACTCTGTACTTTTTGCACCATTTATAAGGATATGTTTTTTGTTTTTTTGATTATTATGTATTTAATGTGATTTAGAGATATTCACATTAAGAAGTGCTTATACACCTTTATCCACTTACACACGATATTGATTATCACGATTTGAATGTTTTTAGTGTCAACACATATTTATGTGATTTATTCATTTATTATGCGATTTTATGCTATTTAGTATATATAAATTGATCACAGATAGAGACTTATAGCTTTCTTCTGGTTAGCGCAGCACCTCCCCCTCTTATATTTATTTTGTTGCCACTGCACGTTTGTGCGCAATTTTAAAGCATGTCATGTTTGGTATCCATGTACTCGGCCTAAGATCATCTTTTTTATTTCATCAAACATTTGGGCAATATAGTGTGTTTTAGTGCATTAAAATTTAAAAAAGTGTGTTTTTTCCCAAAAAAATGCGTTTGAAAAATCGCTGCGCAAATACTGTGTGAAAAGAAAAAAATAAACACCCACCATTTTAATCTGTAGGGCATTTGCTTTAAAAAATATGTAATGTTTGGGGGTTCAAAGTAATTTTCTTGCAAAAAAAAATAATTTTTTCATGTAAACAAAAAGTGTCAGAAAGAGCTTTGTCTTCAAGTGGTTAGAAGAGTGGGTGATGTGTGACATAAGCTTCTAAATGTTGTGCATAAAATGCCAGGACAGTTCAAACCCCCCCAAATGACCCCATTTTGGAAAGTAGACACCCCAAGCTATTCACTGAGAGGCATGTCGAGTCCATGGAATATTTTATATTGTGACACAAGTTGTGGGAAAGAGACACATTTTTTTTTTTTGTCACAAAATTTTGAAAATTGAAAAAAAAAAAAATGTTTTTCTTGTCTTTCTTCATTTTCAAAAACAAATGAGAGCTGCAAAATACTCACCATGCCTCTCAGTAAATAGCTTGGGGTGTCTACTTTCCAAAATGGGGTCATTTGGGGGGGGGTTGTGCCACCTGGACATTCCATGGCCTCCGAAACTGTGATAGGCAGTAAAGAGCGAAAATCAAAAATTTACACCCTTAGAAATCCTGAAGGCGGTGATTGGTTTCGGGGCCCCGTACGCGGCTAGGCTCCCAAAAAGTCCCACACAAGTGGTATCTCCATACTCAGGAGAAGCAGCTAAATGTATTTTGGGGTGCAATTCCACATATGCCCATGGCCTGTGTGAGCAATATATCATTTAGTGACAACTTTTTGTAATTTTTTTTTAGTCATTATTCAATCACTTGGGAAAAAAAAAAGAATATTCAATGGGCTCAACATGCCTCTCAGCAATATTCTTGGGGTGTCTACTTTCCAAAATGGGGTCATTTGGGGGGGGGGGGGGTTGTACTGCCCTGCCATTTTAGCACCTCAAGAAATGACATAGACAGTCATAAACTAAAAGCTGTGTAAATTCCAGAAAATGTACCCTAGTTTGTAGACACTATAACTTTTGCGCAAACCAATAAATATACGCTTATTGACTTTTTTTTTACCAAAGACATGTGGCTGAATACATTTTGGCCTAAATGTATGACTAAAATTGAGTTTATTGGATTTTTTTATAACAAAAAGTAGAAAATATAATTTTTTTTCAAAATTTTCGGTCTTTTTCTGTTTATAGCGCAAAAAATAAAAACCGCAGAGGTGATCAAATACCATCAAAAGAAAGCTCTATTTGTGGGAAGAAAAGGATGCAAATTTTGTTTGGGTACAGCATTGCATGACCGCGCAATTAGCAGTTAAAGGGACACAGTGCCAAATTGTAAAAAGTGATCTGGTCAGGAAGGGGGTAAATCCTTCCGGGGCTGAAGTGGTTAAATTTGCCCCGGATAAGGATCTTAACAAATTTGATATTTTTATTGATTTTCAGAAATTTATGAGGAAATTAAATATCAAGAAACATTACAGCAAAGTTACACCTCATACAGGACAGGAAGCATCGGAGTATAGCCACACTAATCTGAGGAACAACTCAGTTTTTAATACTAGAAATCCCAATTTTTGGAGGTTTTTAAATCCCTGGTCCAACATGACTCAGAGGATCTATCTATTAAACCTAGCAGGCGGAAAACAGACATAGAAAGGGGTATTAAACTACTGGAGAAGAATAAACAGATTGTCATTAGAAGTGCAGACAAGAGGGGGGGGTCTTGTTATCTTTAATAAATCTGACTACTTAGCAGAACTTAACAGACTAGTTCATGATGCTGAAACTTATGAAAAATTGGGGGGCAACCCAACCAATAGTTTCAAAGCCAAGCTTAAACGTCTGGTTAAAAGTGCTCAGGATGAAGGTATTGTCACCAAAAAGGAGGCAAGATATCTGGTGCCAGATGCCCCGCAGGTACCAGTTATCTACCAATTACCCAAAATCCATAAGAATCCTGCCAAACCACCGGGTAGACCCATTGTAACTGGGGTGGACTCTTTATTTGCCAGAATTGGTGAATATTTGGATCACTTCCTCCAGCCGCTGGCACAGAGTTGTCCAGCCTACCTCAAAGATAATAGAAATCTTATGGAACTACTACAGAATGTGGAGGTGGATGAAGGCCATCTCTTGGCCAGTATTGATGTAAATTCTTTGTACACCAACATTCAGCAAAAACATGCTATAGAAGCTGTAGTATGGGCTCTGAACAAGACTAAAATGAAAAATAAACAAAAAGATTTTGTGAATCTTATGGAACTACTACAGCATGTGGAGGTGGAAAAAACTGTGTATATATTAGGGTGATCAGATGGGATCTAATGTCATCTTCCGTTTCCCCGGGGGCAGCTAACAATTTCAGGAGACTGGTCATAACGGATCGATCATAACAATCACTTGTCTGGACTGGAGAATTAACCTCATATCAAACATAAAAAGCAAACTTTAAGAGCCCTTAAGTGATAGCATAGTGATTAGAGTAATAGGCTTATAGTGTTGGAGTTTGTGGGTTCTAATCCAATTCAGAGCACTTTTTTTTTTTTTCTATAAATATATATTTTCAATACATTGATTTTATATTAAACATATTTTAAAGTATGAGTTAGTGAGGACTTAAATTGTATTTTATTGATATATCCAAATTGATTTCAAGGTATACTAACAAAGACATATTTGATAAAATTGTATATGCTGACTACTTTAAATTAGAGAGTAGGGATTTTTTTACAAATCTGTGTATATATTAGGATGATTTTGGTGACATGAGGCCAGTTCTCGATTTCAGGAGACTATCTCTGGAAGCTGCATGATAACCATCATGTCTTACAACTTAGCCCTGGACTCTGCACTATAAGGTAATCTGTGCATGTGTTCTACAATGTACATGCACACGCCAATATCTCCCCTTCACTGATTGGCTGCAGTTTATCCCCACTGACACTGATGCAGCGCCATTTTCCTCTTAGCTACACGCTTGCTTTATATTTAATATGAGGTTAATGGTGTGTGAAACAACTCAATTAGTCCAGACAAGTAATTGCTATGATCAATCCGTTATGACCATAGACACACATTGTCCTGCTGCCTTCTAGCCATTCACAATTTCCTCGTGTAGGGGCAATAGTGCAATGTTTCCTACAAGTTGGGGTGCAGAGCTGTGCTGTGCTGGCCATTGTGTTCTGTTATCTATGGAAGCTGTGTCTCCCCCCAATCACACACAATACACACATTTTCAGCATGGCTCTTTATGTTGGAGCAGATGACAGAGAAGGATAAGACAGCAAACCAAGGAACTATTAATACAGTAGAGGAACCAGAGAACCCAGCACTGCCTGCTTCCCTATACTGCGTGCTGTAACTAAGATAGATTTACATATCCATATACAGAGCAGAAGACATGTATGTCTGCAGAATGATGGTCTGTGGGTGTTACTACATAATTGCTCATTGGTCCTAAAATCTTCCTAATGGAGACTACTATATTTATCAACTCAGAATTCTGACTTTGAAACTCAGAATTCTGACTTTTAATCTCAGAATTCTTTTTTCTTTTTTAAAACTTACAATTCCGACTTTGAAACTCAGAATTCCGACTTTGAAACTCAGAATTCCGACTTTGAAACTCAGAATTCCGACTTACAATTCTGACTTTCAATCTCAGAATTTTGTAAAAAATATAAAAATAAAATAAAACTTAGAATTCTGTAAATAAATAAATACATAAATAAATTTTAAATAAATAAATACATTTTTTCAAACTCATAATTCTGTATTTTTTTTTTTTTTATGATGGCCCCAGGGCTCTTCCATAGTATACTGATGGGCTAATTCTCTTTGAAAATAACAGGTGTATAGAGCGAAAAATCTTTGAGAGACAAATGCTTTAAAATACAGATGGATGAATGTCCAGCAAACATTTGCTGTGTGGATCACACACCGATTCCATTATAAATAGAACCCCCATGTATTCAGATAAGACTGCAGAGTGCACAGGACAGGGTTTTTTTTGCCAGGATCAACAGATGTATTTTAGCACTTATCAAACAGATATAACAAAACACTTTCCATGGTATATTTAAAGCAATAATAACCACAAAGCCAAAACTTTCATATATTGCAGCTTACCAATCATTAGATGTGGTGACTGTATTAGTTTTCTTTTCTTAGGTTTTTTCCCTCCTCTGTTTACACTTGGCGATCTGTCCGGTAACACACCTCCTGTATTAGAGTGTTCCCACTCTGGATGAAAGAGAACAGGAGACACAGCAGACAGTTGTATTATAAATCTGTTGGGGGGGGGGGCAGGGCCGGATTTCCCACAAGGCCACCAAGGCCAGGCCTCGGGGCGGCAGTGGTACAGGGGCGGCACCGCTCCTGCAACGAATTCTCGGCCGCCCCCCACACTAAGCAGCATGTGATGCAGCGCACCTGGGCGCCAGAGAGGTGGGGGCGCTGAAGCACTAGAGTGCTCCTCTCCCTCCTCCTCCTCCTCTCTGTGTGTGTCCAGACTGAGGCGGCGTCCTCCGCAGGTCACCGCCGCTGCTGGTTTTTCGATGCTTAAGCCTGTCCCCCCTCCCTCCTCCTGTCAGAGAAGGAGAGCAGCCGAAGGAGATCGGAGCGGCTGGTCTCTGTGCGGGCGGGGGGGGGACGTGTTCTCCTGTGTCTCTCACTCCCGCCCAAGCCTGTCTCCATCTCTACACTAATGGAGGGGGGGTTGTCCTGGGGGTCTGTACTAGTGAAGGGGGGGGTTTGTCCTGGGATGTCTGCACTAATGGAGGGGGGGTTGTCCTGGGGGTCTGTACTAATGGAGGGGGGGTTTGTCCTGGGATGTCTGCACTAATGGAGGGGGGGTTGTCCTGGGGGTCTGTACTAGTGAAGGGGGGGGGTTTGTCCTGGGATGTCTGTACTAATGGAGGGGGGGTTGTCCTGGGGGTCTGTACTAGTGAAGGGGGGGTTTGTCCTGGGATGTCTGCACTAATGGAGGGGGGGTTGTCCTGGGGGTCTGTACTAGTGAAGGGGGGGGTTTGTCCTGGGATGTCTGTACTAATGGAGGGGGGGTTGTCCTGGGGGTCTGTACTAGTGAAGGGGGGGTTTGTCCTGGGATGTCTGCACTAATGGAGGGGGGGTTGTCCTGGGGGTCTGTACTAGTGAAGGGGGGGGTTTGTCCTGGGATGTCTGTACTAATGGAGGGGGGTTGTCCTGGGGGTCTGTACTAGTGAAGGGGGGTTTGTCCTGGGATGTCTGCACTAATGGAGGGGGGGTTGTCCTGGGGGTCTGTACTAGTGAAGGGGGGGTTTGTCCTGGGATGTCTGTACTAATGAAGGGGGGGGGTTGTCGGGGGGGTTGTACTAATGAAGGGGGGGTTGTCCTGGGGGTCTGTACTAATGGAGGGGGGTTTGTCCTGGGGGGGTCTGTACTAATAAAGGGAGGGGTGGTTTGTCCTGGGGGGGTCTGTGCTAATGGAGGGGGTTGACCTGGGGGGGGTTTGTACTAATGGAGAGGGGGTTGTCCTGGGGGGGTTGTACTAATAGGGGGGTGTTTGTCCTGGGGGGTCCATACTAATGGAGGGGGGTTTGTTCTGGGGGGGGTCTGTACTAATGAAGGGAGGGGGGTTTGTCCTGGGGGGATCTGTACTAATGAAGGGAAGGGGGTTTGTCCTGGGGGGATCTGTACTAATGAAGGGAGGGGGGTTTGTCCTGGTGGGGGTCTGTACTAATGGATGGGGGTTTGTCCTGGGGGGGTCTGTACTAATGGAGGGGGGTGGTTTGTCCTGGGGGGTCTACACCCAGGAAAGTACACCCAGGACTCCAGAGGGAGAGGACACTGCTGAGGGAAAACCATTAGAGAGAGAACCCCGCTGCCCTGCGCCACCAGAGGGAAAGCCACACAGCCTAGTGCCATCCCTGGCGGAGAAAGGAATGGAGTCATTGCAGGAATACAGATCTGGGTGCTACCCAGCGGAATTGCCACGGGCAATTCAGAGTGAGCTGACTCCTGATCAGAGGAACCATTGCTGTATCGCTGGGTCAGGTGAGAGGGCCGATCGGCCATCAACTACTAATGTCAATAGGAACTGCAGTCTCTGACCGTCTCCTGTATCATGTCTGCAGTCTCTGACCGTCTCCTGTATCATGTCTGCAGTCTCTGACCGTCTCATGTATCATGTCTGCAGTCTCTGACCATCTCCTGTACTATGATTGCAGTCTCTGACCATTTCTTGTATCATGTCTGCAGTCTTTGACCGTATTATGTCTGGGGGCTCTTTCTGGTGGTGTGTGTGTGTGTGTGTGTGTGTGGGGGGGCAGCATTGAAGGGCCCGGCCTTGGGGCGGCAAAGGGAGTAAATCCGGGCCTGGGGGGGGGGGGGGGTTGTTAGATGGACTAGCAGATTTTTGGTTTAAATACACATCAAGTTGAATCAAGTCAGTTAATTATTACAGTATATCGTGCCATAAAAGCTGAAGTTACTAGACTGACTCTGTGCTCAAGATTCCATGAATGTTAATGTTCACAATGAGCATTGTATGTCAAAACCAAAGTAACACACAGTACAACAGCTTTCATTACCGTTTTTTTTTCTTAAAGGCCAACTCCAACCAGAATTCTTTCGCATGATTGCAAGTACAATGAACTGTAATGGTTCCCTATATCTCTTGTGGATTTGAGTCGTTTCATAGCCATTACATAACCAGAAATCACTCCCTCTTGACAGACTCTTCTTAATGGGGAGTAAAGAAATACTGTATATAGGAGTATAAGAGATTCAGCAGACATGGACCATTGCACTGGAAAACCAACCAAGAGATACTTTGAGGCTGGGTTCACACTAGTGCGAATTGTGACCGGCCGGTGCACATATCTCTGTGCGTCTTTTGGACTGTTTCAGGTCCGAATTCAGTCAAAAATGAAATCGGACCTGAAATGGTGACGAGGACGCACCGGACTCCTGCTGTGAGTCGCTGCATGCTCATATATGAACCCAGCCTTAAGGAAATCTGGATAAAAAAAGTGAACATGCAGCCACTTCATCTTTAACTCAGGGTGCAGAGTTTGACCCATTGAGTTTAATGGGGCAGCACCACAACCACAAGCTGAATGCTCAGCTAGCAGATGCAGATCCACTGTGGAACTCTCTTTTCAGAGGGGGGTAAGCCGGGTTTGAAGAGACCTAAATGTATGTATTGGAATGGCAACCAAACTCCACTATATTATCTTTCATGGGACCAATTTATATATGAATTGTGTTGCTTAGGTATAACAAATTTATGATTTCAAATAAGTGGCCAAAAAGTTTTTGGACACTTGACCATTGTATCTATATGAGCTTGACGGATGTGCCATTCCAAAACCATGGCCATTAATATGGAGTTGCCTCTTCTGGGGTCCCCAGTGGCTCTCGCGGCTCCTCCCTGCATCAGATAACCCCCCTAGGAGAAGCGCTCTCCCAGGGAGGTTACCTTGCGGGTGCGTTCCTGAGTCCAGCATTTGCGTCTATAGACACATGTTTACATACATGTGCTCGGCCTACATAAAGCTTTTAATATAGAGCGTGTGCGGGGGTCATGGGTGTGCTTTACATTTTTTTTTATATAATTTTTATTTACTTTATATAATTTTCACAGTGAGCATTCTTCCCACTGACCACCAATGTAAGAAGCATTCTTCCCACTGATCACCAATGTAGGGAGCATTCTTCCCACTGACCACCAATGTAAGGGGCATTCTTCCCACTGACCACTAATGTAAGGAATATTCTTCCCACTGATCACCACTGTAAGGGACATTCTTCCCACTGATCACCAATGTAAGAAGCATTCTTCCTACTGACCACCAATGTAAGAAGCATTCTTCCCACTGACCACCAATGTAAGAAGCATTCTTCCCACTGACCACCAATGTAAGAAGCATTCTTCCCACTGACCACCAATGTAAGAAGCATTCTTCCCACTGATCACCAATGTAAGGGACATTCTTCCCAATTTTTCTTAATTAAAAGTCTTGCAATCAATAAGCATAAAATCAGTATATATAATATACATAAATATATACATATTTACATAAATGAAAATATAGCAAATCTGCTCTCAAACAAAAAATGACTTTAGAGCAAAAACATAACTCATCATGAGCATGTCATTATTGGGGATAATCTTATTACGACTCACACCACTACACCAGACATCAAAACTGTGAGGTCAAGAAACAAACCCGCATCCATTATGCATGCAGCCCTTCTTCAAAAAGAAGATACTAACCAACAAAAGCTAAGGGAGTGAAAGAAACAGAAAAAGAAAAGAGCTTCTCACCCAGAGATGGGCAGTTCACCAAAGGCAGGTCTGATATTCCTCCACGCCCTTTTCCAGACCGCCCGAGGCTCCCTGCCCTTCTCAAGACCCCGAATTTTCCCAACCTCACCCAGAATATCGGGCACCACCACCTCAACAGAGAGGACGTTCTTCCGCAGGGTAATCTGGCACCGTGCATTCCATGTGAAGTAACGGACAACTATACTAACTAAAAACAGTGTATCCAAATCAAAATCCCAGTGAGTCGGGAATGCCCCGTACACCCACTCCGCATAACTCATGCGATAGAAAAAGGGGATGCCTAGAGCCCTCCCCACCCTTTTATACACCTCTATGTTAAAGGGACACTGCAGCAAAAAGTGGTCCATAGACTCCACTTTACCAACACACTCCACTCTAGGACAATCCCGATCATCCACAGGGCGATGCTTCAAGCTCCCTCTCACATAGAGCCTTCCATGGAAAGCAAGCCAGGCTTGATCCCTAAACTTCAAGGGGATTCTTTCTAAATTGATAAACGCAACCCCTCCCTCATTACAGAGCCTGGGCAATCCCTTAAGGCCAGTGACACACTGAAAGCAGAGCTCAAAATCCTCTTCTCCAGAAGCTTCCTGGGGAGGGTCTTGATATCCTCCACTCTCACCTGCCACTGCTGAAGTATTTTCAGACACAGGGCAACATAAGCCGGGAGCTTGCCATGTCAGACTCTCAGACTTTTCACTGGCCCGCCATCTTCCCAGCATCGCAGAAAAGGCCTAAAACAAGATTGAAAAATGCCCACCCATCCTGGCGGGTTCTTTGCTAGCATGTTACCAAGATTGTACTTTAAAAAGAGCAGATAAAAGAAAACTATTGGGTTGACCATTCCTAGGCCACCCTCCCGCCTAGACAGGTAAGTTACATTGCGTTTGATCAGGTTCAGCCTATTTCCCCATAACAGTTGGAAAAAACAGCTGTACACCCTTGCATAGAGAGATGCTGGCAAGATACAGACGAAGCTGACATATAAAAAGATTGGGACCAGGTACGTTTTGATCAAGTCAACCCTCTCCCTCAAGGAAAGCTTCCATTTCTTCCAGCTTGCTACTTTGGCATTGGCACACACCAACCTGCTTTCCAGATTTCAATGACCATAGTCACCAGGACCAAATTTGATGCCCAACACTTTAATTTCCTACTGGGGCTCTGGGAAGGCATCCGGATGTTCGAAGATTTCACCCTCATCACCCATCCAGAAAACTTCACTCTTTTCATGGTTGACTCTAGAACCAGAAGCCTCAGTGTACTGCTGTATCATAGAGACCACCTCCTGCACCTCCTCTGTCCCAGAGACAATAACAGACACTTCATTGGCATAGGCCACGACCTTCAAAGGCGGCACACCAGCAATGCCCAAAGGTACCCCGCACAAAATCCACTCTCTAGCCTTCTTATGAAGGGGTGGATTGCAAATACATATAACAGGGGGCTCAGAGGACATCCCTGGCGCACACCAGAGCCAACCTCAAAAGGCCGTCCAAACCAACTATTAACCAGTGGGAAGCTCTCAGCCCCTCTATATAATGTCTTCAGACAATCTATAAACCTCCCCTGCAGGCCGTATCTACCAAGTAGCAAATAAAGGTACTCGTGATTGACTCTATCAAAAGCCTTCGCCTGATCCAATGCCAGCAAGTACTTTCTCCATCCAGCAGCCCTGCAACATTCCAAAGCCTCCCAGACAGCTAAAACCGCTGAAAAGGTACTTCTACCTTGGACCGAGCAGTGCTGATGACTGGACAACAAATCGCCTGCCACTGACGACAAGTGCCAAAAAATAATCTTCGCCAGGATCTTTCTATCAACATTGAGAAGACTGATGGGGCGCCAGTTCTCAATCATTGAGGGGTCTTTACCTTTTGACAGAAGAATTACAGCGGATTGCCTCATGGAGGGAGGGAGCGAACCCTCTTCTAGACAGCTGTTATAAACCTCTGCTAAAAAGGGAGCCAGAATGGACTTAAAACACTTGTAGAATTCAGCTGTCAACCCATCTGGCCCAGGCGATTTTTTGGTAGTCAGCTTCTCTATAGCACAAACTACCTCATCCACTGAAATTGGTTCTGTCAAATCCATCAAAGGCAACGTACCATTTCCCAATCCTGGAGTAGAATCCAGAAAGCTTTCCATCCTGTCACGACAAAGGTCCTTTCTTCCCAGAAGGTCTGCGTAATATGATCTGCAGATCTCCAGGATCCCTGATCTGGACTTCACCAGGGAACCCGTACTATCCCTCAGGCCTATGACCGTCTTAACTGCTATGCCTTGCTTACAGTTCTGGTAAGGATCAGGTGAGTGATATTTTCCATAAACCCTCTCCAGAACCAAGGAGGCATGCCGGTCGTATTGACACTTCCTAAGAAGAAACTTCACCTCAGAGATCTCCCCTGGATCTCCTCTATACGAGACAAGACGATCAAGCTTCCTCCGCAAATGCTGGTAGGCAATGTACATACCAAGCTGCTTCTTCTTACTTATGGCCTTGAAAAGTCCAATTACCCTTTGTTTCACAAGATCCCACCAGTCTGACTTACTGCTGCAAAAGTCCAGAATAGAGACCTGTGCCTGAAAAAAATCCTCAAAGGATTGTCTTACCTCTACATCTTCCAGGAGAGTCAAATTCAGTCTCCAAGAACCCCTTCCCCTGGGTGGTGTGTCCAAGGCATTCAGAGTCACAGACAGCATACAGTGGTCAGAGAACTCCACCGCCCTCAACTCAGGAGCCGAGAAAGCAGAGTTCTCCTTTAAAAAAAACCTATCTATCCTACTCTTTGAAATGTGAATCCCGTGCTGCCAGAGCAGTGCTTAATATGCACATCTACCAGGCCTGCTTGTCTCACCATATCTCTAAGAAAAACGCTATCGTAACCCAGCCTGTCTATGGAGCCTCTCCGTTCTTCAGGCCTAATTATGGTGTTAAAGTCACCTCCAAAGACAACCTGCTGGGACGTAAAAAGGAAGGGCTTGATCTCTAGGAGGAGGCATTTCCTGCCCCATTTTGACTGCAGTCCATAGATATTGATCAGGCGCAGGTCCTGCCCTGTAACAGAGACGTCTAAGACCATGCATCTCCCCATTTCTACCTCAATTACCCGCCGGCATGTTACCATATCGGTTTTTTAAAAGGACCGCAACTCTGCTGCAGGGCTCAGCCGCAAGAGACCAAAAGGAGGGACCGCATCTCCACTCCCTTTTTGCTAGATGGACATCGGCCAAAGTATTGAGCCAGGTCTCTTGCAAAAATAAAATCTCGGCATCAAACTCGCTGAGCAAAAATAAGGCAATATCACGAGCTCTTGCAGATATAATGCTGGCGACATTAATGGTCGCCACCTTTATCTGAGCGGGAACTGCCATCAGGATGATTGGGGTAGTTGTTTCTTAACCTTTACCACACTCTCATCACCCGAAACAGCTCTCTTAAGACTATGTGACTCCCCCTCATCCATGGATGATAAAGAGAAAGATAGATCAGACATCTCATCACCCGAAAAAAATGAAAAAGTATTACCAAGAGGAACTCCTCCTGGGTCCAACTCTGAGGAAGAAATTACCACTTTACGTGTCTTCCTCTTCTTCTTTTTCTTCCTCCTAAACTTCTCCCACCCCTCATCATCTGAATCCCCCTCAAAAGAGGGTGAGACATGGGATATGGACACCTTTCCTTCAACCCCTCCCCCATCCAACACCCCCACACTCCCCTGACCACGTTTGCGCTGTCGAGGGACAGGGACTGGAGGCTGAGAGGGAAGATCCGCTAAACCTGCCCCCCCAGCAGCTTCTGCTAGTTTGGAGGATCTACGTACAGTAGGATTAGGGACCACCACATGGGGGACAGACTCAGGGACCACATTACTAGGGGAAACAGAATCCGAAACAACAGATGTAACAGACACAAGAGGGACAGACTCAGAGACCACGTCACTAGGGGAAACAGAATCTGGAACAGATGTAACAGACACAGGAGGGGCAATAACAGTTTCTTCCCCAACTTAACCTCATCCTCTTTATCGAGCCTCTGCAGCTCAGCCGCCAAGTGGAAAGTTATGTAATGCCTCCGGGCACTGACTATAAGCATGACCGAGCTTCTGGCACAAATTTCACCAAATCTAGGTACAATCTTTGGCCAAATGGCCCAAATCCTGGCATAGTGAGCACTTCTTGCGAGTACAGGTAGATGCAAAGTGGCCTTTGTCACCACATTTATTACAGACCTTAGGCTGACCCTGGTAGAAAATGGTCAGCCTATCCCTCCCCAGAAAAGCTGAACAGGGCAGGTGTTGAACTACATTGCCCAGCACCCCCAATTTTAGTGACACTGTCCAGGCCCCTGTCCATATCCTATGCTGATCAAGGACCTTCCGCAGTGGAGCGAGGACCTTACCATATCGGCGTAGCCATACTATCAAATCAGCCTCTGGTATGGATTCATTACGCACCAGGATCGTCACCGATTTTATCAGAGGCTGCCTCAAAATCACCTTTGGCACCAAACCACTCCACTGCGGAAGGCCCTTGCACCTACTATACCTCTCCCAAAATAAATCCAAACCCTCAGGCTTTACAAAGGACAAATCATACTCATAACTCCCCACTGGGCAAATTAAAGCAAATATATCCAAGGCTTGAAAACCCATTTCCAAAACCAGCTCAGCCACCCTCCCCCTTACTGGTGGGGTCCCCTCCCACTTCAACTGAACCACATTCCTCCTCCTGTACCCACTAACCATCCCACTTATTATCCCACCACCAAGCCTCCCCAAATTGTGACTAACATTTAAAAAAATCCCTCCACCCTCCTTGGTGCGACTCCCCAGAACAGATGCATAACTCCCCATATTCCTCCTTGCAGAGGATCCATCTGTGCGATTAGAAACATCTAAAACAGCTTTGGCAGATAACGATTGCACAGATTCGAGATTGGATTGCACACCTGAAGAATCTTTCCTCTGCTGAGCAGAAGAAATGTCATTTTTACCTATAGCAGCCACATTAACCCCTTCACCACCAACAACCACCACCAACACATCCTTTGCTTTATCAGTATTATTGCTGTAATTATTTTCTGGCACATTCATAGTTCCTGTCGTGTCCTCACTCACTGCTGTCCCCATACACACTTCACCTCCAGGCAGACTCTTCTCCTCCATCAGGACAGGACTATCAGCAGAGCAGAGTGAAGGTTGTTGTAATACAGCAACAGGTGTATCATTGCAGAAGACTTCCATGGCTGTCTCCACTTCACATGCTGCACTGTGCTGCTCCCCTCCCCCACCTGCATCAATCAGCCCAGGTGAAGGTGAAACAGGCTCTTTGGAGCTGGCAGCCATCTTGCTTGTAGAACTACAGGTCTCAGCAAAATCCATGTCTGGGGTGCATAATGCAGATCCATCCACATTACTCTGTTGGTCTGATGACACCTCTGCCAGGGGTTTTCCCTCCATTTTCTGCAGAGGATTTCTCCACAGCAGAGACTCCAACAGGCATCTGTTTGCAGAGCTCCTTCCCTTTCTGTTCCTCAGCCGGGACACCATCCACTACACCATTCACTACAGCCAGTGGGGCAGACATGTTGGAAGGAGGCAGTATGTTGCACTGCGATTTCTCCACCAGTGCTGGCTCTGCCGGTCTGTAACCCCTCTGCTCATCCTCAGGGACTTCCAATGGTTCACCAACAGACCTGTCTGCCCTTAGGGGTGACTCCATGTGCTTGATGAACTTTAGGGTGTCATGTTCACTCTCAACCCCCTGGCTAGTTGCCGCTGGCGATTCCCCAGCCTGACATGGGGGGAGAGGTGCAGAGGCAAATGAAGCCGGGATGTCTGTTACCTACGGCTGCTGATCCACAGAACTCACCAATGTCTGGCTGGCAAATCTTCTTTCATTGTTAAACTTTTCTGCAAAAGCTCCACTTCTTTCTTTCAATTTCTCCAATAATAAAGATTGTTTCTTTGCCTTCTCCTCCAGCTGCTGTAACTCTGGCTTCATGGCCAAACGATTCTTACTCCAGGCCTGGAAATACTTGGCCCTGAAGTTTTTATGTTCAGTTTTTAAACATTTAAGTTTCTCTTCAGCCCTTGCAATTGCCCGAAAACGGTCAATGATCTTCTGTCTGTAGACATCCACATTCTCACCAGGGCCTGGACCCACAGTCGGATCCTCCACCTCCTCCTCCTCACTAGGCCCCGTATCATCAGGGGAATCCCTCCCAGGGCCTCCCCCAGGATCAGGCGTTATTCCTGGGCCAAGCTAGCAGGCAAGGCCCAGGCTTCAAAAAGGCTGGTTCTCACAGAGAGCTCTTTGGGTGTGTCCTCCTCCTTCCCACTGACCACCAATGTAAGGAACATTCTTCCCAATGACCACCAATGTAAGGAACATTCTTTCCACTGACCACCAATGTAAGGAACATTCTTTCCACTGACCACCAATGTAAGGAACATTCTTCCCACTGACCACCAATGTAAGGAACATTCTTCCCACTGTTCACCAATGTAAGGAACATTCTTCCCACTGACCACCATTGTAAGGAGCATTCTTCCCACTGATCACCAATGTAAGAAGCATTCTTCCCACTGAGCACCAATGTAAGAAGCATTCTTCCCACTGAGCACCAATGTAAGAAGCATTCTTCCCACTGAGCACCAATGTAAGAAGCATTCTTCCCACTGAGCACCAATGTAAGGAGCATTCTTCCCACTGAGCACCAATGTAAGGAGCATTCTTCCCACTGTCTGAGGTATTATTAGGAAGAGAACAGCAATTGTCTGCAGTTAGCTTTAGTTGCACACTGTGCACAGGATACAGTACTGTTAGAAAAGTTTTAAATGTTTATTGTGTGACTATTAGAAAAACTATTAGAAAAACAATAATCCTGAGACTTTTCTTAAGATGACTTCTGAGCACATTGTTGTATTAACTTGCTATATCGTTTGCTTTAACTAACTCCATAGTAAGTTTTAGGATGATTAGGCTTAACCATATATGGTAGAATAAGAAAAGAATGTACAGGAAACACTAATTAGCCAAATAAAGTACCATTTTGTACCAGGCACGCTATCTGTGTTTCCTCAGCCAATAGAAGCGTTATGGCCATATTATTGTAGATATCAGGAGGGGGATGTACATCTCTTTGTGTGATTCTTAATGCATCTTTTGGCTTGTAAGCATCATCCATTTGTGTGACACATCTGAAATAAATTGTCTGCTTTTCAATACATCTGGAGTTCGACTGATCACAAGAGAAGAGTAATCCTAACATTTTTGGTCCTTCTATAGCCAGAACCAACAAGTGCATTTCGGGTCAGATGGTCCCGACAAAAACTTCAGTGAGTATTGGACTTCAAAGCTCACTGAGAATTAAAAGTCCCCCCACTCAATGTTAGTGGTGAAATAGGGGCGGGGGCCTGAGACCCAGATCCACTGTCTGGTTTCGAACTTCGTGATCCAGTCCTCCTGGTGTTTGAGAGGTAAGATAATTTAAATTATTCTTAATTCTTTCTAAGAGTCTCTTCTTCTCTTTCTGTTTGATTCTGGTTTAAGGTGTTGTAATTGCCGGCACTGGGATTGATCGTATAATATCTTGATAATCCAGTGTGCGAAGACAGAGACATTTGGGGACGTTGTCTAGGGTAAAAAATTAAGTCACCCGCTGTCCAGCACAGATAAAAAAAAGATTTGAGGTATACCGAAAGTCAGAGGTTGATTGCCTGACGTCATCGGAGGTTGATTGCCCGATGATTTAAGCGTTATTTAGTGAAGTGATCTAGAAAGATCGCAAGTCTAACTTTCTTCTGTGTGTTTAGTTTCTCCTTTCTCATGTTTAACCTTTCTGCTGCTGCTGTAACCTTATTGAAAAAACAACAGTACTGCACAGACAAGTTAATTTTTTTTTTTTTATTCTCCCTATAGTGTGGGGAGTGATGATATTTTTACTCTTCTTGTATTCCTATTGTTACCGTGGGCCGAGGGTCACTATCCCAATGTTTTATAGGTAAATGAGAGACCCGACTGGCGCTGACAATGGGGAATAGTCTCTGTAAAAGAATGTTTTGTGCCTGCTTATGTGGCTGCTGTGTTCCTAATGTGCCAAGTGGGAGACTGGAACTCCTCTTTAAGGACACAGGGCTTTATAAGGAAGTTTGGATGCAATAGTGAACTAACTGTAAAAGTGTCAGGATTTGGTGGATAAACTTAAATTGTTAGGTAATACAGAGAAAATGGAAATATAAACTGCGCTATAAAATATGTGAACAATTGATAATAAAAAAAGCAGCAATCCCAACAATAAACATCAATTGTGAGGTAAAGCATAAAAAATAAGAGAATTGCGCTAATAAATGTGCAGTTTTACATATATAACATAAGTAAAGAAATTTTGTAATAAGTGTAAAAGAGGACGAATGCAGATAGCAACTGCATATGATCCACAAAAGTGTCCCATCAAGTGAAAAAAACTCAATGAAATAAAATAGTGACTCCAAATAGCCCACAAATAGTAAAGGAAAAGTCCAAGTGATGAATAATGGTTAATCGGTGACCACAGAAGAGAATCCACCACCGAGAATGGAAGGGGTTACTTCTTACCGAGTGGCCATGATCCCCCACCACAGAGGATCACAGCTAGCAGGCAAACTTAAAACAGACTATGGGAACTTCTATCGGCATCCACTGGGGGTCATCACACCGTCAGCAACAACAGCAGAACTCGTAGCAGAGATGCACCTACAACTACAGCCTGCAGAGTGTGACCTGGCTTGTTTCCATCCATCAAACTGGCTTGAAGAATGGTTCGGTAAGTGGACTGGACTTATCACATCATGTTTGATCTCAATTGCTGTGGCTTTGGTGTTTTGGTCACTTGCGGATGCTGCTGCATTCCCTGTATTCGAGGACTTTCACAAAAACTGATTGAAACCGCAGTCTCAAGAACGATGTATCAAGCCCTTCCTACCTCAGAGGAGACCTATGTGGACATTGAAGCTCAACTTAATGATATACAGACCGAAAGTGTATAACACAGGGACTATCATCGAAATGTGTTGAGATAAAATAGTCACACAAGAGGAGGGAATGTCAGAAAAGTTTTAAATGTTTATTGTGTGACTATTAGAAAAACAATAACCCTGAGACTGATTTTTAAGATGACTTCTGAGCACATTGTTGTATTAACTTGTTATATCGTTTGCTTTAACTAACTCCATAGTAAGTTGTAGGATGATTAGGCTTAACCATATATTGTAGAACAAGACTGTACAGGAAACACTAATTAGACAAATAAAGTACCATTTTGTACCAGGCACGCTATCTGTGTTTCCTCAGCCAATAGAAGCCTTATAGCTATATTATTGTAGGTAAGGAAGATAGGGGGCGCTAGATACCATAATATTCAAGTGCTCTAAATAAATAAATCTCCTGCATTACCAAAAAAATGGAAATGTAAGAAAGCTAGGGGGCGCTAGATACCATACTAATCAAGTGCTTTAAATAAATATATCTCCTGCATTACCAAAAAAATGAAAAACATAATAATGACAAATCATAATTAGATTACACATTGAAGTGCCCACAATAGTGAGAAAAAAAATATATAGTGATTGATTGTCCATAAACAAGTGATTGAAGTGATTGAAATGATATCTTTCAATATTATCCCAATCTTGTTGCTGTAAACAAAAAGTTTTCCATCACCAAAGGAAAATAAGAAAAGGAAAAACACCTCGAAGTAGTAGATATCTGCTTACCAGATACCAATGACTCCTTTAGTTAAAAAGAGAGTCACTAGCGCTTGTGCAGGGTTATGCCTGCTCACATGGATGGCCGGACTGTGGTTGGTATTATAGGCATGGATCTTTCCCGTCAAGCTCATTCAAGATAGGATAAGGATACATAGGAAACAAAAACAGTCTCCATAGCGTAAAACCATTTATTAAAAAAGTAAACAAATTAAAAAGCCAAATGGCCGCTTACATTGGTGGGTGCCTACCCGGCACTGGGGCTGCTTGCATGTCAGGGTGACTTCGCAGTCAGAAAAAGCCTTTCATGTCTCCTCCACGCTGGTGTGCGTTCCAGCTTACACAGGGGGGCAGCCAAAGGATCCGGATGTTGTTGGGTGATAGGACATGTGACCACGTACCGCTCCGACGTAAGTTTCGTAGTGAACGTCTTCAGGGAAGCGTACGTTGGTCACTGGAATAGGGTTGCCACCTGTCCAGGATTCACCCGGACAGTTCGGTTTTGGAATCATGTGTCCGGGTTTCAGACTGTCTGAAACCCGGACACATTATTTAGACTGGACTATGGCTTCCTTGCAGGGTTGCTGAATGCAGTTGTCTCAGCTGAGAATGTCTGGTACACTCTTTCACACTGCCCAAAGCCAAAATTAACATCCCCCCAACACATACAGACGGGAGAGGAGAGAGGGCTCGATCTGCCCCTCTTCCCCCCACCCCTACCCCTCTGTGTCGGCCCACACTCCAATCCCCAGCGCTGTGCCTCAGAAAAGGAAAGTGAGGGCCGGAAATTTGAAGTCCAGCAGCCTCAGTTCCATCTGGATGAGAGGTGCTGACTGCCAAGCGGTGAGTGAGCTCACCATCCATCCCTGCCTGTGACTGAAGTCTCCCCCCTCCCCCCTTCTCTCTATTGCCTCTGAGTAAGTATACTAAGGCAAATCAGGGTTCTCAGAGCACCCCCTACATCAGAGTTCTCCTTTACACTAGAGGCCACAGTGTTTCCCCTTATATCAGAGTCTTCTTTGTACATCAGAGTTCTCAGTGTTCCCCCTTAAATCAAGGTTCCCAGAGCATCCCTTATGTTAGAGTCCCCAAAGTTCTTCCTTACATCAGAGTCTGCAGAGTCCCCTCTTACAGTGAAAGGGAACTCTGTGAATTCAGATGTAAAAGGGGAACTCTGGAGTCTGATGTAAAGGGGGACTCTTGTTATTAACTTCATATGATTAGAAATGTTATTTAGTAGCAAAATATATGTATAGTTTACACTATAAAAAAAAATTGGTGTTCGCCGCAAAAGTGTTCGGTTTTGACTTGAAGAAAAGGTGGCAACCCTACACTGGAATGGTGGTTTTTATTAGGAACAGGAAGGGGGCGGGTAATTGGCAAATGGGCCACAGGAACTGTGCTCATAGCAGTAAAGTTGGAAAGTTCAACTATGTTCTGGAGCTTAGCTCCATCTTGTGGATATTTACTATATTGTTCACAAAAAACTCCTTAATTGAAAACGAATGTGACTTTTTATTAGGAACAGGAAGTGGGCGGGTAATTTCAAAAATAGACCACAGGAACTGTGCTCATAGCAATAAAGTTAGAAAGTTCAACTATGGTCTGGAGCTTAGCTCCATCTTGTGGATATTTACTATATTGTTCACAAAAAACTCCTTATTTAAAACAAATGTGACTTCATATCAAACATCTCCTAGGTGGAGACGACATGTTGTTATAGTCCCCCTACTGGTTAAAAACAGGTAAGTGAATCCACCCATATAGGTGGTGGGGAAGTGAGAAAAAATATATAAGTGAATAAAATTAATGATGGTGTTTTTGTAGAGAAAAAGGGGGGGGGGGGGGGACTCATGTAACCCTGAATTCTATAACAGCCCCAGTCTCGGTTTACATACAAAAACGATTACAAAACTAAATATTAACTCAGAAAGAAGCAGATTATTTGAACCTAACTACACCCAGAATTCCAGTACTCTACATAGTACCAAAAATACATAAAGATAAGGTAAACCCACCAGGCCGTCCAATAGTGAGTGGGATTGGCTCTCTGTACTCTAGGGTGGGGGAATACCTCGACACTTTCCTCCAGCCTCTAGTCCCACAGAGCCAATCCTATCTCCCCCCTCTTCTTTGTCCCCTTTATTATTCGAGTCAGACGGGGATAGGTCAGATTGCAGCCTTTTAAGGTTTAATAAATACTATTTAGTTTTGTAATCGTTTTTGTATGTAAACCGAGACTGGGGCTGTTATAGAATTCAGGGTTACATGAGTTCCCCCCCCCCTTTTCTCTACAAAAACACCATCATTAATTTTATTCACTTATATATTTTTTCTCACTTCCCCACCACCTATATGGGTGGATTCACTTACCTGTTTTTAACCAGTAGGGGGACTATAACAACATGTCGTCTCCACCTAGGAGATGTTTGATATGAAGTCACATTTGTTTTAAATAAGGAGTTTTTTGTGAACAATATAGTAAATATCCACAAGATGGAGCTAAGCTCCAGACCATAGTTGAACTTTCTAACTTTATTGCTATGAGCACAGTTCCTGTGGTCTATTTTTCAATTACCCGCCCACTTCCTGTTCCTAATAAAAAGTCACATTCGTTTTCAATTAAGGAGTTTTTTGTGAACAATATAGTAAATATCCACAAGATGGAGCTAAGCTCCAGAACATAGTTGAACTTTCCAACTTTACTGCTATGAGCACAGTTCCTGTGGCCCATTTGCCAATTACCCGCCCCCTTCCTGTTCCTAATAAAAACCACCATTCCAGTGACCAACGTACGCTTCCCTGAAGACGTTCACTACGAAACGTACGTCGTAGCGGTACGTGGTCACATGTCCTATCACCCAACAACATCCGGATCCTTTGGCTGCCCCCCTGTGTAAGCTGGAACGCACGCCAGCGTGGAGGAGACATGAAAGGCTTTTTCTGACTGCGAAGTCACCCTGACATGCAAGCAGCCCCAGTGTCGGGTAGGCACCCACCAATGTAAGCGGCCATTTGGCTTTTTAATTTGTTTACTTTTTTAATAAATGGTTTTACGCTATGGAGACTGTTTTTGTTTCCTATGTATCCTTATCCTATCTTGAATGAGCTTGATGGGAAACATCCATGCCTATAATACCAACCACAGTCCGGCCATCCATGTGAGCAGGCACAACCCTGCACAAGCGCTAGTGACTCTCTTTTTAACTAAAGGAGTCATTGGTATCTGGTAAGCAGATATCTACTACTTCGAGGTGTTTTTCCTTTTCTTATTTTCCTTTGGTGATGGAAAACTTTTTGTTTACAGCAACAAGATTGGGATAATATTGAAAGATATCATTTCAATCACTTGTTTATGGACAATCAATCACTATATATTTTTTTTTCTCACTATTGTGGGCACTTCAATGTGTAATCTAATTATGATTTGTCATTATTATGTTTTTCATTTTTTTGGTAATGCAGGAGATATATTTATTTAAAGCACTTGATTAGTATGGTATCTAGCGCCCCCTAGCTTTCTTACATTTCCATTTTTTTGGTAATGCAGGAGATTTATTTATTTAGAGCACTTGAATATTATGGTATCTAGCGCCCCCTATCTTCCTTACATTCCTTTTTTTGATTATCTATTTTTTTGATTATTCAAAAATTGGGGAGCAGCTTACACTGATTGTTTATATATTTACACAAATTTTCTTTATTGTTGGGAATGTTTTCTTACTAGATGTATCACCAGTATATGTAATTCATATATACTATCTGCTATCGACACCACTGGCGCGAAGGTTTTTTACTATATTATTGTAGGTATCAGGAGGGGGGATGTACATCTTATTGTGTGATTCTTACTGCATCTTTTGGCTTGTAAGCATCATCCATTTGTGTGACACATCTGAAATAAATTGTCTGCTTTTCAATACATCTGAAGTTCGACTGATCACAAGAGAAGAGTAATCCTAACATAGATAGAGATATAGATATGTGTATGTATGTATGTATGTGTGTGTGTGTATATGTGTATATATATATATATATATATATATATATATATATATATATATATATATATATATATATATATATATATATATATATATATATATATATATATATATATATATATATGTGTGTGTGTTAGGATTATCAGTGTCATGTGACTCACTAGTGTTACAAGCTCTCAGGTGTGAATGGGAAGCAGGTGTGTTAAATTTGGTGTTATCGCTCTAATTCTCTCATACTGGTCACTGGAAGTTCAACATGACACCCCATGGCAAAGAACTCTCTCAGGATCTGAAAAAAAGAATTGTTGCTGTACATAAAGATGGCCTAGGCTATAAGAAGATAGCCAAGACTCTGAAACTGAGCTGCAGCACGGTGGCCAAGACCATACAGCGGTTTAACAGGACAGGTTCCACTCAGAACAGGCCTCGCCATGGTTGACCAAAGAGGTTGAGTGCACATGCTCAGTGTCATATCCAGAGGTTGTCTTTGGGAAATAGACGTATGAGTGCTGCCAGCATTGCTGCAGAGGTTGAAGGGGTGGGGGGGTCAGCCTGTCAGTGCTCAGACCATACGTCGCACACTGCATCAAATTGATCTGCATGACTGTTGTCCAGGAAGGAAACCTCTTCTAAAAATGATGCACAAGAAAGCCCGCAAAAAGTTTGCTGAAAACAACCAGACTAAGGACATACTGGAACAATGTCCTGTGGTCTGATGAGACCTAGATAAACCTATTTGGTTCAGATGGTGTCAACCGTGTGGGGTGGCAACCAGGGTAGGAGTACAAAGACAAGTGTGTCTTGCCTACAGTCAAGCATGGTAGTGGGAGTGTCATGGTCTGGGGCTGCATGAGTGCTGCCAGCACTGGGGAGCTACAGTTCATTGAGGGAACTATGAATGCCAACATGTACTGTGACATACTGAAGCAGAGCATGATCCCCTCACTTCAGAGACTGGGCCACAGGGCAGTATTCCAACATGATAACGACCCCAAACACACCTCCAAGATGACCACTGGCTTGCTAAAGAGGCTGAGGGTAAAAGTGATGGACTGGCCAAGCATGTCTCCAGACCTAAACCCTATTGAGCATCTGTGGGGCATCCTCAAACAGAAGGTGGAGGAGGGCAAGGTCTCTCACATCCACCAGCTCCGTGATGTCGTCATGGAGGAGTGGAAGAGGACTCCAGTGGCAACCTGTAAAGCTCTGGTGAACTCCATGGGGGTTAAGGCAGTGCTGGAAAATTAATGGTGGCCACACAAAATATTGACACTTTGGGCCTAATTTGGACATTTTCACTTAGGGGTGTACTCACTTTTGTTGCCAGCGGTTTAGACATTAATGGCTGTGTGAGTTATTTTAAGGGGACAGCAAGTTTACATTGTTATACAAGCTGTACACTCACTACTTTACATTGTAGCAAAGTGTCATTTCTTCAGTGTTGTCACATGAAACGATATACAAAAATATTTTAAAAATGTGAGTGGTGTACTCACTTTTGTGAGATAGTGTGTGTGTGTATGTATGTATGTATGTATGTATGTATGTATGTATGTATGTAATACAGTACTTTTGCACATAGAATTGTTTAGTGAAAAACAATGAGACATATAACACATTTGGTGGGGTTATTGAAAGTTCATTCTCCCAAAGTCGTAAATCTGTCTTATGGCAAGGAGGGTTTGATTTAACACAGCTGGGTGCCATACTGTCTATGCAGCCCTATTGCACGGGTGGCAGGCAGTCAGAACCAATAGGCAAATATATGTCGTGAAAATGGGAAATCCCCCAAGTGGGGCTTTAAAGCAGCCAGTGGTGTAAGTTTACAAAATACAAAAGGAGTGGGTAATAAATGATTTATTGATACTAAAAATTATATATGATGAATACTGACATCAGAAAGTCAGAACATGAGCTGGAATACAAAAGTAAACAAATGAAAAAACAATACCAATAGCAAAAGGTAGTGTGCGATAGGTTACACCATAAGCAACAGTAATAAAATAACACAAAGATGTTGGTTGTGTAAGACTGACGCGTTTCGACCCCAATGGGTCTTCTTCAGAGGATAAATATATAAAAACTGTAAAGATGTAAACATGTGTCAGATGATTTAAAACCAAGAGGAAAAGAATATATAAACAGGTCCATATGATGCGTCTTTACCAGTCACGATGTACTCAATGGTTACAGGTGGCCATGGTATGGAGGAGTTTCCCTCTTATTGTATCCCCGATCTCCTGGCGGATGTGCCAATCACAGAGGGGGCAAATTCCACACACACATGCCTTACAGGGAATCACACACTAGATATCCCCAAAAGTTGAGGGAAAGGAGGGGTGTGCACTGCACCTGTGATGAAATAACAATGTGTGTTAAATAACGGGTTCCAAGAAGGAGTTTCTAAAGGCAAAGGAGAAAAATGTGTCTGTGTATAGCTATTTAAATTCTAATTGGGTTGAAGCTAAAGATATTAACAGATGTGGAGGGAGAGTGGGTCCATACAAAGAGGCGTGAGAGAAAGACGTGAAATAACGAGAAGTGAGGAAAGAAGGGGAAGGAATAGTGGGGAAAAGGAAAGAGGGGGAGGGGATGGGTAATGAAAGGGAATAGAGGGGAGGAAGAGGGAGGAAAAGCAGGGAAGGGAAGAGAGGGTCAGGAAAGAAAGTGCAGGATCAAGTGTGGGGAGAACATAAATATTGTATAGACCGACTCCCATTACAAACGTCCAATTTTAAAGATTGAAAGGCAATGGCAATAGGGTTTGAGTGCATGGAGGCCAGAAAGTGTGGGGGAGGCCCATCAAAGGGGCAAAAAGTGAGAAAATATCTGTCCTTTTGTTTTAACTTGTCTCCTCGTACGAGTCAAAGAAAACTTCTTAACTAGATCCAGTGTGTGGTCTCAGGTGAATTTCGCTCACACATAGCAGCTTGGAAGGGGGCTTATGTTTATTCTTTACATAAGTTGCTCTGGATGAATCTAGGCTGGTCTCCTTTGTAACTGAGGAGGGCATCTCATAGTCATCCTTGCCCATCTTTACCATTGTAGTAGCTGAATTGTGATCTTGGTAGGTCTCCTGGTTATCTTCATGTTGTGGAAGTTGGTTTTGCTAATCTGGTCCTGCAACAAAAAGACACAGAAGATTAACATGATTCAGATATTTTACATTTGTTACAAAGATGGCAGCAAACTTTTTGCTTTACATTTTTAAAGGAACCAAAAACCAAAGATGCATTATTAGTATAGGAGGGTATTTACTGTTGTCTGCATCTAGGGTTGCCACCTTTTTTTTCAAGTCAAATCCAAAAACTTTATCAGTGCACAGCATTTTTTTTATTTATAGTATAAATCATACATACATTTTGCTATTAAATAACATTTCTAATAATATGAAGTCAATAACAAGAGTCCTCCTTTACATCAGAGTCCGCAGAATTCCCCTTTTACATCTGAACTCATAGAGTTCACTTACACTGTAACGGGGGACTCTGCAGACTCTGATGTAAGGGAGAACTCTGGGGACTCTAACAAAAGGGATGCTCTAGGAACCCTGATTTAAGGGGGAACACTGAGAACTCTGGTGTAAAGGGAAACTGTGATATAAGGGGTGCTCTGAGAACCCCCATTTACCTTAGTGTACCCACTCAGAGGCAGGAGAGAGAAGGGGGGGAACTTCAGTCACAGACCGGGATGGATGATGAGCCAACTCACCCCTTGGTAGTCAGCACCTCTCATCCAGATGTATCTGAGGCTGCTGGAATTTTAATTTCTGGCCCCCACTTTCCTTTTCTGAGGAAAAGCGCTAGAGATTGAAGTGTGGGAAGACACAGAGGGGTGGGGCGGACCCAAATTGTCCGGGTGAATCCCGGACAGGAGGCAACCCTATCTGCATCCCTGTTAGAGAGATTAACCTTGCTAACTGTCCTGAACCGTCTAGAAGCAGCCTCTAAAGGTTCTCTCTTTGTTTAAAAGTTTACAGGGGGTGGATACAACTCCACAATCCAGCCCCTCCTTCAGTCCCTCCCTCTCTCGAACATGTGGGTGTGCTTGGAGAAGAGGTGCACGCCCAAGCGGCAATCTAGAGAGTACGTTCTTCACATGCCTCTGTTTCCATGGCAGCATGTTCCCACTCCCCAGCTAAAACCCGGAAGCAGAGGCAGCATAACACAAGCAGTGAAGTGTCCTCACCTTCCAGCAGCTGTGGCCGTTTTTTCCCTGGCTGTTATCTGCAAGCTCTCCTCTGCAAGATTCCAACACCTCCTCCAGTGGGCTTTGATGCTCCTGTGTCCCCCCCTTCCCCTCACTCATGGGCTTTCAAAACCTGTGTCAGCTTCTCCTCCAGCCAATGCCAGGAGGGGGGCGTGTCACTGAACACTTCTTATGTCCAGCAATGAACACAGCTATGCTCTCTACATATAGCACGGTGTTATTTCAGAAGAGGAGACATGATAAGGAGCATAGTGACCTGTTTCCTGTGTCTGTTCTCTGCTGAAATTAACATAGTGCTATCCGTAGAGAGCATACCTGTGTACAGTACATAGGAGTTGTGCAGAGGAGAGGAAAACTGACAACTTCCTGTCATCTAAACTGAAATATCTCTGTTTAGACCCCAGAAATTTTCCTAGTCTCCTTTATTGTACTTAAAAAAAAAATCATCCCTCTGCCACTGATCCCATCCCCCCTCCCATCAGTGGCAGTGGACTGTCATCCTTATCCCTCCATCACCACCGCCACTGATGTCATCCCTATCCCTCCATCACCATCGCCACTGATGTTATCCCTATCCCCCCATTACCACCACTAATGTCATTCCTATCCCTTCATCACCACCACTGATGTCATCCCTATCCCTCCATCACCACCACAGACGTCATCCCTATCACCCATCACCACCGCCACTGATGCCATCCCTAGCCCTCCATCACCACCGATGTTATCCCTATCCCTCCATCACTTTCGTCATCGCCACTGATGTCATCCCTATCCCCCCATTACCACCACTAATGTCATCCCTATCCCTCCATCACCGCCACTAATGTCATCCCTATCCCTCCATCACCGCCACTGATGTCATCCCTATCCCTCCATCACCACCACTGATGTCATCCCTATCACCCATCACCACTGCCACTGATGTCATCTCTATCTCTCCATCACCACCACTGATGTCATCCCTATCCCCCCATTACCACCACTAATGTCATCCCTATCCCCCCATTACCACCACTGATGTTACCCCTATAGGGATGACATCAGTGGCGGAAGAGAGCGTCGTGTCAACATTGGAAGAAGAAACATGTTTCAAATCTAAGTCCGTCAAACTTTTGAGAAAAAAAAAGTCCGCTGGAGCCCACACACGATCGAATTGTCCGAGGGACTCTGGTACGCCGGACCAAGTATGCCAGAAAGTCCGCTCGTGTGTACGCGGCATAAGGCGTATTCAGAAATGAGTCTGAATCTGCCTGAGCTATCCCGTCAGGAACCTGTCACTGTGGATAGCCAATCATAAGTTGCCGAAGCATTACCCACCCCACAAACGCACATATACAAGGAGTATGTAGACAGCTGAAGGACAGGAAATGCCTCTATTGCTTACAATTTCAGAGATCAGTAGTAAGAAAGACGGAGTCCTGAGGTCATTAGTAAGAGAGGCAGAGTCCTGTGGTCAGTAGTAAGAGAGGCAGAGTTCAGGGGTCAGTAGTAAGTGGGATCGTGTGCATTCCGGTCCACTAATCCATCCCCTGTACTCTTATTACAGCCCCATTCCCTGTACTCCTATACAGTCCCATCATCCCCATCCCCTGTAGTCCTGAACTCCTGAAAAGCCATATCATCCCCATCTCCTGTACTCTTCTATACAGCCCCATCATCCCCACCCTCTGCACTCCTAGCAGTGTGAAACCAGCATAAGCATATATGCATGCAAGGCTCCAGGCCTCAAACACATGAACACCAGGCAGCTACCAGCAGTGCCAACGGCGCTAACCCAGTACAAGCACTGCTAGACCCCAGGAGGAAAGGCCCAGTACAAGTGTGAGAATTAGGGCCCAAACCCAGCTTCCAGATGCCTTTGCAAACCCATTGTGCCTGCCTTTTAGCACAGGGTCAGCCATGATCCCCCTTTTTACAGCACAGCCAGGTGTGCAAGTCAACACAGAAGGTTTTTCCGAAATTGATTTTTTTAAATTTATTTTTCACTGACAAATTAGTTCAAGGCTGGTTCAAACCAGTCTTTTTGCCCAACAATTCATTGAAAATAACCCCAGCTCAAGCTATGCCCACCTTTTTGAATGGAGACCCCTAACAGTGGAAGAGCTTAAAATTGTTTTTAGGCCTAACGCTCAATATGGGGCTTACAAAAAAAAAATGAAGTGCATAAATATTGGTCGACCAACCCTATCCACCACATGCCAATTTTTTCATCTGTCATGTCCAGGTCCTGATATGAAATTATAATGCTCTTCCTGCATTTCAACAATAATTCACAGTCCCCCCCTGAAATCACCCAGACTCAGATAAATTATATAAAATTCGCCCCCTAATTGATTTTTTCTCCAAGAGGTTTGCCGAAATGTATATCCCTGACAAGAACATCTCTGTGGATGAATCCCTGGTCCATTTCACAGGCCTGCTGGGAATCAAGCGGTATATCCCCAGTAAGGGGGCGAGGTACGGGCTGAAGCTCAACAAGCTCTGTGAAAGCTCCACCAGATATGTGCACTCATTCTGCATGTACGAAGGCAAAGACTCCTAGCTCCAGCCCCCTGAGTGTCCACCGTACATGGGAATAAGCGGAAAAATTGTCCGGGAGTTGGCATTCCAACTCCTCCAAAAGGGGTATCACATTTACATGGACAATTACTATACCAGTTTACCCCTTTTCCGCCACCTTTACCTAAAAAATACTTGGGCCTGTGGTACAGCAAGGAAAAACAAAGGGCTTCCCACAGAATCTAGTCACCACAACGCTACAAAGGGGGGAATCGACAAGCTTGAGGAACGAGGAAGTGTTGGCTGTGAAGTGGAGGGATAGAAAAGATGTGTACATCATGTCCACCATCCATGATGACACCTCGGTGGAACTTCGCAGAAGACACGGTCCCGGTATCCTAGAGTACAATAAATTCATGGGCGGGGGGTGGATTTAAATGATCAAATGTTGCAGACCTTATCAACACGAAAATCCCTGTTCTGGTATAAAAAAAGTTGCAGTTTACTTTTTTCATTTGGCCATGTATAATTCTTTCATCATTTATCAAAAATCAACGGAAACACTCAACACCTTCCTAAAGTTTATTGAAGACATTGTCACTGCCCTGATATATCAACACGTATCCCCCCCCCAGAAAGCATTCGCTCTGAAAGTGTCAGCAGACTACATGAGCGTTATTTTCTTGACCATATTCCACCATCAGGATCCGGAAGACGATGCCAAAAAAAATGGCGGTGTGCACCAAAAGAGGAGTAAGGAAAGACACCAGTTGCCATTGTCCCTAATGTCCCTCCCAACCTGGCCTTTGCATCGGAGAATGCTTCAGACACTATCACACTCTTGTAAACTATTAGCCCATATTTCCCCGTTTTCAACTTCTGTCCTGAATATTTCCCTGATGCCTCAACCAATCATATCATTGCCTTCCATGTGAACCGACCCTGGCCTGTTTATCGACTACGCCTCTGCCTGGCCACCTGCATTGTTTATCTGCCATGTTTCTGCCTTTCACGTGAACTGACCCTGTACTATAGGCCATGCCTCTGCCTATCAACTATTTCTGCCTTTTACCTGCACTGACCTTGGCCTTTTGACCATGTTTTTGCCTGCCCCTTGGACTGATCTTTCACTCTGCTACACAGGGGTCTCACATATGTTCTCACATAGTATTCTGAGTTGAGAAAAACAGTTTTTGGTTTTCTGTGTTCCCAGAACAGGGTCTGGTTGTCCGGAGGCTTCAAAGAGATTTGGGTGGGAGAAGCCTCTACCCCTGTCCCAATTCTTTCCTGACCGATGCCCTAAGCTTGATGGTCCTGCCTACTCCCTGGACAAAGACTTTGGCTGTGCTGACCATATCTCTGCCTGTACTAACTATGGACAGTATTCCTGCCAGCTACTTGTTTTCCTGTCACTGTCCACGTGCCTGCCTGCTGCCTGGACCAGTGCTCTCCTCTGTGGACCACTGCACTACTAAAACCGCAGGTAATCTTTTCTTTACCCTTTGCTCAGCAGAATGTATTTTGGTTTGTAATTGGTATGTACAGTACATGCTATGTGTTAGAAATATGAAGGGCCTTCAACAATGTGATTGGTTGGCAGGAATTTATGTGTGTAATTTATGCTCCTAGAACGCCTGATGGTGCTACTTGGATGTTGGGCCTCTGTATGTGGCCAGGCTGTGTAAAAGTCTCACACATGTGGTATTGCCATATTCAGGAGTAACAGAATGTATTTTGGGGTGTCATTTTTGCTATGTACATGCTGTGTGTTGGAAATATATTATAAATGGACAACTTTGTGTAAAACAAATGCGTTTTCAATTTTTTTCCACATTTACCAAAAACTTCTGGAAAAAAATGAACCATTCAAAAGACTCATTATGCCTCATAGATTATACATTGGAGTGTTATCTTTCCATAATGGGGTCATTTTGTGGGCATTTCCATTGTCCTGGTGCTCCAGGGCCTTCAAAAGTTTGATAGGTTGTCAGGAAATTATATGTGTAATTTATGTTCCTAGAACGCCTGATGGTGCTGCTTGGATGTTGGACCTCTGTATGTGGCCAGGCCGTGTAAAAGTCTCACACATGTGGTATCGCTATACTCAGGAGGAGTAGCAGGATGTATTTTGGGTTGTCATTGCAAGTATGCATTTGCTGTGTGAGAGAAATAACTTATTATGACAATTTTGTGTAAAAAAAAAAAAAAAAAAAAAAAAAATCCTAATTTTCCCAAGAATTGGGAAAAATTACAACTTCAAAAAACTCAATATGCCTCTTACTAAATACCTTGGAATGTCTTTCCAAAAAGGGGTCATTTGGGGGGTATTTGTACTTTCCTGGCTTGTTAGGGTCTCAAGAAATGAGATAGGCCTTCAGTACATCAGGTGTGATCAATTTTCAATGATTTGCACCATAGCTTGTAGACTCTATAACTTTGTTTGTGAAAAAAAAAAATGATAAAAATTTTATTTGAATGACAATTACTCAGTCATGCTACACTGTACCCAAAGTGTGAGAGCACTGAAAGCTAAAAATTGGTCTGGGCAGGAAGGGTGTATAAATGTCCTGCATTGATGTGGTAAAGGACCAGCCGCCGCAGTTATACTGCGGCAGGTTGGCTCCCATGGGCAAATCGCCGTCATGGTACGTCGGCCGCTTTAAGTGCTCTAGAGGGTGCGCGCTAATGATTATGAACAGCAATCTGTCTCCTCCTCCAGGCACAGTTAGAACACACACGTGGGAACACATTTAACCCCTTGATCGCCCCCTAGTGCTCGCAGTCTCCGCTCTTATTCACCTCAAAGGTGTTTTATCGGGTTGAGGTCAGGACTCTGTGCAGGGCAGTGAAGTTCCTCCACCCCAAACTCACTCATCCATGTCTTTAAGGACCTTATTTGTGCACTGGTGCACAGTCATGCTAGAACAAGAAGGGGCCATCCCCAAACTGTTCCCACAAACTTGGGAGCATGAAATTGTCCAAAATGTCTTGGTATGCAACCCCTTCCCTGCCAGTGTCATTTACACAATGATCAGTGGCTATTTTTAGCTCCGATTGCTGTATAAATGTCAATGGTTCCGAAAAAGTGTCAAAAGTGTCCGATCTGCACGCTGCAATGTCGCAGTCCCCCTAAAAATCGCTGATTGCTGCCATTACTAATAAAAAAAAAAAAAAAAAATTTATAATAAAAATGCCATAAATCTATCCCCTATTTTCTAGACGGTATAACATTTGCTCAAACCAATCAATATACACTTATTATGATTTTTTTTTACCAAACATTTGTAGAAGAATACATATTGGCCTAAACTAATCAAGAATTTTTTACCTTTTTTTTTTTTTTTTTTTTTTTTTTTAATTTTGAATGTGTTATAGCAAAAAGTAAAAAATATTGTTTTTTTTTTTCAAAATTGTCAGTCTTTTTTTGTTTATAGCGCAAAAAATAAACGCAGAGGTGATTAAATACCACCAAAAGAAAGCTCTATTTGTGTGGGAAAAAAAGGACGTAAATTTTGTTTGTGTACAACATCACACGGTCAATACAATTTCCACCAAAGCGTTTAATCTGTTATGATACATGTCTGATAAAGTGAACCTGAGAAAGTAGGGGAAGGATGGAGGAGAGTTGAGGAGGAGGAGAGGGGGGATGGGATGGAGAGTGGGGGAGTAGGAAGGTAAGAACAGGGGGGCCAGGAAAGCAAACATGTAAATAAGCATATACAAAATGGCCAGTCACGGAGAAACAGAATACATGCTCCAAAGAGAGTTCAAATATTAGAAAATGACTGTACAGTTAGGACTGTGAAGCCATACAGACCAAGCAGCATACTATTTGGTGTAGCATAAGTTTTTGAGGACAAAAAGCTTCTCCGTTTTGCATTGGTAATTAACATCACTAATCGTTAGCTAGGGTCTTCCAAAATCTAGTAATGTTAAGTTTCTCTGCATGTAGTAGATGATCGTTCTAGAGATTTATCTATGCCGATGTGAAGTATGGCTAGAGCTGGGTTAGGAGTGACTTGGTAAACTGCGAGCTCAGAGATCAAAGTGAAGATATGGTTTCAAAAATATTGGATGGACCTCATGGGTGTCAGGTACCACCGGTGGGTACATTTTATATATAATTCCCAATGATTGGAACAGTGTGAGGCTTTGCACGTGTTGTAGGATGCTTTTCCCCAGTCTAGGTTTGTAATATTTACTCCTAGTTCAGATTCTCATTTGGATAAGGAGGGTGGTCTGGGGGTCAGGTCTGTGTTGATTAAGTAGGAGTAAAATAGGGATATACCCTTACCTGGGTACGGTTGGGTGTTGAAGTAATGAAATAAAGGAAATGGGAGGTTTGTTTCAAGGGGGATATTGGTAGAGATTAAGCAGTGGCGCACTCTCATATATGTGAAGATTTCATGGGGACTAAGTGCAAACTTGTCTTGTAGGTATTGGAAGGGTGCTAGTTTGCGGTTTGTATGAAGATCTAGTAGGTACTGTACAGGGCCGTCTTTATAATTGACTGGACCCTGGGCAAACATTTTTTGGGCCCCCTTTTCCATGTAATTTCGCTCTCCACATGCTTTCAGACATACAACAAATAGCAGCTAGACTCAAAATCAGTTTACTGAATCAGATCAGGCAGCGATTGGTTGCCAGAGGTTAGAGTGTATCGTTACCGCTCATTGACTGGATGATAGAGGTTACTGCACACATTATGGCTCACTGTTTATTTTCTAGAGGTTACAGCACACGACTTCTGCTTGTTTGGTTGCTAGACATTACTGTACATCAATACTGCTCATTGATTGTTTGCTAGAGGTTACTGGACATTTATACCCCTCACTAATTGGTCGTTAGAGGTTACTGCACATTATTACTGCTCACTGATTGGTTTCTAGATTGGTTTTCTAGAGGTTATTGCATATCCTTACTGCTCAATGATTTGTTGCAAGAGGTTAGTGCACAGCATTACTGCTCACTGATTGGTTGCTAAAAGTTACAGCACATCATCTCCTTACTGTCTGCATACCATGGACTGGGGAGGTGAGGGGACCCATCAATAGACAGAAAACTCCTAGGAATCCTAGGACTTCTGGAATCAGTGGAAATGCTGGGGGGTGGGGGGTAATCAGTGGCAATGCTGGGGGGGGGGGGGTTGATGGGATCAGTGGCAGTGGTGGAGGGATGGGATTAGTTAGGAGGCAGTACACTGTGGCACATTCTGAATCATGTAGAGCAAAGCTGGGAATCTTTGGCAAGTATATAGTGGGGGGTTCTACCAATGTAATGGGGAATTTACAATGACCACAATTTAACGGATTTTCCATCATCCACCAATAGAAAAGAGGGATTTCTACACTGACACCAATGTAATAGGAGCATTTATACCAACCACCAGTGTAAGGGGGAAATTTACACTGACAACCATTATCGAGGAGATTTGTACTGATCACCAATGTAAGGTGGCACTTCTACACCGACCACCAATGTTAGGGGGGATTTACACTGACCATCAATTTAAAGGGGGATTTATACTGACCACCAGTGTAAGGGCAATTCTGCACTTACCACCAATGTAAAGGGAAAAGTACACCGATCACCAATGTTATGAAGAATTTACACTGACAACCAATGTAATGGGGGATTTTACATCAACATCCAATAAAGGGGGATTTCTACACTGGTCACCAATATAAGGGAGATTTACACTCACCACCATTTTAAAGGGGGCTTCTACATGGACCACCAGGATTCGAAACTGACCACAAACGCAAGTTTGGATTTGTTTAAAGATTACCAATATAAAGAGGAGTTTCTACACTGGCCACCAATGTAATGGGGATTTAAATGACCACTAATGTAATAGGTGCATTCACAGTAACCACCGATGTAAAGAGGAATTTACACTGACCACCAATGTAAGGGGGACCTTCACACTGGCCACTAGTGTGAATGAAAGGATTGTACATCAAGCCCCAATGTAATGAGAAGAAATTGAAAGAAGAAATTGAAGAAGAACTGAAATTGTTAAATCTCGGTTACCATCTGTCAAGTTGAATCGTTCAGGAGGGGTTTTAAAATGTCCCATGTACATTAAGTCTAAAACTTCAAGGGATAGGGGAATTTAAACTGGGATAGTTGGTAAATTTGCAGCAGAACATGCAAACAAGCAACAAATTTGTGCGAACACCGTTAAAGTCGAACGTGAAAAATCAAAAGTGCTTATTTTAAAGGCTAATATGCAAGTTATTGCCATAAAAAGTGTCTGGGGACCCTGGTCCTACCCCAGCCGTTTTTCAGGAGCAGCGATTTTAATAATGCTTAAAGTGAAACAATACAAATGAAATATTCCTTTAAATATCGTGCCTGGGGGTCGCCTTAGTTTGCCTGTAAAGTAGCGCATCTTTCCCATGTTTATAATAGTACCACAGCAAAATACTGCTGTAATGTATTGTCGGATCCCGGCAATATAGATAAAAATCATTGAAAAAAAACGGCATTGGTTCCCCCCAGTCCATTACCAGGCCCTTTGGGCCTGGTATGAATATTAAGGGAAACCCCGCGCCAAAAATACAAAAACAAAATGGCATGGATGTCCCCCCCACAAAATCCATACTAGGCCCTTCAGGTCTGGTATGGATATTAAGGGGAATCCCGCACCAAAATAAAATAAAAAATTGCGTGGGGGTCCTCCAGGCACTATAAACTCTGAACAGCAGTAAATATACACTATACGGACTCCATTATATACTCTGCAGAAAAATTGGGCCTTAGGTGTTGGTGGTGCCAGAACACTGTAAACCCTCACGGTTTCTCTTGTTGGGCACAGGAACGGGCCCTGCTCTGAAATATATCAAAAATTGTAATTAGATGCCCCTGCTAAACAGGGGCATAAATATTGGGCCTTTGGTTTTGGTGGCGCCAGAACATTGTAACCCCTCACAGTTACTCTTGTTGGGTGCAGGAACGGGCCCTGCTTAACTATTATTTTAAAAATTGTAATTTACATGTCCCTGTTAAACAGGGGCAGAAAAATTGGGCCTTTGGTTTTGGTGGTGCCAGAACACTGTAAGCCCCCCACAGTTACCATTGTTGGCCGCAGGAACGGGCCCTGCTGTGAAATATTATATCAGAAATTGTAATTACATGCCTATGTTAAACAGGGGATGAAAAATTGGGCCTTGGGTGTTGGTAGTGGTGCCCTAAATAAAAAATATTGTTGGAAGCTAGCATCATCAAGATTGAGGAATTAGGATAGGCATCATAGTCTTCAAGGGATCCCAGATCCATAGCAAATTCAATCAGTTACATCAGCATCAGGTGCTTGATAGCTGCTGATCCAGGACTGATTCATTTTTATAAATGTGAGCCTATCAATGGAGTCTGTGGACAGGCGCACTCTTTGATCCCTAACAAACCCTCCAGCAGCACTAAATGTGCATTCAGAAAGCACACTAGATGCAGGACAGGCCAGTAGCTCAATTGCATATTGAGCAAGTTCTGGCCAGTGGTCCATCCTCAAGACCCAGTAACCCAGTTGATGCTTTGTTGGAAAGGTATCCAAGTCTGCTCCTTCCCCCGATATTCCTACACCATATAATGCAGATGCTGGCGATGGTTGCTTGAACCGATCAGACCTTGGCGATGAGGACTGAAAAATTGTTTAAAGGCATCGGTCAGCTGGCCACCTTCTCCACTGCTCTTCCTCTGACTGAACAAAGCCTCAGCAACACGTTGTCCAGCACCAGGCAAATGGTAACCTCCCAGGGTCTGAAAAAGCGTTACACAAACCTTTCTTCAAGGCCTCTTGAAGATGTTTCATCCTCTGCTCCCTCTGTGAAGGCAAGATGAGTTCTGCAACTTTACCCTTGTAACGTGGATCAAGAAGGGTTGCCAGCCAGTAATGATTACTCTCCTTGATATCACGAATCCTAGGGTCCTTTTGCAGGCTTTGCAGAATCAGGAAAGCCATGCAGCGTAAGTTTGCAGAGGCATTCAATTCTAAATCTTCTGGGTCACTAAGAATCACATTATCTGTAACTACCTCCTCCCAGCCACGTACAACTCCTTGGGTTTCTGGGGACTGAAAACCATTCCTTGAAGACTGCTGCTGAGTGTTATCCTCTACATCCATGCTGACACAATCCTCCTCCTCTTCTTCCAGTGTGTTTGGCGGGGCCGCAGGAATGTTATCTGGATAAAGGGGGCCTTGAGAGGAAAGGAAGTCCTCCTCTTCCTCCCGCTTTTCTGCCCTGTCCAGGATTCCATGAAGCGTATGCTCCAGCAGGAAGACTAGAGGGACAGTGTCACTGATGCATGCATTGTCGCTGCTCACCATCCTTGTGGCCTCCTCAAATGTTGACAGGACAGTGCATGCATCCTTGATCAGTAGCCACTGGCGTGGCAAAAAGAAACCAAGCTCCCCTGACCCTGTCCTGGTGCCATACTCGCACAGGTACTCATTGATGGCCCTCTGGTGTGTACAGCCGCTGCAGCATTGCCAGCATTGAGTTCCACCTGGTGAGCATGTCACAATTGAGGCGGTTGGTGGACAGGTTGCATTCCCTTTTGAATGTCAGCCAGCCGAGCACTGGCATTGTATGACCGGCGGAAATGACCACAGACTTTTCTGGCCTGCCTCAGTAGATCTTGTAAGCCTCGGTACCTGGTTAAGGACCACTGCCCCACCAAATTCAGGACGTGTGCCAAACATGGAACATGGGTCAAGTGTCCCTGTCAGAAGGCAAAGGGAAGGTTGGTGCCATTGTCGCATACAACCGTTCCTGATTGAAGCTGGCATGGAGTCAACCACCTCTGAGCCTGCCCCTGCAGAGCTGACAGAATCTCTGTCCCAGTGTGGCTCCTGTTCCTTAGGCAGACCAACTCAAGCACCGCATTGCATCTTTTAGCCTGACTGCTTGCGTAGCCCCTTGAATGCTTATGGAGCACTGCTGGCCATATAGGAAGAAGAAGAGGAGGGGGTGAAGGAGAGAGCTGTGGCAGAATCACCACTAGCTTTTTGGAGGCGTGGTGCCGAACAAGCTCCAAACAACACTGAACCCTGTTCTGCATCCTTCCCAGCTGCCAGCAGAGTTACCCAATGCGCCGTGAAAGAAAGGTAACATGCCTGCTGAACCATGTGTCAGTGGTAATATGAACATTACTGCTGACCGCCCTGTCCAACGAGGCCAAAACATTGCCTTCCACATGCCGGTAGAGAGCCAGAATGGCCTTCCGTGAAAAGAAATGGCATTTTGGAACCTGCCACTGTGGTACAGCACATTCCACAAATTCACGAAAGGGGGCACAGTCTACCAGCTGAAAAGGCAGCAGTTGCAGTGCTAGCAATTTGGCCAAGCTAGCATTTAGACGCTGAGCATGCGGATGGCTGGGACCGAATTTCTTTTTACGGTTCAGCAGCTGGAGTATGGAAATTTGCCTGCTAAAATCAATTGGTGGTGTACTGCTAGCAGATTGTCTGCAAGTACTTGGGACATCTAGGGTATTGCTATATCTTCATTCCTCTCAGTGCAGGTTTTTGAGAGAACTGGAGGTATAGTAGGGTTGGAGATTCCAGATGAAGAGCAAGCAGAAGTCCACCTTTTTCTATGATGTGGGTCTTTCAAGTGCTGTTGTCAATGGACTGCATGGTGGGTCATCATATGTCTGATAAAGCATGTGGTGCCCAAGCGGCTGCTGTTCTGGCCATGCTTGACCCTCTTCAGACAGAGGTTGCAAACAACAACGGTGCAATCTGCTGTTGAAAAAGGCCCACAACAAGGGGAGTCAACAGAGCCCTGCACCTGCGGAGCTCTGTGGTGCGATGCAATAGAGTGGCTGCCCTTAAGTTGCCCCCTAGAGGACATCCTGCCTCATTGAAGTTGTGCCTCCTCCTTCTCAGTTTCCTCCTCTCTTCTCTCAGGCACCCAAGTACAGTCAGTGACCTCATCATCCCCTCCCTCCTCGTCACTGGAGCAAACTTGGCAGTATGCTGGGGGAACATGACTGCCAATTTCTTGTCCTTCTGTGGCTCTCTCTATGCTCACGTTACTCCCTTCCTCAACCTGGGAACCAACATCGGAGCCTTTAAATCGCTGCGCATCTTTCAGCAGCATGTAACCGGCACTGTGGTGGAATAATTCCGGGAACACCTCCGTGCATGATGGTGGGGCTACGGAAGGAGTGACTGGACAAGGATCCGGTGGAATAGGCCACTTTGGCAGCTGCGTTGGAAGGCAAACAACTCTGAGCCTGGGTGACAGAGGATGAGGAGGATGAGGACGGCTTTGTTATCCACTCCACTAACTCTTCTGCATGTTGTGGCTCAATAACATGGCCAGCAGCAGAAAAAAAGGACAAGCATGCCCCACGGCCACCTGCAGAGGATGCACTGTCCACGACCACCACTGTTGACTGTAGACACAGAGGCTGCTTGCTTCCCCTCTTTTAGTGGCCTGTGAGTGTCTGCCTCTCCTTGGTGGCCTTCCGAACACGATGTATTTTTTGTTTTGCAACACCACACTACACTGTATTATATACTGTGTAAACCGCCTGAAGTGTATTAGAAACTATACACCACGGAATGCACTGTATATATAGGCTACACTGAATGCAATATATATTACTAGAAATATACTGCCACTAACTGAATAACCTGCCTGCTTAATCTAACTCAAGCTATCTCTCTGTCCACGCCAACAACACTACATGCGGCCACAATGTAAGCAGCCTTATATAGTGTGGGGCGTGGACTCAGCCCCCCTGAGCCATGATTGGCCAAAGGCCCCCTGCCTTTGGCCAATTATGGCTCTCTCAGCAGAGCGCGCTGTGATTGGCCAAAGCATGTAGGTCAGGTGCGTGCTTTGGCCAATCATTATATAGCAATGCACTATGATCTCGCAGTGCATTATGGGGCATTCCGCAGCGCTTGAATTTCCCACGAACGCCCCATAATGTTCGCTGTTCTGCGAACGGGGGGTTAACACCCAATATTTGAATTGTACTTATGTTCGACCCGAATACGGAGCTCATCCCTATTGGTAAGTATGAGGCAGCTGCTTTGAGCCCCACAACAATGATGGGGCCCAGGGCAGCTCCCTTTTGCCCTGCTTTAAAAACAGTCATGGTTGTGTATTCCTAAACGTCTTCATGGAAGAAGATGGAGAATCAGGATCATAGTATGTTAGGTGTTTATGGCTAGTGGGATCGTTTTCAAATTGTGTAGGGAGCAGGAGTGGGATAGGGGTGTAGACCAAGCTGTCAGGGAAGCTGTGATAGTAGGGTAGTTGGGTTCAGAGCCATGGGGCCCGTGAGATCGTAGGGGAAGATGGAGGAAAGGTCATTTTTAATTACAGTAAATTACAATATGACTTGTGTTGCAATTGTGTATGCTATATCCTTACTGTATACGCCCTTTAGAGAACCATACCCTCTTGTAAATTGTGTGCATCTGAGTAACAGTTGTGCTCATTCTTCTGGTCGAGGGGTAAGCATAGCTGATAATGTCGTGGCATTTAGGCCCCCTCCTTGTACTTTGGCACCACTCCTTGGCTTAACACTTTACTTATTTTTGAACTTTGGGCATGTTAACCTCTTCATTACTCACGTATAATCATATGACATCTTAGGTGGGATCTCCCATCCTGGGTGGGCGTCATATGACGTCCTCGGCTTCCCGGCGGTATAGAGGGTGCGCATGTGCCGCTGGAGGCACATGCGCGCGCACGCCACGACATTTGGGGTCCGATGCGCGTGCCCGGCGGCTACGATGTCCGCCGGGCACCCGTGATTGCACGTCACGGAGCAGGAACGTGGATCTGTGTGTGTAAACACACAGATCCACATCCTGTCAGGGGAGAGGAGAGACAGATCATGTGTTCTTAGTATATGGGAACACCGATCAGTCTCCTATCAAAGTCAGTCCCATCCCCCCACAGTTAAGCCTCATACACACGATCAGACACTGACCACTACACTATACTACTACACACAACACTATACACTGATTTTCTGGCTGTTCCCTCATCCCAGACCATATCTACTCCCCCGGGCCAGCAACAAAACTCACGAGGGAGTCGCACCTATTTTTCTTCCATCTGCTCTGCCTCTGCCAGACTGCGTGCCATGATGGGGACATGACCCAGGATCCAAGGGGGAGGGGAAAAAAAGTGGCTACAGCTCACAGTGAAGGCCAGCCCCGCTCACCCGCGATTGAGGACAGGCCAGCCCCGCCCGCCGCACGTGACCCCTTTCGCCCAATCACAGGGCACCAGTGGCCAGCCTGAGGCTGAACATGGCTGCCGGAGCGCTGGGTCACAGAAAATGAAAATTAGGAGGATGGAGACAAGGGTGACACACACTGGCATGGGATTTCGCCCTCCCAAATGTTGCGCCTGGGGCCACGGCCCCCCTCGCACCCCCCACTGCCTGCTCCCACTTCCAGGTAAGATCGCCGCAATGGTTGTGCAGCGATCTATGCAATTTTCAGCCCCTCCTCTTTCAGCCCCTGCGCCTTCACAGGCTTTTTTCTACTGTGCATGCGCAAGTCGCGCTGCGCTTTCTGAATGGTCTCGCTGTCTTCTGAGAGACACACATGTGAGACACACACATTCATTGCGACTTGCGCATGCGCAGTAGAAAACAGCCTGTGAAGGCGCAAAGGCTTTGCACCCCGTTTTCCTTAGTGAGGATGCCGGCGCCTGCACCTGGAGCCAATGGACAATTGGCTTGGGGAGCCGACATCGCGGGGTCCCTGAACAGGTAAGTGTCCGTATATTAAAATTCAGCAGCTACAGTATTTGTAGCTGCTGACTTTTTTTTTTTTTTATCAGGCTGGAACTTCTCTTTAACTACCTGTTTTCATTACTCCTTGGCCACCCATGTGAAAGAGGCCTTATATTGCCAATTGTCTCCCCGCTGCTTTGCTACAGTCCTGTGATAGACTTGAATTTCTAGGTAAAGCGTACGCAGAGTCCTCTCGCAATGCAGTACTTGGGACACTGTCACCTACTGTCAGTACTTGGTCATCACTTTGTCATTACATGGTACATGGTCACCTATTGCCAGTACTTGCCACATTGTCACTTATTACCAGGATGGTCACCTACTGGCAGTACTTTGTATGTGGTCACCTATTACCAGTACTTGGTATGTGGTCACCTATTGCCAGTAATTAGTCCATTGTCACCTATTGCCCGTACTTGGTATGTGGTGTCACCTATTACCAGTACTTGGTATGTGGTCACTAGGGATGAGCCGAACTCCCCCCGGTTTGGTTCGTACCAGAACCTGCAAACGGACCGAAAATTCATGAGAACTTTAGAACCCCATTGAAGTCTATGGGACTCGAACATTCAAAATCAAAAGTGCTAATTTTAAAGGCTTATTTGCATGGTATTGTCCTAAACAAGGGTTTGGGGACCCGGTCCTGCCCCAGGGGACATGTATGAATGCAAAAAAAAGTTTTAAAAACGGACGTTTTTTCGGGAGCAGTGATTTTAATGATGCTTAAAGTGAAAAAAAAAGTGTGAAATGTTCCTTTAAATATCGTACCTGGGGGGGTGTCTATGGTATGCCTGTAAAGTGGTGTGTGTTTCCCGTGCTTAGAACAGTCCCTGCACAAAATCACATTTTTAAAGGAATAAAATTGCTTGGTGCTTTAATGTAATGTCGGGTCCCGGCAATATGGATGAAAATCAGTAAGACAAACGGCATGGGTACCCCCCACCCCCCAGTCCATTACCAGGCCCTTTGGGTCTTGTATGGATATTAAGGGGAACCCCGCACCCGAATTAAAAAAAGGAAAGGCATGTATACAGGCGGTGCAAACAAGACAGGGACTGTAGGTTTGATGTTAAGTAGAATCTGTTTGTAATTTTGAACTGGTACAGTTTTAAAGTGTAGCTCCAGCCAAAAAATCTATTTTAAGCTTTTTGGAAAACATAGGGAAGGGTTATCACCCCTGTGACATTTGTTTTGCTGTCTGTACACCTCTTCAGAAGATTTCACCTCACTTGGTGATAAAGCATCAGTGGAGAGGAGACACGTTTTTCCCATATTAACTCTTACAGGAGAGAATTTCCCTTCCTAGGGGTAGATTTCATCTCACTTCCTGTCTCCTTCCGTTTGCAAGTAGGAGTCGTTTGTAAGTTGGATGTTTGAAAGTAGGGGCCTGCCCTATATACTCTGCAGAAATTGGGGCCTTAGGTGTTGATGTTGCCACAACACTGTAAGCCCTCACAGTTACTCTTGGTGAGCGCAGGAACGGGCCCTGCTGTGAAATATGAGATCAAGAATTGTAATTACATGCCCCTGTTCAACAGGGTCAGAAAAATTGGGCCTTTGGTGGTAGTGGTGCTGGTGCCACAACACTTTAAGTCCTCACAGTTACTCTTGGGCGCAGAAACGGGTACCTGCTGTGAAATATTAGATCAAGAATTGTAATTACACGCCCCTGTTAAACAGGGGCTGAAAAATTGGGCCTTAGGCACTGGTGCTGGTGCCACAACACTGCAACCCCTCACAGATACTCTAGTTGGAGCGCAGGAACAAGCCCTGCTGCAAAGTATTGCATCAAAAATTGTAAATACACGCCCCTGTTAAACAGGGGCTGAAAAATTGGGCCTTAGGCACTGGTGCTGGTGCCACAACACCTCAACCCCTCACAAATACTCTAGTTGAGCACAGCAACGAACCATCCTTGCAAAATATTGCATCAAAAATTGTAATTACACGCCCCTGTTAAACAGGGACTGAAAAATTGGGCCTTAGCCACTGGTGGCGGCACCCAGAACCAAAAATATTCTTACAAGCTATCAGCATGATCATTGAGGAGGAAGAGGATAGTCACTCAGCATCAGCATAGGGAGTCTTGAAGGGATCTGACATTTCAAAAAAAAATATTCGGTTACATCAGCATCATGTGCTTGGTATCTGGTGGTGATCCAAGACTGATTCATTTTTATGAAAGTCAGTCGATCGACTGAGTCGGTGGACAGGCGCACCCTGTGAACGGTTACAAAGCCTCCAGCAGCACCGAATGTGCGTTCTGAAAGAACGCTGGATGCAGGACAGGCAGTAGCTCAATTGCATACTGCGCAAGCTCTGGCCAGTGATCCATCCTCAAGTCTCAGTAACCCAGAGGATTTTCGGTGGGAAAGGTGTCCAAGTCAGATCTTGCCCCTAGGTATTCCTGCACCATGTAAAACAGACAGATAGTTACTGGAACCAATCATACCTTGGGGCTGCGGACTAAAAAATTGTCTGAACGCATCGGTCAGACGGCCACCTTCCCCACCGCTCCTTCTTTGACTGACCTAAGCCTCGGCAACACGTTGTCCAGGAACAGGAGTTTGTAACCTCCCAGTCTCTGGGAACACCTTGCACAGACCTTTCTGCAAGGCCTCCCGAAGAGGTTTCATCCTCTGCTCCCTCTGCGACAGTAAGATAAGGTCCGCAACCTTACCCTTGTATCGTGGATTAAGGAGGGTTGTCAGCCAGTATTGTTCCCTCTCCTTGATACCACGAATATGAGGATCCTTCCGCAGGCTTTGCAGGATCAGGGAGGCCATGCAGCGTAGGTTTGCTGAGGCATTCGGTCCGGAGTCCTCTGGGTCACTAAGGATGACATGATCCGCAGCCACCTCCTCCCAGCCACGTACAAGTCCATGGGTTTCTTGGGACTGTAAATGATCCTTTAAAGACTGCTGCTGATGCTGAGTGCCAGGCTCCATCTCCATGCTGACACAATCCTCCTCCTCCTCGTCCTCTTCCTGTGTGATCGGCGGGCATGCTGTCTGGATAAAGGGGGCACTGTCTGGATAAAGGGGGGCCTTGAGAGCTTAGGAAGTCCTCCTCTTCCTGCCTCTGTTCTGCCTCAAGTGCCCTGCCCATTATTCCACACAGCGTGTGCTCCAACAGGTGGACAAGGGGGACAGTGTCACTGATGCATGCACTGTCATTGCTCACCATACTCGTGGCCTCCTCAAATGGTGACAGAACAGTGCATGCATCCCTGATCATGGCCCACTGGCATGGGGAAAAAAAAACAAGCTCCCCTGACCCTGTCCTCGTGCCATAGTCACACAGGTACTCATTGATCGCACTCTGCTGCATGTGCAGCCGCTGCAGCATGGCCAACGTTAGGTTCCACCTGGTGGGCATGCCACAGATTAGGCGCTTCTTGGGCAGGTTAAATTCCTTTTGGAGGTCAGCCAGCCGAGCACTGGCATTATATGACCGGTGGAAATGCACACAGACTTTCCTGGCCTGCCTCAGGACACCCTGTAAACCGTGTACCTGCCCAAGAACCGCTGCACCAACAAGTTAAGGATGTGAGCCAAACAGGGCACATGGGTCAGTTGTCCCTGTCAGAGGGCGGAGAGTAGGTTGGTGCCATTGTTGCAAACCACCATTCCTGCCTTAAGCTGGCGTGGTGTCAACCACTTCTGAGCCTGCCCCTGCAGAGCTGACAGAATCTCTGCCCCAGTGTGGCTCCTGTCCCCCAAGCACACCAGCTCAAGCACCGCATGGCATCTTTTAGCCTGCATACTTGTGTAGCCCCTTGAACGCCTACGGAGCACTGCTGGTTTCCGAGGACAAAGCATAGGAGGAGGCCATGGAGGAAGAAGAGGAGGGGGTGGAGGAGAGAGGTGTGTCAGAATCAGCAGTAGTAGCATTTTGGAGGCGTGGTGGCAGAACAACCTCCAATACTACTGCACCTTGTCCTGCATCCTTCCCAGCTGCCAGAAGAGTCACCCAATGCACCATGAAATATAGGTAACATCCCTGTCCATGCCTGCTGGACCATGAGTCAGCGGTAATATGCACCTGACCGCCCTATCCAGCGAGGCCAAGACATTGCCTTCCACATGCCGGTAGAGAGCCGGATTTGCCTTCCGTGAGAAAAAGTGGCGTTTGGGAACCTGCCACTGAGGAACTGCACATTCCACAAACTCACGGAAGGGGGTAGAGTCTACCAACTGAAAAGGCAGCAGTTGAAGTGCTAGCAATTTAGCCAAGCTAGCATTCAACCGCTGGGCATGTGGATGCCTGGGAGCGAACTGCTTTCAGCGGTGCAGCAGCTGGGGCAGTGAAAATTTGCCTGGTACAATCTGACGTCGGTGTACCGATAGCAGATTGCCCGCAAGTACTTGGCTGTGACACACCTAATTCTACACCTTCATTCCTCTCAGTGCAGGTCTCAGAGAGGACTGAAGGTATAGTGGGGTTGGAGATCCCAGCTGATGAGGAGCAAGGAGAGGTCCTCTTTGTTCTTTGGTGTGGGTCTATTAGGTATGCTTGCCAACGAACTGCATGGCAGGTCAACATATGTCTGGTCAAGCATGTGGTGCCCAAGTGGGTGATGTTTTGGGCACGCGAGATACGCTTGAGAAATATGTTGCAAATAGCAGCGGTGGGATCTGATGCACTCGTCTCAAAAAGGCCCACACCAAAGAACTTTTGGAATAATGTGCAGAGACAGCAGGGCACATGAGGAGCTCTGCGGTGTGATGCAGTCGGTGTGCTGCCCTTAAGCTGGCCCCAGGAGGGCATCCTACCTCATTGGTGATTTGCCTCCTCCTCCTCTCATCAGGCACCCACGTGGAGTCAGTGACCTCATCATCCCCTCCCTCCTCATCACTGGAGCAAACCTGGCAGTATGCTGCAGCTGGGGGAACATGACTGCCAGATTGCTGTCCTTCTAAGGCACCCTGTCTGTCTGGGCTCATGTTACTGTCTTCCTCTAGCTGAGTACCATCATCGGAGCCTTAAAAATGCTGGGCATCCTCCTGGAGCATGTACCCAACACTGTGGTCAAACAGTTCGGGGGACTCCTCGGGAGGACATGGTGGGGCTAGGGAAGGAGTGACTGATGCCATTGAGCCGAGGGAAGAGGCCGCGTTGGCAGCTGCTTTGCCAGACAAAGTACCCTGAGCCTGGGTGAGAGAGGATGAGGAGGATGTGGACAGCTTGGTCATCCACTCTACCAAGTCTTCCGCATGTTGCGGCTCAACACGGCCAGCTGCCGGAAAAAAGCAAAGCTTGTCCCACGGCCACGCGCTGATGGGGATGCACCGTGTCCATGAACAGCACTGTTGCCTCTAGACACAGAGCCTGCTTACCCTCTTTTATTGGCTTGTGACTGTCTGCCTCTTCTTGTTGGCCTTCCAGACATACTAATGGCCTGCAGTGAGATGTAGCTGCACAAAACTGGGATTTTTATATATACTGATTATATTGCAGCTAGCAGATTGGCTGCCTGTGGTATTAATAGGAATTAATCAGAAGAAGCACCCCAGCACTGGTCTTCAGGTAGCTATAGGTGCACACTGTGCAGGGTACACAGTACACTAACTGTAAATACTTCAAGCTGCCTGCCTGTGGTATTAATAGGATCAGAAGAACAACAGCACTTGTCTTCAGGTAGCTATAGGTGCACACTGTGCAGGGTACACAGTACACTAACTGTAAATACTTCAAGCTGCCTGCCTGTGGTATTAATAGGATCAGAAGAAGAACAACAGCACTTGTCTTCAGGTACACAGTACACTAAATGTAAATACACCTGCCTGCCTGTCAGTATATTAGAAAGAAAATAACAGGAACGGCTCTGAATACAGTGTGTGTGTGTGTGTGTGTGTGTATGTGTGTATATATGTATATGTGTGTATATGTGTGTATGTATGTATGTGTGTGTGTGTCTGTGTGTGTGTGTGTGTGTGTGTGTGTATATATATATATATATATATATATATATATATATATATATATATATATATATATATATATATATATATATATATATATATATATATATATATATATATATATATATATATATATATATATATATATATACACATACACAACACCTGGGACGCATATATATTGTTAGAAGATTTTAAGTTCATTATTATTTTAAGTGATAAAAGTTTCTGAAAAAATATATGAAACACATAAATGTTATACGTAATTAGTGATGGTTTCCGAAGGTTAACAGGATGGAGGATAGAGGACAGAGGAGTGGTTTAGCTGGGTAGATATTTCTATTTTGAGTTGCTATGTCAGGACAATGGGTGGAGTAATGTTGCTTATCTTTAGACTATAGCCATTTAAAGTATATATGCAAATATGGGTGTTACTAGGATATGCTGACATAACATTTTGAAACAGTATAAGAATGGATGAGATTTATGGTAGAATAGGAATGGAGTAGGATTGAAGAGAGAGAAGTAACCCAACACTTTGGAGAATGTAACATCAAGATGTCTCCTCCTCCTCCTCCTTCTGAGACCATCACCATGTCAAATGTTACCAGAAGCCAGTCTTGTCTTTGCTTATCTTTCTGAACAAATAAACAACCTTTCTGGAAGCATCGTATGAACGAAGGATTCTTCAATTACTACTAAGAAACTAATTCCTAAAAGTAAGTAGGAAATGCGGCCTTGGATAAAGTACAGAAACATATCTCCTATACACTCTACCCTCTAGGAGAGAGGTTACTGATATATATAACATATAACACAAAGACATTGCTATACATCCAGAAACGCCCCTGAGAATGAGAATAAGAATATCTATAGTATTAGATGATATACTTTTCTTCATATATATACACAATACACTGTAAGTGCAGCTAACTGACTTGCCTGCCTACTCTAACTTAAATCAAATGACACTGTCTCTCTCTGTCTAATTCTCTCCGCCGCCGCAACACACTACACAAGGCCGCCACGCAGGCGGCCTTATATAGTGTGGGGCATGTACTAAACCCCCTGAGCCATAATTGGCCAAAGCCACCCTGGCTTTGGCCAATTACAGCTCTCTGTGCAGACGGCGCTGTGATTGGCCAAGCATTCGGGTCATAGTGGTATTCACTCGGTGACCCCGCCCCCCTCTGACGCACGGCGACTTGACGGGACTTCCCTGTGGCGTCACGGGGAATGCCACAGGGAAGTCCCGTCAAGTCGCCGTGTGTCAGAGGGGGGCGGGGTCACCGGTTGTCCCCGCCCCCATTATTTAAGAACCGTCAGAAGAGAAGCGTCACACAGCAGGAGGCTCCCTCCATGCATGGATGTGGAGCGGCCCAAAAAGAAGATGAAGACAAGAAGATGAAGAGAAGAAGATGAAGAGAGAAGCGTCACACAGCGGGAGCCTCCCACCATGCCATCATGGATGCAGAGCGGCCCGAGGAGAAGGGAAGGAGACGCAGCGGAGGAGATGCCGGACAAGAACACCGGAGGAAGAACCAGAAGAGCCATAAGAACCCTTACCATTTCACACAGGGGGGAGGGCCGGGATCTGGGGGTTCCCTTGTTAAAGGGGGCTTCCAGATTCTGATAAGCCCCCCGCCCACAGACCCCCACAACCACCGGCCAGGGTTGTGGGGATGAGGCCCTTGTCCTCATCAACATGGGAACAAGGTGTTTTGGGGGGCTACCCCAAAGCACCCTCCCAATGTTGAGGGCATGTGGCCTGGTACGGTTCAGGAGGGGGGGCGCTCTCTCGTCCCTCCTGTTTTCCTGCGGCCTGCCAGGTTGCATGCTCGGATAAGGGTCTGGTATGGATTTTTAGGGGGACCCCACTCCATTTTTGTTTAAATTTTGGCCGGGGTTCCCCTTAATATCCATACCAAACCTGAAGAGCCTGATATGGAATTTAGGGGGACCCCCCACGTCTTTTTTTTTTTTTTAAATTTTGGTTCGGGGTTCCCCTGTGGGGAATTCCCATGCCGTTTTTATCAATGAACTTCTATGTGTATTGTCGGACCGGCAATGCATTAATAGCCGCAAGTAGTTTTAAATGACTTTTTTTCTTTGAAATGTCATTTTGCTGTCAGACTGTTCTAAACATGGGAAACATGCGCCCCTTTACAGGCATACTATAGACACCCCCCAGGTACGAAATTTAAAGGGATATTACACTTTTATTGTTTAACTTTAAGCATTATTAAAATCACTGCTCCCGAAAAAACGGCCGTTTTTAAAACTTTTTTTTGCATTGATCCATGTCCCCTGGGGCAGGACCCAGGTCCCCAAACACTTTTTATGACAATACCATGAATATAAGCCTTTAAAATTAGCACTTTTGATTTCTCCCATAGACTTTTTTAAAGGGTGTTCCTCAGCAATTTTGGCAATACCCCAAATTGTTCGCTGTTCGGCGAACTTGCGAACAGCCGATGTTCGAGTCGAACATGAGTTTGACTCGAACTCGAAGATCATCCCTAATCAACATGTACAAATATAGTGAACTTGGTGTAGAGTTATTCACTTTAGGTCATCACAGAGGACAGGGGGGCACTCTTTACGTCTGGAGGAAAAGAGATTTCATCTCCAAATCTCCAAATACAGAAAGGCTTTTTCAGAGTAAGAGCTGTGATAATGTGGAATAGACTCCCTCCAGAGCTGGTTTTGGCCAGCTCAGTAGATTGTTTTAAGAAAGGCATGAATTCTTTCCTATACACATAATATAACTGGATACTAATAATTATAGGTAAAGTTACATAGTCAGGTTGAAAAAAGACAAAAGTCCATCCAGTTCAACCAAAAAATAAAAATACAATCCCATATACACAATCATATACCCACAGTTGATCCAGAGGAAGGAAAAAAAACCCCAGCAAAGCATGATCCAGTTTGCTACAGCAAGGTAAAATTCCTTCTTGATCCCCCGAAAGGCAAATCGGATATTCCCTGGATCAACTTTACCTATACATGTTAGTATCCAGTTATATTATGCACATTTAAGAAATAATTCAGGCCTTTTTTAAAGCAATCTACTGAGATGGCTAGAACCACCCCTGGAGGGAATCAATTCCACATTTTCACAGCTCTTACTGTGAAGAAACCTTTCCATATTTGGAGATGAAATCTATGTTCCTCTAGACGTAGAGTGCCCCCTTGTCCTCTGTGATGACCTTCAAGTGTATAACTCAACACCAAGTTCACTATATGGACCTTTAATGCATTTGTACATGTTGATCATACCCCCCTTAATCTCCTCTGCTCAAATTCAGTTCCTCTAATCTTTCCTCATAGCTGAGCTCCTCCATGCCTCTTATCAGTTTGGTTGCCCTTCTCTGCAGTTTCTCCAGTTTCCTGAAATCCTTTTTTGAGAACCGGTGCCCAAAACTGAACTGCATATTCCAGATAAGGTCTCACTAATGATTTGTACAGGGGCAAAATGATCTCTATCTCTGGAGTCCATACCTCTCTTAATACAAGAAAGGATTTTGCTCGATTTGGAAACCACAGCTTGGTTGGTGCATGCTATTATTGAGCTTATGATCTACCAAAACCCCCAGATCCTTCTCCACCATTGATTCCCCCAGTTGTACTCCCCCTAGTATGTATGATGCATGCATATTCTTAGCCCCCCAAATGCATAACTTTACATTTATCAACATTAAGCCTAGGTTTACACTGACAACGGGAATGAAAACGTGCGAGTTCAGCTGAAGACCCAACTTCGGGGGCAATTTCAGAGACATCTGTGCGGGTTTCTGCACAGATATCTATTGAAATCGCACCCCGAGGTCGCCAAAAGTAGTACAGAAACTACTTTTGGGATCAGTGCAGCGCCGCAAATGCGGCATCCCACCAATTCGGACGGTGCCATTGCCGGCAAGGCTGCCGATTTGGCATGTAATTTGACATGTCAAATCGCATTGCCAAATCACTGCAATGTGGACTGGAGCTAAACCTCATTTGTGACACAGTTGCCCAATTAGACAGTGCATTGAGGTTGGCTTGTAAATTGGAGACATCCTGTAAGGACGTTATTCCACTGCATAACTTGATGTCATCTGCAAACACTGAAATGGTACTTGTAATCCCAGACCCTATATCATTTATAAAGATATTAAAAAGTAAGGGTCCCAGCACTGAACCTTGGGGTACACCACTGATAACCCTAGACCATTCAGAGTAAGAGTCATTAACCACTGCTCTCTGAATTCTGTCTTTTAGCCATTTTTCTATCCATTTACAAATTGATATTTCCAAGCCGTTAGACTTTACCTTATACATGAGCCGTGTGTGGGGAACTGTGTCAAACGCTTTTGCAAAATCCAAGTATGCCACGTCCACAGCCACCCCGTCCAAGGTTTTACTTACCTCTTCATAAAAAGAAATCAGGTTTGTTTGACAACTTCTGTCTTTCATGAATCCATGCTGTGTTTCTTAAAAAAAAAATTTCCAACAAGAACTCGTCTATGTGGTCTTTTATTAAACTCTCCAGTATCTTCCCGACTATAGAAGATAAACTAACAGGTCTATAGTTACTTGGTAAAGATCCCTTTTTAAATATACAATAGGCACCACATTGGCCCCACGCCAGTCCAGTGGTACTATTCCCCTCATTAATGAGTCTCTAAATATTAGAAACAATGGCTTTGAGCTCAATTCTTTTAGGATCCATGGGTGGATGCCATCTGGTCCAGGTACTTTATCCACCTTTATTCTGTCTAAATATTTCTGGACCATCTCACTTTTGAGCCATTGTAGATCATTTGGGGCTGTGTCACTACCACCCCCATTATGAACATGACCTCCCCCATGCTTCTTTGCATACACAGAGCTGAAGAAAATATTTATTAAACCAGCCTTCTCTTTGTCCCCAGTCATCCACTCTAGATTATTTTGTAAAGGGCTTACATGCTCAGACCTGACCTTTTTTCTATTAATATATTTAAATAATTTTTTGTCGTTCGTTTAGAATTTTTGCGTCCTTGATTTCCTTTACATATTCTGGTATAATTCTTCGTTGCATTTAAACGATAATAGTGTTCCTTCATTTGTATATTTTTAAAAGCTCTTTTCTTATTATTTATAGCTTTTTAAACTTTGGACCGTGAGCCACATAGGTTTTATTTTTAGCTTTTTAAACATATTACCCATGGGAATATACTTTGCAGTGAGTTCGCATACAGTCTTTTTGAAGAATTCCCATTTCTGCTCTGTGTTCATCAATGCCAAAATTGATTATAATCTATTCTTTTCTATTCTATTCAAATTCAAATTGATTCTGTTTGGGTTTTGGCAAATGGTTATATTCTTTCTATTCTATTTTTTTTAATTCGTTTCTATTCTATTATAGTCTATTCTTTTTTTTTATTCTATTCTTTTCTTAGGTATTCAAATGTATTCTATTTGAAATTCGAATTTCAGAAGATGGTTATATTCTATGTTATTCTATTCTATTTGTTTCTATTCTAGTCTAAGCTGTTCTTTTATTTTCTATTCTACTTTGTTCTGTTTTACTCTATTATAGTCTATTCTTTTATTTTCTGTTATATTCTTTTCTATTCTATTATATTCCTTTATTTTCTATTCTATTTTATTCTCTTTGGAAATTCGAAATCTATTTGAATTTTAAAACTATTCAAATTTGAAAATTATTCAAAAATAATTCGAAAACAATTCAAATTTGAATTTCGTTCAAATTTTTTTTTCGTTACTTTGGATTCATTTAACCACTTCAATACCAGGCACTTATAAACCTTCCTGCCCAAGCCAATTTTCAGCTTTCAGCACTGTCGCAATTTGAATGACAATTGCACGATCATGCTACACTGTACACAAACATTTTTTTTATCATTTTGTTCCCACAAATAGAGCTTTCTTTTGGTGGTATTTGATCACCTCTGCGGTTTTTATTTTTTGTGCAACAAATAAAAAAAAGACCGTAAATTTTGAAAAAAAATGGTTTTCTTTGTTTCTGTTAAATTTTTTTGTAAATAAGTACGTTTTCTTCTTCAATGACGGGCACTGATATGGCTGCACTGATAAGGCGGCACTAATGGGCACTGATGAGGTGGCACCAATGAGGTGGCACTGATGATGGGCACTGATAGGCAGCACTGGTATGCAGCACTGATGGGCACTCATGGGTGGCACTGATAGGTGGCACGGATGGGCACTGATGGGCACTGATAGGTGGCACTGATGACACAGATGGGTGGCACTGATGACACTGATGGGTGGCATTGCTGGGCATCACTGAATTTTGTTTTCACAATGGTGCCAGTCAGTGCCCATTTGTGGGCACTGATTGGCATAGATTAGGTATATGTTGGCACATGTGGATGGCCATGGGGGATGTACCTGGCCATCCACATGTTATGTGCTTCCCTGATGGTCCTGGTGGTCTGAAGTGGGCATCCGGGGGGGTGTGAAGGAATTCATTTCCATAACAGGGGGCTGTGCTGATAACCAATCAGCACAGACCCCCCCTGTCAGGAGAGACGCTGATCGGCTCTCCTCTACTCACGTCTGTCAGACGCGAGTGAGGAAAAGCCGATCAACGGCTCTTCCCGTTCACATCGTGATCAGCCGTGATCGGACACGGCTGATCACGTAGTAAAGAGCCTCCGCCGGAGGCTCTTTACCGAGATCGTTGTAGCGGTGTGTCACACTGTGACAGCGGCTGTTCTCCTGCAGGACGTCATATGACGCCCAGTCAGGATAACTGAACCACCGCCCGGCCGTCATTCTGCTATAGGCTGGGCGGGAAGTGGTTAAATTCGGTACTATTGGAATTCGGAAATTCGCATAATTTCAAACTTCTGAAAAACAAAAAATGTGTCTGAATTTCAATTCGAAACGAAACGAACCACACATGTCTAATATTGTGGTGTATGTGGTACTCACCGGTGACTTGCAGAGCTCCTGTACTCGTCTCTATTGGTTTTTCCAGGCTGGGATGTTCCACCCTGCAGATATATTCCACACCGTGATCTCTCTCCAGAGAGGGGGAGAAGGTCACACATGATCTACATCCATAGGACTGATCATTCTGTCTCCCTAGTAACGTATTAGTAATTCTGTACATCCCATCTGAAGACACAGGATACATTTCTCCGGATTGCTTGTCCTTTCTGAACCACAAAACATTTGCAACATCTGGGAAGTATTTTGTTACTGTGCACTGTATGATGGCCTCTTCACTACTCCTCAGGGGCGGGACTGATATCTCCAACCGTGGCCTCCAGGGAAAGTCTACACAAATCAAAAAGTAAAATCAGTTATACCCCGTGTTATGCACTCACTGGATTAACATAAATAACGTACAGTTGAGGTTTGAAGTACAAGTCTGATTCAGAATCCCCATTTAGATGTAAATTGAACCTTCACTTAAAAATAAAAAAAGAACCACTAATCCTTTCCCCTTTGCCCACTTCTACAATTCTCACCTGGGTGAGAATTACGTCAGCTTGCTTCCTTCCACCTCACCCACAACATACTGGGGCATGTCACATGTCCAAGGATTCTGCAGAACCACTGCCACGATACTGCCATGCCTCACGCATATGGGAGCCAGCCGTGAGACTTCAGGAAGTCAATGCTGGCTCCCATATCTAAGATGGTGGCACCAGAGAACCAAAGCCTGGTGAGGACTTGGCTCCAGAGGAAGACAGCACTGGACTTCACAGACTAGTAAGTGTCTTTTTCTTAAAAGTCAGCAGCTAGAGTATTTAAAAACTAAGTAAAGTTCCTCTTTAAGTACCCATATACAGCTCTTAGATTCCTATTGTCAGGATGCCCAATGGCAAACACAATAGATTAAACCGTGCCCACATTCCAGTCTGTAAAATATTCATAATGGCAGATGTCCAAGTGTTTACACTCAGATATACATTATCTCACGAAAGTGAGTACACCCCTCACATCTTTGTAAATATTTTATTATATCTTTTCATGTGACGACACTAAAGAAATTACACTTTGCTACAATGTAAAGTAGTGAGTGTACAGCTTGTATAACAGTGTAAATTTGCTGTCCCCTCAAAATAACTCCACACACAGCCATTAATGTCTAACAACTGGAAACAAAACTGAGTACACCCCTAAGTGAAAATGTCCAAATTGGGCCCAAAGTGTCAATATTTTGTGTGGCCACCATTATTTCCCAGCACTGTCTTTACCCACTTGGGCATGGAGTTCACTAGAGCTTCACAAGTTGCCACTGGAGTCCTCTTCCACTCCTCCATGACGACATCGCGGAGCTGGTGGATGTTAGAGACCTTGCGCTCCTCCACCTTCCTTTTGAGGATGCCCCACAGATGCTCAATAGGGTTTAGGTCTGGAGACATGCTTGGCCAGTCCATCACCTTTACCCTCAGCTTCTTTAGCAAGGCAGTCACCTTAAAGATGTGTTTGGGGTCATCATCATGTTGGAATACTGCCCTGCGGCCCAGTCTCCAAAGAGAGGGGATCATGCTCTGCTTCAGTATGTCACCGTACATGTTGGCATTCATGGTTCCCTCAATGAACTGTAGCTCCCCAGTACCGGCAGCACTCATGCAGCCCCAGACCATGACACTCCCACCACCATGCATGACTGTAGGCAAGACACACTTGTCTTTGTACTCCTCATCTGGTTGCCACCAAGTTTATTTTGGTCTCATCAGACCACAGGACATGGTTCCATGTAATCCATGTCCTTAGTCTGCTTTTCTTCAGCAAACTGTTTGTGGGCTTTCTTGTGCATCATCTTTAGAAGAGTCTTCATTCTGGGATGACAGCCATGCAGACCAATTTGATGCAGTGTGCGGTGTATGGTCTGAGCACTGACAGGCTGACCCCCAACCCCTTCAACCTCTGTAGCAATGCTGGCAGCACTCATACGTCTATTGCCCAAAGACAACCTGACACGTACCTCGTATGTGAGATCACTGGAGTTGAGGACAGTGACCGTAGGAGCACAGTGGGGTATGAGTGCCTGGTGGATTCTCTGGAACTGGAGATGATGTCCACTGGGAGACACTGGAACTGACTGGAGTGCCGGGTGCAGGTAAGCTGGATACAAGTCAGCAGGTAAGCCGGATGCAGGTAAGCCGGATGCAGGTCAGCAGGCTGCAGGTGAGCTGGCTGCAGGTGAGCTGGCTGCAGGTGAGCTGGCTGCAGGTGAGCTGGCTGCAGGGGAGCTGGCTGCAGGTCAGCAGGCTGCAGGGGAGCTGGATGCAGGTCAGCAGGCTGCAGGGGAGCTGGATGCAGGTCAGCAGGCTGCAGGGGAGCTGGATGCAGGTCAGCAGGCTGCAGGGGAGCTGGATGCAGGTCAGCAGGATGCAGGGGAGCTGGATGCAGGTCAGCAGGATGCAGGTAAGCTGGATGCAGGTCAGCAGGGTACACACAGCAGGCAGAAGCAAGGTCAGACAAGCCGGGTCATACACAGTGGATCAGTTCAACAGATTCGGCAGGCAAGGAATAGTCAAGTTCAGGCTGGTTTCTGGTAACAGGAGATCAGACAGGCAGGTAAACAGAATCAGAGTCAGGGAGAGCCAAGGTTCAGGATTGGAGACAGCAGCGTGGTCAGAGAGCCAGGTCAGGTGATCGGATGCTGATTACAGGAACAGGTCACAGGTGAAGCTGCAGATCAAACAGCAAGTGCTGAATTGTGGAAGCCCCTCTTAAAGGCCACTGGGCGCCAAAGCCGAATCACTGTGCGTGCGATCTCTGCGATCGGCACATGCGCATTGGCGCACGCCTGTTCGTTACTGGGAACCTGTTGGTGGGGATGCGCCTGAGCCCTGTTGCAGGTCTGGAAGTAGTATGTCCATGACATTGCCCCCCCCTTAAGGGCAACCTCCGGGTGCCCAAAAGAGCTCTTTTCTGAGGATGTCTGTGGAAGAAGGCCTGGATCAGTTCTTGGGCATGCACATTTTGCTTAGGTTCCCATGAGTTCTCCTCTGGTCCATAGCCCTTCCATTTGATTAAAAATTGAAGTTGGTTACCTCTTCTCCTGCAGTCTACGACAGCCTCCACCTCATACTCCTCGTCCTTATTAATAATAACAGGTCCGGGGGGCCCGTTCCTCTGTCCGGGAAAGGGTCGGGTACTGTGGGTTTAAGCAGAGACACGTGAAACACCGGGTGCACTTTGAGCGACTCAGGCAGGGTAAGTTTATAGGAGACCTCATTCAATTTCCTTTTAACTGGGAAAGGGCCAATGAATCTGGGTGCCAGCTTCTTTGAAGGGCAAGCCATCTTGAGGTTGGTGGTAGATAACCACACCTGATCACCTGGTTGGAGACGTAATTCACCTCTTCTCTTCCTGTCATAAAGCCTCTTGTTGGTTGCCTGCGCCTCGGCCATAGCTTCTTGCAACAACTTGTTGTTGCGACCCAGGAACTCGACAGTACTTTGTACTGCTGGAACAGGAGATTCTGGAATAATGTTAGGCAGGAAGACAGGATGGAACCCATAGTTCGCAAAGAACGGTGACTGACCTGTGGCTGAATGGCTGGCATTGTTGAAAGCAAATTCCGCTAAAGGCAACAGTGCTACCCAATCATCTTGGACAAATGAGGTAAAGCAACGGATGTACTGTTCCAGGGTTTGGTTCGTCCTTTCAGTTTGTCCGTTAGTCTGGGGGTGGAAAGCAGATGACATGGAAAGTTAAATTTTCAGAATTTGGCATAGTGACCTCCAGAAGCGGGAGGTGAACTGGACTCCCCTGTCAGATACAATGTTGGTTGGTACCCCGTGCAGCCTTACGATCTCCCTGATGAACACCCGGGCAGTTTCCAAAGCAGACGGCGTACTCTTTAGGGGTATGAAGTGGGCCATCTTAGACAGACGGTCAACCACTACAAAGATAGCTGTATGTCCTTCAGAAGGGGGTAGTTCCACTACAAAGTCCATGGCAATCATGCTCCAGGGTCTGTCGGGAATTGGTAGTGGTCTGAGGAGGCCCCAGGACTTGGTCCTGGCAGATTTGCTTTGGGTACAGATGACACATGACTTAACATAGTCCTTGCAATCTTCCTCAAGCTTCGGCCACCAAAACATGCGCTGGATTAGTTCACGAGTCTTGTGAACCCCAAAATGTCCGGCCAGCGGGTCGTGACACAGACTCAACACTTCTGTCCGGCAACTTTCTGGCACAAAAATTTTGCTGTCCTTCCAAAGCATCCCATCCCTGGGTATCAAGATTGATCCTGGAGGACCGGACACCCCCTCTGAGGCTTGTTTTAGACCGGACAGCAGGTCTGTCTGGAAAAGCAGAAAGTTGCCCTCAGATAAGATGGTGTCCGGAACTGAAGTTTCTTTGGGGTCATCGTACATCCGAGAGAGAGCGTCAGGCTTGATGTTCTTTGATCCTGGCCGGTAGGTGATGTGAAATGAAAATCTGGAAAAGAATAACGCCCATCGTGCCTGACGCGGCTTCAAACGTTTGGCACTTCGTAAATATTCCAGATTTTTATGATCCGTGTAGATAAGTATGGGATGTGCCGCTCCCTCTAGCAGGTATCGCCATTCTTCGAGTGCGGCTTTAATGGCCAAAAGTTCACGGTCCCCCACATCGTAATTCTTCTCTGCAGTCGAAAGCTTCCGAGAGAAGAAAGCTATGGGGTGCATGAGATCCTTGAGTCCTTGGCGCTGAGAAATAACTGCCCCCACAGCTGTTTCTGAGGCATCAACCTCGAGTAGGTAAGGAAGAGAGGGATCCGGATGGCTCAAGATGGGGGCAGAGGTAAAGAGTCCCTTTAGGGTAGAGAAGGCAGCTTGAGCCTGGGGATTCCACTGGAATCGGACGTTTTGTCTTGTTAGCTGGGTGATCAGAGAGATAATTGCAGAAAATCCTTTGATGAACCTTCTGTAAAAATTGGCGAAGCCAACAAAACGTTGTACCCCCTTTTTATCTGAGGGTGCAGGCCAGTCCAGAACAGCTGTGACTTTTTGTGGGTCCATCTTGAACCCTTCTGTGGAAATTACCAGGCCCAGAAATTGGATACTCTGCCGCTCAAATTCGCATTTTTTTGGTTTGGCGTATAAGCCATGCTGACGGAGTCGGCAGAGTACCATCTTGACGTGTTTCCGGTGCTGATCCAAGGATGAGGAAAAGATCAGGATATCGTCTAAGTAGGCTATGACGAAAATGTCCAGATAATCTCTGAAGATATCATTTATCAGGTGCTGGAAGGTAGCAGGGGCATTACACAGGCCGAAGGGCATCACCAAATATTCATAATGTCCAAACCTGGTACGGAAGGCCGTTTTCCACTCGTCCCCTGCACGAATGCGAACCAAATTGTAGGCCCCATGAAGATCGAGTTTGGTGAACACAACAGTAGTTCTTAATCTTTGAAAAGGCTCAGGTACCAGGGGTAAGGGATACCGGTTCTTGACCGTGACCTTGTTCAGCTCCCGGTAGTCCACACAGGGACGCAATGAGTGGTCCTTCTTCTCCACAAAAAAGATCCCTGCCCCAGCTGGAGAGGTGGATGGCCGGATGAACCCCCTCTTAAGGTTTTCGTCAACATATTCCTTTAAAACCTCCAACTCCCGCTCAGACAGAGGGAAAATTCGCCCAAAGGGGATTTCAGCTCCGGGCAGTAGCTCAATCGGGCAATCGTAGGAACGATGAGGAGGAAGTGTCTCTGCCCCTCCTTTACTAAAAACGTCTAAGAACTCGTGATACTGTTCAGGTACTGCTGAGCGTAATTCTGAGTCAGCTTCCAGGCACAGCAAAGGACCAGATATCTTGGAAGGTAAGGGCAGACAATGTTCTTGACAGTAGAGGGACTGAAACCTGATTTCTCCGGAGCCCCAGTCAATTTGCGGGTTGTGGGCCTGAAGCCACGGTAGACCCAAGATGATCGGGAACAGAGGGGAAGCAATAGCATCAAACTTAAGCAGTTCCTTGTGGTTCGAGACAGTAATTACAGGCAGTGGGGGAGTCTCTTGAGTCACCTGGCCAGATTTAATACGGGATCCATCTGCCAAGAAAACAAAGTCCTTGAGCCCTGTGCTGGAGTGGAATGCGTTGTTGGTTGGCAAAGTTCAAATCAATAAAACAACTGCATGCACCAGAGTCTATTATTGCAGTAACAGACACAGTCTTTCCAGAAAACTGAAGGGTGATGGGAATAGCCAGGTGAGTAGAGAGAGCTGGGTGACTGTGTGGTGGGATGGATGAAGATCTACGGTACTTGGCAGGACACGAATGTACATAATGGCCTGGTCCCCCGCAGTACAAGCACAGGTTGAGCTGTTGCCGACGTAGACGTTCCTCGGCAGACAATGCGGGTCTCATTAGTCCGACCTGCCCAAATTTCTGAAAGTCCGGTATTAGTTTGGTTGGTGCAGGATTAACTGGGATCGGTCTAAGGGGAACAGGACGAGAGGTCGTAGGCACTTGGGGTAACATCCAAGTTGGTTGAGTCTGCTGGGTCACCCTCTCCATCCTGCGTTCCCGAAGACTACGGTTTATCTGAATAGTTAGGGTCATCAAGGATTCCAGGGAATTTGGTACACCGACCCGAGCCAGTTCATCCTTTAGTCCTTCTGACAAGCCTAGGCGAAACTGGTGCCGTAAAGCTGCATGGTTCCACTGGGTATCCGCGCTCCAGCGTCTAAAGTCCATTATATAATCTTCGACCACTCTGCGGCCCTGCTGGAGCGTGCTAAGAGCAGCTTCGGCAGAGGAAGTTCGTTGGGGGTCATCATATAAGAGTGACATTGCGTCAAAGAAGGATGACAAAGAGTCCAGAGAAACATGGTGTTCTTCCAGCAGGTGATGAGCCCAGGCTTGTGGATCTCCCAGCAGAAGTGAGACAACAAACCCCACCTTGGTGTTTTCCCGCGAAAAGGTTAAGGGTAGTAAGGAAAAGTACAGCTCACATGCATTACGGAAAGTCCGAAACTTGCTTCGATCCCCAGAAAACTTCTCCGGAATTGGGACCCTGGGTTCTGGAGATAACATCATTACAGGGAGTGCGGGGGAAGCCTCTGATGACAACCCACTGGAAGAAGGGTTTGTAATACTCTTCCGGGACTGCACTTGTCTCACCAGGTGTTCATAGCTGTCCTGAAGCGATTTCACCTCTTGAGTGAGGACGGAGAGTAATTGGCAGATTTCATCAGTAGCAGAGGTCCCTCTTGCAGGCTCAGGCATGGCTGTTTGATACTGACACGTACCTCGTATGTGAGCCTGACGTGCAGAGGGAGACCTCTCGTACAGCCCTGGTTCCCAGACCACTGGAGTTGAGGACAGTGACCGTAGGAGCACAGTGGGGTATGAGTGGCTGGTGGATTCTCTGGAACTGGAGATGATGTCCACTGGGAGACACTGGAACTGACTGGAGTGCCGGGTGCAGGTAAGCTGGATACAAGTCAGCAGGTAAGCCGGATGCAGGTAAGCCGGATGCAGGTAAGCCGGCTGCAGGTGAGCTGGATGCAGGTCAGCAGGCTGCAGGTGAGCTGGATGCAGGTCAGCAGGCTGCAGGTGAGCTGGATGCAGGTCAGCAGGCTGCAGGTGAGCTGGATGCAGGTCAGCAGGCTGCAGGTGAGCTGGATGCAGGTCAGCAGGCTGCAGGTGAGCTGGATGCAGGTCAGCAGGCTGCAGGTGAGCTGGATGCAGGTCAGCAGGCTGCAGGTGAGCTGGATGCAGGTCAGCAGGGTGCACACAGCAGGCAGAAGCAAGGTCAGACAAGCCGGGTCATACACAGTGGATCAGTTCAACAGATTTGGCAGGCAAGGAATAGTCAAGTTCAGGCTGGTTTCTGGTAACAGGAGATCAGACAGGCAGGTAAACAGAATCAGAGTCAGGGAGAGCCAAGGTTCAGGATTGGAGACAGCAGCGTGGTCAGAGAGCCAGGTCAGGTGATCGGATGCTGATTACAGGAACAGGTCACAGGTGAAGCTGCAGATCAAACAGCAAGTGCTGAATTGTGGAAGCCCCTCTTAAAGGCCATTGGGCGCCAAAGCCGAATCACTGTGCGTGCGATCTCTGCGCACGTCTGTTCGTTACTGGGAACCTGTTGGTGGGGATGCGCCTGAGCCCTGTTGCAGGTCTGGAAGTAGTATGTCCATGACACAACCTCTGGATATGACGCTGAACACGAGCTCTCAACTTCTTTGGTCGACCATGGCAAGGCCTGTTCTGAGTGGAACCTGTCCTGTTAAACCACTATATGGTCTTGGCCACCATGATGCAGCTCAGTTTCACAGTCTTGGCAATCTTCTTATAGCCTAGGCCATCTTTATGTAGAGCAACAATTCTTTTTTTCAGATCCTCAGAGCGTTCTTTGCCATGGAGTGCCATGTTGAACTTCCAGTGACCAGTATGAGAGAGTGAGAGCGATAACACCAAATTTAACACACCTGCTTCCCATTCATACCACACCTTGTAACAAGTCACATAACACCGGAGAGGGAAAATGGCTAATTGGTCCCAATTCGGACATTTTCACATAGGGGTGTACTCACTTTTGTTGCCAGCGGTTTATATAATAATGGCTATGTGTTGAGTTATTTTGAGGGGACAGAAAATGTACACTGTTGTACAAGCTGTACACTCACTACTTTACATTGCAGCAAAGTGTCATTTCTTCAGTGTTGTCACATGAAAAGATAAAATAAAATATTTACAAAAATGTGAGGGGTGTACTCACTTTTGTGAGATACTGTGTGTGAGTGATATCCACTGCTATCAAGGAGTTCCTGGTTATTGGATATAGAATGCAGTATTTCACCCAAAAAGAAAACGTTACAGCGTATACTATCTCCAAATTTTATTTTTCAGACGTCTGTAAGTTCTGTTTTGTTCTCTTAGATTTCTGTTCGATACTTAGCGATCCTGCCAGTCCTCCTCCATGCTTTTGCAAACTGATCACGCCAAACACAGAAGCATATCTGTGCTGCTGTGGTTAGTTTGTGTATCAGTGCATTCTTCTAGGAGATACAGGATGTTGTGCCCGTGTATGGTGTGCCTTTATATCCCATGGTCAGTTTATCTAGCATGCAAACTGCTGTAGGTGGAGTAAGGCTGTGAAAGTGGCTAACAAATGTTAGCCGATTATTGCCTTTGTTTTGCAGCAGCAGTCTGTGGCTGCATAAATTGCAGAAGTGTACTATCCACTGTGTGATTGACATACTAAAAAGCCCACCATATAAACAGACACGCCCCTGGATTAGGAGAAGAGGAGCTAATGAGTCTACGCGGTCACGTGGTCGTGCAATGTTGGTTAAGCGATCTCCCCCACTGTGCTATTGTGTTCTAAGGCTTAATGTACACGGGACGCTTAGACAACCTCCTCTGAACAAATTTTTTTACAGCTTCAAACCGGCGTTTAAAAACCCGCGTTCTGCTGCGTTTACATGCCGCGTTTTGCTGCATTTTGCCACGTTTGCGTCTAGGAGCGTTTATTTAAGATAACATCATAGGACCCACCCAAAGCCCAAAAAACAGTATTATTTAACTATTTCAGCCATTCTGTGAGATCAGAGTGAGTAGTAGCAGCTGAGAGAGCAGCAGTGTACTTGTATCTACCTCAATTTCTGTGCTTTTACTATGGATCCCATAATGAGCGCATGTGAGGGAAAAATGCTAATTTTTTAATATATTTAATTTTTAAATTGCAATTGATTAGTATATTTTTTTGTTTGTTTTTTATAATAAGCTGTATATGTAATTTCATTATTTTTATTTACTTATTTTGACTTTTTTATGCAAAATTTAATTGCAATTTTTTAATATATTTAATTTTTAAATTGCAATTGATTATTAGAATTTTTTGTTTGTTTATTTTTTTTTAAACCTGTATGTGTAATTTCATTTTTATTTTGTCTTTTTTATGCAAATTTTAATTGCAATTTTTTTAAATATTATTTTTAATTAACCCTAACCCTAACTGGAAATCCTAACCCTAACTTGTTCTTCAAGGGGAAAACCCTAACCATAGCCCCCTAACCCTAATGGGAAACTCTAACTCTAACTGGAAACCCTAACTCTAACGGGAAACCATAATACTTACCATAACCCTAAACTTGTTCTTCAAGGGGAAAACCCTAACCATAACCCCCTAACCCTAATGGGAAACCATAACCCTTACTATAACCCTAAACTTGTTCTCCAAGGGGAAAACCCTAACCATAACCCCCTAACTCTAATGGGAAACCCTAACGGGAAACCATAACACTTACCATAACCCTAAACTTGTTCTTCAAGGTGAAAACCCTAACCCCCTAACCCTAATGGGAAACCCTAACCTCTAACGGGAAACCCAAACCCTAACGGGAAACCATAACACTTACCATAATCCTAAACTTGCTCTTCAAGGGGAAACCCTAACCATAATCCCCTAACCCTAATAGGAAATCCTAACCCTATATGAACATAGCAAGCAAGTTTTTAAAATATTATATATATATATATATATATATATATATATATATATATATATATATATATATATATATATATATATATATATATAATTAGTTTTTTCATCATTTGCTATGATTTTTAAGTTTTGTAATGTTAAAAAAATAGGGCACTTGTAAAAATGCTTTTAAACGAAATTGCGGTAAAACGCCGGTACAGCGTTTTGCCATGTTTAGTGGCGTTTAGCGGCGTTTTGCGTCTGAAACGTCGGAAATTTCAGCGCCTGAACTTATTTTTTGCCTTCAAAGAAAAGCCTCTAAACGCAACTGCATAAAAACGTACACAGGTTCGTTTAATGTCATGTACACATAAGATAACATTGGCTGAGTTCAGGGGCAGCTGAAAAAAGCAGCCAACTGCCTCTGAACGTTCGTTTACCAGCAGCAGTCTACATGAGGCCTTACAGGGAGGATCCCCACCACCAGAATACACTGATCAGCCATCGGCTGCAAGCAGTGATTGCATGCTGGTTTTTCAGCACACTGAGCGAAAGTTGTCCGGTTCAGGTGAGATTTTTGGCCAGTGTGTACCAAAATTAGATTAGCAGATCTGGTTGGACTTGATTGACAAATTGAAACCAAACCCAGCTGACACTTTATAATCATTACAGCAGTTTTTTTTCCTTTTGGGATAAAGGTTTTACATAAATAAATAAAAGTTGACCATTGTAAGCAACCCTGCCAGTGGTAAATGGTTTGTCTCAACCCTCTAACTGCCACTCATTCTGAACAGCTTGGTATGTTAACCGCTTCAGCTCTGGAAGATTTTACCCCCTTCCTGACCAGAGCACTTTTTACAATTCGGCACTGCGTCGCTTTAACTGACAATTGCGCAGTTGTGCGACATTGCACCCAAACTAAATTTGCGTCCTTTTTTTCCCACAAATAGAGCTTTCTTTTGGTGGTATTTGATCACCTCTGCGGTTTTTATTTTTTGCGCTATAAACAAAAGAAGAGCGACAATTTCGAAAAAAAACACAATGGGGCTGATTTACTAAGAACAGTGCGTTGTGCCGGTTCATACCTTAATTGTTTCGCCCCAGATAAATCATTGATTGAGCGTGCGAACCGGCTCACGCAGATGCGCAACACGATAATAAATATGTAAGCGGCAACTGGTGCCAGGTCAACTGCTGTTTTCTCATTGATAATAGCATGCCCATCTCATTGGATGTGTCTTCTTGGGCAATTAGTAGGTGTTCTCACTTAATTATCCCTTTTGATGCTAATCTCATTCCTATTACTTCTAATATATCTTTGAAATGTTTTTTTTTTTTCTGTTTTCACACAAATATTTCAATACATTACAAAGAACAGAGAAGTGTTTCTAAACCCAATAAATTAATATTTTCACATCTTGATCTTTAAAAGGTGACCATACACTGCAATCAGTTAGATCCTAAAAAAATTAGATTTAGTGCAAGAGCCTGTTTGATTTCTCGCCGCCGTAGCTTAAACCTTCCGTTGGGCTGTCATCCGCTATCCAGGGACATGCTTGGGATACATGCCACCGGAGGGCTCTGTAGCTCTCATCCAGCTTCATCTGTGCCCAGACCAGCCTGCTTAATTCAGCTGTCTGCTCCTTGTGTGGTTTTTCTCCCAAAAACCGCACCCGCAATCCGTACTGCGACCAGTACCTTTCCTGGATGGAAGGGAGAACTTTTCCCTGGTGTCGCTGCTCACGGGCTAGCGCTTCTTTCCAGAGTTTGCAGCAAATAGAATCAAACCATCTGATACTGGCCCTCTGTGCTGTATCTGCATCTCTCGCAATCTCCTTCTGAATTCCTCTTCCATGGCGGCTGGTATCTGTACCTCTCCTGCTATCTGGACCTTGGATCCAGGTGGAAGTTTGAATGTCCCAGACTGCAGGAAGCGTCCCGCTGCTTGCCACCAATGTGACGGAACGTCACACACTCCGCTTGAGTGCTTCCGTCAGTATACCACTTCCTCCCAGTCTGACTCTAGATATCAGATATTCCAACCGCTCATAAGCACAAAACAAGACGAGACTTGCTTAGATGCTAACATGGACTCATTTATTAGAACCAAGTCTTTATATACTGTTAGAGGAGGTTCCCCCCTCCTGCTCATATTACTCTAACAATACAACTGTAACCTAATTAACATGAGTTGGTTAACTAAATCATTTACCCAGACTAGGTGACTCAGAGACATGACCTTTGGGTTTAAGACTTTACGTCTCCTAGTTCACTGACTATTCAATACACATTACCATAAACATCAACACAGGGTTAATTAGAACAAACAACAATGTGTGGAATACCCTTATAATCTGTAGGCAAGAGGCTGACATTCAGTCCCCTCCAAAAGCCTCTGTCCCAGGTGAGTCTGTCACAATTTCCTATAATTTGAATTAATTGTTCAAGTGCGTCTTCCTATTACCTATTTTGCAGACATATCAAGTTGTACGGAGATTGGCCAATCAGATTGCATAGTGCATGACCATCTTAAGTGCCAAATTTGGAATGTAGATGTGCCATGACCCACTTGTATTTTCACAAGTGGACACAAGAACCTACATCTCTAGATACATATTTGGGCAGCACAGTGGTGTAGTGGTTAGCACGTTCACCTAGCAGCAAAAAGGGTCACTGGTTTGAATGCCGGCCGTGACACCATCTGCCTGGAGTTTGCTTGTTCTCCCTGTGTGGGTTTTCTCCAGGCACTCTGGTTTCCTCCCACAATCTAAAAACATGCTGGTAGGTAAATTGGATCCTGTCTAAATTGGCCCTAATATGTATGAATGTGTGTTAGGCACCCACACAAACACCACCCCATGTTAAAAAAATTATTTATTTTCTTAATTTGCAAATAAGCATCATCTCTTCCTCAGAGCTTAGCAGCAGTATAAGCATTTTCCTGTAGGGGCGTGATGTCATTCCTGTGTGCTGGCCACAGCTTTCCGAGAACCACATATGCGCATACAGCAGTTGCGCATCTTACATACACGGCGGTCACACATCTAGATGCATTTGGTGCATCTAGCTGCAGGAACTCAATTTCTATAGAAATTAATAGTAAAGCAGATGCAGATTTCCAGGACTGGACTAACAAATGTTTATAGTGAAAGGTAACTGGTGTTTTCTATTAAACAAGGTCTAAATAGGCCATTGACATGCATCACAGTTGAACTTAGGAATGTGTCTTTGCAAAGTTAAACTAAATGAAATCCTTTATTATTTTTGCTTGGGGATAGAGTGCAGAGAGATTAGAAGTCTGGTCAGCTTTTGGGGATGTCTGCACCCCTGATAGGGTGAAGACAGCTCCCAAATTTTGCCACTTTCTCCTTCAAATTTATTTACTTCCTGTCACATAGCCAAACAGGAAGTAAGGGTAAAACCCTACCAGTGTCTTTCCCTGGGGACACACAGGTCAATATAAAGAGTTTCCCCATTATGTAAATTGCACTCCAGCATGCATGCAAGGAAAAGAAAAACACCATATTTGCTTCTACATGATTGGATGTTAAAATCACCAGTGCTTCCCCTCAGATTTTCAGCGATTACACTTGTATTGCAGAGTGGATTTGCCTTTACTAAATTCCAAACTACCTAATCATTTGGGGTGTACACAACAAAGTGCTAGAGTGCAATTTGCTTAATGGGGACACTAGTTAGAGTGATCTGTGTGTCCCCAAGAAAAGACATTGGTAGGGTTTTACCCTCACTTCCTGTTTGGCTGTGTGACAGGAAGTGAAGGCAATTTTAAGAAAAGGGACACAAAGCCCGACCTAAAAAAGACAAGCAGGGGTTCTAACACTCAATTGGTTTCTTTCAAATGCCCACAATTAGAATAGGATTGTCTTGAGCTAGATTTTAGCTCAGTGCTCTAAATCAGTGCTTCTCAAGTCTGTCCTCAAATACCCCCAACAGGCCATGTTTGCAGGTTTTCCTTCATCTTGCACATGTGCTTTAAATCACAATCAATGGCTTTGCATTTTGGACAGCTATTCTAGATAAGATAAATTCACAAAACATGTCCTGTCGAGGTACCTGAGGACTGAGGCTGGTAGCTGAGAACCACTGCAGTAAAAAGGAAAATTAAATACTTACCGCTCTGTAATTTTCCTTTCCTGGTGACTATCCATGGCAGCATACACACAATCCATGCATATGCTACTATGAAGGAAAGTTAGACAAATCACACCTGTCTTGTTTTGACATGCCAATCAGCCTAGTTAAGCTGCAGCTGTGAAATCTGCTGCATGAAAAATAACAAACATATCAAAATTTTCATCAAATTTTATTGGTCAACAAAACAGGACTTGGAAAAGAGCAAGGAAAGCAAAAAAAAAACATGTATGTTAATTTGAGACACTAACAGAATATGGTTTTTGAGGTCTGACCATTTTGCATAGGAAATTAACAGAAGTTAAAAGGACTGTGCCAACAAATGGATATCTATTAATGATTTAAACATTAGTCACGACATCTTGAGAAAGATTTTGCAAAATAATGCAGCACAGACAATTAAATCAAAGTGAACAACCTAGGTTTGTGTACTAATGAGGCAATTGTAAACACATGCACAGTCCATGAAACACACAACATGCAAGTTCACCCAATGTAGAGACTGAACTTCAAAGTGGGTACACCTGTTAAAGATGTCCTTAACTTACTAACCCAAAAAAACACACTCTCTGAGTATGCCCAGAAACATCCAAGTGCTGTTCACACACAAAAAGCACCAAAAAAAGCAAAGTCCCTGAGCATGCCCAGACCAACCCAAATGCAGCTAGCACAAAATAAGCCACCCCCTGTCCAAAATTAAGCACATCATCCAGCATGCTACTAAATTAGAGATGGGACAAACACCCCCGGTCCAGGGGGGCAAACAAACAGCCTAACATTGGCAAAAGTTAGACAACAAACACCATTGCAGTCTATGGGAACTGACTTGTTAATTTTGCTAGACCCCACTCGGCTGCCTTATCCTCTAGTTATTGGCCTTAAAATGGGTATGGGGACCCAGGGTCCATCCTAAGGGACATAAATCAATGTCACCAATTTTAAGAACCCCAAAAACGAAACAAGGAGAAGTGCCTTTAAATATGCCAAATTGCTGAAGGGCCAGTTCACCCCACATGCAGTCCAGTGCGTTTTTTTATGCATCAAAAATGCATGCAAAGTAGGTTATGTGTTTTTCAATGGCATAGTTCACACCATTGCTTAAAGTTCCAGTGCGTTCCAGTTCCAGAAAATAAAGTAGAACATGCTGCATTTTTCCTGCACTGGACTGTACTGGAACGCTGTAAAACACTAAAAAAAACATCATAAAACGCACAGGAACACATCAAAAACGTGCATGCAGAAAAGCATCTGGACTGCGTTTCCATAAAGTGAACTTGCCCTAAAGGTATTAACTTGGGGGGGGGGTTCTCTACCTGTAAAGTGGTGCATCTGTTGCATGTATCCAAAATACTGCGTCAAAGATGTACAGCTTTAGAGCAAACTTACAAATCGACATTGCAGCTGCAAGATTTTAACACCAAAAAAAATAGCCCCCCCACCAATACATACAAGGCCATTTGGGTCTGGAAAGGCTTAAAACGAGAACCCTCATGAGAAAAATACCACCCCCATTCCACGCACTAACAAACCCCTAGCCAAACACAGCAAGCCAGCTAATGAAAGGGGGTGGATGCTTGGGGGCAGGAGGGGCTCGGGCACCCCAAAAGTGATTTGGATTGGTGAAGGCAGCTCACAGCCTTTGGAGAATGGAGTGTAGAGTTCCCCTTTTAAAAGCAAAAAATAGTCCAAAGAAAACATATTCATTAGAGGTAGAAGGTTAAATGCCCTTTTAGGAGCTAGAGTAGCGAGAGTCTTTTTACATAATTTTAAGAAGGTACATGTCACATGTTGGCAACATAACATGCTAACATGACCTGTCTGCAAATATCATTAAAAAAAGATATAAAAGTGAACCAGCGTTAAAATAAAAATGTCAAGTTTAGAGGTGTTCAACCCACGCAAATGCATCTACGTTACTTGACATTTACTAAGATTTTGACCGTGCAGTGAACCAATGCATTCGAACGTGCGCAAATGCTGCTTGCGCATGCGCAGTGCATAAATTGACCTCACCCAGTTCTAAACGTACTTGCAGGCACAGCAGGCTTGTTCAGAAAAAGTTACTTTCTCATTCTAATTTGGGCTTATTTGTTACTTGGGCAGTTGTTACTAAACTTCCTCACCCCATAATATTTGCACTTCCAGCTTGTTTAAATATTGAATTGAAGATGCCGTGCACCATGTCCATAGTGGCGCACTGATCGCCTCCTCCCGTGCGCCAAGATTACTTTAGTAAATGGAGATTAGAGCTGTGTTACCAGAGCACACGTTTCGTAAATACCAAAACGTACGCTGCGCCTCGGCGTGTGCCTCAACTCATGGTTCGTAAATCAGCCTCAATATCTTTTACTTTTTGCTATAATAAATATCCCACATTTAAAAAAAAATTTAATTTTCCTTAGTTTAGGCCGATATGTATTCTTCTACATATTTTTGGTAAAAAAAATCACAATAAGCGTATATTGGATGGTTTGCACAAAAGTTATAGTATCTACAAAACAGGGGATAGTTTTATGGCATTTTTATTATTATTTATTTTTCTACTAGTAATGGCAGCAATCTGCATTTTTTATTGGGACTGCGATATTGTGGCGGACAAATTGGACACTTTTGACACTATTTGGGACCATTCACATTTATACAGCGATTAGTGCTATAAAATGCACTGATTACTGTGTAAATGACACTGGCAGGGACGGAGTTAACACTAGGGGGCGATCAAGGGGTTAAATGTGTTCCCTCACTGTGTTCTAACTGTAGGGGGGATGGGACTGACTAGGGGAAGAGAGAGATTGGTGTTCATACTTTGTATGAACACACGATCAGTCTCCTTCTCCCCTGAGAGAACCAGGATCTTTGTGTTTTATACACACAGATCCCGGTTCTCGCTCTGTCACAAGCGATCGCGGGTGCCTGGTGTTCATCGCGCCTGCCGGGCACTCGCGTCGGCTTCGGGGGGCCCCTAGTGACCAAAAGGCGAAGCGACGTAGCAGAACGTCCTTTCGCCCAGCCGTGCTATTCTGTAAAACTGCGCCGGCTGGTCGGCAAGTAGTTAAGGGTAGTTTAAAAAATGATTTACTGGCCAGATCACCAAGTGAAAAGTTAAGCCTAAAAAAAAAAAACAACTAAGAATTTGTAAGGTGCAATATAATACAGTTTTGTTTTCGGGTTTAACAAGGCTTTAATAATATTCCAAAATTACCGTATTTATCGGCGTATAACACGCGCCGGCGTATAACACGCACCCCAAGTTTAGGAGGGAATTTTAAGGAAAAAAAACTTACATTTAAATGCCCATCAATGCAGCCTCATCAGTGTTCATCTGCAGCCTTGTCAGTGCAGCTTTGCCCCAGTGCAGAATTGTCAGTGCAGCTTTGCCCCAGTGTAGCCTTGTCAGTGCAGCTTTGCCCCAGTGCAGAATTGTCAGTGCAGCCTTGTCCCCAGTGGTCAGTGCAGCCTTGTCCCCAGTGGTCAGTGCAGCCTTGTCCCCAGTGGTCAGTGCAGCCTTGTCCCCAGTGGTCAGTGCAGCCTTGTCCCCAGTGGTCAGTGCAGCCTTGTCCCCAGTGCCGCCGACATACACAAGTTTAGTGTGTAATTTTAAATAATGCGCCGCGGAGTTCGGAGGGACTCGTCGGCGCTCGTTCAGCTGAACGAGCGCCGCCGAGAACACAGTGACTGGGCGGAGCCAAGATACACATAGCCGACGATTTCCCCCTGATTTTAAGGGGAAAAAAGTGCGTGTTATAGGCCGATAAATACGCTATGTTTCAAATTTCGGGAGCCTCTGTGATGTGCCTGGAACTGTGAGCTAACGCTCTTTGGGAACTGATCAGGTTACAAAGCCTGTCCAGATCATTTTTGGTTGTTACCTTCTAAATGTATTTCATAAATTTCATTAACTTAAAACAGGAAATGCCCCATTTGGCCACTAGATTACGCTCATATCATAGGAATTTCCTAATACTTAGCTCCATCTAGTGAACAAATGCAGTATTTTTAGAAACATACATTTTTTACATTCTTTAGCAGTATTCATGAGCATCTGAATGTACAGTATATTTATCTGAATTCACAAGTCATGACCCCTTAAAGCGGAAATCCACCCACCCCTGCAAAAAATTAAAAGCCAGCAGCTACACATACTGCAGCTGCTGACTTTTAATAATCACACACTTACCTGTCCTGGAGTCCAGCGATGTCGGCACCTCAGCTGATGTTTCCATTTCGAGTAAGGGAACCTGGCAGTGTAGCCTTTCCGCTTCATGCCAGGAACCCTACTGCGCATGTGCGAGGTTCAGCTCCTCTCTCCTGCTGGCACGGCGAAAGGGGGAGGGAGCCCCAGCCGTGACATCAATACCCGCGGCTGAGGCTCCCAGAAGTGGGGAAAGCATACCTGTGAAAGACCCCCCTCCCCCCGAAAGGTGTCAAATGTGGTACCAGAGGGGGGGAGTACAATGAGTGGAAGTTCCACTTTTGGGTGGAACTCCGCTTTAAGTATGTTCACACGATCTAGCAAATCCACCCAGACATGTAATGTGTAAAAGGGCTCAGAAGAGCTTAGGCCAGTGATGGCGAACCTTGGCACCCCAGAGGTTTTGGAACTACATTTCCCATGATGCTCATGTACTCTGCAGTATAGTTGAGCATCATTGGAAATGTAGTTCCAAAACATCTGGGGTGCGAAGGTTCGCCATCACTGGCTTAGTGTGTAATAGGCTAAAAAGTGATTCTAATTGTTTTGTGTTTTTTTTTGTTATAATTGGGAGGATTAATTAATAATGTATTTATAGAGTATCAACAATTTACACATTGTACATTTATCAGTCCCTGCCCTCAAGAAGCTTACACTCTAAGGTCCCCATCTCATACACATACAAAGGCCAATGCAGACAGGAGCCAATTAACCTACCAGCATGTCTTTGGCGTGTGGAAGGAAACCCATGCGAGCACTTGGTGGAACATGCAAACTCCATGCAAATGGTGTCCTGACTGGGAATTGAACTGGGAACCTTAGTGATGCAAGTCAGAAGTGCTAACCACTATGCCACTGTATATTTGTATTATCTGGTATGAACAGTATACTTAGTTACCCCTCATTTTTTTCTCTTTTTTACTGGTGTGACTGGTTTTTGATTGAGGGTTGTCAACAGACTGGCGGTGAGTCTTTATCTGAGGAATATATTGAGTTTTTATTACAAGCTTATTTATCTTACCTTTATCTCTTATAGAAAATTCCTTGTATTCCTCCTCATCCATGGACTCGTGTCTCCAGGTCACTCTTACTCTGAAGTTTGGGTGGTGTAAGAGATTCTCAGGGATGGTACATCCACTGCTAACACTGAATGTTTTCATTAAATCGGGTGTACATTTCTCCTTCGATCGGCAGAGTTGTTCCAGATTCTCTCCTGACCAGTAACACCACTCGACCTGAATCTCATTGGGATAGAAGTTCTCCAACATATACGAAAATATTACCTCCCTGGTGCCCAGTAAAGCTCTTATTGGCTTCCCTGCCTTTGGTTTAGCTGGAAGAACAATAAAGATTTATAAAAGTGAAACAAACATACTAATTTCATAATTAGCATTTGGCAGTTTATATATAAAAAAAACTGCCCAACTCCATGTTATTTGAAACAGTATAGATAAACCTCTATTGTGGGATTTTTAAGGCAACACATAAACATATATATTTATACAAAATTAATATTTATTAGTACAAAAATAATTTGAAAATGATTCCATAGAAAAATTAATGAGGATATACATTACATACATATTACATAAATTATTATTACATAAATATTAAAACCATTTGTCATGAGGAAGAGCAACGATACTGTCCGCAGAGTTTTCAGGGACCCCCAGATGCAACTGGTGGTAGCGAAAAAAGCGGTTGAACCAACGCGTTTCAAATGTATGGTATACAGTAGGGGGCGCTAGAAACCTGAAACCATATGTATCTGTCACTAGATACACACACAATCCACATCAACCGCAGTGAATTATAAAGTACTGTTTGTGCTAAAGTGAAAATATATCAAATAAATAATATAAAGTAAAAATAAACCTACAAATATAAAAAATAAAAGTGACAAGTGATATTAAGATCAAAAAAGTTCTTAGTGCAAGTGTGATAGATATATTCGTAATGGTTGATTGTCCCAATCCATTGAAGAGATCAGAGCAAACAGTTAGTTGGAAAACAACATCACAGCAGACACATAGATCTTCAAAGATGCAACAAATCTTGCGATGGTATAAAGGTTCCGTCACCAAAGAGGAAAAAAATCACCTGAGGATAATAGATATCTGCTTACCAGATACCAATGACTCCTTTAACTAAAAAGAGAGTCATTAGCGCTTGTACAGGATTGTGCCTGTTCACATGAAGGCTGGAAGGCTGGGTGGTACTTTAGGCATAGATCCCTCCCATCCCATTCATTCAGGATAGGAAATATGAGAAACAAAAGGGAATCTCCATAGTGTAAAATCGTTTAATACGTAAAAAAGATGAACAATAAAATAGCCAAATGGCCTCTTACATTAATCGGTGCCTACCCGGCACTGGGACTACTTGCATGTCAGGGTGAATGGTGTCCAAAACCCTTCGCATCACATCGCACATGCGGCGTGCGTTCCACCCCGTGCGTCTCGCTAACCAGATGATCCGGAAGTTGGTAGGACGAATCTAGACATGTGACCACGTACCGCTCCGACGTACGTTTCGTTTGTGAACGTCTTCAGGGAAGCGTACATTGGTCACTAGGTAACTGGTTTATATGGGGAATAAGGGCGAGTAAACTGGCTCAATACGAATACTCCGCCTCTTTATCAATAAAGTTTTTATTTACTGAGCATTATGCACAGACTAGCCAGGGGATGATGGCTCCCTCTAGTGGCTCCCTCTAGTGGCTCTATGTCTTAATGCTTCAAAAAATTAGATTAGAGAAAGAATATGATAATTTTAAAACAGTAGTACTCGCCCTATCTGTCAATTAGTAAAATGGCAGAAAATAATTGGAAATGGTAAATTTATGAATAAATATGCTGCATAAATCTCATTGTAACTGATAATATTTGTCATAATTGTTTGGGAAGGACTGGAATTAATACCGTCATTCTAAGCAGTCTCAGTCTCGGTTTCATAATGGCTGGTATGTGATAAGCACATCTCAACTCTCTCCATTGAAACCACAATATATATTATTTTAATATCACCAAAACTAAATTATAATAAAGATAAAATACAAAAATTGATAAAAAAATGGTAACCACATAATCCCCATATTAATTAAATTAATATTAAAGTGCCTAATGTATGAACCCTTGATTACACCATAACTAGTGACATCAAGGTTCATAAATACACAATGGTAAATTTGTGATTAATCGTTTGTTAAAAAACAATTGAGGTCTATATCTATGTTCATCCCATACGGTTGCATACTCTGTAGCTTATAGAGCCAATATGTTTCATTTCTAGACACTGTCCTTTTCATATGAGTACCCCTCCAGTCCCTTGCTACTTTGTCAATCCCATAAAACGTACATAGTGATGGATCACTATTGTGGTACATTTTAAAGTGTCTAGAGACACTATGGTTGGGATAGCCATTTTTTATATTAGCAAGATGTTCGCTGATTCTTACTTTAAGTTGACGTGTGGTTCTGCCCACGTACTGTAAGGAACATGGGCATTCCAATACATACGTCACGTGGTCAGAATCACACGTAATTAGTGGTTTGATATTAAATTGTTGCTGGGTAACCACAGAATTAAATTGGGATTTCTTTTTCTTAGAACCCGGTTTCCTTGTTATTTTGCATGCATTGCACCTAGTGCAATAGTAGAAACCTGATCCATCCAAAAACGTAGATGGTTTCTTAGGTGGGTCCGGTACGTTGGGGGCTAGTCGATTCCTGAGGGTAGGGGCCCTACGGTATATAAATTTTGGTTTATTTGGCAAAGAGGACTGTAAATCTTTATCTTTTAACAGGATTGGCCAGAATTTCTTAAAGATACCCTCCGTTTCAAATGTAATACATTGTATTTTTTTTTTTTTTTTTTTTACAATCTTCATCAGGGATATGTTGTATCATTGTTTATAATAGAGCAAAAAGATTTCTTCAATTTATAGATCACTTAAATGCACATCGCATTTCATATTTTCCAATGTAATTCATAGATGCATGATAGCTTACTTCTTAATTCATAGTTTAACTAGTGGATACATTCCCAATGGTCTCAGGAAGGGGGGGTTCCAAAATCTGCAAAAGAAGCCCTTCATAAATCCTCTACAGGACGGCCAGATAAGGATTAATCCAAAAAAGATCCAAAAAATGGTGCTTAAAAGCCAAACTTTTTTTGTGCTGTGTGATAAGAGAAATCAAAACCAGATTTCTAATTTAAAGGCATCAAAGACATCCACAAAATCAAAACATTCTTCTAAGTAGGAGAGAACTTACCCCATATAAGAAGAGAAAGGGCTGGTTAAAGAGGGAATATTCAACAGTAAAGTTCCCCTGAAGATGCATTCCCTCAGCTGTCAGGCTGAAGATGGGAATGGCGCCATTTGCCGTCCCAGGCGTTATTTTCAATGTTTTCCGAGCGTTATAGTGATGCTCCACATGGTGAACATGATGACGCGGCTCACATCAGCGAGCCACATCATCACTGGCATACCTCTAGATTGGTGTGGGTCTCACATCTTCGATGCAACACGTGCATCCCGGGCGTGATGTAGTACCATGTGACCCACCTCCCTCTCATTGTAAACATCCAGGAAGGGCTGGCAGTCACAGGAATAGGGTAGATCCAATCATCTGATCAAAAAGACGTAGGGCAGGTCCATTCATCTGATCAAAAAGACGCTAGGCGTAACATGTCCAGTTTCACTGATTTCAAAAACAGGGCGTGAAGCAATGCCCCTAATGAGCTTCCCAGCTCCCTGATTTTAACCGGAAGCATGGGTATCAAAACTATATATGGGCATATGTAACCAAGACCATGCGTGTAATAATCCCCCTCAAGATAAGAGGGGGGACGCCATGTGCGATGGACTGAACATCATTTTGAAGCATCACAAATCGCAAAAAATTCCGCATGAATGTGCCATAGTCACCTAGCCAAAAAGTGACCCCCCCATGAAAAAATCCATAGAGGAGCCATCGGGCAGTATAAGGACAAATAGCCACCGGCTATAGTTACTAAGATTGCTGACTGGGGAATGAACAGATCTGTTATAATTTGCAAAAGATGGATCGTATCCTTCATATATGAGGGCCTTAGACGACCCCCCCAAGCCTCAATGAAGTAGAGAGCTTTAGACCCTTTCTTGAGGTCTTCAGCTCAGAGAAAACAGACTGAGACACAGGATTGGTCATACAAAAACACCTCCTCACTGTAATGTCAATCTTGACATTGAGGTCTGGGAATGTAGGAATCAATTATTCAACACCTCAGAGCTGGACATGTTACGCCAAGCGTCTTTTTGATCAGATGACTGGACCTGCCCTACGTCTTTTTGATCAGATAATTGGATCTACCCTATTCCTGTGACTGCCAGCCCTTCCTGGATGTTTACAATGAGAGGGAGGTGGGTCACATGGTACTACATCACGTCCGGGATGCACATGTTGCATCAAAGATGTGAGACCCACACCAATCTAGAGGTACGCCAGTGATGACGCGGCTCGCATCAGCACGTTCACCAAATGGAGCGTCACTATAACGCTCGGAAAACATTGAAAAGGACGCCTGGGATGGCAAATGGCGCCATCCCCATCTTCAGCCTGACAGCTGGGGGAATGCATCTACAGGGGAACTTTACTGTTGAATATTCCCTCTTTAACCAGCACTTTCTCTTCTTATATGGGGTAAGCTCTCTCCTACTTAGAGGAATGTTTTGTTTTTGTGGATGTCTTTGATGCCTTTAAATTACAAATCTGGTTTTAATTTCGCTTCTTATCATCACACAGCACAAAAAAACGTTTGGCTTTTAAGCGGCATTTTTTGGATCTTTTTTGGATTAATCCTTATCTGGCCGTCCTGTAGAGGATTTATGAGGGGCTTCTTTTGCAGATTTTGGAAACCCCGCCCCCCCTCTTCCTGAGACCATGGGGAATGTATCCACTAGTTAAACTATGAATTAAGAAGTAAGTTATCACGCATCTATGAATTTACATTGGTACATATGAAATGTGATGTGCGTTTTAAGTGATCTATAAATTGAAGAAATCTTTTTGCTCTGTTATAGAAAATGGTACAACATGTCCCTGATGAAGATTGTAAAATGTATTATATTTGAAACGCAATGGATCAACCGCTTTTTTTGCTACCACCAGTTGCATCTGGGGGTCCCTGAAAACTCTGTGGACAGTATCAATGCTCTTCCTCATAACAAATGGTTTTAATATTTATGTAATAATAATTTATGTAATATGTATGTAATGTATATTCTCATTAATTTTTATACGGAATCATTTTCAAATTATTTTTGTACTAATAAATATTAATTTCATATAATTATTTGTTTATAGACATGTGCACACTGAAATATTTCATTTCGGAATTTTGTTTTCGTCTGAAAAATAAATTTATTTTGTTACTCTCGAAATTCGTTTTTATTTATTTCGTTTTTCGTTAATTGAATTCGTCCGAAAATCCAAATTAAGGTCGAATCTGTCATTGAAGGCTTATGGTGTCTGTCGAATGTTCAAAGAAGATTCGACGGAGCAGCTAAACTGTAAGACGCCATATAGTTTAACTGCTCCGTCAAATCGTCTTAGAACTTTCAACAGACACCATAAGCCAAAGTACGTGTGTACTTAGTTCTAGCTATATTACTGCTCCTCCTCTTTGGTTACAATCAGCCAATAACATTCATCATCATCATTATTTTTATTTATCTTTTCTCCCCTACGTCAAATCTTTTCTCTCTATGTAGAATAATCTTGGACTAATAGAGTTAAGGTTAGGCACATTCGACCACAGGTTTGATGGACACAGATTGTTATTTTCATCATCATGTCAAATCTCCTATCTGTATCGAACTGTTGTAGCAACGAAAACGAAAATAAAGCATTTGTTTATGTCGGATCTTTCCTTTTTCAGATTCTGCACTTTTGTTATCGTTTGTTAAAATGATAACGAAAATACCTGAAATTCGGACGAAAACGAATGCACATGTCTTTTGGTTATGTGTTGCCTTAAAAATCCCACAATAGAGGTTTATCTATACTGTTTCAATATACAAGGGATGATGGCAACCACATGTCCAAACACAAGAGTCAATCTTTTCTCCATGTTATTTGTTCCTTTAAAGTGTAAGTTCACCTTTACAGAAAACTTACACTGGACCCCCTTCCCATCCCCCCCCCCCCCCCCCCCCAGTCTCGCTGTACCTGAGGCCGGCGACCTCCAGCACTGACACATCGTATCACCGCTTTACCGGTCCGGGGATTTGAAATCCCTGCGGCTTTCTTTCCTCATCTCCAGCGCTGACAGGACGGGCTACGCGGGTTCTGATTGGTCAGCGCCGTCACATGGGCCGCCGTAGACCAATCAGAATGCCTCCTATACGTACCTTTACCTGGACCAGTAAAGGGGCTTTACGATGTGTCACTGCGGGTGATCACCGGCTTCAGGTACAGCGGGACCGGCGGGGGTGGGGGGGGTGGGGAAGGGGTTCGTTATGATCGCAATTTGTAAATTCAAAAATAAGAAAGAAAATCCGACAATTTGAAAGCATAACTAACAAACTAACTAATAATAACTAACTATTAAATTATAGGTATTGAATTTTTCTTTGAAATTTGTCTGTTAGTGAACAAAACGAATATGATTTTATTCGAAGTTACGAATGTCACATCTAAACAAATGGAACGGAATGAATTAATAATAAATAATAATAAAACGTTTTTATTATTGTTATTTATTATTATTAATTCATTACATTCCATTCATTTAGATATGGCATTCCTTATTTCTGATAATTCGTAACTTCCGATAAATTTGTATTCGTTATGTTCACTAACAGCCAAATTTGAAAGGAAATTCCAATACCTATAATTTAATAATTAGTAATAGTTAAGTTATTATTAGTTAGTTTTATAATTTTAAGATTTTAAAATTTTCGGATTTTCAAGTTTCCAGATTTTAAAATTTTCGAATTTACAAATATTTGAATTCAAAAAATTCATTAAACTGGTTTTTGTTCATTCGAATATTTCCGAATTAACGATTTTGTCAAAATTCGATGAAAAAGCGAATTCGGAACAAAACGAATTGCACATGTCTATCAGGAACTATGATTCCCATCATGCCTAGTCATGTCTGTGAATGTCAGAATTTTACTATGCCTCATGGGATCACTCACCCTGCACCTGTAGAGGTCCTGATCCTCTCTCTATGGGTCTCTCCAGGCTGGGATGGGACACTCTACACATGATCTCTGATTCTCCATCAGCCAGGATTGGTGTGAAGAGCAGTCTGGCTGTACAGGAATAGGTGAGATCGGACTGTCTCTGGGACTGGATGTCTGGGATCTGGTACTTCATATCTTCTGATAGAGGAATATATTCCTGGGCTCCTTTCTCCTTCCTGTACCAGATCACAGTCACATCATCAGGGAAGTATCCGGAGATGTTGTATTGTAGAGTGTTCCGTCTCTCTATTAGTACATGGGGTATGGGGACCTTCTCAATCACCGGGCACCAGGACAGACCTTTACAGAACAATATAAGGATTATTGACACAATAGACCCAAAATATTCTCCAACAGTATGTACATTATTCTGTAGCAATGCTATAATGTAGTTTTGAAAAACATGTTATCAGCTAAACATAAACATGTACATTGTATTCTCTTGAATAAAATTAGCTGTAAGGGCCGGTTCACACTGCTGCGAATTCTATTGTGAATTTGAGCCCTTGCAATCGCTCAAATTCAAAAGCCATTTAAATAACATAGTTTTCAATTAGAGCAGTTCACATCAATGCGCTGCGAATCTAAGCTGCATACAAAAAGGATCCTGCGCGAGTTTGATCCATGTGCCATGCGAATTCAGCTCCATAGACTGCAATTGAACTCACAATGAAAACGCAATTGTACATTCACATCACTGCGATATTCATTTTTTTTATATATGGCTGGCCAGACATAAAATTGCGATCCACTGTGCACAAACATTTAGCGCCGCTATTTTGACTTTGTGTCATTATCCCAGATTGACCAGTAGTTAAAATTCAGCTTTTATATTTGATCTTTTTAAGTGGCAGCTTCCATATATTTTTCATCTATCCAGAGGCGCAGTGGCGGTAATCTGAGTAGTGGCGCCAATTTCTCAATTATACCCACAGAAAAAATAGCATGACAGGACCTCTTAAATATGAGATCTAGGGTCAAAAAGACCTCAAATCTCATATTTACACTAAAATGCAATTAAAAAAAAAGTAAAAAATTTGAAAAAAAAATAAATTCTCCTTTAAGAGCATTGGGCGGAAGTGACGTTGCTTCCGCCAGTCAATGCTATGGAGCCGAGTGGGGGCCATCTTCTCCCTCACTCGGCAGCCAGCCAAACAGGGAAGAGCACCCGATCATCCCCGCCGCTACCCCGGAGCGTGGTGGGGGTTCCTCTCCCGCCACCGATAAAAGTGATCTTGCAGCGAATCCGCCAAAGAAACCACTTTTATCTGAAAGCCGCCCGCTGAAGAAGAGGATACTGGGGTTATGGCAGCTATCTGCTGCCATAACAACAATATTCCTCTTCAAACAGCTGACGTATAACGACGGTGGGCGGACGGCAAGTGGTTGATGGGGCTGCCTCCTCGCAGCTAATCAGAGGAACCCCTCACTGGGGATCTCGCATATAATCGCAAGCAGGGTGCATTGACAGGTGTGAATGCACCCTAATTCAAGCAGTATTAAATCCTCAGTGTTTTTTTAGCTTAACAAATTGAGCACAATAAAATAAACATTCTCCAGTAAACAATTTAGGATTCTGTTGCCAACATTTTCAATTGACATGTTTCAATGCCGCTGGCTAGTTCCAGCATGCAAAGGTATCTTCTTACAATGCAACAAGAATACACCCAAAAACAAGAAACCTGGAACAATGATCATGGAGCCAAATTAAACACTTTATTACCGGGCACTTTCACCCTCTTCCTGCCCAGGCCAATTTTCCATTTTCAGTGCTGTCGCACTTTGAATGACAATCACTCAGTCATGCAACATTTTACCCAAACTAACTTATTATTATCATTTTTTTAAACAAATAAAGCTTTCCGTTGGTGGTATTCAATCAGCACTGGGTTTTTTGGGGTTTTTTTTGCTAAATAAACGAAAAAAGACCGAAAATTTTAAAAAAATAATATTTTTTTTCCTTCACTGATGTGTGCTGATAAGGTGGCACCGATGGGCTGCACCGATGGGCACTGATGTGGCTGCATGGATGAGGTGGTACTGATGGGCAGCATTGATGGAACTGCACTGATAATCAGTGCCCTGAATATCAGTGTACATGTCCATTTTACAGAAGCTAGTTATCGGCTCTCTTCTCTGTCAGCAAGAGGAAAGGAAAACTGATAACTGGCTTCTGTTTATATTTTGATCAGTTGTGATTAGACATAGCTGATCACGTGGTAAAGAGCCACTGATTAGCTCTTTACCTCACTCTGTGATTAACAGTGTCCGGAGGACAATGATCACAGAGCACGCCACCCACGCGCCGCAGCGGTTGAGCGGCAAGCATGATCACGGGAGGCTATCATATGACTGCCTCCCAGAACTGGCCGTTCATGCTGTAGCCATCATTTGGCTATAGAGGGTCAGCAAGTGGTTAAACAGGAACATAGGCAAGGGTTAAAAGATGAACCACATAGTAACTAGAAATAAACTAACCTCCTTTTGCCTCTTTAGGATGATCAAATAAATGGGTGTATGGCAATGGGTGTTCCTTAGGTATCCCTGAGGAAGTCACATAACCATGATGACACATGTCGGGCGGAGCCAGCTGACTGATTGCCAAAACCGGAAGTGACATGGGAGCCAAGGCCCCGCTGTTTTTAATACAGAGCCATTGTTATTTTAATGTTTGTAAGTAAAATTTTCATAATTAGACTATTTGTTTAAGCGTTACTATACTACGGGGATCCCCTCTTTTATGTGAGCCCATTGCAGGATACACGCACAATCTCTTAAAGGGTCATACACTCATTTATTTGATCATCTTAAAGAGGCGAAATGATAATTTGAGGTGGTCAAAAGGCAGCCCCAGCCTAAGGGGAAAGTGATATTTGACCTGGCATGTTTCGGGTCCAACAGCTGAGGTGAGAGCATAAGTGAATGGTGGTGGGAATCACTTGGCTTTGGTTTGATCAGCACTACATGTTTATATCAGAAGATTCTTGTCTTGTAGGATACTCAAGAATGTACTGGATGTGCACATTTTTTCTCAGCTAGAGACTATCAATTCATGTTTAAAAAGACACTTATTTGCATAGTCACACTGGTGACATTTTAACTATTTTTGAAAAACTTTTTAACATTTTAACTAACTTAAAAAAAATGGTATTCTATATGTCATATATGAAAAGAGATGAATGATTGCATCTGTTGCACATTTATATGCACCTGATAAGTTTGCTATTTATCATACACCACCTTATTGTGGGGAGTTGTGTTTAATGGTAATAGGGAGGCAGTGTTTTTCTTATATAAGAATTAAAAGATAAAGAATTTGTAAACTCAGTAAGTGATTAAATCCCCTGCTGAATTGAGGATGTATATGCTGCACATTAGATGAAAATAAAAACCAAACTAGGATCCAGAAGTGGATTTTTCTGATCTTACCTGGATCGCTCCAGGACAGGACTTGTGATTGCTCTTTCTCCAGAGATTTGTGGCTCCAGGTCACATGGAGGGTGAAGTTGGGATTTAATAATAGTTTTCCTGGGACAGTGCAATGACTGCACACATTATATGTATGATCGTTATTCTCCTCAAACTCCTCTTTGGACTTCATCTGATCTTCTCCCAAACTCCATATGAGCCTCAAATCTTTGGGGTAAAAATTCTGGAGGTTCAGAGAGCAGGGGACATCTCCACCATCACATAGACTTGTCTTCACAGGTTCCAGGACTTGAGGCTTGGCTAATAGTAGACATTAAAATCATTACATAAGCTTGATTTATTAACATGGATGAGTTACTACAATGCTGCTCCTTATCTGACCTCATGATCATTTTCATCTAAAAATGTTCAGATCATAAAAGATACCTGTCACCAGGATCTGTAATCCTTATGCCGCGTACACACGAGCGGACTTTACGGCAGACTTTGCTCGGCGGACTTTTCGACAGACTTTGCGACGGACTTTCTGAATGAACGGACTTGCCTACACACAATCCACCAAAGTCCATCGAATTCGTACGTGATGACGTACGACCGGACTAAAACAAGGAAGTTCATAGCCAGTAGCCAATAGCTGCCCTAGTGTGGCTTTTTGTCCGTCGTACTAGCATACAGACGAGCGGATTTTTCGACCGGACTCGATTTCGACGGATTGATTTAAAACATGTTTCAAATCTAAGTCCGTCCAACTTTTGAGAAAACAAAGTCCGCTGGAGCCCACACACGATCGAATTGTCTGACGAAATCCCGTCCGCCGGGCAAAGTCTGCCGTAAAGTCCGCTCGTGTGTACGCGGCATTAGTTTTCCTGTGGAATGCTCTGTTTGAAGCCTTATTTTCTCATTAATTACGTTATTTTGTGAAGTGTTATTTTATCACCACCTCAAATACAGGTGATACTCGAAAAATTAGAATATCGTGCAAAAGTTAATTTATTTCACTAATGCAACTTAAAAGGTGAAACTAATATATGAGATAGACTCATTACATGCAAAGCAAGATAGTTCAAGCCGTGATTTGTCATAATTGTGATCATTATGTCTCACAGCTCATGAAAACCCCAAATCCACAATCTAAGAAAATTAGAATATTGTGAAAAGGTGCGATATTCTAGGCTCAAAGTGTCCCACGCTAATCAGCTAATTAAGTCATAACACCTGCAAAGGGTCTCTCAGTCTGGTTCAGTAGGAATCACAATCATGGGAAAGATTGCTGACCTGACAGTTGTGCAGAAAACCATCATTGACACCCTCCATAAGGAGGGAAAGCCTCAAAAGGTAATTGCAAAAGAAGTTGGATGTTCCCAAAGTGCTGTATCAAAACACATTAATAGAAATGTATGCGGAAGGGAAAAATGTGGAAGAAAAAGGTGCACAAGCAGCAGGGAGGACTGCAGCCTGGAGAGGATTGTCAGGAAAAGGCCATTCAAAAGTATCGGGGACTTTCACAAGAAGTGGACTGAGGTTGGAGTCAGTGCATCAAGAGCCACCACACACAGACGATTCTTGGACATGGACTTCAAATGTCATATTTCTCTTGTCAAGCCACTCCTGAACAACAAACAACTTCAGAAGCGTCTTACCTGGGCTAAAGAAAAACAGACCTGGTCTGTTGCTCAGTGGTCCAAAGTCCTTTTTTCTGATGAGAGCAGACTTTGCATCTCATTTGGAAACCAAGGACCCAGAATATGGAGGAAAAATGGAGAGGCATACACTGCAAGATGCTTGAAGTCCAGGGTGAAGTTTCCACAGTCTGTGTTGATTTGGGGAGCCATGTCATCTGCTGGAATTATATGGTTATTCCCGCGCTAACAGGTATAAAATATACTGGACTATACTAGGAAAAGCTGCATGCACCGAATCAGGTGCAGACCAAACCTTAAAAGTACATCAATATAACACTAGGTGGTGCTGTGCTAATCCTGGACACCCTTGATAAATAACTTATAAGAAACAAAGAGAAAGCGCCTCTTAAGTATAAGTGTTAAAGTATAAAAAGCACACATAAGCACTTACATATGGGTTGGTGGGTGACAGCTTCCAAAGAGAACTAATCCATGTATCGTCAGACATCCATGTGTGGCTAGATGTAAGCCGGGCGGATGGCCGCGGACCTCCGCACGGAGACCCCGGCTGTGGAGTGGTGAGGCTGGATAGACACTTCCGTGTTCCAACAAGGTTCACGTGGGTAATGACATCACTCGGGTAGTTCAGGTTGACAGGGATCCACTACGCGTTTCTGAGCATGCGCGAGGCTCACAGCGGGCATGCGCGCTCCTTTTTCAAGTGTAGATAGGACGGGAAGCAGGGAAGCTTAAATAGCTCTGCATAGGGGACAAATAGTAGCTCGAGCCAATTGAAGGGGGAGGGCGTGTATGTGGAAGATAAATAACGATAAGAAGGATTGATTCTCTATGGATAACAGTGCAATATACATTTTAAGATAATGGAACTTATCACAAGATATTCTATATAAAAATAAGAGTAATAATGATAATGATAAATAGATGGAAGAATATATCGGAACAATAGTAAAAATTAAAAAATAATAAAAAATTATGTATAATAATAAATAATAATAAGCATAGAAAATTGTTATATTATATCTGTTACTCGTACAAGCAAATACTAATCTGTCATGTATGACAATAAATTATCTCAAATGATTGATGATAACTAGAAAAAGGAAAATATTAATGAGATGATCTTATTAGATGTCATATGGTGGAGAGCCCTCAGTTAAAATGTAGTAAAAAGGCTATCGTAAGTGAACTAATACAAGGTATGATAAAAACAATTAAAATTAAGGAGGGGGGAGATAAAACATATATGTGGGCTCACAGCACATTTCTGCAGCATGTATTGTTATGTCAGTACAGTATATCAATACAGGGAAGTGAGATACAGACAGTTACAGATTTGATTATTATTATAATATAATAAATTATATTATTATAGAACTATATTATGTAATAGTATTGACCTCTAATTCCTCATTTAACCCATTGGGTGCCAAAGTGACCAAAATAAAATCCAAAAAGTTTCACGCTCACATAATTTGGAAAAACGCTCAGCCTCAGATAATTTGCGTGGTATGGATTTAATAACCCATACCTGTAGGCCAGCAGTGGATTGGTGATGGTGTTCGAGAAAATGTCGAGGAACGCTGTGTTTGTCACAGCTTTTTTCTATAAAACGGCGATGTTTGCCAATAACAATACATGCTGCACAAATGTGCTGTGAGCCCACATATATGTTTTATCTCCCCCCTCCTTAATTTTAATTGTTTTTATCATACCTTGTATTAGTTTACTTACGATAGCCTTTTTACTACATTTTAACTGAGGGCTCTCCACCATATGACATCTAATAAGATCATCTCATTAATATTTTCCTTTTTCTAGTTATCATCAATCATTTGAGATAATTTATTGTCATACATGACAGATTAGTATTTGCTTGTACGAGTAACAGATATAATATAACAATTTTCTATGCTTATTATTATTTAAACATTTTTTATTATTTTTTAATTTTACTATTGTTCCGATATATTCTTCCATCTATTTATCATTATCATTATTACTCTTATTTTTATATAGAATATCTTGTGATAAGTTCCATTATCTTAAAATGTATATTGCACTGTTATCCATAGAGAATCAATCCTTCTTATCGTTATTTATCTTCCACATACACGCCCTCCCCCTTCAATTGGCTCGAGCTACTATTTGTCCCCTATGCAGAGCTATTTAAGCTCTCCCTGCTTCCCGTCCTATCTACAATGGAAAAAGGAGCGCGCATGCCCGCTGTGAGCCTCGTGCATGCTCAGAAACGCGTAGTGGATCCCTGTCAACCTGAACTACCCGAGTGACGTCATTACCCACGTAAACCTTGTTGGAACACGGAAGTGTCTATCCAGCCTCACCGCTCCACAGCCGGCGTCTCCGTGTGTGACATCATGCGTAGGGACGGGACAGGCTCTACATGCTGTGAGAGATATACGAGCTCGTCGGAGATAGGAGCACTGTTTTTGCTGTATATGTGAGTACCTTTGTTTTACTCAATAAAGTCGCTGGTTGAAACGGTATTACACTATTGGGACTCCCCGTGTTTTTTATATCCCCCTATACCACCGAGGGAATTACCCCCTGAAACTAGGACCGTGAGGATATTATTCTACACCTATAGGAGGACCCCCTCAAAGATCCTTGGTCATATCCGTTTGCCCTATTGCCTTATGGTAAGGGGCCACTTCTTACATGAGTGTGTAAACACGAAGATGGGCACTGTGTGATTTATTTCAAGCACTTTATGTGTTATCTGCTCACTATATATCTTGAGTCACTTAGATTTTATGATACACTTTATTATTATTTGATGAATGTTTACACTATTGCTTACCTGTCTATGCACACGATTACAGATACGGATTGATTTTTAATGTAGTGTTACTATTTATGATGAGATATATCTAGTGATTATTTATACCACATTAGATTCTTTAGCACTTAGAATTATTACTATATGAGTGAGATTATTTTACGGCTGTTGCCAACACCTTTTCATTGTTAATATATGTTTAATCACACTACTTTTTATGTATGTCATACCACCCTAAGTTATTTAGCAAGGGTGTCCAGGATTAGCGCAGCACCACCTAGTGTTATATTCATGTCATCTGCTGATGTTGGTCCACTGTGCTTCATTAAGTCCAGGGTCAACGCAGCCGTCTACCAGGAGATTTTGGAGCACTTCATGCTTCCTTCTGCAGACAAGCTCTATGGGGATACTGACTTCATTTTCCAGCAGGACTTGGCACCTGGCTACACTGCCAAAAGCACCAAAACCTGGTTCAATGACCGTGGGATTAATGTGCTTGATTGGCCAGCAAACTCGCCTGACCTAAACTCCATAGAGCATCTATGGGGCATTGCCAAGAGAAAGATGAGAGACATGAGACCGAACAATGCACCAAACTATGCAGAAGAGCTGAAGGCCACCATTGAAGCATCCTGGTCCTCCATAACACCTCAGCAGTGCCACAGGCTGATAGCTTCCATGCCATGCCACATTGAGGCAGTAATTGCTGCAAAAGGGGACCAAACCAAATATATGCATGCTTATACTTTTCAGAGGTCCGATATTGTTCTATGTACAATCCTTGTTTTATTGATTGCATGTAATATTCTAATTTTCTGAGATTGTGGATTGGGGTTTTCATGAGCTGTAAGCCATATTCATCACAATTATGACAAATCACAGCTTGAACTCTCTAGCTTTGCATGTAATGAGTCTATCTCATATATTAGTTTCACCTTTTAGGTTGCATTGGTGAAATAAATGAACTTTTGCACGATATTCTAATTTTTCGAGTATCACCTGTAGCTCCTTTTCCCCACCATCGATGGCTAATGAAATTTTCCATTATCATCATCCTTAAGCTGGTTAAAAATTGGGACTATTGCGGTACTCGGTAATGATATTGCAGTTACAGACTTCTAAAAAAGTATATAAATTTTAATAATTGAAAATATCAAATTACAACACAAAATAATACATACAATCATAAAAACAATTACCACACTAAATATAGCGAGGGTAACCCGCAGAATTGTTACAAGGGATATGTGTGGAGCGGTTTCGCGGCTGGAACCGCTTCTTCAGGAGTAGGGATGAGCTTCGAGTTCGAGTTGAACTCATGTTCGACTCGAACATTGGCTGTTCGCAAGTTCACCGAACAGCGAACAATTTGGGGTGTTCGCGGCAAATTCGAATGTCGCGGAACACCCTTTAAAAGTCTATGGGAGAAATTAAAAATGCTAATTTTAAAGGCTAATATGCAAGTTATTGTCATAAAAGTGTTTGAGGACCTGGGTCCTGCCCCAGGGGACATGGATCAATGCAAAAAAAAGTTTTAAAAACGGCCGTTTTTTCACGAGCAGTGATTTTAATAATGCTTAAAGTCAAACAATAAAAGTGTAATATCCCTTTAAATTTCGTACTTAGGGGGTGTCTATAGTATGCTGTAAAGGGGCGCATGTTTCCTGTGTTTAGAACAGTCTGACAGCAAAATGACATTGTGAAGAGAAAAACCCATTTAAAACTACCCGCGGCTATTGCATTTCCGACAATACACATAGAAGTTCATTGATAAAAACGGCATGGGAATTCCCCAAAGGGGAACCCCGAACCAAAATTAAAAAAAAAAATTACGTGGGAGTCCCCCTAAATTTGATACCAGGCCCTTCAGGTCTGGTATGGATATTTAGGGGAACCCCGACCAAAATTAAAAAAAAAAAAATGACGTGGGGTTCCCCCTAAATTCCATACCAGACCTGAGGGTCTGGTATGGATTTTAAAGGGAAACCCGCGCCAAAAAAACAAAACGGAGTGGGGTCCC